>NC_137464.1:83570708-84266566 GCF_964235325.1 Thermobia domestica | reverse complement strand
CTGTGAAATTTATCTCAAACATACATTTCCTGATTATACACATAGTATCAGTATTAAAAATACCCTGGAAAATAATTATCAAATTATATTATTACAAGAAGACAGTTATAGATATGCAACAATAATTTTAGACATGAGTGTACATAATGAATAAATATTTTTTTATACGAATACACAATGAAAAATTACATAGCATTGCTTCCTAAAAACTCTTGGCAAAAATAATGGTGAAGCTTATACATGTAAAACAAGTTACTGCGAGCAATATTCAAATTCAAAATTTCTCTACTAGCATTTATTGGATAGAGAATACAAGACAGGGTTAAGTAGCCGAAGTAGAGGGTAAAGGAAACTATAGTTGAGCAGCAGTCTTATGACATTAGCTTGGTGAACACTAGACTTGTGTGTCATGGGTTCGAATTCCACTCTGAGTATGGGTGTTCTTTGTTATTTCTTTCCATCATTCATTTCGTTATTATTATTAATTTCTCATAATCTCACTTAACCTGAAGGATACTCACAGACTTAAATTTCAGAAAAAAAAAAACTTCTATAAATGAGTTAGATGGCTTCATAAGTGAATAATAATACTGTTTACTTGTAAAGCATTTCGTTTTGAAATAATAACAGTAATAAATAACTTACTTGCTTAAATCGACGGTGGGAATGTAATCTTGAAGGGCATTAGCCGCATCCCTGAAGTCATCTATTGCAGCTTGGAAGCGATCTGTAAGAGTAAAAGTATAGTATGGTGTTCCACATAAACCAGTACACAATAATAAATTGCTCCTCGTTGCAAGATAATGACAATCCATATTTTTATGAAAATATAGTTATCAGTGTTTGACAGGATTGGCTGAAAGTGTTGAACATGTAGATTTGTCAATTTGGATAATAATGCCATCTGTGATTTCTCAAAGGCACTACAGAACACCATCTACACATTTTGGGAACAAGACAGTGGAATCCAAAAGGTAAGTTGATTGACATTAGAGAGAAATGTCTACTTCACAATTAGTTATTTTTTGTATTATTACATACAGTAGCTTAACAGCCAAGGACTTTCACGAGTTTTATTTCTCCGTCCAGAGATGGAGTTAGCACCGCAGTCGGTCTTGCCTCCGCTCGCAAAAACGTGTGTGAAAATGTTTGTTGTTTAATTCGATGTTGCCATCTCAATAATGAAAAAGTGTTAAATACAGTCAAATCAGTTGACAAATAATGAACATAAAGAACATAATTGTTTTATATATACACAATTCTTCTGTATATTTATACGTGTATGTTTGTGTGTATTGGTAAAATAAGTCATAGTTTTCGTCTAATAATAAGAAAACAGTCTATAGCATGTCATGAAATCTCAAACACCCTCCAATCGCCCCTTTTTGTTCCAAGCCTCGTTTAGAAAGGAAAACGCCTGTGGGGGCGTTAAGCCATTGTTAAGAACCAGTGACCGAAATAATGAAGATAATTTCAAGATTCTCATCATTATTCGGACCCCCTTGAAGTCTCAGAAAAAGGAAAAAAAGTACTGAAAGTTTTTGATAAATGGGAATTTCTTGTTTTATCTTCATTCTTGTATATTTTCAGAATACGAAATACCAGTAAATTAAATACATTTAAGTAGAGAAAAGGAAGAAATGAAATGATTACTTGTTCTGTATTGCTTGGTATATAATGTGTTTCTATGGAGTATCTGATACGTTTTATTATTATTATTATTATTATTATTATTATTATTATTATTATTATTATTTCTCTGTGCACGAAAACGCGTACCAATGAGTGCAATGTCGCGCTAATACACTTACGTTATTTTTATTTTTGTAAGTAACCATTTAACTTCTTCCTTCTGTTCCCAATATTTATATATTTTCAACCCATCAAGTCTTTTCTTCTGTTACGAAATAAAATACTAATGTATTTAAAAACAGATTTTGTTCGATTTAGAGATGGAAATTGTACAGTAATTTGGCTGTCCGCAGATGTACATCAAAACCCGATTACCGTACGAAAAAGTGCGATAATTTTAAATCTTGAGCTCTTATTCCTCAATATAGTCCTTAAAACTATTACTGTTTGTAATAAAACAGTAATACTACTTTTTAAAGAAGGAAAACGTTCCGTTTAGCTGATTTTGAGGAAAAAAGAAAACACTACTCAGCCGAGTAAGGAAGTTTGAAATGTCGGGGGAAACCTATTTTATTACGCTTCCCTAACAGATAGATAAAGGGAGTAAGGCATATGTTTACATCTCCCGTGACTGCAATATTACATAGAATTATTTATTCTTTTATTCATGTTTATTTATACATTATGTTTGGAGGGTTCATTTCACATATACGGTACAAAGAAAATTTATATAGTAACTACTTTATGTACAAAAAGATTCTACCGAAGGCGGACCGTAGTCAGTCAGCGCCGACAAAAGAAATAACTAATATACTTACTTTTTTGTTTGTAATATTGCCTCCTTTTTGTTTTATTGAGGTCTGCCAAATGAATCTTATGTACCTTTGACGCCCCTCAAACTCTATCAGAATTGAGGGAGGGGCACCTCTCTTGGTCCTTCATCTTGTTACGCCACTTACCCTGCTGGACAAAATATTTTCTATTTATGTCACTGAATACTTGTCAGAATCATTTTATTGAATAGTTTATTTCCCAATAGTATATGCCACACATAGGCGTAAATTGCGCCCCCACAAGCCTTGCGGCCCAGGGGGCACATAACCAAGGGCTATGGGGACTCTGACAAGTAAACCTTACGTTTGGGTGAATCGAGTTGCTGACTCAGACACATATGAGAAAGTAGTACTAAATGTGATTAGTATTTCAGTGAAGTTATAGGTGCGAAGCTCCAGGGGTTTAGGAGATGCAGCTACCAGAACATCACATGGAAGTACAGAATAGTCTTCATACGGTTGGAGGTAAAGACCTTATAAGACCTCTTGTAACGACAAATGGTGAATAACAAATATATGGGTACATATTAGGACTAGGGGGAAGTCGTATAGTAAGGGTATACCTGACGGCGGCCATCTTGAAATCCACCATTTTGAATTAAGGTTAAGTTTTTAAAATAGGAATAGGGTCATGTGATACATGATTTAAGGCGCAAATTTAATCAGAAGAACAATGGTGACGTTAATTTTGATTTACGCGCAATTGCTAAAAAGTTACAGGGAAAATAAATATTGTTGCAGCATATGTATTAGTCCTTTCCCCCACCTTGTAAATTTTTTGTTAATGATAATAATTAAATAATAAGCAGGTGGATAAATATTAGGTCTATGGTAAGCGTTGCCTTGACGGCGGCCATGTTCAAATCCGCCATTTTGAATCAGACAAAACTTTTAAACAAAACGCATAACACTGACACCTTATTAATAGCAAATTTTACCATAAATCCAACGTTATAACCATTTTTGCTTTATCATTAACCAGAGTAAAATTAAATGGGAAAAGAGTAATGCAATAGATGACTTCGGGCTAGAAGTTAATCAGAAATACAATAGTGGCGTTACAATGTTAGTTGTTTGATGAGCAAAAATGGTTATACCGTTGGATTTATGATAAAATTTGCTATTAATAAGGTGTCAATGTTACGCGTTTTGTTTAAAAGTTTTGTCTGATTCAAAATGGCGGATTTGAACATGGCCGCCGTCAAGGCAACGCTTACCATAGACCTAATATTTATCCACCTGCTTATTATTTAATTATTATCATTAACAAAAAATTTACAAGGTGGGGGAAAGGACTAATACATATGCTGCAACAATATTTATTTTCCCTGTAACCTTTTAGCAATTGCGCGTAAATCAAAATTAACGTCACCATTGTTCTTCTGATTAAATTTGCGCCTTAAATCATGTATCACATGACCCTATTCCTATTTTAAAAACTTAACATTAATTCAAAATGGCGGATTTCAAGATGGCCGCCGTCAGGTATACCCTTACTATATGACTTCTCCCTAGTCCTAATATGTACCCATATATTTGTTATTCACCTTTTGTCGTTACAAGAGGTCTTACAGAGCTTTTACCTCCAACTGTATGAAGACTATTCTGTACTTTCATGTGATGTTCTGGTAGCTGTATCTCCTAAACCCCTGGAGCTTCGCACCTACAACTTCACTGAAGTACTGACCACATTTAGTACTACTTTCTCATATGTGTCTGAGTCAGCAACTCGATTCACCCAAACGTAAGGTTTACTTGTGAGGCTTCAAGTTACGCTACTGTTGCCACATATGTTATAACGTTTAAAATATGGTGGTATGTTTTTAGCTGAATCTAATATAATATCTTATAAATCAGAAAACAATCTTAACAAATCATGAAACTGTTATTCAAAAGAGTACAGTAATGTTAAATATGCCTATATAAAATTTTGTTTATATTATTTATTACGAGAAACCGAATTCAGATATAGTCTTCACCAGGGACGTACGCAGGAATTTATGTCGGGAGGGGTCGAAAGTTTTTGGGCGGGTTCAAATACAATTTGAGGCTAAATTATATTAAACTTTGCAAATTTGCCCCTAAAATTAGACAAAATTTACAAAAATGTCGGGATATTGGGGGGTCCGGACCCACTCCCTGAGTACGTCCCTTGTCTTCACAATCCTGATGTGATGTGATGTGAAATTGGTCATCTCAAAATTTTATCTTGTAGAACACGTTATGCTCTCCTGGTCTGTAGTTTGAATACATGTATCAAGTTCGGATACATGAGAACTTATTTGATTTGATGGGAATTTAATCACTATATATTAAGCACTTATCCAGGTTTTCTTTTCGCGGAGGGGTGACAAGGGGAAGTCTCGTAAGCACGTAATTCTAATGTTTTAAAATATCAATTTGTTTTCAAAATAATAATAATAATAATAATAATAATAATAATATAATGCAACAGTTCTATTCTTGCTTAAACTTTTCCTTACTTTTCATTATAAGAACCAGTTTGTTTGAATGAACTGTATTGTGGCACAAAGAAAGTCAAACAAATATTTCCGAGAGATATGTAACTAAGGAAAATGTCTGCGATAGCATATAACAAGAATAACAAGAAAACACTGAGTGTATACTTCTATTACATTTAAAGTTGTAAACAGAACAGAAACGAAATTTTAATCCTATTTAAAAGTGTTCTTTTTTATTCCACCAAGGGGCAATGGTATCACGGTATGTTCTTGGACTTAAAAGAAGACGACAACACATTGACCAAAATTTTGACAGACTCGAAGTAATTTGAAACAAAAGAATCTCAAAACCGTAAAAGTATGTTTATTAAAAACGTGCTTCAGTTTCGGAGGGGTATGAGCCCCCAGGTCCCACCTGGATACGTGTCTGTTATATATGCTTGCTGTGGTGGAAGCTTCACGTTGATCTGTCAATAGTTTGAATGGTTGTTGCCATAATTCATCGATCGATACAGAGAAAAATACATAGCCTTTCATATCACCCCTAAAGATAAAGTATCTGTATTTGCTAATATATGTATTTGCCTCAGAGACATACGCAGGAATTTATTGTGGAAGGGGTTCAAATCATTTCGGAAGGTCCGAAAACAATTTAAGGTTAAATTATATTAAAATGTGTAAAATTACCCCTAAAGTTAGACTAAATTTAGAAAAAAGTTGGAATTTCGGGGGGGGGGGTTCCGGGCCCCCAGTATCCAACCTCTTCGTACGTCCCTGGGTAAATGTATGAAGAAATGTTAGAAAATTTAATTGAAAATTCCAGGGGTACCCTGTAGAGATAGTCAATTCTGAAATAGCCCTCGATCAAGCCATGAAAAGTATTTTTTGGAGAAGGTGTACTTGTTAGAAAATGTTTTTCTGCCTTATTTTATCACACATGTAATTTCGTTTACGTTATGTTGTTCCTCCATGCATCAATATCCAAACTCCCCCAGCAAAAATACAGAACCCGAGACAAAATTCTGGGAAAATCCCTGATTGGGGCCGGTGCAGGGCCATACACCGTCGTCTAGTTACTCTGGTTTTATATATATCATTTGTTATTATTTATCAAATTTAATAAAATTTTGAAACGACAATATAACAAAAAAAGCCATAGAAACCTCTTCTGTCGCCTTGAAATACAAAAGCATCAAATACGAATTGAAAGGATGGGATTTCAAGGAAAAAGAATGGCCCAAAAACTTGTCTTGAGAACCAAGTAATTAGAAGAACATGTTTGGTAGCAGCAGTCTAAATCTATAGCACAAACCGTGGCGGGGGAGTTCTTTCAATGGTGGTATACCCATCCTTCTGTTCAACGCGCGATCAGTAACCCTCCCCGTGTAGAAGCTGTCACTCACTCCAAAAAACTCGTCCTATAGAGCGGAGATGTTCATTCTTCCCTGACGTACTTCGCGCTCACTGACCCTACTGGTCGATCTCCCCTTCACACTTCTATCCTCTCTACATGAAGATATACACAAAATACAAATGACAGGAAATGCAATCGGCAACTGTCGCTCAGCATTCACCGGGCTTGTGACCGCCAAGAATGTGTAACACAGTGATTCTCAAACAATTTACCTCTAGACCCGCTTTGGGCTCCTCCGTGGCTAAGCGGTTAGCGTACGCGCCTTTGGCGCGGGAGACCCGGGTTCGATTCCCGGCGGGAGCTCATGTGGTTCGGATTCCACGTTAATCAGTAGGTCCACGTCTCATATAGCCTCGCTGCTGAACGGGACGTAAAACTCAAAATCAATCAATCAATCTAGACCCGCTTTAGAAGTCAGTAAAAGTTACGACGTCTCCTCTTTGTATAATACTAATGTCACAAAGTCATTTACGAATGAATATTTTTAAACTTACAAACTCCTTGATATTTTACCGATTTTGGGAGTTGTTACCAAACAGTTTGAGAAACACTGGTACAATGTCTTCTTGGCTGCTTTCCCAGTTACCTGGGGCTAGTCAGACTAGCGATTTCTTTATTTATACTAAAATACAAATTATGGTATGATTGTTTGGTTATTCAGCGCAAGAATACAGTTACTACATTATAAACTACATTTAAAAACTTGGAACTTGGAAATAATGTTAAGTGGTTATTTGAGAGTAACATAAGTACATAAGAGTATATGTGAATAAAAAATATGTAACAGAATATTTGAGTAAAAATAAAGTGTTGCAATGATAATTTCATTTTATAAATGATTTATACTATTTATATCATTCTTAGTTCTCTATTTTAAGTCTTTATATCATATAATAATACCCTAAGTTACTTTATTCAATATTAACAAGTACATCAACATGAACAAATTCAAATACATACACAGCTTAACTATAATACAAAAACAACAAATAAACGCACATGGTTATATTTCCTAACCATGATCCAGTAAATCATGGCATTTTCGAGCATTTCGAATAACACGATACAAGCAGTATTATAAAACATTACAAGAGTAATTAACGAACTGCAGATATACAATAATAGTAACAATAATTATATACACATGCTAAACACGATTTTTTAGAACACAAATTCGTTGCAGTAAGTATGTACATTATTACACCTATTTCATCTTTGCTCGATCATTGTCTTTTTTCTTGGCGATCTTGCTTTGAGCACTTAGGATATATTCCGGGTCTCTGCAAGGCATCCCACGTTGTACCATAGAATCTACTATCTCAGGAAGAATACACTCTTTAAAAAAACGTATAAGTTTCGGTAGCATAACATTTTCCCATAATTCTTCATCTCTTCTTACCTCCACAATGTGTAAAGGTGACTTATCATCAATATATACAACTAAAAAACATTTGTCTAATTTTGTAATATTCAACTGGCCCTGAATTTGGTAGTAGTAGTCGCTGTTAGTATTTAGTCCTATAGTTCCGTCTGGAAGGGCTCTAAGAAAAAAATGTCCCTTTCTTTTTCTTTATCTCTTCAGTGACATCCTTATTTCTGAGTGAAGGAACACACTTTACTTCCACTAACGCATCATCTTCTACTACATATCCTGAAATATGATTAGGAGGGAATTAATTGATAGACTAGAATGAAAAGATTTTTTAAAAAAAGTAATATAATAATCTGTCTGTCCCTTTTCCATAAACAAAAAGGAAGTGGTTTGGTTTCGTTCAGATTCAGTTAATGCCTCTAATTATAGCACACTTAACAAACAGCACTTATTAGAGTTAAAGAATTATTATATTATATCAACAAAGAAGTAGAAAAATATTTCTTACCATCTGGACTAGTAGCTAAGAAACTATACTTAGAATCAATATATAATCCTCGTTTCTCTACTGTCACATTCTTCTTCTCCGCAAACTTTTGTAGAGCAACATCTTCATGATTTCTTCCGTATTCTATTGATGGTGTCGATAGATTTCTCTTGTGTAAAATGTCTTTCACCAACACATGGCACGAAGTGTGATCTTTACGTTTCACAACTTTACCGAACGTGGATGACGTTAGACGGTTGCGGCGATGTTCTTCATAAATCGAATTCCCATGCTGTCCGCGGGAGGATACTTCAATAAAGTACTTTCATCTGAACTGACCTAATATGAAAAATAATGTAAAGCATTCTTGAAACAGGACAGGGTGAACTGAAATTTGTAAGCGATATTGTAAGCACAAATACCTACTTTTCCTACAAATATTAAAAGGAATATTTATTAAACATATCCTTCAAAATTATCTTTGTCGAGGTATATGTTTGCGAAATATGTAAAAACGAAGTTTCGAGACAACCTGGAATAGTAGAGTTGAAACATATTTTATAATTACATGAATCCACAAAACTGATAGGCTCCCAGAAATTCTCGTAATTTTCTCTACTTACTCAATGTGTATCCATCCACACATAAATTATAAGAATTTTAAAAGAATTTCGCTTGAGTTCAATTAGTGGAGCATGACATATCAATTCTGCGATTCACGATTGTCTCTGAAAGAAGAAACAAGTGAGTATCGTTCCACAGTGTGAAACTACGGTAGACTTCCAAACTATACAAATTACATAGTAAAACTGGAAATAGTAGAGACCGGAAGTAGTTGATTTCTACCACTTTTGGTTTAAATAGAAGATTGTCGAAAGAGATTGTACCTATTCTTGGAACGATGAATCGATTCTCAGAAACCTCTTGTCGATACCTCTTACCGTTTTTGAGTTATGACAAATACTGTTGAAACCGGAATTGGCCGATTTGTATAGCTTCCGGTTTAACTTGAAGATTGGTGAAGGAGATAGGACATATTCTTAGGATGCTGAATCGATTTCTGAAAACTGCTTGTCGATAACTCTTACAGTTTTATGTCAATGAAAATCAATATTGAAACCGGAAGTAGTAGTGAATTTCTACCACTTCCGGTTTTAGTGGAAATACAGAAGTCGAAGTGTTTTGTTTCCTTCACACCTTGAATCGATTTCTGAGAACCGTTTGACGCTAGATATTATCGTTTCTGGGTTATGACTATTACTGTTGAAACAGGAAGTGGTAAAAATCGACCACTTTCGGTTTAAGTAGGAGGTTTTTGAAGGAGATGGAATCTGTTCCTGGGATGCTGAATCGATTCCCGAAAACCACTTGTCGATAGATTTTACCGCTTAAATTGTATGAAAATAGCTCTTACCGTTTTTGCTGTGATACCTGTTGACAGACAGACAGATAGACAGACGGACGGACACAGCCGTTCTAAAGGACTTCAATTTCTTATGCATAGCATAGTTTGGAAATCTAAAATTAATCCAGAAGTTTCAGAGGCATCATTGTGATACAATGATAGCTACGTGATATATATAGAGACGTGCAGATGGACGGGGGTCTTACCCAACCCATCCCAGAAAATTCTGAGCAAATGAAAAAAAATACTCCTATAGAAAAATAAATAGCAAATTCCACATTTTAGAAGTTGGAAAAGTCGGATCTCACTGAGGAATGAATTTTTTCTTCTATCATACCACTTTTGTGATGCAATAATCATTAAAGCTGGTAATTGCGCGTCAATTTTTTTTTTTTTTTTTTTTTTTTTGCGAATCACGTTTTCGGACGTTCAAAATTCTCAGCAATTACATTTTTTTTTTAGTTTCTACCAGGAACGTAGCCAGAGCTCTGATTTGGGTGGGTGGGGGGGGCATATATACTAAACTAGTAGTATAAATAGCAAACTAGTATTTATATACTAGTTTAAATATTTGGAAGGCAAGTCAAGATTTGGACCCCGTGCTCCCCATAGCTACATCCTTGGTTTCTACACAACTTTTTTCCGCTGTAGAATTAAATAGTAGCCAGTACCCAAGTGAATTAAATAGCTGCATAAATTGCTTGCTATAGTACAACATGTAAATAAATTCTAGAGAAAAAAAAACATTCAAGTCATAGCCTACGATGCGGGAGCTTGCGAATATGATTCCCGACTGGCGTTTTTACCATGCCTTGAAAGAAAGAAAGCGAAACAGATACCCTACTATGGCACCTGAAATGCCCGCGGCTGAGTCAACCTTTACAAGTTAGAAACATTTTGGCGGAACAAGACAGGAAAACCAATCCGGCAGGAGGGGGAGTAGAAATGACATGCCAATTCCAATGTGAATACCCTCTGTGCAGCACAAATGAAAAAAAAAAAGTCTTATCAGATCCCCTCGTTTGCTTGCTTGCTTCTCAATTCTTGGAATTCTAACCCGAAGCTAGTCAGTCACGTGATGTGCAAAGCAGAGAAATTCTTCGTTCATCTCTTCCCCGCCGTACCGTTTACGAGATAGGATGTACTCATAACTGATAGATGACACTTATTATTATTATTATTATTATTATTATTATTAT
Organism: Thermobia domestica; assembly: GCF_964235325.1. Lineage (NCBI taxonomy): Eukaryota > Metazoa > Arthropoda > Insecta > Zygentoma > Lepismatidae > Thermobia > Thermobia domestica. The sequence goes on along the minus strand of NC_137464.1, from coordinate 84,255,762 downwards.
TATTATTATTATTATTATTATTATTATTATTATTATTATTATTATTATTATTCAAACTAATAAAATAAGGGGCGGGACAACTTCACACTTACCCATCCGATTTTCAGATTTTTCACCTCAAATCGTTAGTTTAGGTTAGTTGCTAAAATTATTATTTTCGAAAGAGTTCTTTTATACTAGAAATAATTTAGAGAGAGGAGGGATAGTGTGAAGTTGTCCACCCATGAACAATATCCATATAGTTATACTGCATTATATAACTAGTTGCTCATCAGTTTACGCAGTTCTGAAGCTGCCTATCTCAGTTTTGCAAAAGTAAATATTTTATTTGACAAATATGTTTGAGGACCAAGTGGCATGTAATTATAATCGTACTTCTTCTCTTTAATCAACATCATATTCGTATACATCGCTCTTTGTCATGATATGTATCATCATCATAATTAATTCCACATAATCTCTAGTCCATTAACAATAAATTATTATTATATTGTGCTAAAGATCGAACAAAATGACATGCACAAATTTTATACGTACCATGGAATATTTCAGAACGAAAATGATTCTCACATGTGAATATTATTATATTATTTAATCGTCAACATTATTTATATCTTGGTTACTGTCCGATCCTAATTGACAAATATTATACCTACGTAAACCAAGATTTCGAAGATAGACCCCCCCTGGTATGGCTTACGGTTCACGGGTATCCTTGCGAGCCACTGTTCTTAGCACTCTAATTTATTGAAATAACTTACAGTACAATGGTACCCTTATTTGGTTCGCAGTGAGAGAGTATTAAATGTAGTACAATATTCCGTCCCAGTCTAAATAGTGAGTCAATATATTACAGATTGTATATAGAAACTGGTAGGTACTGAGAACAGATGCTAAACAACGAAAACAAAACATAATTAAAGCCAGAGACAAAAATAATGTAAATATACATTAAATAATAAGTAAAACGAATATAAAGAGTTATCTACTAACATACTCCAGTAACACGAAGCTTATATATATCATATATATATATACAAAATCTTACCTTTCATCTTCAGCGGTTCCTTGTTCTTGAAAACATGGAAAAGAATCAACAGAAACAATTATTTCAGTTTTGCGACGTTTAGCTGCGGCTCGAGCAGATTTTGAGCGCTTATTTCGTTTTCTGGTTTTTGATAAAGGTCGTTTACGAGCCATTATGTATTTGCAGTATATCAGCTCACGCCTGATTGGTAACACCTTCAACTCGTTAGCTACACTGCGAAATAGGTGATAGTAGGACCTTGTAGTTGTAGAACATCCCGTCGAAAATGCGAGTGGCGCTAGCGTACAGATGTTCCTTTTAAAATGTTAACACTTTGCGCATTTATTCTCGAAATACATAAAGTACGTTGGTAGTACATGATGAAGTATAATATTGAGAGGAAGAAGACATTTCAGTGTTTAGAACGATATATAAATGTTGAAGATCGCTGGCCTCTTTCGACAAATATAAGTGATCAAAAAACGGATTTGCGCTGTGGTGTGCAGTTTAGTTGCATTTTTTCATTCCAATATCTAGTTCTTAAGATAATTGAAAACAAATCAAGCTTCAAGAAAAATTTAATACCATTTCATTCTAATCAATAATAATCAGGGAATAACATATTCAAGTTTTGGAACGAAATTTTTATTAATTATTGCACTAAATTGGAACAAATTTTAATTAATTATTAATTAATTATATAAGCGCATATTGATTATATCAACATAAAATTAATCATTACTACTTTTAAATATATTGCTATAATGTTATATACTCAGATCATTTCGATAAATTGCGTTTTTTAGTAATTCTGAGTAGAGTGCCAACGCCCTTAATGATATGATTCCAATCCTAATCCACACCTTCCGAATCAAGATTTAATTCCGGTTCCAAAGTCTTAATATATGATTTAAAAATAGCATTTTCAATTTGCGATGAAATCTTTAGGAACAATTTAATCTCATTAATAATGAATTTCAATAAAGACAAATGTTTGGATAGTCCTGTCACCGCCTGATTTGGATACTTATCGTCTCTTACATGTTTTTTCTTAATTCTATTTGTCATTCCAATATTCTTTTGCTTACACTGACAAATTACCATATACCTGCTTGAGAAACTTCAATTATTCATATCGTAACTTTTGTATTCCGTAAAGTCACTTTCTAATTCCATCGGTTATTTTAGAGCAACCTTACAGCCATATTTATTGACAGCGTTTTGGAGTCTATAAGTTAGTGCAGGCCACAAAGGAAGTGAAATCAATTTGGTTGCGCGATGCACTACGTAATGCAGTATACTACACCATATCTGCTGTCAGTGAATTGCTGGATATAACTACATTCATAATTAACACAATTAAGTCTTCATGAATGTATTTCCATGTAGTACAAAATAAAATAAGGGAACGCCGTAATGTAGTAATTAGCGGCAAATATTGAATCATGTTTCGGCTATCAAATTTCGGGGTATTTCTGTATTAGATACATTAGATTGGAAAACATATATTTAAAAATTAACTAGTAAGCTATCTCAAACCTGTTACATGTTAAAGCTTTTAAGAAATAGTGAGAGTCAGCATATTCTGTTTATATCTTAGGCACTTTGGATTTTTTCACTGGAAATTGAAGTATGGTATTATTTTCTGAGGATTTATTTCACTACAAAAGTCCATATTCGTTTATAAAAGAGAGGTTTCAAGTTTATGGAGGAAAATAAACTTTGAACTTCTTCTATACCTATATTTAAATACTTTGAAATTTTATCTGTACCCTGTGTATATATGTATAAACTTACAAAATTTGTAAGAAAAGATATACAGATACATACAAAGAACTTCTGGTAGAATTCAGATATTTATTTGTATAAAAGACAAGCATCGGATCTTCATGCACAGTCCTCACGATTAAAAATACACAAAAATAGCACATTCCGTAACGTAACAAATATTTATAACATATTTCCTACATCTTTAAAGAATAAACCATCAGGTTTTCATACGGGGGTTAAGTGTTATCTAGTTGAGATACATTCTTCTACCGAGTAGAAACAGGGCTCAAGTTCAAAATCAACATTAATATTAAGGCATAAAATTGTCTAAAGTTCATAAGAATAAAGCCTACCATGTAATAGTTTGTAAGTTAATATTTACAAGATGTGTTTTATATTTTTTATATCTAAATTAGAATAATGAAAAACTCTGTTCCTATTTAAGCTAAATATCTAATACTGTATACAAAATTTAAATGTATAAATCTGTATACATATAAAGCTTTCTGAAGTGTCCATTTCATACGTTCAATCTGTGAACAATATGTATGAAAAAGGATAAAAATAAAAAAAATACAAACACAATGCAATACAATACTAAAAGGTGGTGGTAGAGCTGATTCTGCCAAGAATAATCTAGAATACATTTATTTGTGTTACCAATATTGGTTTTGGGTGTGTTTGCAATAAATCTATTGATGAAAATTAAAGCTACTCGACCATACGCGAGAGTAGTAGGATGGAAAGTTTAAAGTGTTATATATTATAAAATCTTCTACCCTGGACCCTCTTATGATGGCAAGGAAGAATAGATGGGGAGCTTCTATCAGACTAGATGGAATGGACTAAGATAGAAAACTAATCAAGTATTTCGGTGGTAAGTTGCTTAGGACAAACTGGTAACACTTGCTAGATATTGATACGAAACTAACATAGGCTCTAAACTCAGAGAACACATACATTTTAGATTCATTAACACATGTTTCACGCATCATATATCTGCCTTATTTCAACAATTCTAATAGTATAATCTAATGGAAACTAGACAATGAATTTTCCGATATAAATCAAGTTGTGCCATATTTGATGATATTTTCTGCCCAATAGTTTCATATATTTTTCAAAAGAAATAATAAACACTTCTGACCAGAGTATATACACTTGTTTATTAAAAACTAAATTTCAGTGTAACAGTTTCAACAACGTAACGTTGTCTTCATCAGACACTAAGTTTTGTGAGGACAAATTTGGTTTATTAGCAACAAAAGTACAACTAACTGATGGTTCATTCTAAAACCAAATCATATATGTTAGATATTAAAACATATAGTTCAGTTTAATTGTGTACGTCGTTTTATTGTTATAATATTTTAATGCGTATTTTAATACGATAAACTAATTGTTAATCAAAATTTGAAGGAAATAATTATTAAACAAGAATTTTAGGAATCATCAAAAGATTGCGATCTTTTCCAAGAATTTTAGGAATGATCTAAAATGCATCAAAAGATTGCGATTTTGGCCATTAATTAGTGTGTGGATCAGGGGCCACAAAATTTTTGAACGTCCCCTAAATCGAGTTTTCGTATTTTTTTACGGAATAAGCACATCATACTGAGTTAAGTGATAGTTTGGGTTTGGCTACACTATATGTAGTTCTTCATATATAAGGCCTACAAGAAAATTTTTGATTGAAATATATTGGATCTTTTGATGCAAAATTGGACCACGAGCCACAAAATTTTTAAACGGTCCCTAAATCGAGATTTCGTAGGTTTGGCGACACTGTGTGTAGTTCTCCATATATATAGCCTACAAGAAAATTTTTAATTGAAATATAATGGTTGTTTTGACGCAAAATTGGATCAGGAGCCACAAAAAATTTTGAATGGCCCTTAAATCGAGTTTTCGTTGTTTTTTTACGGAATAAGCACATTATACTGAGTTAAATTATAGATTGGGTTTGGCTACATTGTATGTAGTTTTCCAGATATAACGCTACAAGAAAATTTTTGAACTGAAATATTTTGCATCTTTTGATTAAAAAAAAAAAAAAAACGCTGTTTCGTCTTACGTAGTTCTTTGAGCATATGCAATTTATAAAGTACCGCTTTATTAACAGAGACCGTTTTATTAATATAATTCCTTTTTAGATTCCTGTTTAAGCGAAGTCAAAGGAATATCTTCTTTAAAGTCGGTGCAACAAACTTTTCCCAGCCGACTGACTTTGTATTGAAGCTAAGACATTTTGTGTTGATCACAACTTTCCCATTAAGCCACAAACTGCACATGCATGGTGTTTTGGTGACGCTTTGTTGCCATCATTTAAGGTCTTTTAAAAATTTGGATCTTTTAATATCATTTTTAGATGTATATTTGTGAATGTGCAGATAAATTGGATTGATTGAGACTTAAAGATTAGGGATACCGCATATGCAAGAAGTCAGTGAAAGTGGCTTTGACTCCATTAAGCAGATACTTATTTGCATAGTTCAATTCTTATGCATTCGCTAATATAGTCAACAAGTCGTATCACTGATAGATATTTCTGTCTGTATACGAGCAACAATCTGGTGGATAAGGAAACTTGAAGAAGCAAGTGAGGAAAACAACGATCTTTTTATTAACTTTTCCCCCCATATGGTTTCAGAATTTCTTTCCAAATCTCTAAAGATGTCATATTCTGGGTGCCAATTAGTAAGGTCCTAAGGAAACTACCGTCAATAGACTTCATAACTGTAACAAATCAAAGATTGAATATCAATGAAAAAAATACAGTGAAACCTGTCTACGTTGGCCACTATCCGTTCCATTGAAAAGTGGCCAACTTAGACAGGTGCACAACTTAGAGAAAATAAGTATAAATGGTGAATTTTTAGAATAGGATTTCTAGTATTATTTGATTGTAAAATTTTAATAAGCAATCGCATTACAGCTACTTTTAAGTAATGCATTATAGAGTAATAATAACAATATACAGTACTAGAAAAAAAAACTACAGTATGTTTAATATATGTACTTACCTTTCTCTTCCCGAAAGCGAGTTTGGTACACTGAATTATTCGGATTGAAAACACAATAACATAAACAACCATAAAACAAAGAACATAGACGCACTTCATTGAAATGAGCTACAAGTGTTTCTCTCGGAGCAAAATATGTTTTCAGAAAATTTTAAGGAAATTCATATCTCAAAACCTCCGCTAACTTACTACAATCCGTCATGGCAATAGTTGATTGAGATGATTAGTTTTAAGCCTGAGAATTTTCCTGAATTACTAAAGTTCCCCACTGATGAAAGGAGCTGATATAGCTAATGGTTTTACCAAAATAGACATGGTAAACCAATACGTACAACCATTTCCTGAATTCCAATACTTGTTTTTTTTTTTTTTTTTTTTTGTTCATATCTTCCTTCACCACCTGTTTATCAGGGTAGTGTTCTGCTCATTGAGCTCCAAGAACAAATAGTGGGAATCCATGCTTTGTTTTCAGTCACAAAACAGAACATCTGCCTCTCATATGGGAATACGAAAGAATTAAGAAAAATAACAAAACGCGATATTTTGCTTGGCCGCAGGTAAATTTATCATAAAATTTTGTGTTTTTGCTTAAAGTGTGAACTGTATAACTGAAAAAGATATACTATGGTAGTGTTACTAATGTATTATTTCTATTTTTAACACAGTTTCTATCATAATTGCACAGTACATCACTTCTTTGATTTCGCCATATCAAAATTAAGCCACAACTTAGAAAAAAAAAACTAATCAAGTCTCAGTAATCAAATGTTAATCACTTGTTACTATGCAAATAACAAATGTTTCGGGAACATTTGAAATTTTTCAAGTATGTTTCTTTTGAGATATTTGAGATTGAACACGGACGATTTCGAAAAATCACAATATTTGAAGATCCATAACAAGAAAATGATGGAACTCTCACTATCAAACTTTTTTTAGAAAGTTCTACGAAGCTTCTACCTAGAAAATACGGCAAGTCTGATTCTTTTCTTTAAAATTTTTAATTTCAAAAATGACAATTTGCATTTTCCAAACTTTTCATTTTCAACAATTTTTTAAAGGTATTTGTAAAGTAGTAGGCTTAAATGTGTACTGAATATAAAATATTGTACATTTAATTTTCTTTAAAATGATTTTTGTTTGAAATTAATATTTTTTTTTTTTTTTTTAAATAACGGAGCTACAGTGTTTATCCCAAATCTTTGTAAAGTGCAAAATAGACTTACATGTCCATACAAAATGACCACTTAAAACAAAACCAAGCATCTAAAAAATGGATGAATGTTTATTTTCAACTCTCTAAATATAGCACAACTGAATGTACAAAAATTTAAAAAAAATGTCAGAAACCTTATAATCTGAACTTGGATGATTTCAAATGGATTGACCATAAAGAATACAGGAAACTTACCAAGTGAGATACCGTTTGATTCCATTAAATTTCCATTATTTTCTTTGAAGATTTCAAAGCCTCGCTGCAGGAACGTGGAGTAGGTAACAGGGTCCAGCGGAAGAATTACAGACTCGGCCAAAAACAGTGCAAGAACTCCCCACACTTGACAAGATGCTTTACTGTAATTAAAACCTCGATCCATCAATTCACTCACTAAATAGAAAGTGTCATAGCGTGTGTGATACAAGGGGTAGCTGGATGGAAGAGGATTCTGCAATAGAGAAAAAAGTAAAGAAATTAAGTAGAAAAGTAGTGGCTTGATCTTTTTCTATTTGTGTAGTTAGGTGAGGGAAGAAGTACAAATCTATGTTCACTATTGAACTTTTACAATTGTTAAGTTTTTCCTCATCAATGTTACGTTTCATGAGTAGTTTGAGATGCTTTAGTACATAAGGAAGTATTAAAATACGTAGGCTGATTAATAAAAACTTGCTGTAAGGAGCCCTCATTGAAATGTCTGTTCTAGCACTGTTTCATATTAAGAAAAGAAAACTACATTTAATCTTTTTGCTTCAAAGATTGTTCACTTTATCATTTTAATAAAGTAAAAGGCAAATTCATTACTCAGTTTTAGAGCTCAAGGGTAAAAGTAACCAAATAATTGAACTAGGCCAGATTGCAGTTGCCCCGGGCGCCAGCAAACTAATCTGTGTGTTAATTGGTGTAGATGTAATTGAAGGGGGTGCTAATTGCAATATTTGCCTGGGCATCAAAGGTCTAGTTTTGTCACCGATTAGGCTACCATATTTTTAGAGAGTGAAACTGGAACATTTTCCTGAAATTTTAAGAATACATGGCAATTTATTTTAAAGTGAAATTTGAGCTTCAAGAACAAGGCTTATTATTATTATTATTTTTTTTTAAGTGGGCCTGGACGGCAAATCAGTGTCCTGTTGGAGTGCAATTCCTGGTTCTGTGCGACGTTTGGCTCTTAAGAACATTTGTCCTTTTCCACCACTTTTTACTTTATTATTATTATTATTATTATTATTATTATTATTATTATTATTATTATTATTATTATTATTATTATTATTATTATTATTATTATTATTATTGTTTATCTACCAAACAATTATTTATATTATTGTGCGGTATCAAAATAAACCTGAAACTTGTGATATTTATTTACTTCCATCATTTCATCTGGCAAATTAATGTGATCTGTACAAGGGGAAAAGTTTTCAAGCTGCTAAAATTTGAGATGACTGCTGTCATGTTATAACTTTGAGCTTGGCCTTATCTCAAGTAGATGCAGGCATGTCGGAATTTTTGATTCTTGTAGATTCACTAGTTCAAACGCCGTCGAAGATGAGGCCTGCAGAATATGGCTCTCAACGAACAACATTCGAACAAATTTATCAAGAATATTTGAAGATGTGCAAAAAAATGGTTTTGAAATTTCAAAGCCGGAAACAGATAAAGGGGTTCCTTGTAGAAATGAACTAGACATTTATTTGCCATCGAAATATCACAAATTCATTTTGGATGAATCTCTTCCTTCATTGGAGGCAGAAAACGAATTTTCTAATCATAATATACTAAGAGACAGTTTTCTGCCTACTATCGATAGGGCAGAGATGGAAAACTATTTTGATCATGTAGCAAAATCATTAGATCAATCACCACTCTACGTCCAAAAAGTGAAAACTTTTTAAATTACAACATTGTGGAGCCTATGGCAAAGTATTATGGAAGTGATCTGGAAATATTCAAATGTGAAGTCAAAATCCTCCCAAACACAATTAAGTTGTATGAAGACGAGAGAAAACCAAAGTTGATTCCTTGATGAATTTCATTAATCTTTTTTGTGTCTACAAAAACGCATTCCTAGAAACCTACAACCTGGTTTCATCTCTGTGACTATACCGATTTCTAGTGCTACATATAAAAGGCCATTCTCATGTTTGAAAGATTAAAGATTCATATAGGCAATTCCATGACTGATGGTGGGTTGAAAAACTTAGGATTATTTTATATTGAAAAGAAAATTTCTAAATCGTTAGATCCTAAAAGAAGTTGTTGATAAATTTGCTGCTGATTACGAGAATAGAAACATCATTCTCGTTTAAGTAGAAGCTTGAACCAATAAAAGTTATTTTCTTTACCTGTAAAAGTGTTTGTATTTCTCTGCTTCCACTTAAATCAACCAGTGACACATATTTTAAATACCGTGATTAAATAACTACTTACTTATATTAGAAATCAGTTGTATTATTGTATCATATTTGTTTGAGAAAGTAATTTCTTACATTTTCACTGTTTTGAAAAGAATAAACTCATGATGAACAACAAAGAAGAAAACATTCATCTTAAATATATATATATATATATAAGCTGTGTGAATAAAATTTTTCATTCATTGGAGATGGCCCCCTTAAAATTTTCTTGGGACCTTCATTGCCCCCTCCCCTTTAAAAAATTCTAGCTACGCTACTGGCAAGCGAGCGGGAAAAGTACAGAGATGTTTTCACAAATTTGTTTTGCTTCTTTCTTTCACTCTTGACTAGGTCATATATATATATATATGTGTGTGTGTGTGTGTGTATGTTTATGTTTATGTCTGGGAATGACAAACGATTATGCAAACTCGAAATATTTTAACAACGGGTTCTAGCGAAACGGTGAGAACCGGCTGAATAGCACCACTGTATATGTATGTATGTATGTATGTATATATACAGAACTGGTTGTTAAAAAAATTGAATAACATCACTGGTAATATACTATAGTATATTAACGTATTGTTACATATCATTGTTATTTGGAATATCAATGGAGCATAAGAAACATTGTTAAAATATCAAGGGGTATTTGTGGTGAATCTATTAAATGATTCTCTTGAAAGTCATCTTAATTCAAATTATTGGTTTAAAAGAAAATATAACTTTCTGAATTCCTCCTATTTTTCGGGGAAGATTAAAATCTTGTACTAAAAAATACGTACATATCTATATCTATATATATATCTATATTTTATATCTATATCTATATCTATATCTATATCTATATCTATATCTATATCTATATCTATATCTATATCTATATCTATATCTATATATTCTGCAATGTGTACTTACCAAATTATCTTCATAAGAAAAGCTTACACTAGCTATTCCATTCTTATGTTGGAATCCCAAATGATCGCTTCCACTTCCTAATATATTAATTCTGAAAAAAAAATCTGTCTTATTATCAATAGTAATTGTAGTAAATTTTAATTTATAATTTCAGAAAAACTGTTTTTATTATTATTGTCAATTAATTTAGTATATGTGACATAGAGAAACAAAAATTCAAGTGCACTGTTCACACATTGCGGTATAAGCAATGTGTAGCCTTCTGTTTAGATAGTATCGCAGCAACGCAAAGCCACTTAATCTTTAATATTATACAGAAGACTGAATTGATTTGCAAGAAGAAGTTAAGAAAATTACTTGTAAACTTCACAAAAGTCCAGGAAAATAGAATAAAACATTAGCAACATGTGGCAGATACTTAATGAATTTTAGAATACACTTTAAAATATCACAAATTTACCCTAAAGTTTTAGCTTTTAATTATTTGTACCTAAAAAATGTAATGACTACAAATGTTAGTCAAATTGAAAAATCATAAATCCTTTCCTTCTTCATAAACATCCTTTCCATCTCTATTCTATCTGTTATTTCCCGTTCATATTTCAAATCTTCATTAATAATGCTACCGAGGTATCTAAAGTTAGTCATATCACCCCCAGAAAGCAGAAAGGTGCTAAGCGCCAAACTGCAAATTTCTCAGGAGAGCATACAAACGAATGAAATACTAATTAATTCTGATGCTTTCATTCTTCTGTAGAATTCAGTTTTCACCGCAAACCTTTCATATTGTCTCCTGCCACTTGTCTCCTTTCTGCCAGCATTAAACATGAAGTCAGGATATGCACTTAGTTGAAAGTCAAGGAGAATGGCGCTTAGCACCTTTTTGCTTTCCGGGGGCGATATGTTTTTCTCTCTCCCTTCAACTTGTATTCTTGACAGAATTTCCTTCTAGTCAATTACCATTGTTTTCGTCATTTTAATATTTATTTTCATTCCATGCCAGCGGTGAGGCATGGTCAATTCGCATGTGCAAGCGGTTTAGACAAAATTAATATTTCACGAAGCAAATAATAATAATAATAATAATAATAATAATAATAATAATAATAATAATAATAATAATAATAATAATAATAATAATAAATTTAGCTGTTGGTTCAAATTGTAAAGCATGAGAGCACATCTTCGTTTGTATTTGAGGTCAATTCTGCGGCCTTTTTTTGTCGAAAACCTCAATGACGGAGTCATATAATGACATGCTTTCATTATCTTCAGCAATCTTCTTTCAATGGACATCAAAGAAAGACCAGAGTATCTATTATATGATTGTTTACTACATAGTTAAGTAATTCTTATTCTTTTAATGAGAAGAATGACCTGTCTACCGAAGCATTGGTTGCAGGAATAGTTAACATTACCTTAGTAAGCTTTAATGCTTCTGGGTAATACTTTCTATAGACCACTAGAGGCGAGGCACTGGCTAATTGTGAACACTGGCAGAATTCTGAATTCGTTTGAGGAGTATATGACAGAAAATTCTGTCCGCAGCCGGAAAAGTCAAAATATACTTCATAGAATATTTTCAAATAATTTAAGGTCGATGTGATAAATTTAGTTAAATACTGGAAATATTTTTCGTAATCCAAAGAAGATAGAACTCCACTTTACCCAGCTTTGCATATCTGTTACGTAATTGTTGTGAGACAATGTCGACAATTTAACAGGACAAATCATGGTATGATGATTTTTTTTGTCACCTACAATCTATTCTTTCTTAGGGGGTCACTTCTAAGACCCCATAAGTTTTATTCTTCTGTCTCAATTTTATTCCAGAAAAGCATCACGGAGTTCTCTTAGCTTACTCTCCGACGTTCTTTAATTTTTCTCAAGCAATAGTTTATATCAAATACTTTTATCTATAGTATTTTTGAAAAGTACTGCTAACTTTGGCAGCCAGTTCTACAATAGGAATATTGAACAACAAGTACTTCTTTTCAAAGTTTATCCTTCTCAACCTTTAACAGTTCGGAACCTGTAAATAATTACACGCCTTTAGATGTAATGATGTGAGGAAATATTTTTCAGTAAGAACTCCGACGTACCGAAGAAGACAGAAGGCTCCGTCAAAACTATTTATGACAATTTTAACAAGACTTTGTTACTCGCAAGTTTGAACAATTATTAAACATCCCACGGTTTCTGCCTTGTAATGCCCTAATATCTTATCATCAAACTTTACGTGGGCCACGGTGGCTCAGTGGTAGAGCGTTCACTTCTGGTGCTTGGGGTCCCGCCAAGTGAACTTTGTGGTGGACAAACACCGTGTGCGTGGGTTTTCTCGGGGTTCTCCCGTTTCCTCCCATTTTCTTCATTCCATCCATTTCATTCATCTCTCATCATCACCGTCTCCTTTAGCCTAACCGGCATAACCGTGGGACGTAAAACTATTTCATTTCATTTCAAACTTTACGTGTTTTCATCAATTTTAAATTATTTATCTCATCTCTTTTACAAATATTCTAATTTATATCTTCCTGAACATTCTACGTACCCGTGATTCATGTTCCAATTCTATTTTTCTAAATTCTTATTTATTCTAACATGTGTTGCTTTTCTGTTGTGCTCCTGTCCAAACTTCTTACGTAGTCAAGCAATAAGAAATAATTTTCATGTGTGCTTAGTATGTACAGCATATCTCTCTTTCTAATTCGTATTCTATGCCTTCATTAAAGCTTCTCATTTTCAAGTTGTCCTTACTTTATTTATTGATTTATGTGTTAATGGGACGTCAGATCCGAGACTATTTGTCCTCGTAATGGAAGAGCTAATGGCCGGTACATTCTTTTCATAAAAATAAGATTTCCAACATAAAGACAATGATCAAAAATAAAACTTCTAAAAAGAATAAACTCAATAACGCCTAATAAAATAATAAAATAACATAAAAGCCCTATAAAAATTTAAAACAGATGTCACAAAAAAGTTAAAATAAGTAACAAACTAACTCTATGGCCTTAGAACCTGGAGGTTCAAAACGGCGTTCACAAAAGTTCTCCATTGATTTCTGTCCTTAGTCAACTGGATCCAGTTTCTACTTTGTATTCATATTTCTGCGATATCCATCTTAATATTATCCTCCCATCTGCGCCTAGATCTTTCTCGATGGACGTTCCCCGATTGACTTTCCAGAAAGAAATTTAAAAAAAATTGAAAGCATTCCTACTTTCCTCCATCCTGGCTACATGACCTGCCCACCTGAGCCTTCCAAACTTGATGACCCTAACAATGTTTGGTAAATGGTATAAATTATGTAATTCCTCGTTATAAAGTTTCCGCCATTCCCCGTTCTTCTTAGGTCCAAATATTCGTCTCAGGATTTTGTTGTGAAATACTTTCACTCTGCGTTCTTCCCTCAGAGTAAGTGACTATGTTTCGCAGCCATACAGTACAACAGGGATGATTATCATTTTATGTATATATATATATATATTTTAAGCTTCAAATTCCTCGACAGAATTCGCGACGACAAAATATTTTGAACTGAATAATAACACGCATCCCCTGCTTTTAGTCAACTTTTAATTTCTTCGTGGATATGATTTTGGTCTGTCCAAATGAAGAAATAAATGAAACAGAGAAACAGAAAGCATATAACAAGAAAAGTTTTTAAAAGAAAAGGAATAGTAAAATCCAAAACATGCGAAATTTAAAAAGAAAAGATTCAGAGAACGTTAAATATTTTCAATTTCGTGAATAACTTCGAGAATAGATCACAATTGTGACTCATATTGTGACTCCCATAATGAGACTAACATTATTAGGTAGTCCCTAACGTTCTCTGAGGCCTAAGTATTTCGAACATTCTAAAAGAGTTTTCACAATACGGACAATTAGCGCCCACGCAATAAATGGGAATGTATAGGATAAGAATATGCGACATGGAAGCGCGCCAGTTTCGCTTCATCTCGGAGATTACGTGACAATAATTGTTAATTGCTCACAGTAGGCTTTACTGAGCTGAGCTTGTTTTCATTCGTTTGGTTCAAATCTGCTTACAAGTGAGAGCTCATCTGTTGGAGTAAATATCTGAGATCGGAGCACAGGAGAGAGTGTACCACTGTAATATCTGTCCATGCCACACTCTTGGCACGGACTGTCCATGCCACACTCTTCATTTTTTCCGTGTGAAGAAGGATATTCTCCCATTGATATATGTAATACAAACACACAGACACACACACACACACACAAATAAATAAATAAATAAATAAATAAAAAAATAAATAAAAAATAAAAATAAAACAAAACTTGAATAGAATAAAGGTGACAGAAATAATGCTAAGGTAGGTAGATGTGTGAAGTAACTAAGAAGTATAGAATCAGAAATAAAGGAATAGGGATTATAGTAAAACCTATAGATCTGGAGGAGAAACACAAGAGAGATGGCTGACATGATTTGACCGTATTACGAAGAAAGCTCGAGAGAAGTCCTACAAATAAGTGACGATAACATAAGATGGAGGAATCTGAATGTGTGAGAAACCGGCCTGGAGGAAGCTCATTGAAACTTACGATTCCATGTTATGACAAATGCTGCTAGAGGAAATTAGATAATTAGAAAAATAAACACACTGCTGAACAAGACTGCACTTATTTAATATAAAAACACATTTATACGTGACGTTTCGATCTTTTAGCCAAGATTCTCATCAGAAGTACACTGAGTGATACAAAAAACTACTAAATATATATACACCATTAATTTTCCTATCTGCTCTCTCATTGGCCCGTTCAAACAGCCAATCAGAAGCGTGGAAATCTATCTGAACTGACCAATGGGAAAACATAACATTCTACCAGAAAGAAACAACAAGGAGCAAACAACCATTGAATACATTAATTCACATACATTTTTCTGTATTTATCAATAATATTTCTCCATTCTTTATTAATGCTGATACCTTTGGTCCAATTCATTAAGTTTACATCCCCTTCTTTTTCTATCCACCAAGACTCTTTCCACTTTCTCGGCCACAACCTTTTTTTCCCTTTCCAGCACAATAAATTCTTCCCAGTTCACATCATGTCCTGTTTCTTTTACGTTTTTAAAGATTGCGTTAGTTTCTCTGCCATATTTCACATCACTTTTATATTGTTTAATTCTTTCTTTCAATAATTTTCCCGTCTCCCCAATATATTTCATATCACAATCCTTACAATTTATACAATAGATGACACCTTTCTGATCTCTTTTTTCTTTTTTTCCTCCCTTTGCTTTTGACCATGTCCAACAACGTTCTGCAACCTTTTCTATACACTTTTACCCTTTGCTTTCTTAACATCTTTTTCAAAATCTCGGTATCTTCTCCTAGCCCTACAATGCCTTTCCATGCCCCCTCATTTTCCTCCTTACTTTTACCTTTCTCAGAGACCACAGATGCTTTAACGATATTCCTTTTACTATAACCATTCTTATACAGCTGTTCTTTAAAGATTTACACATTCTCTTCTACATTCTTGTTACAAATTTTGGTAATTCTTTCTAACATATTTCTTATGAAATTAACTTTTGTGCTTCTATCTACGTTATTTTTCTTATTATAATAAATACCAGCATTACATTCTTTTTGATACCATTGAGTCTTAATGCTCTTCCCTTCCTTACTCATTAAAATGCCAAGATAACATAATACACCTCCCTGCTCTGTCTCTAATTCTAACTCTATTCCTTTCTCCTTATCTTCAATACTACCAACGAACTCTATCAACTCTTCTTTTGATCCTTCCCATATTCCAAAACAGTCATCAACGTATCTACATAAAAATCGAATCTTTTCTTTCCCCTTTTCTACCACATCCTTCTACCATACATTCATAATGATATCAGACAATACCGGACTTATCTTAGATTCTATACTTAAACCATCCTTAATCCTATATATGTCATTCTTAACTTCACAAAAACCAAACTCCCACATTAAGTTGAGGGCTTTTCTAACTTTCTCTCATTTCCAGCCTTTAACACATTCTCCCCCCATAACACTCTTAATCGTATCAAGTATAGCACTTCTTTTTAGACTAGGGAACATGACTTTCACATCTAAACTAAACAAAATACAATCATTATTAATTCTAGCATTAGTGGTGTAGTTTATTACTTCTCTATAGTCTTTAACTGCCAAAGTCTCTTGTCTGTCTCTTACCCACTCTAACACTGGTTTCAATTCACTTTCTAGCGGTTCCAAATAATTATTCCTACAGTCCATAACTGGCCTAAGCTTTACTTCCTTTTTGTGTATTTTTGGAAAACCCTTTAACACCGGCACTCTTCCATCTTCATTCATCCATTTCTTAAGTCCCTTCTTTTTACATTCTTCTTTTAATTCTTCTATAATTTCTTCATTCTTCTTCTCAACTAATTCATACTGTCCATCCACCAAATCCTTCACCTTGTGAGATGTTAAGAAAGCAAAGGGTAAAAGTGTATAGAAAAGGTTGCAGAACGTTGTTGGACATGGTCAAAAGCAAAGGGAGGAAAAAAAGAAAAAAGAGATCAGAAAGGTGTCATCTATTGTATAAATTGTAAGGATTGTGATATGAAATATATTAAGGAGACGGGAAAATTATTGAAAGAAAGAATTAAACAATATAAAAGTGATGTGAAATATGGCAGAGAAACTAACGCAATCTTTAAAAACGTAAAAGAAACAGGACATGATGTGAACTGGGAAGAAGTTATTGTGCTGGAAAGGGAAAAAAAGGTTGTGGCCGAGAAAGTGGAAAGAGTCTTGGTGGATAGAAAAAGAAGGGGATGTAAACTTAATGAATTGGACCAAAGGTATCAGCATTAATAAAGAATGGAGAAATATTATTGATAAATGCAGAAAAATGTATGTGAATTAATGTATTCAATGGTTGTTTGCTCCTTGTTGTTTCTTTCTGGTAGAATGTTACGTTTTCCCATTGGTCAGTTCAGATAGTTTTCCACGTTTCTGATTGGCTATTTGAACGGGCCAATGAGAGAGCAGATAGGGAGATTAATGGTGTATATATATTTAGTAGTTTTTTGTATCACTCAGTGTACGTCTGATGAGAATCTTGGCTAGAAGATCGAAACGTCACGTGTAAATGTGTTTTTATATTAAATAAGTGCAGTCTTGTTCAGCAGTGTGTTTATTTTTCTGATTTTATTTGCAAGACGTATGACTCTGATTGTGTGTTAGATAATTAGAAATACAACTTACCTAGGTTTACTTGTATTTTCTAACGATGGCTGAATTTCTAACCATGTATCAAATACTGTTGGCCTTCCAGCAGCAACCTCTTCAAGATTTGGGTTAGGAACTCTTCTGGCAGTTTCATATAATACTTCAAATAGTAATGGAGAAGCACTTGCACCAAGAGTCTTATTACCTGCAAAATGAAACATTATATACATTTATCATTTCACACTCGTGCGTTCAAACGTACTATGTTGCAAAAGCTGCACGGTATAAGTTATTGATATTGTCTAAATATATATATGCACATTCATGCATATAAGTGAGCCAAAGTCATGGTACGAAAAACACTCTCACACTATTACAATTGGCAAAACATATGATTTACCCTTGTACTTATAAAAATACTATTAATACAAATAATTCTTTTCAACACCCCTCACAGCACAGAAATTATGACACCGTAAACTGCAACCCCAGATTTTTGCTCAATAAGTAAATATCTGAAAAAAGTTTTTAGAATTTTTGTTATATAGAATTTTGTAGATACTATATTACTTTTTTTAAAAATGGTACTCGTAGCCTATTTTTGATTACCTTTAGGTTACTTAGCAAATTGCTTTTTAAATATGCGGAGGAAAACGTACTGGGAATCCCAAAAATTTAAATATCCTTCCTTTATGGTTCTGTATAAATTATTTGAATATGGAAGCAATCAAAAGCAAAGTAACGATCACTACTTGCCAGCTTATTTTGCTACCTAATAGACAACATTTTTCTTGTTGTTTTGATATTCGTAGTCAAATTCAAGATTAAATATTGCATTCAATTTTACTTCTGAACTTTTTATTTCAATGATTATCAGAACGCAGAATAGACAAACACATTTGTATCCAAGATGTTTCAAGCTGTTAGATGGGTATAAACTGCTAATTTTAAGAACTCACAGAATGGTCACTGACTTTCTATTTATTCACAAACTCTTAAACAACAAAGTTGATAGCTTGAACTCCTAAATGAAGTTACTCTTCCGTCATCTAATACAATATATATATATTAAGATATCATATAATATGTATAGTATGTTAAAGTATTTATTTTATACACAATTATATGTAATTAGAAAATAAAGAAATAGATTACTCGTATCTTTGCGTATTTTTATTTTTTAAATCCTTATTATTTCGATACCTCGTTCGTAGCTGGTGTTTTCTACGGAGATGTAATCTTCCAAATGCTTACATAATCTTGATACAAGATCTTGGTCCTTAGAGTCTCTTAAATGTTCTTTAGTTCTCGTTTCATACATTTCTTTTTGTCATTCTGATATAAGTTTGTTTACATTGGCAAATTACTAAATGTATTTCTGAATTATTCCTGAATTCCAAGATTACCCAGAAAGTAATTTTTGTATTCCGTAAAGTTACTTTCTTAAGTTCATCGGTGATTTTAGTGCTACATTAAAATTATATTTGTTAGCAACTGTTTGCAGTCTGTATGAAATCTTAGGCCACAAAGAGAACGAAATTCATTTCGTTGAACTATCAAGATCCTTCACCATACGTTTATTGAATTGTTTATAAATTTGTAACTTGTCATTGGGAAATAAATGTATCAACGAGAATTAAAGAACATTTGTGATACTCTAAGAACTAAGGTCTTGCAGTATCAAGATTATCTAAACATTTGTCTATTTATAAGTATATCATTAATAAGATATAGTTACTACATAAGACCTCCTCTCAAATCAAAGACACAACTTATGAATCCTACTATATTAGGACTTTGAAGCCGGAACTATATCTTGATCAAGGATCTCTAGATAAAAAGTAGATCTATATCATTAAGCTATTCTAAACTACAATGGCAAGCTTATTCTTATACATGCATGTAGGAAAATACTTTCATTATTCTCACCAATTTTCTAATGTATTTTATATTTGATTCTTTGAGTTTTAGGAACTTTTGCAATGGTTATCAGAAGGCATATATATTTTTTTCACGCGCTATCCTAGCCAACTGTTTTTAAGTTGGTCACAAGGAAGAGAGTGAAGTTTGATTTACATCGAAGTTGCATCACCCGAGTGTGACATAATGTCACGTGGTATCATCATGGGGGTAAAGGTGGAATAAAACGAGTCCTGCGGGGCTTCTGACCCCCTTCACTCCTGACGCTCACTCAGCTATGTTTCCTAACGTAAGTAAATAACTTTTTTAAAAAAACGGCAAGGAAGCGTATGCCTAGCTCTACCCCTCCTGGTATCTCTGTCACTTCCCCTCTCTAACTCTTCACTATCTCTACAACCCCTCACTTCGCGAGGGCCCCACTTCTTACTCTCCTGTTAGTTTATAACGTCATTGTTTATAAGGGCTATCAGAAATCGCTAGGTGAATGGTAGAAAATGAACAATTCATGCATTATATATTACGTACAAGGGCGAACGAGTATTATTTTCGTCTTATTTTAATGACAAAAGTGTTATAAAAATTAAAAAAAAAAAAAAACTTTCCTTGAGCCAGGTTTTGAACCCACGCCAAAACCGCTTTTCATCACTAGTCCGCTCCCTAGCATGCTCGGTTATGAGGACTGACAGCAACTGGCGTTTGATTTGTGCTATATGTATGCTCCGTGGCGAGAAACGGATATCTCCAACCAATCAGAACCGTGTATTTAGTTTCTATGGCTAGGGTCGAGCATGATTAAAATATATGCCAAGTTGTGTCTGCGAAACAATGGTGAAAAGGCAATATGTGAATATCTACTCAATGTAACACTCAAAGGTTACACCCTTCGTAGATACGAATTATGCATGAGATATCGAAATGATGAGAATTTAAAAATAAAAATACGCAATTGTACGTGTATTCTGCTTCTTTATTCATTCACTAGCAGCGTTCACCCCGCTTCGCTGCGGTCACCCCGGAACGCAATAAACTTTGTTACTTAGATAATTTTTACTTTTTCGCTTTCAAGTGATATGATAAAAACCATAGAAGATTGCAGTAAATGTTAACATTATATCGCCTGTCATTTATGTTAACCCGCCCCGCTTCGCTGCGGTCACCCCCGAACGCAATAAACTTTGTTACTTAGATAATTTTTACTTTTTCGCTTTCAAGTGATATGATAAAAACCATTATAACGCCTGTCATTTATGTTAACCCGCCGAGTGACACGGTCATGCGGGTTGCATATAAATACGTTTATTTTTATACCTATGATGAACTAACAAAGGATTTGTACGTAATGGACACCTGAATGGTCAATTATCTCAAGACACTGGTAATTGAAAATTAAAGTGATATGATAAAAACCATCTAGGGTCCAAATCCTAATAACCCCCCAAAAATAAAAGAAATTGGTTCAGCCGTATTAGCGTGATGAGCGGACAAAGGATTTGTACGTTCTCTTTTATATATATAGATTTATTTATTAATAAGACATGTACATATTTTTTGCTGTAAGAAATCAGAACATTCTTCAACATAGATAAGTTGTGTTTCATTAAACAATATTTTAAAATGTAATTCAATTAATTCGATTGTTGATATATTTGATACAACAAAAGGGTTCAAGAAGAAAATAGTTCACTATGTAAATACATGTAATGAGGCAGAACACTGCAATTGAGCGCAACTCGTTTATTGCACCTTTCAATAAATAAATAAATATTTCAATAAATAAATAAAGAAAGAAAGAAAAACGATGGAAAATGATCTCAATTAGAAAGTTAATTTTATTACTAGTATTGTGGAAGTTTATCAAACTTCCTTGAGTTTTATTAACTCAATTTTTTCTTTTTATTAACTGGATTCTTACCGCTGACGCCGATGTCCAAGTTAAGGTAAGCGACTGCCCTGGCACGCAAAATAGCAGACAGATCTTCAGTCCATTCCGTTGAACCTGCAATGCTAAACTCCTCGGCTGACCAACTGCAGAGAACTATTGTTCGACGAGGTCTCCATCCTGGAAGAATTATATATCAAAATTTAAAATCAAAATATATCAACCATTACAAACGACCGCTATCATTAAACTACTTGTCTCGCTATATACCTTATATACTCATGTAAGTATATGCGAATTATCATGGAAACTATATTTTAAATATCCAATAAATTATACTATACAGAGGTTGTTCAGCCTACGTTTGACCGATTTCGTTCTTTCCCCCTCTCGGGCAGAATGGACTCACTCGACCTGGCTCGTGGCGTCCTGCAGTGTTGTGCAGTGGCTTCCTGAGAACGGACTTGTTTTTCCGCGCGGACGACAATAACGCACAAAAGAGAACCATTGTTGTGAGTGTTGTGTTAAATTTGTTTCCAAGTGTGTGGGTTTCTGCTCTGTGACCAAAATGCCGCCCAAACTAAGCCGGTTTTGGGAAGGCTATGTTGCGGCTCTTTATGACGCCCACTTTAGTGTTTCTGTTATTAGAAAACAGTGCAAGAAGAATGGTTACATCAGTGTAAGGGGAATAAAAAAATGTTATTAAAAAGTACAAGGGCAACGAAGCTCCACCATTTGGATCACCAACGAAGTTGCCTAGGAAGCGGGAATGCACCAAGGCCACCTCCACCATGCAGAGGAAACTTCGCAAAATAGCAATGCAAGAAAATCCGCCAACACAAAGGTGTATGGCTAATCGTCTTGACGTGTCTTTGGGGACTGTAAGCCGGACGTTACACCATCAATTCAAGCTGGAAAAAGTCATGAAAGCGGGTGGCCATCTTCTCACGGATGCCCACCAAAAGGAACGAAAGTGTAACGCCCGGAAGATGTACGAACGGCATCTGGCAAAACAAAAGTGGATGTACATCGTAACGCTCGATGAAGCATGGATTTACCTTTCCGACTGCGGCAAACCGAGAGCCATCTGTACCGAGAGAAAGGCGCCAAGAACTTCAGAAGGTGGGTCCGTGTCTGTAAAGAATCCTTCCCAAAAGGGTTCATGGTCGTTACTGGCTACTGTTACCGAGGTAAACTGAAGATTCGTAGGGTTGCGAAGAACTGCAATATAAATTCGCAGTATTTTCAGGAGCAGATCATGCGGCCGATCTACGAGCATGAGATTCTAACAATGTACGGAAATGACTCCAATCAGGTGCGCATTCACATGGACAAGGCCTCATCACATACCTCACGATCGTCCCTCGCATTCTACAGGGAGATGGAGGAGGCAAGTGGTATACAGGTGATACCTTTTAATGAGGTACCTGTTAAATCTCCAGATGCAAGTCCTATGGATTATTGTGGATTTGGATTGCTGAAGCGGGCTTTGGGAAAACGGCGTGTGACAACTGTGGAAGGTCTTTGGAAAGTTGTGCAAAGGGAATGGGACAAGATTCCCCTCCCAGTTCTTCAGAGAAGCCTATTACAGTGGAAATTACGCTGTTGGGCTATTGTTAGGAACCAAGGGAAACATATCGAGCACTTACGGATCTGGCGCCATGGATTCTTCTAAATTTTTAGTAAGTCGAAATTGGCCAAATGTAGACTGAACAACCTCTGTATTGCATTTATTCATATCAATGAAATGAAAAACAGTTGAATCACTCTGGTTTTCTTGTAAATAGTGCTAATTTTTCCTGTTTCCGGACCTGTTCTGCGAAACCTGATCCTTCAGAACTTCTGCATCTTAGGCAATCCTGTCCATAGGTTGCATGGACTCCAAGACAAATTTTCTGTGAAAATTTTCAAAGCTAATGGTTGTCAGCAGAGTTGCCAACTAGTTTTATGCAATAGTCAAGTATCAATTTAAAAGTCGCTAAATTCCTGTATTATCAATGGACTAAACTTTATTCTTGCCATCAAAGACTGTTTTGGATGTCGCTAAATCCACATGTCTTTAATATAATTTTATTTAACCTGTAGAAAAGTTATGATTATTTTGTCTCCGTCTGGAATACTAAATTTCAAACTTGAAAAAAATCACAATTTAATAAAAAAAACACTTAAAAGAAGCTTTTTTCCCTCAGGCCTTCCACATTTGTCGCGATTCTCTCTATTATGGGCATCCCTACTTTAGGATATGTGTATGTGATGTTCAATACAATTCTTATGTACTTTAGAACTTCTATCATGTCCTCGATTTTGTCGGTCTACACAACTTTTAAGATACCTCCAAAGAAAAAAAAAATCTAGTGTTTATATGACAGGTGGTCTGGGACCTCAAACTTCTTGAAATCAGGCTATCATCTAGCATTTTTCCAAGAAACTGTATTGTATCACGAGATGTTTGACACTTTACCCTGTCTTGTTACAAGCAACAATAATGCTCACTGCTTTAAGTAGTGCAACAAAAGAACCACTGATCAAAGCTTCAACACACACTATATTTTAAACTATAATGTGTTACAGTTTCGGGTATCTAACATATCCTTCATCAGACATTGAAATATAATGTCAGACACTGAATGTCTGATGAATGATATGTTAGATATCCGAAACTGTAACACATTATAGTTTAAAATACAGTGTTTGTTGAGGCTTTGGTTAGTGTTGCTTTCGTTACAATATCCAATCAAAAGCTATGGATAGTGTTGTTATAGTGCAACAAACTGAATAATTATTTTCTGGTACAACTGACTGTTGAAAATCGTGAAAAACAAAACAAAAAAAGCACTAGTACTGCCTTTTTTGGTGAAATTACTAACCACATCCCTACTTTCAATTAATTTAGTAACGTTTCGTGTATTACTTGAGGGATTTCTGTTGATATTCATATGTTGTTCTGACTATGGACATATCTGCTAAGGTGAAAACACTGTTTGTCACTAAAATACGTTTTATCCAACAGCCTATTCCATGATGTGCTACCAATATAGTCAGTCACCTTTAATAAGAAAATTCCCAACAAACACATCGCAGCAATATTTTAAAAGAATATGAATAACATTTTTATTTGCTTATGTTGAATGGAATGATATGTAAGTCAATGGAAAATGTTGTTACCGGCGAGGACAACTGGAATACAAATCTGATAGAGGACACTAGCTCCTGTGATTCTAATTCCTGGAATTTCCTCCTTTAAAAAAAAATCTCCAAAGTGTTTGTATTAACACGAACCATTTGACTAACAAAATTTTATTTACTTTACTATTACTCTCTAAACATTTCTTAGTTAAAAACTTCTTTATTGATTGTACAGCTCTCTAATTTGTCACCAACACTCCCAGCCTCACGCAAATGGCTGCCTACTCTCGTAATTGTTATATATTGAGCATGAAGATGTCAGGATTTTTCGATAGAATTGCTCCTAAATGTTTGCACAGAAATGTCTTTCAAAATCGACTTTAATAAGTGCTGTTGAAACTAGCATAAGTACATATTGTTAGTAAGAAACTTCCAGAAAACACAGCATTCTTCGGACTGCTCTGGCACTCAAGTAACAACTCACATACGTTAGTACATACTTCGAGCGGGTGCTCTGTAATACAGTCTGCCGGCATATCAAATATTTTACTACCTTGCTATAAACAAATATTCCCTTCTATTCTAAGAGACCGCGTTAATGGTGTTTGAAAGTGATGCTTCGAATTCCCTTTAATGCTGTTAGCAAATGAGGGGTTTTTTGTGTTGCCACATAATGGCGACCTTATTAAAGCAACTAATGAAATGTATCTGTCACTTGCCAACCTGGTCACGCTGTAGTGTGTCTGCATCGCCAAATCCTTTTATCAAAATGGCAACGTCGCGTCACAGCTTTTGTATCTCACGCTTCAATACAGACCGGAGCAGTTCTTATAAATGCTTTCTAATCAGTAGTTCAGTCTACTAGTCGTAGCAAATTATTAAGTAAGAAGAAAGACGCACCTTCTTTTTTCATTTCACCGAAAGCTCTTGCAAGCTCATACATGATTGCGGTTCCACTAGTTGGATCAGCAGCTCCTACCACGTAAGCGTCTCTGTGGTTCCCAAGAATTACGTAACGGTCTGAAAAAAAAAACAAAAAAAAAAAACAATGTATTAATAAGTTACACAAATTAAATACTACAGCACTTTCATATTTAAATTTCTTTTGTTTGTTTTCAATTTCATACTCCATTAAAGAAATCGAGTTTAGCAAAATCACACCTCATAACTTTAAACTAACCAGTTAACAAATCTTTATGTTTCGTACAACATTTATAATTCATAAATGTAATTATGAGAATTTGAGAAGATCCATGATACAACTTTTGTATAAATAATGAATATTAAGTTTCATTAAATATAGTTTTTGGCAGCAGAGGTTTAGAGATACATGCATATGCATAGAATCATAAAGTTATGGCCTTAAAACCGTTTCCAATGCATTAAAACACAACATAGTTAAACATCTTAAATGACGCTCTTCATTGACTTTTTCTTAATATTTTGTGCAAAAGAATTGCTTCGTTTGATTCAGTTAAATGCTTCTCTTACACATGTTACATTTGCCATTTCTTGGTTTAATGCTGATTAGCTCTTATCATCTGTATGCAATAAAAAAATTCTTGTTGAATTTGGTTCAGACAAAAAGTGATAGCATTACTGCAACCTGGAAGAGTACTTTGCAGGCCTGGAGGATTCTGATTTCCATGATGTCACAAAGAGGCTTTAGAACATAGCATATTGACATAGCAATGTTGGACCAAATGCACTAGTATGAAAGACTACTATACAATTGTGTGTAGAAAAATAGACACAAATTTCAATAAGCAAACCAATGTTCTTTACATCATTCTGAGAATGTTTCAAATGATATCTGGTATATAAGATCCTCTCTCTTAAAAAAAGAGAAAATAAAAGTAAGAAATAGAAGGCATTAGACTTTTTCATTGATATTAATCTATTATAGAAGAAAACATAGAGAAACAACGCTCTTTTTTACCCGGTTCTTCACTCCCTTGAATTGTAGCAACTACATCATAAATTACTCGACTTTCGTTATGCGTGTAAACTTCAAGTCTCAAAGTCCAACTGGAATTCTTAAAGCCTGGTCCAAGTGCGTAAGTAATATTTAAACCTCCTGACCAGTTAGCTGGAAGTGGGATCGTGTCGTCCAAGTTTCTGGAAAATGAAAGTTGATTTATTGTATAGAGAATGTGTATTTAAAAATAAGACAAATATCTTTCATAAAAGAGACAGAAGAAGGAAATACCAACAGTAGCGTGGATAAGAATACTAATATTTTAAACTGAACCATATTCAATATTTTAACATAACGTTATCTCGAGTCTAGACATGAGTAAAACACACTTACAGTGGACTCAATCCATTCTATATGATCAAGCATGTGCCGCTCGGCCATCTCCAAAAAATCTAATTTTTTCATGAATGTTTAACCTATATCAGGGTATTTCAAAACCACAATTAATTATTTTTAAAACATCCCATGGCGACACAGCGGCAGCCGCCATTTTGCGTTTTTTCGATTTTAGGCGTTTACGTTGTTTTGAATATCTCAGCATGCATTTGTCCTACCAAACTGAAAATTGCTAAACACCTTCAACTCGTGCGGAGCTAAAACTTTGATCTCTTAACATTTTTTCCTAAAACCACTTGAAGGGGATGAAATCAGAGTCTACAGTAGCAACATTTCTAAATATTGAAGACATGTTTGGGAAGAGGAAACAACTGACGTAGAGATCTAAATTTGTGTGTGCATGTAGTCCGGGGTCATAAGTTAATACACAAAAATTTACAGATCTGTAGCTGCTCCCAAAGGCCTAAAAAAAATCGAAAAATTGGGGAATTATGTCAATTTAGCATGTTTCACTGACCAATATCTCCAATGAGCCTGGATAAAAAAAGATCTGAAATTTTGGGAATAGTTAGTCCTTTAGTATACCATAACACACAACAAAGCGCGTTTAGTGTTTTGAGGATAAGGGGGTCAAATTATTACGTAATGACGTCATACTCTAGGAGGTGTTTTGTTCACAAATTGAACTGAAAATTCGTTGTTGTGAAGTAAAAGAAAGTAGGATGAATGGTTAATCCAGTCAAGGCTCTCAAACTCGTTTTTTTCCTCTAGAAGTAACACTGTCTTATCACATCCACAGCAACACTGGTGAAGAACGCCGCTATCAGCAGAAGGCGAGGAAAGTCAAAATGCACACTTGACAAAAAAGTCCGTTAAGTACCCCTTGCTCTTGCTGCTTGCTATATCAATGATATTCAATCATATTTATTCTTGTTATAACTGTCAACTCATGCAGGAGACTGTTGTCCTTTCGTTTGATTTACATTCCGCAGTCAGTGTTTACAGCGACTAAGTGTTCACTGACTTGAGAATGTAGATCAAACGAAAGGAAAACAGTCTCCTGCATGAGTTGACAGTTGAAACTAGAATAAACTTGGATATCATCAATATAGCAAGCAGCAAGAGCAAGGAGTACTTACGGACTTTTTTTTTTTTTTGTCAAGTGTGCATTTTGACTTTCCTCGCCTTCTGCTGATAGCGGCACTCTTCACCAGTGCTGCTGTGAGTGTGATAAGTAAGGCCCGGATTTTTATGTTTTTACATATTTTTTCCTTTGTATGTACGCTGGTGAAAATATGAAATGTTTGCAAATTACGAATTAAAGAGCCATATAAACCAAAATCACGTTACATATTTTTACATATTTTGAAGTCTGATACATATTTTCCGTCTACTGTACATTTTTTACATAAATTCAGTTTCCTTGCTTCTTTTCGCTAATTTTCTTTAAGTAATACGCAAATAAAAATAGGCCTATATATTGAACAATAACTCAAAAAGTACTTTATTTAATTATTTGTATTTCTTTCTCTCACTTTGTTCAACCAATTTGCATTGCGGGAATGCTGGGTTAAAACAAATAATACACCCTACAATATGTAAACAAACGTCGTCAGTTATCGCTTTCAATCCTGAAAAAAATATCTGTTTTTTATATATAAAGAAAGAAAACAATATAAGGATTTTTGTGCTTATTGCCATTGCAAGCAATCACCACTCGGATGTGTGCCGACAAAACAAACTTAAACGCACACAGTTGACTGGCTCTTTTTTTTTTTTTTTTGTATGTGTAACCTCTACGGGTAGGGCTGCGGGTAGCGAAGAGAGGGAGGTGATTGGAGCGGCTAGGCTTTATCACTTGTTTCTTAAATCGAATAAAAAATAGCTTTTGTATGACTCGATGGCTACTTCGCCACTTCCTCCTTCAAACAAAGGGAAAAAAGATTCCGTTTCACGACCGGTTTGTTAGTGTGCAGCTTGTGACCGAGTCAGTTTGTTTCTTGTTTTCAATTAAGGCTTCCTCTTTAGCGTCAAAATTGGAATCGTGGATAGCTATGGATGACGCTTATACAGACGGTAAAATTGTAGGTATTTTCTGAAGTATTCGATAAGAAAGTGGGGTGTTCAATGGAGTCGCAATTGGATCAGAACAAGAAAACAGCTACTCACATGAAAAATAAGGTGTTATAGCGTGCCACAAAGCGAAAACTTTTAACCCAAACAAAACCAACATCTGAAAGCAGCAGTGAATTTTACAAAGACCTTGCCATTGCGTTCATAGCAGCAGACATACCTTGGTATAAATTGCAAGTCCCACAGTTCGCGTCCTTTTTGGAAAAATATTGCAAGAGACACATTCCTGACGAATCTACTATCCGCAAGAATTATTTGGATGTGTGTTATGAAGATACTATCAAACACATTAGAGCTGAAATTGGTGATTCACATATATGGTTTGCGGTGGATGAAACTACAGACGTATTAGGACGTTTCGTTGCCAATCTGGTAGTAGGAAAGCTTGACCCTGATTCTGCATCACGACCATTTCTGATCTGTTCAAAAGTTTTGGACTAAACAAACCATTCCACAGTTGCACGTTTCGTAAATGACGGGCTGAGAGTGTTGTGGCCAGAAAGTGTTCCTGCAGAAAAAGTGCTTCTGATGTGTTCTGATGCTGCGGCGTACATGTTAAGAGCTGTCGATGCGCTTAAAGTTTCTACCCAAACCTCATTCATATTTGCTGTTTGGTCCATGTATTACATCGTGTAGCAGAGGAAGTGCGGATCAACTTCCCTGAAGTCAATGAGCTTGTGTCTTCTATAAGAAAGTTTTTTAGAAAGCCCCTGGTCGTGTGCAGTGCTACAACAATATGCTACCAAATATGTCGCTACCACCGCAGCCTGTACTGACACGGTGGGGCACCTGGATTGGGCACAGGCTGTTAACTTCTACAATGAAAATTTTGATGCTGTAAAGTCAGTTGTCAGCACATTTCCTGTAGAGTCCAGTGCAGCAGTACGTTATTCTCAAAGTGCGTTCAAAAATCCTGTTGTTCAATGTTCACTAGCGTACATTGCAAGTAATTTTGGGTGGATTTCAAATGTTAGCGAGAAGCTAGAAAAAAATCAATATTTTTTATGTTCAATTTGTACGTATCTGTAGGAAGTTATTACGGAAAGATGTTACAGTATATTTATAGGCTAAGAAAATAGCACAGACAAAAATAAAGACGAAAAAATATTTTTACATATTTTCATATTTTTAACATATTTCTTATATATTTCATTGATTTTTGCTACATATTTATGAACATATTTCGGTACTTTGTACTACATAAAAATCCGGGCCTTAGTGATAAGTAAACTTCGGATCGATATGCACTAAAACCGGCAAAATATACATGCAAATATGCGCTAAAAATGACAAAAATATGCACTGAAAATATGCAAATATGCACTGAAAATATGCAAATATGCAATAAAATTTGTAAATATGCACTATTCTAAAGCTAAAGTTAAATGAGGAAAAAGATAAAAAAGGTGTATTACATGAACTAAATATACTTGGTGTATAACTATGATGCATTCATGCTACAATACCCAGCTATGTAATTTTCTGTGTTTTCTGGCAAAAACCTGCATTTATCAGTCAAAACATTACTGTACATGGAAAATGTTCCTTCCGTGTCATGGGTCGTTAAGAGACAGTATTTCAAAGAAACAATGTTATTTGCCGATAAATCTAAAATTCGTGCGTCATTGTTCTCAGGAACATTTTATTTACATTAGACAAGAATTTTATGCCAAGATTTTTCGCATCTATTGACTGTGCGTTTCGAAGAAATGCTTGTCCGATTGGTCTTAATGGCGTCTGTTTCGCCATTGAATCAAACTGCTCAAATGCACTACAAAGTCCTAATCATCGCTCTTCTAATCTCGTTATGATCTTTGAAATTGAACGAGTTATTGAAAAACGCAAGGTCACTTTTAATGTTTTTAGCTCCGCAAGCGTCCACGGCTTCTTGAATACATTTTGTTTCTTTGGGTTCAAACGGCTCACAGTTTGTATGTGAAATTAAAATATACATATACTTATATAACCTATATATATATTAATTTACAAATAAAAAGTAATTGCGCCAAGCATCTGTCAATAAAGAATATGTAATATGCCATTACAGTCTAATGTGATGATGTTTTTAATAGGAGGGTGCCCGAAATTTTTTGCACCGACTGTACTTGACGTTTAACAAAAAATTTCTGGCTGTTCATATAATTCGTAATTTTGTTTGTTATTCTATTTCAAATTAACATGAAAAATTGTAAAAATTCATTACGAATTATAGTTTTGGGAATCAATATCTTTATTTATATATTAAATTAGTTATAAGTCTTGTATATGGATATGTAAATGGATTATTACAATTCTTACGGTGTCAATGCTATCTGAAAATATAGGTCCACCATTGGACGGAACTTTTCAGATCAAATAACCAATCTAAAATTCGACAGAATTTTCAGGATCACCCTTCACCTCTCTTTTAGATACCTAGGTCCTTCTAAAATCTAGTTTAATCCAGAT
The DNA here is from genome assembly GCF_964235325.1 of Thermobia domestica. Taxonomy (NCBI): domain Eukaryota; kingdom Metazoa; phylum Arthropoda; class Insecta; order Zygentoma; family Lepismatidae; genus Thermobia; species Thermobia domestica. The sequence goes on along the minus strand of NC_137464.1, from coordinate 84,224,381 downwards.
TTTACCAAATTTTATTCGTTTCAAAGCCCCACCGCCAAAAATGCTTTGTTTTGATTGGAGGATTCACCTACGCTATGATATTAGAGCGCGATTATTCCCATTCCATGCCTGAAAATTTTGCTGACAACAGCCAGACTCGGATCTTCCAGCTCAGAAAAACAGAAATGAGCTAGAAAAGCTCCATTAACCAGGTAAATTTAGTTTGATAATTGAAGGGGCGTAAGCAGGAAGCTATGGAGCCATAATTTGCTAGATTTTCATAGTAAAAAACCGGACTGAAGAACTAAAATAGGAAGCATAACTCGGTGACGCCATGTTGTGCAGATATAGTTAGTGATGGACAGGTTCTGCGAAGTGCATCAGTTTGCGAGTTGTTCTTAGGGATCCACAAACAGTTTCGGAGGAGTAGTGTTTTCTCCCTTAAAATATTCTTATCCTAAAAACTATTTCTTTTCGAGTTACGTAAGGCCTGCCTCACTGCCGTTTGTTTTCGTGTATGTAGTGAATGTGATTTCTTTTTGTATTTATTTATTAGTAACATGGCGGTATTTAATTCCTTTGTAGTTAGGATAGTAATCATTATGCACGTGTAAAGTTTCAAGAGGGCTCCTGTCTACTCCCAAATTGGGGGTACGGCTTCCAGCGGGATGAGTTGAACATGTAGTTTGTTCCGGGTTCCTGCCCCTTCAGGGCAGGGGTCCTATTGTTAGTCAACACTTTGATATGTCCCCTCGGGGGCATTGATTAAACAGGTTGAATTAAGAATGTGATTTAGTGAATACAAGGGCCAATTGGCCCTGTTCCTTTCTTTCCCTTTCCTTTCGTAACCGATAGAGCCGATTTAAAATGGTAAAATCTGAATGTTGTCTGTGTATATTTATTAGTATAACATGTATTAATGTAGTGTGTAGTATGGATGTGGCATGTATGTGTTCGTAATGTAGTATCAGTAGTAGTGGTAGTTAAGTGATGAAAGAGTGTGTGAGATAATTAAATATGGACAGTGTAGTATTTACTATGCGATAATATTTTTTATTATTCCGTCATTAAATGAACTTATAAACAATATTTGAAAGTGAACGTAATATAGTACAATAATTCCGTGTACAAGGTCACATTCAGTGGTTCAAGGGTTGATCATATCGTCGCTAGCCCCTAGTGTTAAAAATCAGTACTAACCGTCATTCTTATGTCGATGTTCTTAGTGATTTAGTTTCCATGGAATTGACCTTTCTTTTCGAAATAAAACCTAGAAGGTATAATTCCCAGCCCATATGGATGTACCGTTAGGTTAAGTGACCCAAAATTAATATATTCTGAAAATTACAACATTCTGCTTAGTCTAGAAATCGAAATATTTAAGTAAATAAACAATACGTAATTTCTTAACAGAAGTCGGGCGATATGATGCTAGTTCTTCGCTTTGAAATTATATTAAATGTTCATTTCTTTTTTTTTGTGGCTGCAGAATAATTTCATTGTTGTCAGAATTTCATAAACATTAAATATTATCGCAGATAATTCTATTTTTCAGTGAACATACGTATGATTTTTTTTCTTTCTTAATAAAGCTACCAGGTATTACATAGTATTGTGTGTGTGGTGAAGGAGTCTTGAGTTCGAGTGAGGTTGTCGTGCAGTGATCGGAATGGGAAATGTTTGTAGTGACTATAGATTTTAAAGTATTATGATGAAATGTGTATATAGGCTGGGCGTAGATAGAGGAGACAGGGTGTTTGTAGAATATAGCGTCGTAGTAAATGAAAAAGATGATGATATGAATATTATATGAATATGAATATGAAGTATATGAATATTGTAGTAGATGAATATAGAAGATAGGACACCCATATAGTTAAATATATAGTAGCCCAGTGAATACTTCGCCACGTGTTGATATATATATATATTGAATAGATACGTATAGCTACAAGCATCTCAGGTTCTGACCCCTGCACCGGAATATCACGCGGACCGGAGGGCGATATATAGTCGGACTATGGTAATACTTTGTAGTTTGATGTGTTATAGTAATGATCAACCATAATAATATCATCTGATAGCATGGGTAGCATCATATAATCGCTGACTGGACATATTTAATAATCAATTATGCAAAAGACAATAGTAGCTGTAGAACTTGGGGCTATAGTGAATTATATTTTCTGGTCGGTTTTAAAATAGAATATCCTGCTCCGTGAGATTTTTTTCTTCACGTTACCTACTCGGGCTAGCTTACAATATTCATGAAGGCGACAGCTCTGACAGGGTTACAGAATCAAAACAATTAGTTATTAAAAATTTATTTTACCGTACCCGGGCATCGACCCCTCCCCCTTGAATATTTTCGTTTTCTTTTCTTAGTTTTTTAAACTAGATAGTGATGGAAATTAATCGATGCCTCAGAATTTAGCGCATTCTGCGAAGGGGAGCTATCGGTGAAGTTTGGCAATAGAAATCACCGATCCAAAATTCAGTTTATTTAATTTTTTTATTTTGGCAAATCACTAATTAGGGATATCTTAGCTATTACTCTAATTTCATTACTATTCTGGAATCTTCTAGTTTCCAAGAGGTCGGATGATTTTTTTTCTTTTGAAATTCTAAATTAACGCCGTCTCTAACCTTCCGGAGGATTCCGGGATCTGCAAGGGTGTTGACCGGATACGGTGAGTGGTGGGATTTCCCTAAAGCCTTTGTCTTTCCGAAAATCCCATCGGGGACACAGACTTGTCTCATCTTCGCAGAGATCTTTTATTGGCTATTTATTTGGTAAGCCGAACCCTTTTTGACATAAAAGAGAATATTTGGTTATAGTATGTTGTATACGTAAATTCGACCACTTATCTTTCGTAGTTGTAGTGTTCTGTCTCTTCTCTTTTTACCTATACTTCTTCTACTTCTTCCCTAGAGTTTTTTTTTAATTTCAACCTCCCCCCCCCCGATTTTTGAACTTGTTGCTTACGATTTATTTAACGTACAACTCTGATCTGAAATTACCAGCTGAGACGTTGCAAGACACGATTCATGGATAAAGTAGATAATGATTGGGTCCTCCATCACATTTTGACCTATCGCCGAAATGAATAAAGACTTCGTATTTGACGACACTTCAATTACGTTCTTTCACCGAAGTCCCTTTAAGTTTTTTTTTAATCCATTGGTCACTTTCCTTTCTGTTTTGGTTTTCGTTTATCTTGTAGTTAACCTGGGCTCAGAAATTGTATTTTGGTTTATCTATTTATATCTTTAGGAATGTTCTGTGTTACGTGCCTGCCTCACAAAGTTTTTTTTAATTATTTAAGCACGAATTGACTATATGAAAGTTGAAATTTATAGATGCGCGGTATCAGGTAAAAATCAATTCTTTTTCATATGTAATGTCGGAAGTCATTTGTTTTCTTGTAGAATGTTTGCAACCTTTTCTAAAATTATTGTTGGGGTTATTACTTAAAATGTGTGCGCGATTATTAAATATAAATATATATATATATAGAGAGATAAATGAATACGTCGAAATGTACATGTACTTAGTACGTGAATATGATTTTAAAGTAAAAGTATGATATTAAATGTATTATATGGATATATGTAAGAGCGCTCGTGTCTGCCCCCCCAAACGTGTATTGGTTGCTATAGTTTACCAGTAAGTTTTCCGACGAATATAAGAATATAGATTTTGTCAAGAATACCGCCGTGCACTCAAGTAATTTTCCTTCTCTTCTGAATAGATGTAAATGATAACCTATGTAATTATTTAATGGCATGTATTAAGAAGTAACGGCAGGTCTAAACGTAACCCACATCATAATGAATATTATCCATGAACTACTAACCTAAAACCATTGTGGAAAGTGTACCTTTAATCCTTCTCACCTGCATATGTATCCTGTGACTTGACCAGTGTTTTTTTTTTATCCTCAATTTAAATCATCATACTCCTTACGCCTGTGGAAGATCGTTTTAAATCCGAACCATGTATACATATATACAAAAGTGACCCTGGATAAAGGAAAGGTCTCATGACGTGTCCCAGTGTTGAACAAATAACGAAATTATCCAATTAATAACTTTGGAAATGGACTGACTAAGAGGAGAAACATCCTCTGGCGGAAAGTGATTTTTCAAAATCCCTAGATGGGTATAAACGTCGCAGTGTGCGAGTGCAGATATAAACTGCTAAGAGTCACAAACTAAATATAGTTGATGAATGGTTTTTATAAACTAATAGTTATATATATATATAGATATATATATAAACACAAACTAAGTTAAATGGAGCGAAATATTTTGGACGCTACGAGTAGTGCGCGATTTGTGATTTGAACGCTCAAAATTATTAATATTTTATTGCTCAATGTGAAGTAGAGACTCGTGAGTTCTATTACACCTAAAAGTTTATTCTTGTCCTTCTTTTTTGTCAATTTTTTTTTGTAAAATAAGTGTCTTCTTTGCGTATGTCGCAAATCATAATTTTGCTCTAGCATGCCTAAGATATAATATATGTACTTATTTTTTTTTCTTTCCATTTGTCAATATGATTGAACATATAAAGATTTACTAAAGTATAACTTATGTATTCTATTGATATATAACCAAGAACTTGTGATTTTAATATTTTCTTCATAATTATTTGTTTTGTCTTTTCTTTTCACTATGAATGTAATAAACTATTTGTACCTTTGTAGTTAGTTGGTTTCCTTTAAACATATATACACTGTCCTGAGTGAGTGAGCGTGTGAATGCATGATAGATTCAAGTTAAGTAACTTTAGTGATATCGTTTGTCGTATTAACATCTATAATATATGTGTCATGTTTTAATATATGTGGTAAGGTAAATAACCTAGGTCATGAAGGACCGCTACTAATGGTTTAAATCGGCTCTAGGAGTGAAACGAAAATAGCAGGATGAGCCTAGATACGACATCTTTCTTCCAGGAAGTTGAAACTCTTATTGATACGATACATAAATTTATATTGAGTTTATAAGTTTGATTTTTTTTTTCTTTCTTGGCTAATTCATATGTGTGGTCGATCCTAGAGAACAGAGTTCAGATGCTGGATGGTTATCAATCACCGGTTGGAATAACAGTACAAAGAATGATTTCAATTTTCTCCTTTCCTGGTCTAGATCTGGGCAACCCCACGAACGTAGTGCCTGGAGCTAGGTCTGGGTGGTATGGAGGAACATGTGTTTATTTTGAAGCATTCTAAAATTGATTAATCGTTAATAACATTTAAAGTGATTCATCTTTCAACAACTTTCTCGACTTCTCGCTATATTCCCAGAATTATCCAGTAATCTATTTCTTAATAAAATACTCTATTTGTTTCTTTTTCTTTCTTTTCCTCCCCTTTTCCTACCTCCTTCTTTTACCCTTCTACTTTCTTCTCTTTCTTTTCTATTTCTGAATGAAAGAAAACGGAGTCATGACTGAGAGTAGTCGCTATTGGCACGGTCAATAAGTTGTTTCGATGAGTTTTCTTCGGGAGTCCGATATGGGATAATTAACAATGAGATGAGTATGCATTGAGGGACGAACAATAACAAGAAAGCTTATTGAAATTTACTTTATTGGAAAATAATCAGGATTTCAATTAGTAGGTGATGTTTCGTAATCGCCCTCGTTAAAGAGAATTAATTTTAGCGACTCCTCTACACTGCTCTTCTTCGTTTACTACTACTTTTTTTTAACGTTTTCTTACAAATAAATATACTCAGAGATGTAAATAAACATTTCTGGCATAAGCATATAATAAAACCTACCTAGCGAAATTGAACGGGACTCGCAAAAATTTCCGTTAAAGGTTTTAAAGTTAACGAAGATAGATGTATGTTAAAAAATTAAGTAATGTACATATATATAATGGATATGGCGAGATAAAATAAAATGGTGTACATAAGCCTACCGTATTCAATTACAGTATTAATTTGTGCTACACATAAAACTTACAGTAAACAAAAAAAGCCTACCTACTGTTTCGAAGGCCAGGACAAAAAAAAAAAAAAAAAAAAAGATGTTATGCCCTTTTTGAACGCTTCTCCCTCTACTGTTGGCTTCCTTTTGAACTATTGTGTATATTATGATCCTTGTTGCATGTCTCTAAACCAGCTAGAGAACGAGTTATTGGTATTTGGAAATTATTATGTGAATTGCACTTCGTTCAAAGAGTCGCACGGTATCTAGAGCCTTACAAGGCGGTGGACTAAAGGTTAAATATGTAGGGTAACAATAAACGAAGATCTTTACAGTCAACGTAGTTCATATACCTAACCTTTACAAAATGTCGAAAAATTTCTAAATGATTGAAAATTCCGGCTATATTCTGGAACTTGAAAATTTCCATTAAAAATATAATTTAACACCTGTTCTTCGCAACACAGGTTCCGCCTAATCAAGAGAATTTAATCATGTTCTTTTACCTTTAAATTCATGGGACCCTGAAATATTTCCGTTTTATAAGGGGTCTGTCGAAGGCAGTTTTTACAGTATTAAAAGCCTGTATTCAAAAACCTTATGTTCTTGTTTAAAATAAAATAAATCCACTTGAAATTACTTTTGTATCCAATTATGTGTAAACTCTAAAATATTTTCTTCTAGCGTAACATTGGCCGTTTCAAACAGTAATAATTTGCAATGTATATTATTGATACTTTAAAATTGAATAAAGTGATTTGAGCGAGACATGGAGCATAAATAGGGAGAAGGTAAAGTTATTGAAAACATAACGGAAGACTTAGTAGAAGAGTTACGTTTCGAGATACCGAGGTGCGTATCAAAGCAACACAAACTTATATTTAAATATTCACATAAACTCCTTAAAGGCAAACTTGGGAAGTTATATCCTTATCTCAGAAAGTAAGTGCTATGACAAGTTTTAGATTTTGTAAAGCAAATAGAGAGCTCATTTCCAAAGGGTTGTTCATTTCTTCCCGAAATACATCTTCAACGGTTTCTTTGGGATGGACTCTGTCGAGTATATATATTCGAATTTGAAGCTGTCGCGCTACAGGTGATCGAAGTGGCCGAATTTATAGAAATGGTTCTCCTTCGTTTATTTGAATGGTACAATTTTTTTTCTTGGGTGGACAAAAATGGACAAAATGTGCACAAAATTCTGAGCTAGTTAATATTCTAATTTGAAGATGTCTAGGGATGCATTCGAGTCGAGTCGAGTCGAGATTTAAGCCTGTCTCGACTCGTCTCGAGAAAATGTTGTCTCGACTCGTGTCTCGACTCGAAAATATGTTTCTGTCTCGACTCGTGTCTCGACTCGACAGTCTCTGTCTCGACTCGACTCGAATTCGAGTCGAGACGTCTCGAAATTCGAGTCGAGACAAAATGTACGAGTTAAAATATACGCACACATCAGCCAGACCATCATGACTACCTACCTAATTGTCAGTATGTCGACTTTTGGCATGGATAAAAACGGCGACACGTCTTGGCATACACGCAATGATCCTTGATAGGTCGCTGGAGAGAGCTGGCACCACATGTGCTCACTCAGGTCACCTAATTCCCGTAAATTCCGGGAAGGGGGGCGATGTGTTCTGATGTCACGTTCAATCACATCCCACAAGGGACATCACTCAAATGTACGGCTCCAATTTCAATGAAACTTTTTTTGCTGATAGAAGGCATGTATGCATCATTACTTGTGATGACAAATTTTTGCCATGGTGCATGTTTTCTATTTTTTTAAATAATTTTTAAGAGTTGTGATGTGGTTATTAGAGATTACTACAGAAGTCCCTTACTACCCTTTGTAAACGGAGCGTTAATGAAGAAAAGTGAAGAAAAACCATGTGGATACATATAAGTCCTGGGGGAAGTCGTATGGTAGATATGACCTTGATGGCAGCCATCTTGAAATCCGCCATTTTGAATTAAGGTCAAGTTTTCAAAATGGGAATAGGGTAATATGATACATAATTTCGGGCTAGAATTTAATTAGAAAAATAATGGTGAGGTTAGTTTTAAGATACACCCATTTGGGGGAAAGTTACAGGCATATTAATTGTTTTTACTTACTGTGTGCGTAAGTCCCTTCTTACTTTCGTCTCAAGACCTGTAAATCGATCGCAACGGCAGAGCCCGGTTTCGCACTAGTGTTTAGAAATCTTTAAACTCACTTGAGGCAATATTTGTGGATTATTGTATTGTATTTTGCCTTTAATTAAATTTGAACCCACTTCATGATCTTGTGTAAAGTATCATTAAAAGAGAATTTCTGTTTTTATGGAGAACGTAAGCATAGCAATTATAAAAGGTGAGTAAGGTGCGTATGTATTTATAAGAAAGTTTATTTTACGAGTCTTTTGTGGTTCCGCCAACCTATTCTTTAGTTGTTTTTTTTTTTTAAATACTCATATCTCATAAATAAAAGAGCTATTATAAAATCTCTTTCCACTGTTCTTTAATACTTATAAAATTTTATTTATTGTAAAAGCACTGGCGAAATATTTCTTATCACCCACTAAAATTATGGTGGAGCTCCTTCGTGGCTAACGGTTAGTATACTTGCCTTTGGCGTGGGAAACCTGGGCTTGATTCCCGGTGGGAGTTCATGTGGTTCGGATTGCACGTTAATCAGTAGGTCCACGTCTCACATAGCCTCGCTGCTGAACGGGACGTTACATTGACTACATTATAAAATTGTAATTTGTGACGACTAAAATATCAGAAATTAAAGATTATTCTTTGGGTTTTGGAACATTTTGAAAAACGTGAAAAACTGGTACTGCACCGATACAACACACCTTTTGGATTTGTCATTGTGTAAAGTGATACAAACTAAAGAAGAATTACAACTTTATGAAATTGTATTAGGACTTATTTAGAAATAAACACCAAATAAGTGTAATAGTTCATATCCGTATCAAATACCAAGTTTATGATGAATCAACTACACAACGTAGGATCCAAAAACGCTCATTGCAATTTGTTCCATCCTTCAGTCGAACCAGGAACTGAAACATAAAGAGTGACATTTTCTTTTTAAAGATACTTTGTCCAGCTAAGTATTGTGAAGGTTTATGTCAGTAGAAGGAATTGCATTCCATTATACAAGCGCAATTTCACAACTTTATGTACACATTACTAAATATCAAACACCCTTGTCCATATGATTAGCGTACGCGTCTTTGGTGCGGGAGACCTAGGTTCGATTTCCGATGGGAACTCCTATGGTTCTGAACCCACGTTAATTTGTAAGTTCACGTCTCATATAGCCTTGATGCTGAAAGGGACACTAAACTCTAATCTAATACTAAATACAAATATTTAAAGAAAAATGATGACGAACCAAGATGACGTGAATTTGGCTATCAAATCCATTTTGTGTTTTCAGTTATTTTTTAGTAGTATTTTTTCTAGGCATCCTTTCAAAAGACAGTGATGCAAATTTCGTAACTGCGAATTCCTGTTAGAAGCCATGAAATTATCCGATTAGATGCAAAATTTCCCGTCCACTAAAATAGATACCGTAAATTTACAATATCTAACAATAAATAATTTTGAAAGATATCGCTTTCGAGGGAAAAAATGAAGTGAAATCTTTGAGTTTTACGTCCCACGCTTATGCCGGTTAGGCTAAAGGAGAGGGGTGATGATGAGAAATTAGTGAAATCGTGGAATGAAGAAAGTGGGAGGAACGGAAGAACACCGAGGAAACCCATGCACACGGTGTTTGTCCACCACAAAGTTCACTTGGTGCGAGCTGGGATCGAACCAGGGTCCTCAAGCACCAGAGGTGAACGATCTACCACTGAGCCACCGCGGCCCCGCTTTAGAGGGGCCATGACGTATAGTTGAACTCATTCTCGTAGTATGAAAGGCATTATTTATAATTATGCATGATAGGATCACAAACAAAATTTAAAAATATTATGTGCACTTTCTTTTAACAAACATTATATTGTCTTTTATGGTGTGGAAGGGAATGTTATGTTCGAAAAAAAAATGTCCTTAACACGATTCTTGTTGCTACACACTGCATGTTCCTAGCCACAGAAAAGATGCAGCGATAGGTAGGCTATTTTTCAATTGCTTTACATTAGTTTGATGTTTCAAGTCTTTTGTGTGTTTCTGAAGTTCACTTTTAAAACAAAAGAGCTCAATATTGACATGTCTTACATAGCTTTGGTTCAATTCTCAACACGGACTGCAACTACCCGTTAAATTGTGCATCCGAAAGGCACTCTTTGTTAAACCTCGCTTATCACCGCTCATCTTAATAATATATATATAACTTCACCGCGAAGCAAATGTTGCATTTCTCTCTTTCATCCTAACACAAAACAAAACTAACCACAGCTGTGACACGAAGGAGCTATTTCGAAAAGAAACAAGCTGTGCTTCATAGAGATGTGTACCAAATGATAGAAGTATAAAGTATTGTTTTCTTTCCTGTTTATTGATATCAGTTGGTGTTCTTAATGAGTTTATTCATTAGTTTAGAAATAGTATATATGGAATTTGGACATATGTTGTACGTACTTTCCTGAGAAATTGATGAGACCAGAAAAATTATAAGGACAGATGGAATAGGTTTAAGCGCATCTACGTGACTTTATCAAATATTTATTCTCCATAATGGTACCACGCGGAAAACTTGGTATACTATAATCTTTGCCTCCCTCTGTTAGCTGTTTCGTATCATATATATTGGATTGTTTTGATATTTCTTCTGATCATTAAAATATAGCAATGGTACCTGTGTGCGTGCAGAAATGCAAAAGCACAAGATAACTTCCTATTTGTTTTGGAAACAACAACACCCATTTCACGTGTGCGAGAGAAATTGAGCACAGCGAGATCGGGTGTTTATGTTTACTCACGGTCAGTTCGCAGCAGGAGTCCATGGTAAAAGATTTGGCTAACTATCTCTTCATATTGACATGAAAACACTCGCAAAACCCTACAAATACAAAAGAATGCGCTTCAAAGAAAGTTTAGACACAGATGTTTCAATTTTCTCTTAGCATCTTTCTTCAGCAAAAGAGTCGGTTCATTGTATTCGAAAAAGGGAAGGGAGAAAGGGTGAATTTATATTTTATGGGGGGGGGAGTAACATTGTAAGTAGTATAAACAATACATACCGCTTCCGACTCGACCCTCATCCTACCTCAAGTTGTAAAGTAGAAACTACTAGAAAGGGACAGAAGTATTCAACATGACTGCGACTTGAGTTTCAGTTTACAATACTAAAACCAGTGAGCAAGTAAACAGTCTTTTGTAGGATCGTGTTTTACTTCTTGAATTTATTTTTGAACATTTCTGTGAATTCAACAACAGAACGCAGTAGAAATACGGACTAGTTTTTACTTCAACCATTACTTTCGCTCCAACCCAGGGATGCCACATTTATGATTTCGTATAATACTAGATTTAGTGATTTTACTATTGAACTAGTGATCTAGTACGTACTTTGGGTAAATAGGCACATTCTATTGATTTTTTTGCATTTTTTTCTGATGCAGACAAATGACAAGGAAATGGTTCTTAAAATAAAAGGAAGAAGTATATTGCAGTTCAAAACAAATGTAGAAACTTTAAATTATTATTTCTTTTTTCTCTCTGACTGAGTGAAACCCCTGCTGTGTAATGACCTTAGGTAAACAACGGCTATCTTTGGTCCGCTACCTCCTTTTGTTAGCCGACATGAGATGTGTTACTTTTTTTTTTTTTAAGAAATTGAAGAAATAATTATCCAGTATATTTACGTTTTGTCAGGCATACAGGCGCAGTCTGTACTTGTTTCCTAACGAATTTTAGCAACATAACATAAATGAAACATGTGTACCAGAAAATAGAGGCAGTACAAACGGACATTTTCATCTGTGACACATTTGATGAGAAATATAGTTAGATGTCACGTCCAAGCACTCTAAACATGTCCTATCCTTTAATTCTATTCGTATGTTTATGTAGGTGAGACTGAGAAATCAAGAAACAATAATAACTGGTTTTCTTCCAGGGCAAAAATCTAAATGTGAAGGGGTGTTACACTGGGACTTTAATTGCGTCCTTTGTACAAGATTGACAAGTAATCGCAATTTTACAAGATTAACAAGTAATCGCAATTTTTTAATTTATTAGTTCTTGGGGAGAGGAAGATGGAAGCGAACCCTCGTAAGGACATCTGCAAGAAAACATGAATACTATCCGCCACTGTTTGTTACATTACACAAAATAGTTATATATATACAGGGGCGGATCCAGGATATGATCAAGGGAGGGGCTAAACCATATTTTTCCGTTTCATCCAGTGTAAAGCAGGATTGAAGTCCATTTTATCCAGTGTATACCCGAGCGTCAAGGGGGGCTATAGCCTCTATAGCCCCCTTAGATCCGCCACTGTATATATATATATATATATATATATATATATATATATATATATATATATATATATATATATATATATATATATATATATATATATATATAATATTGAGTTTTAGTCAGGGTTTTCATTCTGCAGGAGAGGGGAGGATAGTCATACCTGGCGAACATTTTCTATTCTCAGAGTGTTGCAAATGATAGCATTTCCTTCATTATAGCTTGGCCAAGCTAGTTGCATTATATATAAGGATTAAGTTAGCCTAAAAAGCTTAAATTTTTATGGCAGTTTTACTCTGTAGCCATGTTTCTCATTTTCGGTCTACGGGACTCTGTGTCCGGAAATTTTCGATGGCTTCCAAGTCGGAAAATAAGTGTATCAAAGGCATATATATTATATGTATGGTTATATGAGGCATGGATCTACAGTTTAAAGTGGAATACCGGTAACAACTTCATGAGCTTCCACCGTAAATCGAACCAGAGTCTCCCGCGATCAAGGTGTATGTGTTAACCATACAGCCACGAGGAAATTCACATAAGCACACACACATATATATTGTTGAGTTGATTTTGACTTTACCGTCTCTTTCAGCAGCGAGGATATATGAAGTGTAGACCTACTGATTAACGTGGAATCCGAACTACATGAGCTCGCGCCGGGAATTGAACCCGAGTCTTCCACGACAAAGACGCGTACACTAGCCACGGAGTTCACACACACACACACAGAATCAGAGTCCTCACACACCAAGGGTGAAAGCTGTGCCACTGAGTCACAGCAGCCACGAGGCTAGGTCGAGTCCACTTTACGTTCATAGTTTCTTAGTACATAAATGTTACGATTATGAAATAGATTTTCCTTAATGAGCTGCATATAAACAAAAGCTTTCGAAATGTATTAAACAATTAGCTCGATTTGAGTGTGAACTTAAAGTTATATCAGAGTGTAAATACGGATACGCACCAAAGCTCGAAAACTTAATACACTATTTCTCCTATATAGTCAGCATGTACCAAGCAATCGTTCAGCTTTCATTTGAGAGGATGGAAATCGAAGGCTCCTGAACAACTATGTTACTAATGTGCGGAATGTATTTATCTTACAGTGAACTGCTTCGATGCCAAGTGGCCTAACTCCAAAATTGAAAATTTCCAGGAGTGAAAGTTAAAGTTCAATATCTCATGAACAATTCATATTTCTTTTATGTTGGGAACCAAAACCATAACTACTGTATGTAGTTCATTGTTTTATAATTTAGTGTTTACAAAAATCCTTTAAAAAAATACCTATTCACAGAAGTGAAAGGTACTTATCTGTACTAGTTCTTGGCATCCAAGCAGTCCATTTACTGTAATACTAGCTTAATATACCCATTCTTCGCATGGGGGCTGTATTTGGAAGTCAACATCTGTGGAAGTATCACCATTCATTTCAGCGACCGCGAAAACTATGGATTTGACACTAGTATCAATCAATATGGGCTATTTGTACATGTCTCGGTATTCCTCACCCGCTGACACCCGGCCCGCGTACAGTGGTAGCTGAATTTGCAAGTCATCGCTGATGGAAGTGTCACCATTGATCTCAGCGACCGTGAAAACTATGGATTTGACACTAATGTCGATCAATTTGGATTACTTTTACTACATGTCTCGGTAAACGCGCCCCTGAGACCCCCCTGGTTACAATTTTGACAAAAACGCTTTGCCTTAGACTGGGACCTGGACCAAGGTATCCGTGACCAAAATTTGGTAACTCTCGGTCAACTTGTCTGGTCCTCAGGTCGGTCCCAGTAAACGTCCCCTCCGAGACCCCCCTGGTTCGAAATTTAAAAATAAACGCTTCGTCTTGATCTGGGGCCTGGACCAAGGTACCCGTGACCAAATTTTGGGAACTCTCGGTCCACTCGTCTGATCCCCAGGTCCCAGACACAAACAGACAGACAAACTCACAAACAAACTCTTTATTTTATTTATATTAGATAAGATATACTATGTAAAATAGTCTCGTATCACAATATGTGATGTACAACAAATGTTTCATTATATATTATCCGTAGCTCTTGATATGCTGCAACATATTAAAGCCTCAAAATAGTTGGGCAAGCGAATAATCCAGAAGTTACGTAACCCTATTGCGTTCATGGGAACAAAAACAATAATTATAACTATGCTAAATTACTATAGACTATCAACTGCTCATTCAGAGAATTTATGAAGTTCACTTTATCGCAATAGTTTTATACAAACTAGATTTAAACTACGGATAATAGTTTTATACAAACTAGATAATCAATTATTATTATTATCATTATATTTGCAGTACAACCAAATACAACAACATTAACTATTAGTTCTAATTAACTGAATTGAGCTGAAAATTAAATCTTGATCTTTAAAGATTAATTATTAATTTTATGCGTTCTGTACCTTTCTGAAGGAATAAAAGCTGGAATTGGTTTCAAGGCTGTTTCTGAGTGAATACTTTCTTCAAAATAATATTAAAAATTATAGAAAAATTTTCGAGACATTCGAGTCGAGTCGAGATTTTTAAGAGCCGTCTCGACTCGACTCGTGTCTCGACTCGAAAATTCGAGTCGAGAAATACGTTTGTCTCGACTCGTCTCGAATTTTACAAAGTGTGTCTCGACTCGAATCTCGACTCGAATTCGAGTCGAGTCGAGTCGAGATTCGAGACATGTCTCGACTCGAGCGCATCCCTAAAGATGTCACACTACAAGTAAATGGACCCATATTTTTCTTTTCGTATTCCTATACTACCACACGACCACAAAATTTCAAATCCACACACACACACAACAGTAGCAACTTTAATTGCCGAGATGAGTGACCAGTGGCGAAGCGTAATCCCACAAGTAGGGTAGGTCCGATAAACTAATAACACAAATAACAGTAATGTATCATACAATGTTTAAAATTGTAATCAGAATTCTATTTTCCTTATCGAGTTAAACAAAAAACTGCCAAATCTATTTTTATTATTATTATTATTATTATTATTATTATTATTATTATTATTATTATTATTATTATTATTATTATTATTATTATTATTATTATTATTATTATTATTATTATTATTAAACAAATATTTACATGAGCCAAACACGTAATATGTATCAATGGAATATTGCTATTTAGCTCCACTACAAATATTTTGAAGTGCAGTTCATTTTTTCTTCTGTCTGGAATTTGCAGGGGGAATGAAGGAATTTCCTCCTCACTTGCTGTTTTCATTTTCATTTCCTGCATATTTGAAAATTGATGGAGAGAAAAAGAAAGTACATTCTTACTGTTAGCTGTCAAATTTCTTGGATAAGCGTTTGTTATTTGCATCTCCCACTTTAAATTAAGTACAATACTTCATTTAAGTAATGCATCACGCAATAATGACTTCACTAGAAATGTTAATGCTCAGAAGGAACTTCATTTGAATCAACGTAAGATATTTTATATTGTATTCTACGCAGTGGCATATTTAAGGGGGTGGCTTCCGGGCTTAAGAACTCA
The DNA here is from genome assembly GCF_964235325.1 of Thermobia domestica. NCBI lineage: Eukaryota > Metazoa > Arthropoda > Insecta > Zygentoma > Lepismatidae > Thermobia > Thermobia domestica. Next base: position 84,208,498 of record NC_137464.1, on the reverse strand, counting down.
CCGAAATTTTGATTGTTTTAAATATATTGCAGAATTTTCACATTTCCAAGAATAAAGTCAGGAAAGCTTCTCCAGCAACAAGCAAAGTCCCCCAAAACAAAATCGTAAATACCCCACTGATTCTATGTAATTTTAAAACTCAACTAAAATTACACACAAATATTATTTTATTCTGTACGGTAGTGTTTGGTAAATTTATACATATGTTTAATGTATCAGACTTGTATGCTACAAGCTATTTTGGAACAGGCCACATATAGGTAAAAACAACTACTCTGAATAACTCCTGGTATATACTCCTAAATTAAAAAGTTATAATTCTACCAGAAACTTTTTACTATACGTCAAGGAAATTATATTATAAGATATTAGCATTGAAAGATATCTTCAACGTTAAAATTAAACTCCCAGAGGCGAACCTTCACACCTTCCCAAGAACGTGTGCAGCACTCACTAAGCAGCATAGACCGTAAGCCTGTCTAGTGAGCTGGTGAGGCTCAGACGGAAGGGCCTCCAAGTGTTTCCAACCTACTATTTTTTTTACCGAAAAAACAACATGTTGAAGTATTGACTTTATTTGTAAGAAACCAAAGATAAAGAAAATAAACGGTAGAAAACAGGGTAGGTTCGGCCTCAGAGCCTCATAGTACCCTTCGCCACTGTGAGTGACGTAGAAATGTTGTTGTAGGTGACTTGACATTGTTATTTATATCTTCTTCCAAAAAGCTGACATTCATGCATCATTGCCGGGAGAATGAATCACTCACCCTTTTGTTATTCTTCTTTCAAGTGACCTTCGAAAATATTCTAAACCTACAACAATGAACCATTTAAAAATTTTGAGTCTATTTATATTAGAAACTTGAAATTCCATTTATAAGGAAACTTGCTGGACGTTAAAATTATCAATTTAGTCGTTCTTTTAAATATGCACTTGTATGCAATAATGACATAAACATGCATTAACCTGCGAAATATGCAAATATATGCACTATAAAACTCTCCTATTTCGCCCCAAAACAGCTGAAACGAATTTCTGTTTAAAGAGCATACCAATATCACATCAGGAACAAAACATGCAAATATGCAAAAATCCGAAATCTAGTGATAAGACAGTGTTACAACTAGAGGAAAGAAACGTGCTTGAGAGGGTTGACTGGATCATCCTACTCTATTTTACTTCACAACAACAAATTTCCAGTAGATTTTCCGAACAAAACACCTCCTAGAGTATGACGTCATTACTTAATACTTTGACCCCCCTTATCCTCAAAAACACAAAACGCGCTTTGTTCTGTGTTATGGTATACTAAAGGACTAACTTTTCCCAAAATTTCAGATTTTTTTTTAAATCCAGACCCATTGGAGATATTGGTCAGTGAAACATGCTAAATTGACATAATTCACCAACTTTACGATTTTTTTCGAGGCCTTTGGGAGCAGCTACAGATCTGTAAATTTTTGTGCATTAACTTATGACCCCGGACTACATGCACACACAAATTTAGACCTCTACGTCAGTTGTTTCCTCTTCCCAAACATGTCCAATGTCCAGATATGTTGCTACTGTAGACCCTGATTTCACCCCCTTCAAGTAGTTTTAGGCAAAAATGTTGAGAAATCAAGTTTTAGCTCTGCACTAGTTGGAGACGTCCAGCAATTTTCAATTTGGTAGAACAAATACATGCTGAGATATTCAATACAACGTAAAATGCCTAAAAAAAAAAAAAAAAAAAACTCAAAATAGCGGCAGCCGCTGCGTCGCCATGGGATGTAAAAACATAATTAATTGTGGTTTTGAAGTACCGTCATATAGGATAAACATTCATGAAAAAATTAGATTTTTTAAAAAGGTCGAGCGGCGAATTTTTTTTTTTCGATCACTTTGTATGGATTGACCCAGTACACATTAGCAAGAATGACAACTGAAACGGTTAGATGATAGAGATGTTATGTTACATTTTTGAAATGTTGCATTCTGACATTTCATGCATGTGTTATACGTTAATTATGGTACATTACAGTTTATTTAGTGAATCCTCGTCTGGGTGTAGGTATTTAGAAAGGATGAAAGCGATATGCTAACGGACAAAGTTGTGAAAGTTAATTTTCCGTCATATTCAATTTGTTTCATAACACCTTTATCCTCTAAGCGCTTCAATTATGTAAAATCATAGTTTTATAGCTTCGAGTTAAGGAGATCATATCAAGAGAAATTCGAATTATAGAGGCAAATTTTCATTTGTAGACGTTCGCAGATACGAAATTTCGAGTTACCAAGGTTTTTAAATATGATTATGAAACCCTTGAAGCTCGAGTTCCGACTTATAGAGGTTTAATTTAACATTGAGTGTTATGGGGAGTTTAAGGGAATGCAAAAGAAATTGAGGTTCGAGCTATCGAAGTCAAACTGTATATCCCCAGTTTCAGACGAAATATTATTTTGCGATACTTTATGAGAACAAATGGATAGTTACCATAAAACAATTGCAAAATGTACACTTCCACACATCGAAACAAGCATATCTTACCAACATACTTAGTAGGCAGGTTAATGGTCGCCATGGTTGATAATTGGTAATTGCAAAAGTGAAGTAGAAAAATATGTTGGCCCAACCAACCGTTGGATGGTTTATGCCAACCAACAATTACTTTAGCAATCGAATTGGTTGGGCATGTACTCAGGGAAGCATCCTATTATATGTATATACAATGTAGGACCAACGTTGGCAGTTGACTAGCTCACCGCTTACCACTGTTAGGCCTATCGTCTGTGGAACAATCATCCACAAAATTGAAACGTTAATACAGCTGTGTGCTGAAGAAGTTTATACCAAAGAAAATATCTAAAGCAAAGAAAGGTATATTTTTCTGAATTAGTTATTCAACAATGTATACTATATACTGCCTATGTATTCATCAATTTGATTTCAGTTTTATTTCAACATATTTGTACTAAATAAGAACGATTTTTTAAAATCCTTACTTGAGAATATGATAAGCATCTCCATATCCTATTGGCTGGACAGGTATTCTAGGAATATCTGCTTTTTCATTTCTTAATCTGTAAGCGTCACCTGAAGTAAATATAATTATTGTATTAAACAAAGTATTGATCTCTAATATGAATAATGGCATAACGAAATATAATGTTTATTCTTGTAGAGAGCCGTCATTTTAGAGACAGTATGAGAAAATGCTATACTTCAGAGCTCTGGCAAATTTGTTAAATACTGGTTTTCGGACAAGTAGATACTGTTTTATGCATCACATTGAAATTATAGAGATCGTCTCACAAAAATAAATAGACCTATAGTAAACCACTAAATTAAAAGAAAACAATACTTTTTATGAAAGGGTTTTAACTGACAACTGGCAAAATCAGAAAAGAAATTATAGTTATTCTAACAAGAAATATTGCCCAACTATAAAATGGGGTTTAAAAAATATTGTAATGGATCTCTTGAAACTGATCTCTCTTGATTTTAGCTATACCTGCTAATAGCATTAATGCTCAGTTGCGTCAACCAAGGATTAAAATGTGGATAGGGTTAATCCTACAGCTTTAATCATCGAAGTGAGGATAATAAGTTGCACCAACACTGTTCATTGCGACAAATGATCGGATTAAGATAAATCGTCGGAAACGGGAGATTAATTCTGTTCATCGTTGTTGTAGAATTGCTTGCAGGAGATTATATAAATTTGGATGCTTATGAGGTTATGTGGATATAAATGATATATATGATGTTACTGTGGAAATCTTAATTGTTCTTAAAGTAAAAAAAGAGGTATATTTGTGCCAATAATCTGTCATTAATTATTGTGTGACTAACTTTTCTTTTTAATAGTTGAAAACTGGTTGTCGATTCGGTTGCTTGGTTGAAAACTAGCTACAGCTGCAAAGGGAATGTCATCAACATATTACAGTAGAATCGTTGTAAAATGGTGACCACCACCAGAAAAATCAAACGCTGCCCAAGCTATTTGGTTACTTGGGTGTGTGAATTTGAAGTAATTCAAGCGGTTTCAGCACATGTCTTAAGTCTCGGAATTTCTATGCGAAATAATATCTTATAAGTCAAACAAATATGTCACATGAGTCAACACAAGTTTGAACTGAAATGTTACTTATTTATTTATTTTTTGTCTTATCTTGAAGTCTGCAATAGGTCTGGGGATAAAGGATGCTGATTACCTACGGCATCTTGTGTTTTTATCTCATTGATTTACATGGGCAATTATTTTCTTTTATATTTTCTTAGAAATAAACTTTTATTTTACTGATTTCTTCTTCACGTTTATTTAAATGTCATTTGTTTCGTAAAAATTAAATTTTGGTACTTATAATTTTAAGATTTAATAATTAATTTTCATTTAATTAATATTAATGGTATACAATATAAATTTATTTTGAACCCCACGTGAAGGAGTTTAGTTTGTATGGCGTGATTATTTTCTCAATATTGGAACAGGAAGTAGAAGTAGATCTCTACCGCTTCCACTTTTAGTAGAGAGAGAAATATGTACTTTGGACGCTTTGTACCTAAATAATTTCAGAAAACCACTCCTTTCGGTATCTTATTACCGTTTTTCTTACTTTATTGCTCTCAACGTTAAAAGCAGAAATAGTTTATTTCTACCATTTACGATGGACGAATCATCTCTATCAACGAACTTAGTTCCTCACTTTTGATCATGTACATCCTGGGAAGAAAAAAAATATGGTAATTCATCAAGTAGTTCTTGGGATCTTTTGTCCCCCGAACGGACGGACGGACACGTGGATATACAGGGTAAAAATATGAAGGAGTTTGGACAGACAGGGTAAATATAAAAAGGAGTTTGGACAGACAGGATAAATATATAAAGGAGTATGGACAGATAGAAGGGCAGAGAGTTTCGACAGACACATAGACACTTGGACAGAGAGGGTAAATATATAAAGGAGTTTCGACGAACACATTTACAGACAGGATAAATATATAAAGGAGTTTGGACAGTGTAAATATAAAGGAGTTTGGACGGACACATGGACTGGACAGACAGGGTAAATATATAAAGGAGTTTGAACAGACACATGGATAGATAGGGTAAATATATAAAGAAGTGTGGACGGACACATGGACAGGCAAGGTAAATATATGGAGTTTGGGCAGACAGGGTGAAGATATGAAGGAGTTTGGACAGACAGGGTAAATATATAAAGGAGTATGGACAGATAGATGGACAGAGAGTTTGGACAGACACATAGACACTTGGACAGAGAGGGTAAATACATAAAGGAGTTTCGATGGACACATTCACAGACAGGAGCTCCCTCGTGGCTAAGCGGTTAGCGTACGCGCCTTTGGCGTGGGAGACCCGGGTTCGATTCCCGGCGGGAGCTCATGTGGTTCGGATTCCACGTTAATCAGTAGGTCCACGTCTCATATAGCCTCGCTGCTGAACGGGACGCTAAACTAAAATCCACTCCACATTCACAGACAGGGTAAATATATAAAGGTGTTTGGACGGGGACAGACAGGATAGATATATAAAAGAGTTTGGACAAACACATGGACAGACAGGATAAATATATAAAGGTGTTTGGACAGATACATGGACAGACACATGAACAGACAGGAAAATATATAAAAGATTTCAGACGGACATGTGAACAGCAGGGTTGTTTTGTTTAAAACAAAATGTTTAAAACAAATGATTAAAACTTGTTTTAAACAATTGATTTTGTTTAAAACAAAATTTGTATACGTTTTAAACATTTTGTTTTAAACACGTGTATTTTTAAGGCTTGTTTTAAACATGTTTATTTTTATTACGAGGAACATGAGATTTACGGGAATAAAAAAGGACATTTGGAGCAAATTTATTAAAGTAATTCAAACTCCATCAGATAATAAAACGACCGTACGAGCTCGTTGCAAAACGTGTAAGAAATAAATGGATGGTTTAGTTCAAAGAATGAAGAATCATTATGAAAAATGCAATGCTGTGAAAAAACTGGAAACCCAAACAGATGATAAAAGTGTTGATCCGAAAATTGCTTCTGATGATTCTAACGTCAGTGATGTGGTTGAGATGCAACTGAGAATTTTAGGTAAGAATTAATTTTGTATCAACAATATAATTTTCATTATATTGTAAAAATTTTATTTCGTTCCTATTCCCCACTTCAGTTCTAAATTTTCTTATAAACTTTACGCCTTGGCGTAGCTTGTATGAAGGAACCAGGCGAGAAAGCGCAAGGTATTGCAGTCACCCGCGTAACTAACCATTAAAGCGTGATACTTATTGTAACATCAGTGCCGAACGTCAATGTCTGGGACAATTTGATTTCAATTTATTCGTCTGTCTGTATGTATGCACCACGCTACAGGGCAAAATTTTTAGGGTAGAGGCACGAGACGTCGGAATTTGCTGTATAGATTTTGACTGCGATCCGACTTAAAATTTAAAAATTAGTGGTTCGGATCTCACTTTAAACAAACAGCCTGTCTCATATAGCCTTGCTACTGATGCAAGACTGTAATCAATCAAACCAAACAAACTAATTTTATGCGTTTCGAACAAACTTAGTTTGCAGGATAAATTTGGCTACAACTCAGTTTTTATAAAATATTTTTAGATATGGAGCGTTCAGAGTACAAGGGATCCAAGTCCATTTTCAGAAAGGTTCACTTTTGCTCAGCAAGCATAGTATTTTCGTAGGCAAGAGTACGAAATAAATGAAACAAAAAACACGTGAAAGTGTGTGGGCTAGAGTTTCATAGGATAGCCGCTAGGCAAGGGCGTTAATGGAATGGGGGAGGAGGGCTAATTTCCCCTCCTTGCTTATAAATTTAAGATATTAACATTATAGTGTGAACGCTGCAGCGTGGGAATAATTAGCAAGTCAAGTTCAGAAAGCCATAGTCAATGATGCATAATAACGTTAAATAAATACACCGACGGAAAATGTCATATTTTCACAACCACGAATCCGAGATGAAAGAAAGAAAAACTACATAACAAGATGTAATCTAGAATTTTATATGATTGCCGCTAGAGAGGACCGTTCGTTTAGAGGTCATCCGCTCCCTACCCTAAATTTCAGATTTTGGGGACAGTAACGCAGATTTAGACACCTTTTGCTGAGCAAAGTCCCATGAAGTCCTTACTTCGAATAAATACGGATTTTGATCAGTTATAATCCATTTCCATTGGCTGTAAGGAGTTATGTATATTTTGTATAATCTGCTCTCTTGTATACTTTTTGACCCAAGGATTCTAAAGGTGGTTCTACTTTCGAGTTTCGGACCTGCTTAAAATCCTGGAAATTGTGCCTAAGCAACTTTCCAATTTTAATCATCTGTATGTTCTCTATAATTATTCGCTGTAAGGACCTCAAGCTTGTTTTGTTGGACTTTACTTATCAAAAGATTTCTAAAACTTTCTTGCTGCCCCCAAAATCTGAAATTCAGGGTGGGGATGGGGAGGTTGCCCTCCTGTCTCACTGATCCCCCTGTCTAGTGGTTGCATATGAAACTATCATACGGTCTTTTACGTGGTTTTAGTTGCATTTGTTTTGGACTTTTGACTGCGAAGACATTACGTTTTGAAATAGAATTCATTTGCTGAGCAAAACTGAACTTTATTGAAAATGGATTTGGATCCATTGTGCTCTGAACGCCCCAAATATTACCTTTCTTCAATAAATTATTGACTGAAAAAACAACCAATTGCATAGGCTTGCAGAAAATATTCTAAAGTTAGCATAACATGAAGTGTGCTTCAAACATTACTTTTCGAAAATTTATTATTTTAAAGTAGTTTTATTAGCATCAGTGTTCTGAAATAGTAATCAAATTTTGCAACAAAAATCTCACCCGCCTCCACGAAACGCGAGCTTAGCCCCTAAAGGCAGAAAACTTTCAGAAGCGGTAATTCCGAAATGACTTGCTTTAGGGCTAAAATAACCGCACAACCGTATTTCTGGTAAAATTCTATAGCCTTAAAACATGTAACATGATTCACTTTGCATTTGAAATTTCGAATACCAAGCAAAGGTGTCTGCCACGATGCTTGATAGCACCATCTGATGTGTCAGACCACTTTCAAGTTTCATCATTCTCCCTTAATCCGTTCTCTACGCCCAAGGGTGGTGAGGACTTTTGTTTCACCATGTATATTGATAGATTGTGTGAAATCTCTATAGTAGGTAGATTTTAAAATCTATCAGAAAAGCTTATTACAATCAAGAAAGTACTTACGAGAGTTACTAGCAAGAGGGTGTAATAAAAGGGGGTTGTGATATGAAATAGGTTGAGAATTACTAATCTATACTGAAATATTCTGTACCCAACACAATGCAGTCTTAGCGAGGATAAAATAAATAAAAAGATAGGTTGCAAGAGCAAAAAAGTCTTAAGAAATACGTTATTACACGATTTTGAAATGTGTTTAAAATCATGTTTTAAACTGTTCAAAATATGTTTTTTTCTCGTGTTTGTTTTAAAACAAGTTTAAAACATTTTGAACACCTTTTTCATGTTTTAAACACGTTTTTTTTTAACTATTTTTTCCAACTCTGGTGGACAGACATGTAAATATATAAAGGAGTTCGGACAGACACATGGACAGACAGGATAACCATAAAAAGCAGTTTGGTCGGACATATGGAAAAACATGGAAATATATATAAAGTAGTTTTGATTAGTAAACCAAATTCCTTGAAATAAAAAAAAAAAAGAGAGAGAGAGATATTTAAGTAGAGTTGAAGAAGGCCAAGTCAGTGAAATCACATCTCATTAAAATTTCAGTTCATTTTCAAGAAAACAGAAAATAATAATTTCCTATATAGATCAAATGGGATAAAAATACGTATAGTGAAAATACTCAACACCGTTAAGTGTGATGGAACTTGATTATAAGATCAAGAGCGGAGTAGATATACAAGTCTTGAATGTTTTAACTTACTGTTTGAAGGATATTTTGGTGTTAGTGGATCTCCGTCAAAAATAAGGGCTCCCATTTGAACTCCACTTGGAGGCATGAAAATGCCGTGAGGATAAATTTGGTCTGTATAATTAAGAACAAAATCACGTGGATCGGAATACATGACAACCCCAGCCGCACCTCGTTTTTCGGCTCCTCGTACCTGCAATAAAATATAATATAGCAATAATAAGATTACTTGTTTAATGTCCCACGAGTATTCACCAAGCCTGAGGGAAACGATGATGATGTAAATGAACGAAATGGTTAAAAGAAGAAAGTGGGAGGAAACTGGCAAACCCCGAGAAAACCCATGCACATGGTATTTGTCCATCATAAATTCTACTTAGCGCGAACCAGGGACTTCATGCATCAGAGATGAGCACTCTACCAGCGAGTTACCGCGGCCTAATAATAATAATAATAATAATAATAATAATAATAATAATAATAATAATAATAATAATAATAATAATAAGCAAATTTTATAATTAATAACTAAGCAAATTCTTGCATATGAAGATTGCAAACTAGGGAGAAATGTATAGAGATCATTTTCGTCTGAATAGGTTAGCATTTATCAACCAAGGACCATTTTTATTAGAATGTTTTACCCACCATGGGCGGAGTTATGGGGGGCATTACCCCCCACTTTTTGACAAAAAATAAAAAATGCCACCTATAAGATGGGTGGCCATAGAAATACCTCCGAGACCGATCAAAAGGTCTGCCCCCTCCCCCACAGCAGACAATTCCTAGCTCCGCCTATGTTACTCACTACCTTACGTTTGTCCCCTTCGAGAGAAACTTTGTATAGCCCTATATACAGGATGGGGTCGCGGTGGGTAAGTGGTAGAGCGTTTATGTCTGATGTGTGGAGTTCCTGGTTCAATGCCAGATCGTGTCAAATGGATTTCTTCCTGGATAAACACTGTCTGCTCCTCATTTCTCAATTTCGTTTATTATAATTATGACCACCTCCTTTTACCTTGGTGCATAAACGAGGGACATTAAATTAATATCTACTGTAACGTTTTCAGTACGTACTATCAGTATACTTATGTTTTATTTAAAAAAAAAAGTATTGAATTCCCTTAATTTTAATTTTCTATTATTACAAGAAAAATATATATATTTAAAAATAATTTGAAGGTTTAGATAATATTTGATAACAATAATACACCATCATGAGCTATTGGAATTTGTGTGATCTTTATATGTTATAAATTGCATAATCTATACCTGTTTAAGGTTCTGAACTATAGTGTCTGTTGTTACGCAACAAACTTGGTAGTTAAAACATAAAAGTTAATGAAAACCTGGTTTTGAATTCTTGAAATCGAGTGCTATTCTTATTTATTTTGAACTTGATACACATCAACATAGTAATAGCATAGAATATACAACTAACAATACATATATTAAAGCCCAATGTGTAAGTAATAACAAAAACTTTGTTATTTTCTGACTTTTGCTAAAAACAATAAAATAAACTCTTCTTTCCTTGCGATTAACACACACATTTTTTAGTAAATTTATCATAGCGTTAGAATACTAAAGTAACATTTTCATGTGACATTTGTAATTATTTGTGAGTACCGTATTTGTTTAAATTCAATCCTATAATTATAATTTATGTTCGAAATCAAAATGTACGATTTGTTAATGTTTGTTCTGCAAGATGAAGTTAACGATACGTTGTTCCAAAATAAGTGTAAAGATCATATAGTGATAACATGAAAATACTAATAAAATAGGATTGAGCAAAATTAACTGCACAATGACGTATACATACTTTATTCAAACACTAAATGTCATGGACAATTTCGCCTTGAAATGTAACTTTCTGGCTGCATCATTTTCAATAGCTACTATGGCCAATGAATTAAGTCTTTCCTGGGCCATACGTCTTTATCAGCTTTAACTTACTAAATTGTCAATGGGACAGGCATTCTTACATAAATACAAAAAATATATAAAATAATTTTTAAAAAGTAGATGTTTGTTGGACACGAAAACGATTTATGTTACTGGCATTGTAATAGTTGCCAGTGACGCAGCCAGGATTTTGATTCAGGGACACCGGAAAAGGGTGTCTGGGAATCCTCCCCCCCCTCCGAGTACATGAAATGCGGCAGTACTCTTCAAAACTTTTTGTAAAACTTAAGCCTTAAAATTGCATTGTAATGCCTTTTTAAAAATACTGTTTTCAGTTTAAACCAATATAGGATAGCTTAAATTTGAATTTTATTAAAATTTCTTTTTCCATTTTAGTCGGGGGAACCCTTGAGCCTCCAACCATGGCTACATCCCTGATAGTTAATAAACATAGTTGTTGTATGAAGTTAGTACAGAATTGAAGAACTGAAAAGATATTTATTCTGCTATTGATTGGAAAGTACGTGCGAAGTTGTATTTGTGATGATAACTGATTATTATCAAGTGGTGTCATAAGCTAATAATTGTAATATTGCAGTTATTTGAGTATTTCTGGGCTGAATAGAAATAAAGAAGGGACCGAGGTGGCTCAGTGGTAGAGCGTTCACCTCTGGTGCTTGGGTCCCGGGTTCGATCCCAGCCCCTGCCAACTGAACTTTGTGGTGGGCAAACACCGTGTGCGTGGGCTTTCTAGAGGTTCTCCCGTTTCCTTCCACTTTCTTCATTCCACCATTTCATTCATTACTCACCGTCTTCTTTAGCATAATCGTGGGACGTAAAACCCAAAAATTTAATTTTATTCCATTTTTATAGAAATAAAGAAATGTTATTGAATTCTACTGAAGTTTTTTCAGTTGGTACCAAACTGTCTTACGGATAAGAAGTAAGTAGCAGACCTCAGTCAGTTTTCTAAGATAAAAACTCTTCTCACAAAGGGCTGGAGAGAGCAAGGGCGCCGATCTCAGCCCAAAGCTCATGTGGGCCCCCGCATTATATTTATGAATATACAATATTTGACATAATTTGAATGCAGTTTGTCTTAAAAATCCTCATATATGCCTTCTGCATCTGAATGCCCCCCCCCCCCCTTAATTTACAGAGAAATCGGCGCCCTTGGAAGAGAGTTCCAGTTGAATAAGACGATGTTTTACATTAGCGGTAATTTTACTTAGCCGTGGCCTGATCATTATTAAAATATCTGAATTAACATTAAAAAAAAAAAACATTTGCCAACATAATCTAAATTCCTTGAATTTTGTTTATTTGTCGTTTCAGCGCGCCCCGCTCTGAACACACAAAGCCGATCATGCTTTTTTGCCATATATCATTAACCTTAACTATATTCACTTCACCCTTATGGTAACAACTCCCCCCCTTCCGAATTACTCTACGTTTTTTCAACAATTATTTTGAGTGGTGCGCCAAAAGTAAACCTGCACGCCGACGCTTTTGTTTAAAAATAATTTGGTCTTAGTATGAAAAGCTTCGTCTATCAACGCTGGATCGATCATACTACGGTTTTGATTGTGATATTCCAGAAACAAAAATAAAATAAAATAAAATAAAATAAAATAAATAAAAAAAAAATAAATAAAAAAATAAAAAATAAAAAAAATAACTATTGGGAATTAATAGAAACAGAACTCCAAGTTGTTGTGTATTCCGATATGTTCAGCAAGGAGTTAATTGAACGTACCAGAAAGAACATGGGACTGTTCAGAGACAAATTCTTCATTCAAATACAATTGAAAGAGAACAAAGATTTGTGTAATATATTTGAGAATTTTTTCCTGCGTTCGATATGATACTACTATAATTCTTACATCTCTCTGGGTTCGATTTCTTATCCATCGGTAACATGATCATCTTCAAGATGTCTTTTGTCCACTTTCCTGCAAAGTTGGAATAATTTATTGCGAATGGTTAATTTTCTCTACAATTACGATTAGTTCGATATTTTTACTTGAACAGTAATAACAGTCCAAATGTTTTGATCCAGAACTAGTATCTAACAAGCAGATGGCTTTAAAATCTTGAGTTATGTACTTCATTTGATCGCCGAAATCTATATATTTTATATATTAACCCTATATATACATACCAGTTAACAAGCCTTATTCTTTTGCCTATAAAACAGACTGGGTAGATGACAACTGGATTTCATAATGTATGATCTAGACGGCGATAAAGTAACAAACTCAATGTATGACTTTTACCCCATATAGGGGGGCAAAAGTCCTTCAGTTAATGGGTAAAGGGACGCATACACAAAAGAGAAATTTACGTTGATAAACTTTTTATTTCACAGTTATATAGTTTGTATTAAATATAAATTGTGTTTGTGTTTGAGTAAATAATTTGAGGAAATATACATACATATATATATATACATATATATATATATATATATATATATATATATATATATATATATATATATATATATATATATATATATATATATAAATTGTAAAATATAAATAATTATTTTTTTCTTTTCAATTCATATTATATGCTTCAGAGATTTAAGCGAATATATATATATATATATATATATATATATATATATATATATATATATATATATATATATATTGTCACAATGTTATTATTTAATTTCATACGTAGATTGATACATTCGTGTATATGTTGATTGCATGTTCATATTAACTTACGTCTTATTCTGGAATAGGTGTAATATTTTTTTATATATTTATTTCTTTTCTTTTCTTCATGCAATGTTAATATTTCAGGCGCAAAATTTTGTATTTATTTACCACTAAAGTAAGTAATTATTTTTTTAAAGTAAATTTTAATGAAACTAACTCAACTTCCAATTAAAGTAACTCTGCGTTACTGATTGAAACCAGATTATGTGTCTGTTATATGTACATTCTGAAAATCACATATTTTCCTTTATTTTTACCCTAAAAATTCTTTAAAAAATCTGGTAGCCTTAGAATGAGTTTAATTCTATGTAGGTATATTTAAAAAAAAAAAAAAACTAATATTTACGGTTGTTAATGATCTTCTATATAAAATGTTATTATCTGATGAAATATTTTCAGTCTATGTAAATTCTTGACTGTAACAATTTCTCAGTATAGTTTTATAAAAGAATTTGGCTAGCTGGGGGCTCCGCCCCCAGCCTCCCGATCTTGCTATGTCTACGGCCTCGTGCCTCTTAAACCTACAATTTTACGGAATTTCAAGTTTCCTTTCCTATTTTAACTATCTAAAAGATAATATTTTATATCCCAAGAAAACGCCCATTTAAATAACGTGGAAATCTCTTCATTCACCTTTCAGACCCCCTTAAAAACTAAAAATATTCATTTTGGCAATTTTATGTCGGTTAGTCTCGAAAAGCTACAATCATGTTAAATTTAATTATTTTAGCCCTACAGGAATTGCCCAATAATTTGGAGGTGTAAAAGGTGTCCCCGTAAATAACATGGAGACTTTTCTGTTCCCCATAAAACCACTCTAAAGTTAGACATTTTTATTTTTAGTTATTTACTTAGGTAACGCTAACAAAAACGTACAAGCGTACTGAATTATATGTTTGTATTCTAATTCTAAGTACCTAAAACATGAGATTATAGATCTAAAAAGGTCCATTTAAATAACATGGGGAATTTTTTCATGTCCCTTTCAAGCCTCATAAAAATTAAAAATATTCAATTTTTGCAATTTTCCTGTGGGTTAGTCCCGGAAAGCTACAATGATACCATATTTCAACTTTCCAACAACCGGAAGTACCCCTTTATTTTATGTCAGTTTATGTAGTTTTATAGGTAGTTAGGATTTTGTTTTCAAAATGAGCCAGTAACAGAACAATATCAGAACTTACATTGCAACTAGCGACGAATCCTCGCAATGTGAATTACTTGATAGGAAAGAGACTGATTAAATCCATAAAGAACGCAGAAGAATCTGGGTAAAAGTAAATTCGTGGAATAGAGAAATTCAAGACTTAATAATCTGGATTACAGAAATGGTTAACCTAGCTAAAGAAATTACTACTATTATTATTATTATTATTATTATTATTATTATTATTATTATTATTAATAATAATAATAATAATAATAATAATAATAATAATAATAATAATAATAATAATAATAATGTCTTGGAGCAGGCAGAACCACCGAATACTCCAAACGGCTTAAAATAAATAAATAAATGAAAGAAAAGAGTTTAAACGAAAAAGTGATTAAATACGAACAAAATTCAAAGAAACTAATTAAGGAAATGATTTCTTTAGCCTTTGGGCGATTCTCTGGCAAGTGGTCCATTGTCAGTAAATTTTCAAAATTAATTTGAAACTATGATGTTTATATTTTTCTATTAAGAAATAGTGTAACTTTACACTGACGAGGAAGGTCCATAAACCGTGAGAGTTGAATTTTGATGAAAATTAGTGACAAGATTCAGTTCGAGTTGCTAAGTAACGTAGTAATAGTCACTCGATGCGCAAATGCTTCGTTGAGCTGCTACACCGACGCCATCTTGAAATCCTGTAGGCATTGTCCAATAATACCCTTTTGGCACAAAAATGAAAAAGCTTTTGATATATCTGAGTTCAGTATTGTAAACTAAGGTAGATCATCTATATGTGAGAGTACTTCCAGTGCATGACCGCTATCTTGAAAGGCGCCATATTGAATCGTCGTCAAATATGATAAATGGCAAGAGGGTCATGTGGGGTATCAAATAGCACTGGAATTTACTCCTGAATTCATTTCCGTAACCAACGTTTAGATATCTGTTTTTACTTCAGAGTTAAGAGCTCTCTCGCTCACAGGAACATGCAAAAACTGAGCAAGTAAAATTTGTGATATGAAATGTGGTCGTGCAAACACTTGCATGATTTTAACTAATGCAATAGTAGTTATTTGATCTACAATAGCCACTATACCAATCAGATCTTGAGACTAGTGAGATATATCGTTAATTAAATTGAAATGCCTGTAGTGAAAATGGAATAGCAGCACTGTAACAAATTATACCTATTTCAAAATCGCTATATATATGAGTCTGTGTGTGTTGCGATTATGCATAACATTTAAATGCTGTAATATAAGTTAGGTGGAACGGCACATATGATTTTAAAGAATCTATCTTGAAGTTATTAGAAAATTAATAGAAAAAAATATTAGAAAAATAATATAAACTATTGCACATAAGCAAATATTAACCTACTAAACTTCTGCTCTTCAATTCTGATGATGGAGATCCAAAACGTAGTGATTAGCACACAGCATCATGAAGCAGTGCAAACGCTTAACAAATGCACTTTCGTCACAATCTTCATGACCACAGACACTATTTTCTACTAGTCTTCAGAACATTTGTAAATGAACCAACTATTGCTCCTGTTACGTACTCACATTTCTGCCATGCATATGCAAGCATGTTCTTTAGGACTGGCGGACAAAATTGATGATACACAACAGAATGCATTTTCTTTATGAAAATTCTGCCATATAACTTGTACACCGAACAAGTGAACACCTGCTACAATCAGTTATTTATCACAGTTTTGATATGAAAACTAGTCTTGCCCTTATTATAAGCCAGTGTTTTATCGTTAAAGGTGGAAAGATGCAGATATTTAATTATTTTATATTGAAGGGAAAAGGAAGAAAGAGGCTTGTTTTATGGATTGCAACTTGGAATTGAATCTTGTAATAATCTTTACTGCCACATATTCTTAGCAGTTGTGCATGCATTTTCTTATCACTAATAGCAGAACAAACACAAGAAAAGTGAATTCTAAGTTTCCAGGTGTATCTTCTAAGAATTGGCTGTGAACTGATAATTTAAATCTCCTTCATTGTTCAATGTGGCAACAATAAATCGATTGTATTTAGAGAAACTGTCAATAAATACATTAAAGTATTTTAACTTCGTAATATACACGGTAAATTATAGGTCGTCAAATATGAGTATTGGAAAGGAACGCAATATTCTGCAACAATGATGGTCTTTGCGTAAGGTTTCTAGATTGGAGAATAAAACTTAACGCACTATAATGGACCACGTAACATTGCCTAAAAGAGATTTTTGGTTTGATACAATTCAACGTCCCACACGTCACCTACTCTAAAGGAGACGTGGGCCTACTGATTATAGTGGAATCCGAACCATTTTGGTCGTTCAACTAATATGTACCAGTTTATATATTTTTTCTAATATATATCCGAACAATTCCTTTGGTATTCTCTGCTTGTCAGTACTATTAGGCATGTGTTTCATCGACCAACAGTCTATTCCATCACACTTTGAAATAGGTATAACTTGTAGCATGTTGATATTCCATTTTTCACTACAGAAATTTCAATTTAATTAACGATTTCTCTTACTAGTCTCAAGATCTGATTGGTATAGTGGCTATTGTACTGCATTAACTACTGCATTAGTTAAAATCATGCAAGTGCTCACACGACCGTGTTTCATGACACAAGTTTAACTCGCATAGTTTTATATGTTCCTGTGGGTAAGAGGGCTCTTAACTCTGAAGTGAAAACAGATATCTAAATTTTGGTTACGGAAATGAATTCAGGAGTAAATTCCAGTGCTACTTGATACCCCACATGACCCCCTTGCCATTTATCATATTTGACAGCGATTCAATATGGCGTCTTTCAAGATAGCGGTCATGCACTGGACGTACTCTCGCATATAGATGATCTACCTTAGTTTACAATACTGAAGTCAGATATATCAAAGGCTTTTTTATTTTTGTGCTAAAAGGGTATTATTGGACATTGCCTACAGGATTTCAAGATGGCGTCGGTGTAGCAGCTCAACGAAGCATTTGCGCATCGAGTGACTATTATTACGTTACTTAGCAACTCGAAGTGAATCTTGTCACAAATTTTCATCAAAATTCAACTCTCACGGTTTATGGACCTTCCTCGTGAGACATTTAAAATCTTTTTGTAAAATATATTTACTAGGTTTTGACCACATCAACTTCATCTGTTCTACACCATGCTTAATGCTGTTCACATATCCCAATTTTCAAATAATTTTCAAACTAAATTCTAAATAACACACAATAACACACTGAGCAAGGCTATGTGATAATATGTAAAAAACGGTATCACGTAACAGTTCTAAATTCTAAATCTGTAATTATATGAACAATATGAACAATAGCAAAAAATATGAAGTGGACCTTTGGCAAAAATTTGACAATTTTGTTTTAATTAATGTTTTATTCTGGTAGGCAAAAATCGTAGTTTTCTCATGTCACGTTTTGTTGCCCCGTGCGTAACGGAAAACGTATGTTTCGTTTTTGCTTTGTAATTGTAGAAGATAAAGTATTGAAACTTTTGCTCCAAAGTAGAATTATTACACTAGTTAACAAATTTGAACTTTTTGTTTATTACATGAAAAAAATCACCTGATCTTAAAGGAACTTTTTGCGCTGAATTCGAATATGCACTCGGTTTCTCTCCCATCACGTACAGTTTTCCCGTAACAGAGGGATTTTTGGGAAATTCCCTCAAAAATTTCCCTTTTTCAGATATTTTATTCCCCTAGCTCCTGTCCCCTTACATATAGTAACATAGAAATTAAACCTAAGTATACCTTGATTTATATTTAATAAACCCTAAAAGTTTCGCAAAAATCGCTTTGTTCTTTCTAGAGAAATAAATATATTTGTATGTATACTGTGTGCACTGTTTATTGCACCTGATAGTAATGCTTTCAGATCTCCTGAGTTGGGGTAAAAACGATTTGCTTTATTACTACAAACACAGACATAAAAATGAATATTTACAATAGTCAACAACACACTTGTATTGCTCTCTGTAAATTAGAAACGTGTATAAAAATAGAATATACTTCCAACGTATATTTTTTTTAAACGTACAGTATATGTATATCTTAATACATATATATACAATTCTCCAAGTTTTTTCGTTTTGTTCATGAAATGGTTATCAATATTTGTTATCAAATGTAACAGAATGCAAAAGAAAGAAAGAAGCTGATGACAAACATTATGAAGTGAAGGAATGGGAACCTAGAGTGAATTACGTACCTGGAGAATGCAACGTCAAATACGCTCCTTTGGTAGATCCTAATAAGATATTACTACCGCCACTTCATATCAAGTTAGGACTTATGAAAAACTTTGTCAAAGCCATGGACACATCTGGTGAAGGTTTCAAGTATTTGCGAGATAAGTTCCCTAACCTGAGTGATGCTAAGATTTCAGCGGGAGTGTTTATTGGTCCCCAAATTAGGAAATTAATGCTTGATGATAGCTTTGACAGCAAGTTAAACAGTGCTGAGCTAGCTGCCTGGACAGCATTTAAGTGTGTTGTGCGCAACTTTCTGGGCAATAACAAAGCTGAGAGTTACACAGAAATCGTACAGGACATGATACAGAAATACAAAGAGTTGGGTTGTAGGATGTCTTTAAAAATCCACTTTTTGCACTCCCACCTCAGCTTCTTTCCTGCTAACCTAGGTGCTCTCAGCGACGAACAGGGGGAAAGATTCCACCAAGATATAATGGCAATGGAGAAAAGGTACCAGGGACGATGGGATCCTTCAATGATGGGGGACTATTGTTGGGGTCTTGTTAGAGAATGCAACATTTCTTACAAAAGAAGGAAGTAGTGTACGTTTTTGTAACCCAATGGAAGTTTCATATATTGTGATAGTTTTGATTGTCTTTTCATGACCTTTTGGTACATTTGTATTATTGTTTATTGTAAATTGTCACACTTGTAAATTATATTGTATTATATTTTATATATGTGTTTGTGGTAATAAAGCAAAACGTTTTACCTCAACTTAAGAGATCTGAAAGCATTACTATAAGGTGCAATAAACAGTACACACAGTATACATACAAACATATTTATTTCTCTACAAAGAATAAAGCGATTATTACGAAACTTGGAGGGTTTGTTAAATATGAATCAAAGTATACTTAGGTATAATTTCTATGTTAGTATATGCAAGGGGACAAGATCTTGGGGTGTAAAATAAACGAAAAGGGAAATTTTTGAGGGATTTTCCCGAAAATCCCTCTGTTACGGGAAAATCGTACGTGATGGAGAAAAACCGAGTGCATATTCAAATTCAGCGCAAAAAGTTCCTTTAAGAACAGGTATTTCCTTTCATGTAACAAAACCTTTGTTAACTAGTATTATTAGCCTGTTAGTGGTACTTTTGTTTTTATCCTCATTTATTTCATAAGGTATAGAAATGTTGTCCCATGCGTAACGTTACACACGGGGCATTTACAGATTTATGCAAGGAAGTGACAAAATTAAGTTATTAAGATTTAAATACCTATTTATTGTTATTGGAGTTAAACAATGAACAATAAACTTTTATATTAACTCAAAGAAACATGAATTTGCTGAGAGAAGCTAAACCAAACATAACTACCAAAAACGTTTACGTTAAGTCACATAGAAACATTTCCTACGAGCCTTAAAAACAAATTATCATGATCACACTTTTTTTCTTTTCATTAGAAAGGTAGGTATCTAAGTTGGTTTGACAGTCTTGTATGGGGCAAATGGATTCGCTTCAGAGCTCTTTAGTTCTTTACGAAAACGGCTATTGGTTCTGGAACTCTATAGTATATTCTTTCACCTTTTATCAGCAAATTAGATACTTGAAGTGTATTTAAAACTTGATCGAATGAGACATAAGATCTGTTCTTTTCATCAAAACAAAATTTTGTACAACTGTTGTCCATGCATTTCAGATTTGTTACTCTATAATGTCCCCATCTTCTTCTACATCACTTTCAGACACACATACCTACCGATATTTAATCCTATTTCTGGAAGAACCACAACCAAATTTCCCTAGGATAAATACACCTGCTCTAACATTGTCCACTCTGAGCTCGAGGATTGAAATATCATTATTAACATCGTCTTCAAAGTTGTATTCTGAATAAATGTCATTCTCATCACTTGATGAATACATCATTCTGTACATTGGCACTCTTTTTGTTTTACTTGAACCAATCCAACTTGAATTATCTTGTTCTTCTTCACATTTTAGTGTGTTTTCCTCTTCTAAATAGTCAACAAGGAAACAATGCGGAATGAGTTTCGCAAAAGGAACGTGAGAGGGAAAGAGTTAATCTTTTAACTTGCCTATAACGCTACATCCTCACTTTATTTTTCAGGCGCGGTGGCTCAGTGGTAGAGCGTTCACCTCTGGTGCTTGGGGTCCCGGGTTCGATCCCAGCCTCCGCCAAGTGAACTTTGTGGTGGACAAACACCGTGCTCGTGGGTTTTCTCGGGGTTCTCCCGTTTCCTCCCACTTTCTTCATTCCACCATTTCACTCATCTCTCATAATCACCGTCTCCTTTAGCCTAACCGGCATAACCGTGGGACGTAAAACTTAAAGATTTCATTTTTTTCCATTTTTTTATTTTTCAGTCTCACCTTATTCCTATGTTTAAGTCTAAATTTTCTAGTCCTTTCAGCGCCACTCATTGCTTTTGTTGATCGATTCAGTTCATCACTGACAATATTACTTCGAACAGAGTTACTTGCCTGTGAATCCATATTACTTACTTAAAAAAACTCACACTAAAGCTAATCTTCACTGTGAATTAACAATCAATAATTCTGTTACCAAAAAACAACTGTTTCCCTTCAATTCCCTTTCCCGCATTTTACGTGACAATGGCAGCGTTGAAAAGACTCAACGTTTCGTAGATAACACAGAGGATCTCGCAGCTCAACAGTTGCACAACATTATGTGGTTTGAATGCCACCAATCAGCGCTGAGACAAATTACCCCAAAGACATGGTAATAACACTAAGCGAGTTGCCTAGCAAAGTTTGACTTTGATACTTTGAACTGTAATTTAATTCATTTAAATTAAATTATGGATGCAAATTTTTTATGCTTGTTAATGTCCAAATGTTAATCTTAAAATATCAATCTCTTTAGTAAGGATATTGCATAATAACAGTCCTAGAAGAATCAAACAATTGCATGATTACTTTTCTGTCCCGTGCGTAACGATGAGTCGAAAAAGAAAACATAATGTGAAGCTATTTAAATTATATTTTCCAATTTAAAAATATAATGCACAGTAAGGAGAATGTATTTTATGTAGAACATAAATGATGGCATATGAAATGAAAATGCTGTCATAAATTGCAGAGAATATCCAATGAAATTGAGGTTGTCAAATGAGCTTTTTGTCTGAGTCCCGTGCGTAACGCTTAATTTTGGCTTATAACTCAAATTTGCAATTGTTTTGAGCGTTTCATTTTATTTAACTATGCACTAATAATTTCTCCCCTAATTTTGACATACTTTTTATTTTATTTGAAAATACATTTGTGTTTAAAAAAGCAGTTTTTGTGTACAAATGTCCCGTGCGTAACGCTGAGAATCACCCCTTTAAATATGCCTTATGAAAGCGAGAATAACTTTAATACATGAGCAATTAACCTTGGATAATACACTTCCACAAGCTTCACTGAATACTGCGTAGTGAACATGTTACCTTGGAAAACAGACATAGTTACACTTTGAGACCGACATTCGTGGTGTGATCAATAAATACGGTGAATAATTTTATTAGAAATAAAGTAATAAGTTAACATGGAATATGATTTAATCGCCTTCAAAGTAGTGTCCTTGGCTAGCAACGCACTTATTCCAACGTTGAATCCATGACTGGAAGGATTCTTTTGGAACGGAGTCCAGCTGCTATGTCGTGGCCCTCTCAATATCAGGAATGTTGTCAAAACGTTTTCCTTCCAGCACGGTTTTAATTTTTGGGAAGATCAGAAGTCGCATGGTGCTATATCTGGAGAGCACAGCAAATGTGGACAGACAGGAATTTTTTTTTGGCCAAAACCTCGTAAATCAAAAGCAAGGTGTTGCACGGCCCATTGTTCTGGTAAAGAAGGAAACCATGACCCATACGAGATATTTAGCTCTTCGAAAGCTCTCGAATAGTCATTCGCCTGTTTGAACAAATCATTTATGTCACTTTTTGCATATTTTTTCTTCTTGTTATTGACGTCGAAGGACATCTCGATCGTTGCTCATTTTAAATTGACTCCTTGACATTTTTAAAGTGCTCATACCACTTGTAAACAGCCTGCAATGCAACTGCTTCATCGCCATACACTGATTTTGACATTCATGACCTTTTTTGGCACTTTTTGCAGCTTAGAACAAATTTAATGTTTGCGCACGACAGACACTTTTTTTTAACACGTCCTCACTTTTCTGCCTCTGGAAGCCAACTAACATGTCACAGCACGTTCAAACTGGACACTGACTGTACCAAAGGTTTAGACTACCGGCCTTATTACTAGTTGAAATGGATACAACATCGTAGATGGCACTACATTCACCATACTTTTTGACCACAGGTCCCTACACAGTGCGTAAGTCTGTTATGTGGTACATAAAATTAAAGCAACAAATTGTCCACATTATTGCGGAGGCGTGCTTAGTTCTCACAGACAAAGATAGAACAAACACACTTAGAAGAAAGGCAAAAATGACGTGGACAAGTTAGCAAGTATGATTTTGGTGTTTTGTTACTTACATGCTAATTTTATATTAGTTTGTATTTAAGAGGTGACTTTTCAATGGCCGACGATATTTTCCAGATACCACTAATTGCTGCAAGTTTGATATATTTTCGTTGTTTAAAGTTAGTTTAATTTCCTGAATTTCGTTTCGTAATTTTCTTGTTTTAATGCTTACCTAATGTATTAATATAAATCTTTTCTTTAGTGCATTAATTACAATATTAGTTCCATTCTACTTACGATATCACCTCTGAATGTGTGTCCATATTTTGCTATGGCAATCCTTCCTTTCAGAGAAATATTCAAGTTGTCTAGAAGCTTATAATCCTCATATGTTCCATAGTTTACAAAAATTGGCTCACCCTAAAAGTACAAATACAATGTCAGTAATAATTACAACTGCAGTGAGAGTAACAATTTTGTGTAAACTACTTATATTACAAGCTGAATTTCAACATTTTTAAAAATGACGCGTGTTATACTGTATCTTGGTCTATTAACCCCTTGCATCCATGTGGATGTCATAAAATACTCTGTTACAAAATACCAGTGACATTCATGGAGACGTCATGAAAACGTATCCTTTATTAACACTCGTATTAATCCTGAAGGTGATGATTTTTTTTTTTTTTTTTTTTTTAGTGGATGCAAGGCACGAGTTAGTTCCACTGTTTCTCCTTAGGTCACAACACCTTACTGACAGGAAAAAAAAAGTTTTGTCTCTATAGATGGCAGGCCTAAAGAGCATTTGTTTTGACGATAAACAATTAGCAAATTCGAGATCGAAAAATAAAAACTGTCTTTGATCTTCGGTCAGTGTTGCCAACCTGAAGCAGTTCACAACTTTCTCAGTCCAAATGTTCCACAATGCAAATATATATATATATATAACTTATATATATATCAGTAGCGGATCGTAGTCTGTACAAGCACCGGTTGCAATGTTGTAATATCAAAGGTATGTAGGTACGCGCAAGTGTTCCCCCCCCCCCAGCATTCTTGAGTCTTATCCAAAAAATATTCAGGAAATATGAAGAGAAAAGTCTTTTAAGCTCTATTTGTATATTATTGATTAAATTATTTCTCTAATATTGATTTAATATATAAGCTATTTCCTTTTTCTCAAACAACCACTATCAATGTACATTATACACTATTTATATACAAAACCTCTACACTCATATTATTGAACACGAGATAAATCGAATATATAGTAGGTGCTGTAAGCCATGAATGATGGCGTTAATCCGAAAAGAAGAAAAAAAGTAAAAAAATTGCATGCACGCAGTTAAACAAAATTATTTAATTATATAAACTATGCATTATTTTAGAATGGAAGGTGTTTCTTCGATCTTTTGGGCTTCAAATTTTTCTATGACTTTATTGAAATCTGAAATGCTGCTCGCCAAGTTTCTCTGAATAGAAAGCATCGCTACCGCAAATATTTTCCGCTTTATTTTCTTTAGGGTCCAGAAACACCTCTGTCCTCCGACAATATGCATTTTGTTAGCATTTCTTTATATAAATATACGGTACAAAAAGTCCATTTTCAGAAACCACGTAATTTTGTCTGTAAAGAAGCATGAAATTTAAGATGTTTTCCTTCGAAAATAAAAGAAAATAGTTTAACATTCCTGGAAATTAGGCTAAAGAAGACAGATGAGTATTGGAAGTGAATGATTTGATATTAATTTGTGCTCTCCGCCGGAAATCGAACACGGAATTATGTGCACGAAAAAGACAGAGCTAGGAATTAGACCAGTAGTAAAACATTTTCTTCTTCGAGACTCGATCGACCCCCCCAGAATAGGATTTTTTTTAAAAAAATAAAACTTATCCCAAGAATTTTCACCTTTGTATTATAAATATTAAATAAAATCTATTGACTTCGAACGATCGCCCCCCAAACTTTCAGCCTGTATCCGTCTCTGCTACCACCAGACTTACATTTGTTCTTTGCGAGTTTATGTTTTGTGAATACCTTCTTTCTTCCAAGCGTCTGTATCTCCCTTACCCTATAAATTGAGTCAAGCACTGCTAAGCGGAGGAATTCGTAACTATTACAGATGCTGACCATTGCGGAAGAAAATGCAACCGCAAGAGAGCAATACGAGAAGATAGGAGCGATGCAAGAATAAATCCACTTCCCCATGTTAAGAGATAGGAGCTCGCTGCCATATGCTCAATGTTACTGCTTCCAGTGGCAACGTTCGCTGCCACTGGAAATGTAAAGCTCTCTCTTCCTTTCCGTTTTTTAATTGACTTTTTTCAGGAATACATCAATACTGCTTTGTGCTCAAGAGCAAAGGTTTATTTTTTACTCATACACTACTTTAATACTTAAAAATATTTTTAGTATAAAAAAATATCCGGTTGCACAACCATGCAACATTTAGTACCAGCCGCCGCTGATTATATATATATATATATATATATATATATATATATATATAAAATCAGTAATATGCATGCTCTCCTCGCGCGTGCACAGTAACTATGTCCTATATAACAGTCTAGACAGTCTTTTAACAGTAAATGAAAACCCGGTATTACAGCACGCAAATAGGAAAATGACACCTAGAAAGCAAGAGGTTAATGTATCCGGCGTTCTAGGATAGCTTGAGCTGGTGGGACCGCGCACGGGCGTGTCCATAGGGAGCAGGCACATTAGCGACAGTGAAAAAGTGAGTAAACGAAGTTAATGTAATAAATAACATTACGTACTTCAGTACACTTTAAAAAATGTATAGAAGCGTATAACAAGAAATTGCTACGCATTATGACTTAGTACACTGCCTTTACATACTCGTACCATTACACTTCATCATGGCTTATCCATGCTGTATTACTTGCTTAGAAGGATACACTTTGTGTTCCGAATTTCCACCTTATTACGCATGTCATAGGTAAGATCCATATATTTTGAGTACTTATATATTTCTGTTTTTAAACCACCAAATTTCTATTGTAAATTTTACAAATCTATGGTCATAGATTCTGGTTCAGCATCGAAAATTATATAATAATGAGAATATATATATATATATATATATATATATATATATATATATATATATATATATATATATATATATATATATATATATATATATATATATAATTAGAGTAAAGTAAGCATTAAAATTACCTCTACGCTGCCTTCTCCTGAGTATGCATTGAATGTATTTATTACGTCGCCACATTCTTCAGGATACGCTGGATTAAGACATGGCATTCGAGGTTCAGAAACGTACGACTCCGCCGGATCCCCAGTCCATATTATCACCTAAAAGAACATATTGACAAATATTCAGATAGAATTGTTCTGTAGATCATAGTTTCTTAATCTCTTTCACCTTCTTTTCTGCCTCTCTTCACAAATTCTAAGAATTCTATCCCTCACTTTTTGGTGTGGTCAATCTGCATTTACATCACCAAACAATTCAACACCGCACCTTGAATGTGGCACTGAAGAATTTTTGAACTACGTCACCAACAAAGAGAGAACGAAGACGCCTTAAGCGTGACAATAAGAAAGTACATTATTTTATTAGGTAAAGATGCTTCATATTTTTCACTTTATGTCGATTAGTTCCGCTTAGCAATGAGAGAGAGAGATTCTTAAAAACACGAAGAAAGAACAGCTACAGCGGGTAGTTAATTTCCTGAATTAGCAGTACATGGAGTGACGAGTTTTCGGAGCATTGATAGTTGTATTATCAGCAGCTTTGGTGAAGATATACATGACATCTTTGATCAGTGTGGACTGCAAACTAGAGCAGAGAGCTCACAATAATTTCTACTTTAAGTTAGACGTCTATTTGTGATCTGTCTATTTTTTTTTTTAAACATTCCTTTCCACAGCAATGTTTTTTTTAAGTGTCGATTTTCAATTAACATAAGATCAGAATAGCAAATATATAAAATTCGGACCTTCCGATTAAAAACTTGTATGGTTGGAATCTCACGTAGCACCGTGGTGTTGAAAAGGGATATTAAACGAACCAAACCAAAAACTTAAGAAATAATTCAACAACTTTTAACGGTAATGAACCTCTGAAAGCTAAAGAAGCTGTAATTCCAAAAGAACCACTTTCTACTGACCAAAAGAACTACCAACCAACCAATAACCAACTTTAAAAAAAAAAAAAGAATACATTTATTTATTGCCTATGAATTTACATTTTTAGTTAATATGAAATCGAACTATCCAAGTTAGCAAATGTCTAATATACAAGGTGACCAGAATTCTTACTTGCAAAAACGGGACGCATATGAATCAGCGACGGGGGGGGGGGGGGTAAATATCTGATTTCCAGATTGCATTTTGGGACTCAGCAGTGTTCTCAATTTTACAAAATACACAAGTAAGAGTGATAACACAGCGTTTCTAACTTAAGTACTACCCAACAATACTTTTAACTACTAACAAACTACTTACCTCATTATTGAATATCTGTTATTCTCTACTACATCATTACTTTCACTACATCATCTACAGCATAATTTTCACTGGCATTTTTGGGATGAATGGATCTTCTTTAAAAGTTCTTTGTTTGTTTGCACTTAACAATTTGTAGAAATTGGTACAAGACTGATTAAAATTAATCTTACTGGTCAGCACAGCTTCCAAAGTATCTGTAAACAGTTGGGTTTTTATCACTTGTCCACAAAGCATTCATGTGCAAGAATACACGTTCAGTTGAAGCATTAGTCCCGGGTAAACAGAGAAGGAACTTCATAAGTTGTAGAAGATTTGAGTATGGTACGTTATAAGAACAGAAATGAGAAAATACTTCTACCCAGCAGTTGTCAGGAGATACTTGATTTGAGTTCCACTTAAATGAACATTTCCAATAAGTGTTGGTACGGAAGAGTGTAGAGTTTGTATTGACCATTTATATTTTTGAATAATAATTACGGGACACCTGGGTCATTTTTGCTTAAAAACGGGACATTTAGGCGTCCCAATTGAGAATCAGAAAAAACGGGACAGTGATTGAAAAAAAGGGACTGTCCCGGCTAAAACGGGACGTCTGGTCACCTTGCTAATATACACACGAAGAACATAACGTCCACAACTCCACGTATATACAATCAACTGTGAGATGAGGCTGACAATGGCAGTTGAGCGGGAGAAACAAGCAGCTGATGTCGTCAGCGATCCCTGTCATTAGCGTCAGGGGCAATCAAGGTTAACAAACCGAAACGTTAACGCAATCTACCGAAAATGTCCGCCCGAGCTACTAGTATTACTCATCTAGATAAATATGCCGACGATTGCCGTTTCAGACGACAGAAGCCATTGCGCCTACCTGGGATTGCCCCAGACTTTACTGTGGTAGGCGTTAACCCACCGCCAACCGTCAGCAGCCACGTTTCCCATTACTGATGAAATGGGTAATCCGGATGTGTGTGATATACGTAGAAAAGTACTCGTACGAAATTCATCAGTCTTCTCACACATCCGGAATATTACTTTTTTTTAAATCCTGCTATTAGAGTCCCCACACGTTTATCTTCCAAGCAGCAGATAGTATTCATGCACTACCCATATTCATGCACTACCATTATTCATGCACTTGAATCCCATACCCCATGGACCACAGTATTGTAATTTTGTTTGGTGGTGGCTTGCAATTGATTGTTCAAACGGATGTCATTGCAATATCAGCCGCCATGGTTTCCAGTACTGGTTAGAAATCTAAAGCCGCCATTACCGTACGTTGAATTCCTTTACATTCGAATTTCAAACACTGGCCGCAAGTTGGTCTACAGTCTTGCTCTCAAATTTCTCTACGGTGATATTTGATCATTAGACAGGGAGATCTAGTCTTATATACTATAGTAGTAATACAGGGTGAGCACAGAAACAGTACCTGATTTTAAAGTGCCATATAATTAACATTCAATTGAATATTTACATGAAATTTTGTACAGAGCTCAGTAAACTAAAAGTATTTTCCCATCTATCTTTTCAGAGTCCTAGTTCTGACCAGGGCAGCTAGAGGGCAGTAGCATCGAAAATGGCGTTCACAATACAGCAACGAAGCTGGCGCGTTTTACAATTTGCAAAAACAAGCAGTTTTGTGAGAGTGCAGCGTGATTTCAAACGACAATTTAATGCTGATCCACCCACACACAAATCCATTGTGAAGTGGCATAGAACGTTTACTGAGACGGGGCGCATTTGTGATCAAAGAAAAGGACATTCAGGGCGACGTCCAGTCTCCGAGGAAACTGTGGAGCGCGTAAGAGCAGCCTTCGTACACAGCCCACAGAAGTCTACACGTAAAGCTAGCAGAGAGTTGCAGATGCCACAAACAACAGTAAGTAAGATCTTACGCAAGCGTTTGCGGTGTTACCCGTACCGGCTGCAGTTGGTTCAGAAGTTATACCCACAAGACAAGGTAAAGCGCCGTGAGTTCTGTGAGACTATGCAAAATTTCATGGAGGACGACGAAAACTTTCTGACGAAGATCATTTTCAGCGATGAGGCGACAAAGTGTATGCACCTCCACTACCCGCAACTCTGAACGATCTCGAAGAGCGCATCAGTGATGCTGTCAACTCCATCACACCGAATATGCTTCACAACGTGTGGTTGGAGCTAGATTACCGCCTCGATATTTCCCGCGTTACAGGTGGCGCGCACATCGAGTGTTTGTGATTTCAGTTATTGCTACAAAAACTTTTTGAGTTTATGTATCACTGTTCAAAATTTCAGCAAAATATTCCTTCGCATATTTAATTTACACTAATTTGAAACCTGGGACTGTTTCTGTGCTCACCGTGTACACCGTATAGTACAAACTAGTCTTTTATAAACATGTGTGTACGCTTCTTCGACATAGCAATAATTAACTCTATGATAATTCCTTGGCTCAGCCACTACAGCACATCTACTGAAAGACGTTTTACATCTTTGAAAAGGTTTGTTCTTTGATTTCTTTTTAAGGCAACGAAGCCTTTTTTTTAAGATTAAGGTTAAGGTTCTTGACACTGCAATAAACCAGAGTGCTTTGCATCTTAGGCATATTATACTAAGAAGCGATGTTTGCAAGCTAGTATGTGGACAATAAAGCTTGTCTAAATCTATCACTTCGATAGCTTTCTTTATAGTGTTTTAAACCTAAATCTACTCTACTAAAATAGTAATATCACCTAGCTATGTTAGCAAAGAAGCTTAAAACTGTTTTCTTGTACAATATTGGAACCAAGTTTAAGCATTAGTAGTCGCAATTTTCTAAATATGTATTTCACAGCATTATATACGAGGGAAAGTGAAAAATTATTTGCAATTTTAACATAACTCTTTTTACGCTGTTCACACTGACTTTGTCCTCGTTTATTTTATTGTTATACTGTTGTGATCATGCTCTGAAAGTTTGATCCTAATTCCTCCATTTGTCTTCCTTTTGTTGGAGATAGATCATGGCTGCTCCATTAGAAGTTTGCACCAAAGAGGAACAACGAGCAGTGATCCGGTTTTTGTGGTAGGTGGGTGTATCAGGAACCATGATTAATTTGCAGGTGATATTCCACTTCATCAATGGTTACTTGTCTGTCTAACAGAAATGTCACGTACATGACAACAGCATAACAATAAAATAAACGACGGCAGGTCAGTATGAAACAACGTAAGAACAGTTATGTCAAAATTGCGGATAATTTTTGACTTACCCTCGTATATATGAATACACACACGTGTGTGTGTGTGTGTTCTTAACTCCTGGCCGGACCTAAACCAAATTGGGTGGGCAAGTTGCTTATTGTGAGATCAGCCAGGGACAGACTTGACTCGGCTTGTATGTGGTACTTTATTTATTATGGGAATAAAATATTTTAGCAAAATAAGAAATTTAAAATAATCTTTAAAAGAATAATTTTCGGCTACTACGTTCTACTTACATTTACGTTTTTCATACTCATTCACGACCCCTAAGGATCCAGATATCCTGGTTGAGAAACTCTGGTAAAAAGAATAGATCGCTATTTGGTACTCGAGCTGGGCTAGGGACGGGCTCGGCTCGACAACAGAGGCTGTTTCTTACACAATTTTACAAGCGGAACCTTTCGGTTCACAGACTGCTGTCGGTAAAACCAGACAAACACCGGAAACAGATTTTTACTACTAATAATACAAAACTGAGACTTTAAATTCACTAACATAGAACACCGAAGGACTTCAGCCGACCAGCCGGAGGTTTGAAATTCAAGGATATGTAGTCAGTTCCTGTTGCCCATCATGTTGCTATTATTTTACCCATTTCTCCTATTTTCTCTTTAATGTCCTTCCCCAATTGTCAACACTCCGTTGGGTAAACGTCGCACTTTAATACTATTTTCTTTTACCCAACAGTCATCTATCCCAGTACTGATCAGACCTTACACTGCTTGACTTCACTTATCTCATAGGGAAATAGTGAATCGAATAAACCAGGGCGGATATACAGGGTGTTTCAAAACAACACCGACAAAATTCGGAAGGTGAAGGTGATTCCTGACACCAAGATAAGACAAAAAGGATAGATCAACTTGGGAGTACAAATGCTTCCTTTCATACTTATAGGCTACCGGAAACATGAAAAAATGAAAACCCATAGCTCCAAAACTATGGAACCTACCGTAGGCGGTTCAAGACTTCATTTAGGAACTAGTATGTGATCTATCCAACTATCCATGTTTCAGAATCCTGCGGTACTTCCGCAACAATTTTTATGGAGGTAGTAAGTGAGTACTAAAAATTATATGCCCGTAACCAAACTCTTTCCATAAAAATCGTTGCCTGAATACCCTAATATTCTGAAACTTGGATATTTGGATAGGGCACATACTAGTTCCTAAGATAAGTTTTCACCCGACTTCGGTAGACCCAATAGTTTTGGACCTATGGGTCTTTAAAGTTCAGTTTTTCATGTTTTCAGTAGCCCATAACTCCGAAAGAAAGCATTTGTGCACCCAGGTTTGTCTATACTTTTGTCTTATCTTGGTGTCAGGAATCACCTCCCAAACGTTGTCGGTGTTGTTTTGAACCACCCTGTATATTACAGAATATCAGTAGCCTCATTTTGCATTTTGCACAATTTCATATTCTCCGATATAAGAAAAGTTTCGCGTTTTTCATCGATATATTATTATAGTATTGATTAAAGTGCATATCTTAATCTAGTGCGGGCCTATTGTAGCTCCAGTCATCAATATTTTACTCAATCTATTCGACTTCGTGGGGAGGGGAAGGAGGTGTCTAAAGCTCTAGAGGAGAGAACATGTTCATCACATAGCCCTACATGCTATACCTATATCTTGGAAGTTTTGGGAGCGATGAAATTTACCCACTTGACATAATATGCATATTATGCAGACTAAAAATGAAATATGTTTTTGGGGGAGAAATGGGATGATTTATGTCTAATTGACACAAAGGAAAGTGGGAGGAAATTGATGTTCCCCCACAATAAGCCTCAAATCTGACCGCCTGTCAATGTTGAAGACAACTCTGCTCTCCTGATCCCCTACAGCATTGTTTTCCAACTTCATAAATATTTTGAACATCGCTTTAAGAAAAAAAAAAAAAAAAAAGATTACGGGAACGGTCTTACCCGTTTCCCCCAATGTTGAAGATCGACTTGCGCCGCTGCTCCCTAATGAACCCGTGCAGGATGGAGTAGATTAGAGGAAGTGATGGAAATTGAAAGCAATATCGAAACGTTCGAAAATCTTAATTACCTCTTTGATTTACAGAGATTTTTTTCCTTAATACTTGTATCCAGCGCTTAGGTAATGTTTCAATACGTAAGCTATACAGAAAATAGTTATCCTGTTTTTAAATTTATTTTGTACAGCATACAATTCGCGTACGTACAGTTGGAAGACATTATCTTATTGGTTAGATTTTACTTTCCAAACTAAAATGAAACGTGTTTTGCCTCTATGAACTGCAAAACAAGGTAAGAAAATTGTTATTGTGCGTTGAAGAACGTTCCAAACGATTATACTTTTTTGGGGGGGGGAGGGGATCATGAAAGAGTTTCCAAGATAATAAGCAAACAATAGTTTTTATATGTTAATGAATTTTTCTTTTCTATCTTTCTTTTTCTTTTAGAAATTTAATTTGATGAACAAGGTCATGAATTAAGTGAGCTGTCTGAAGCGAGACAAAACTAAGCATATTTTTGTGCTGAGGGAAATTTCCCTTATGGTAACAGTGGTAGCTTGACACAAACTGCTGTTCCAAACAAATATTAAATAAAATAAAAATTGTTTGTTTCTCCTATTTCAGTCTCACGTAAAACAAGGAAAAATAATAATAATTACTCTTACTGATATTATTATTATTATTATTATTATTATTATTATTATTATTATTATTATTATTATTATTTGAGCTATCTGAAACTAGATTGCACTAATCACATTTTCACCAATTTCTTATTTTAAGCATAAAATCATTTGCATTTAGCGTATTTCAAATCAAACCTTGTGCCAGAAGCCCATGTCATGTCAAGTCTAGTTCCTAAGGTCAGCAGTTCGTGTCAAGTAGTCATTATTTGATAAGAGCTAATTTTCCACACCACGAAAAAAGTTCGGTCTGGCTTCAAACAGCTCAAATACGAATGTAAAAGGAAATTATTTTATCTTACTGAAAAAAAAAAAAAAACTGAAAATAATATTAGAAGGAAATCCTATGTGCCTACCTTATTTGGGTTTTCATCCTCTGGGTAGGATATAAGAATTTCATAGGGATAGAGAGCCACAGTATCAAAACCAGCCTCAACGAGATATTCTTGTAGTTGAACAGCAGTTCGATGATCCTCCTCTGTTCCAGCCATATGTTGTACGTATGTCAAGTTTCTGTAAGCAAATAAGAATTGTATTGACAATATGGTCGTATATATGGAGGAAGAGAATGGCGATCGGGGTGATCGCCCCCCCCCCAGAAGAGGAAACTTTCTTATTTTGTATATAAATAAAACCAGTCCCAGAGTTTGCAGCTCTTAAAAGTAGCTCTAAGAAGCAGTATTACGACCTACCGCCCCCTCCCAGAAGTCCGTCCTGGATCCGCCCCTGAACAATTGTGAACTTAAAAATACAGAACTCTGAGTCAATTATATTGTACGTCTCTACATTTTCTCGTGGACCTCTTTTAGTTGTATTCAATAACGTTGTTTAAGTTTTGTAAACATGCTTTAATGAACCTGACAAAACAGTGGCAAATTCATCTATGCACAGCACCACAATTAGTTGTCTTTCTGACTCATTTTGGTACTGTTCATCTTGGCAAAGGTTCGAATTACTATTTTCCAGACTACTCATGTAAGTCGCCCACATAAGTACCGTGGACCCCAAGTAATGAAATTATAAGAGTCAGGGGTCCAGGTACTTATGTGGGTGACTGTACCATCTTTCGTATACTGTGTGTACTTGCCCAGAACCGGGAGGGGCCTAGGTCCCCCCAGTTTTTTGAGTAACATAAATAATTGAAGCTATTATTTATATATTTTTGAAAGTTTATAGTAAATTTATAATATACCTATCATAGTCTGGGTTCTGGTTTGCCCCATTTTTTACCTTCTAGATACGCCTCTATGCTTACCTCCCGATAATGTTGGCAGTACTTTACAACCCATGTAAATCTCTTAAATAGCTTTATTCTGAAAAAAGAGTTAGGCCTATGTTTAGCAGAAGGGGTCCAGCTCTTGTCTCTAAAAAATGTTACAATTTTGGTAATCTCTGTTCACATTCGGTTAGGTTAGGGTAGGGTTGGTTAGTTTAAGTTAGGTTAGGCTAGTTTAGGTTACGTTAGGTTAGTTTAATTTATGTTATATTAGTGTAGGAGTCCCGCATAATTTTCCAAAAAATGATAGAATTTCGCTTATTTCTACTAATATTAGGTTAGTTTAGGTGAGTTCAGGTTAGCTTACGTTAGTTTATGTTAGGTTAGGTTAGATTTCGTTACTTTATGTTACGTCTAAGTACTTGCATCACTCATTTCTCCTGTAA
The DNA here is from genome assembly GCF_964235325.1 of Thermobia domestica. Taxonomy (NCBI): domain Eukaryota; kingdom Metazoa; phylum Arthropoda; class Insecta; order Zygentoma; family Lepismatidae; genus Thermobia; species Thermobia domestica. Next base: position 84,173,011 of record NC_137464.1, on the reverse strand, counting down.
ATTTTGTGTTTCTTACGTGCTTCTGGATCCCTTGTACTAAACATACCCCAAGAGTTATAACTATTTTTAAAAAATGTAATCCCACTCTAAAAATATTAAAACAATTTGCGAAGAATAAATAAATTGTACAGATCATAATCTCAATATTAGTAACTGTTATTTATTTGTTTCTAAACTAATGCCCTCTACACGAGAATTCTATAAAGTACATATTTTAGGTCTGTATCCCGCTCTCCTAATAGTCGTTGATCGTCTGGTTTATCTGCACTTACACTCAAAACACAGAATGGAAAACAAGAAAGAAAGAAAGAAAGAAAGAAAAGGGGAAATCTGAATTCTTACCTCAACATCTTTTCTATATTTTCGTTATCTATTTCATTTATATAACGTTCAATAGTTTTATTGAGATCTTTGAATGAACTCTTGGCTTCATGAGGAACATGGTTTCTGTCTTCGAAATTTGGTTGGGAAGAGGGTATCCCGAAACGTCCAATTGTTAGTCCTATATTGAAAAAGAATATGAAAATATAAATGAATATGAAAAAGAATATGAGAATATGAATTAATTAAACATTATTTCAATAGATCTCAAAATGGTTCAATATCGGTTCGAGATATTTTATGTAACATATCTTATAGAAAAGTTAAGAACTATTGCCTTCCACACGCGCACACACACACACACCAAAAAAAAAAAAAAAAAGAAGTAAAGAGTTGATTGCAAGATATTGAATACACACTGAAAAGTAAGGAAATAAAAGCAATTCTTTCACAAAATGCTCTAAAAATATTTTTGGCGGGGTTAAAAAAATGAAACTAAGAGGGTGGACGCGATTTACTGTTTACATAAAGTAAAAGGTGTTTCAAAATGAATATTAAGGTTTTAAGGCTTTGTAGTATTTATTACAATTATAAATCATACATCAAATGAAAGAGCAACTCGAACAGTTTTGTAGGCGTGCATGCAACGCACTGTTTCCTCTGTCTACTGTTAGAAAGGACTAGTAACTAGTGATGGGTCGTTCATGAACGAACTGACTCTTTTGAACGACACCATCATGTGAACTAGTATGGAACTAGTTCATACATTTGGAACTGTCCGTTCAAAGTAACGACAGCTCCGCAGACGACACCAGCAGTTGAGTCATGAGAGCACCGTACACAATTCCAGCAGTTCAAAGTAACGACAACTCCGCTCCGAAACAGCCAATAAGAATGCACGAAACTACCGCACACGCCTATCGACACCAATATAGCCAGAAGCCAGTAAGAATGCATACAGGGAACTCAGTGAACGTAGTCGTTGCCTTTTGAATGACACAATACCAGTTAACAAAGAACTGGCACCTTTGAACGACGACTCCCAACCATTCAAAAAAAGAACAGGCTCCTTTTTGAACGACAACTCCCAACCGTTCAAAAAGGAACTGGCACCTTTGAACGACTCCCGTATCGGTGCCGGAGCGATTGAGCTAGCTCCACCAAATGAACTGCTTCGACCCATCACTACTAGTAACAAAGATGGGACTAGTGAGCAGAAAGCTTTTTGTGTTTTACGTTTTGCAAAGATAGAATCTGTAGTTACAGTGCAACGTCTGTGTGGAAAATTATAAGGAGAAGCTTACAAACTACGTCCTTATCGTTTGCAGCTGCTACAAGCTCTAAAGCGTATAGACTAGAGTTTACGTGCCAACTTTGCAAATGAAATGTTGCTGCATGACAATGTATATTTTCTGGATAGTGTCGTCTTCAGTGATGGATAGGCATTTCACCTAATGGCGATGTGAACTGGGCGATTAGAAATGGTGTCATAGTGTTCGAATCTGGAGGTCAACAAAGCACCACGAGATGATACAGTTGCAACGCGATTCCCCTAAATTGAATGTATTTTGTGCCACATCGCGGCGGAAAGTTTATGTCCTTTTCTCGCCTATCAACTCAATGTGTGCCATGTGACGAATGGTGCTCACATTGAACACTTGAAGCAAAAACTGTTGTCAACCTGGGTTGTTACTCCTTTAAAACCTGAGTGGAATGTAGCCTTAATTTTGGTAGAGCGAATTTGAGCGAACCCAGATTGGTAACATTAGCCTAAGGTACATAATAAATTACCTTATCTTGCTAATGCTTTTAAGAACGCACTTATAATGTTCTTATGACATAGAGCTTGGGGTTTTTTCACCACTGTTTTGAGACGGCAAAACAGAACCGTAGAGGTAAATAAAAGAGACTTGTCGCAAGAGATGACATGTATTCTGTTTAAAATTTAGTGTGTAAAGTGTGTGTTTGTGTAGCTAAATCTAAGTTATGTAAATTTGAGTGTGTGATCAATTCTCAATGTATAAGTAGGAAAAAGGTTAACTGGTTCATACCTGCAACTTGATGAATTTGACCTCCAATTCACGAAAGATCCACTCTGTCTTGCAGTCTTTGGAGTATTTCAGCACTAAATTCAGTTTACTAATTGTCGACGACACAATTGTTAAGCATTTCTTGGAGTTCATATATCTCACTCCATAATGCTATTTGTTGGCTTATTACGGTTATCTCTGTTGTCTCTTCTAACTCTTAACTTCTCACTCCTCATTGACTCTTAACCAAAAAGACTGGATTATTTATACAACCAAAGATGCTTGCATTACAGCAGATGGCTTTCAAAAGTCGGGTTAAAATCATACACGTACATATGAGATTTCTCTGAAGAAATTTGCGCTAACCAATTCCTCTTAAAATGGAGCGTCATGTCAGCACTCTGCATTTACACAACTTACATAACGTTGTCCGATGCAAAGTGTTCTTGTTAAACATGAAATCACAAAAAATGCTTACAATCACATAGACAATTTACATGATTTACATTCGCAGACTGTTTTCAGACATCACACACACCATAACCAAAACAAATAATCTTTGAGAATTATTACAATTTAAAATTAAAATGAACAATGTTTTAAATTAATAAAATGAATTTTCAAGATCCCTTGACAATGTTTCAGTTGCTCTTTTATTTGATGCATTATTTATAATTGTACGTTAAATGAAATAAATACAACAAAGTCTTGAAACCCCGATATTTATTTTGAAACACCCTGTACTTCACTCATAAAGCATCAAACATAAGACCCGCTGATTATAATGGATTATAGGAGGAACAAATCACGTACCTAACATTAAATAAAAACTTCAAAGTCTCAATCTTACGAGGGGCACCCAGTGCATCACCTCAGTCCAGCGGAGGAAAAGGCAACATGGTGCAGCTATTTCCTCCCTTTTTTATTAGTTAAAACGATGGATGCATGTACTTGTAAATTTGTATAGATTTAAAATTACTTAAAATTAATTTTATTATTATTTATTGCAATCATAAGGAACAAAATTTAATTTTCACGAAGTATGGAAAGTAAAACTACTAAAATTTTAGTTTATGTCAAAGGAAAAAGAAAATAGTTCGCATATAAATCATTTGCCATTTAAAGATCGCTACTATTCAACATCATTAAGTGTGAGCATTACATGGCCACTTACTAAAAAAGAAAGAAAAATATTAGGTAGTCAAAAAGTATTGAGCCCTCTGCGTACGGAATGGCCTTAGTGTTCAAATAGGGTATACAGTATGTATGATTCGCAGCAGATGCCTAACGCCAATTGTATGCTGAGTGTTGAAGCTAATAAATGTCCAAAAAGTGGTGGGATTTTTATAATCACACGTAAAGTATTGTACTGTGAAAACGAGCGAACTTTATGTGAAACTGTACTACATTTTACAATTTCATTTCCATAATGACACAAATGCTGCACAGTCCTGTAAGGAAATTTGTGCTGTTTATGGGCAAGATAAATTACAAATAAAAAGGGAAAAAAAAGATTCGGGCATTTTCGTGCTGGAAATTTCAATTAACACAGAATGACAACATTCGAGCAAGGCCGATATGTATAGAGTTGTCATATTTCAAAAACGAAAATCCGGGACGCTATTAAATTGACGAGAATCTTTGAAATGCTTAAAATGAAGTGTTATAAACTAATTTACCTTCTTTCATTAGATAAGAGTTGTTCAAGTATTACGTAATGGCATTTTTAGTCATTTTAGTAGACCTTTTATTCCATAGCACTGTTGCCACACTTAGTACAATTGTACTAAATTCAGCCCTTTTTCTTATTCATCAGCCCGTTGGTACCACGCTGGCATTTTCACCCCCTTTTGTGAAAACGTTGGTACAATTCTGCCCAATTCAGCACTATTTAACAAATACAAATACACATGTTCAAAAGTGTCAGTAAGATTTTCCCTACACCTCACGTTACTCATACTGTGTGTTGGACTCTTTAAAAAATGATGTTGAACATCTATTCTGTGACGTCGCATCGCATAACGCCATGAACTTTGTGTGGAAAATTCGTAATTAAACTATACCGGGAAACAAATGACGCTAGATGGGCGCACCCTGATAATTATAATTTATATTTTAATATTTTATTATAACGTACTGTTTACACGCGAACTCTGAGTTGATTGATCTGTTCCTCGTTTTATGTATTTTTTCATATATAGCCATAATACCGTTTAGGTTTATTGGTGACTTTGAAATAGAGGCGCGTTTGGTTTCCTTATGGGGCGTTTACACTTAGTCGATTTGCGTTCGATTCAGTTGAATTGACGTCACTTTCAACTTAATCGACCGTGTAAACGGGAATTCAACTTAATCGCTTGTTGATCGAAAGCGACTAATCGACTGGCAACTGAATTAAAAAACGTTTTATTTTCTGTGGTTGAAATAATTGAACACATCCATCGATCTGATTCGGCCTAGTTGCTTCGATTTAGTGGCAAATGCAGCGAGTCGATTTAGTCGTGCGACTAAATCGATTTAGTCGTGCGACTGAATCGACCAAGTGTAAACGCCCCATTACAATACATGCCGAAGATGATAACTGTTTTCCCTTTTAACTTGCGGCCTCTGTTATACTTCCTACGTATGAGAAAAGCTTCGTATACTTCCATGATTGTTCGGGATCCTCCTATTTGGATGTTTTTTTTAAAGTAATTTTTAAAAAGAGCACTTTCTTTATTTAGACTTTTGGTAGAGGGGAGGAGTATTCTAGAAGTTTACTCTTTTAGAGCCATGTATTACAACTGGTATAACACAATGAATTCAGCCCTTTTTGTTTCAATTTGGTACTATTTTTCAGCCCACTCCAGGGCTAGGACTGTGGCAACACTGTTCCCTAGTTAAGCAAACATAAGCAGATGATTAAACCCGTTCCCCTGGTAAGCAAAATTGCTTTCTTTACTTTCTCAGGATCTGTTGTGTTTCGTGGCTTTCAGAGTCCACTTTGCTTGTTCAAGGTATGATATTTGCTTTCATAGTTTGTATATTCGTTTGTATTTTTTTTTTTTTTTTTTATTTTAAAGAACGGTTAATTCATTGGCGATATGTTCTGGGGTCTGGCGGCATTTGTTATCCTCAAAAAACTTCTTTCGTTGAATTTTTGCTTTATTTCTGCTATTGTTAACTAAGTAACAACTCAATAACCCGCACGAATGCTTCGCTCAATGTCAAAATAGTTAAATCGTGAACTTAATTAATTCCATGTTTTATGTAATCAAGTTTCCTTTTTATTTTTTTTTTTTTTAAACTTTTGAATTGCTATACTCGTATGGAAAGTATTGGGGCTCGAACGGGTGAATACGCACATAAAAGGAAACATGTGTAATGTTAACACTCCGGAAGCAAACAATGATGTCCGTTTTTGTGCCAAATGGTGTAAACGTCGGCAAGAGCAGGGCAAATTAGAACACGTGCCAGAACTACAGGGTGTCTATAAAGTCTGGTGCAGGTCATTTTTGTGGCAACGGTTGGGTGGAAGGAAAATCGGAGAATATGTATCCAATTATTTTTAGAGGCTGTTCAGTCCTAACTTGTTTATTTAAATTGTTTAGTTTTGTTTAAAGATGTTTGTTCAATGTAACTTGTTAGCTGTAGAAGAAGAAGAAGCAAGGGTAGGTGCTTGTTGAAACTGTGTATAGCAGCAGTGTGTGAGTGAGCGCGTAGCCTATAGCTGCATCATTGTAGTGTTCAATGTGCATTTTATTTTAACTCGGGAATTGTAAGAAATATTAATAATATTATTAAACCGAATTATTAAAGAACGAACTAGCGTTTGTGTGATACAGTCCATCATAAAGATTTGGTCCTCCTACCCAGATGTTAATACGTGTTTATGTGTTTTATGTGACCTACGTGCTAAGACTCGTGTGTTAACAAGAAAGAAAAAACTGTGTGGGCGACAATGGAAGCTTACAATTCCCGAAAGCGAGTTTTAAAAGGAAAGGTCACTCGTGCTGAAAACTGCATAAACAATATCACAGAACAGGAAGATATTAGTGTAGTTTAAGTCTACAAAAACAAAGTGAGTGAACTGTCACGTGAAACAAATGAGCTTTTGTTTCTAGCCAGTAACTTGTGTGCCGAAGAAGAAATTTATTTGGTGCAAGAAGAAGAGCTTGCTGCTATTGAAGATAGACTTACAAAGCTTAACGTGAAATTAGTGGAAGTGCAGGACAAATTATCTCACACTTCTTCTAGTGTTGTGAATAGTCAAAAAAACAAAACAGAAATTCGACTTCCAAAATTGCAGTTGCCATGCTTTAGCGGGAACTTAAATGATTGGCTTTCGTTTCGTGATTTGTTCATCGCAGCAGTGCATAATAATGAAAAATTGACGGGTGCACAAAAACTTCAGTACTTAAAAACTAGTCTGCAAGGTGAAGCAGCAACACTTATTCAATCTATACAAATAACTGACGATAACTATAAAGAAGCTTGGGACCTGTTAAATTTAAGGTATCAAAATAAACGAGAATTAGTCACGTCTATCTTGCGGCGGTTTGTAAGTCAAGGTCAAGTGCAGCAAGAATCAGCTGGCGCGTTGCGTCGGTTGTTGGATACAAGTGTTGAGTGTGTGCGATCGTTATCAGTGTTGGACATAAAAGTAAACGAATGGGATCCTTTGCTTATATTTCATATAACAGAGAAGCTAGACAGTGAAACAAAAAGACAGTGGGAACTTTCATTGTCAGACAGTGAACTACCAACATTTGACCGATTGGTGAAATTCATAGATCATAGGTGTCGCGCATTAGCAAGTAGCACTTCCAATGCAAAATCAACCCCACTCAGTGAGCCAAACAAGAGTAATAAAAAATCAACAATAGCGCACCATACTTCAGCTCAATTTTCGTGTTGCCAGTGCAAAAGCAAAAATCATCCTTTGCATAAATGTGATGACTTTCTTTCGCTGTCAGTTGACGAACGTCATTCTTTAGTGAAAAACAAAGCATTATGCTTTAATTGCTTACAATCTAATCATAAACTGTCCAGTTGCAAATCAGCATCGTGTCGTGAGTGTGGCAAACGTCATCATACTTTACTTCATTTTCCAAATAAACAGAACTCAGGTGTTTCAGTGGGGACTCATTTTTTAAGTGAAACTAATGTGCAACATGCAGTGTTATTACAAACTGCAGTAGTGATGGTGAAGGATTCATATGGTAATTTACAACCTGTGAGAGCCTTGTTAGATTCAGCCAGTGAAAAAAGCTTCGTGTCAGAAAACTGCATACAACGACTCGGTTTACAAAAACAACCGGTTTATGTACATGTTTCGGGACTGAGTTCCAGTAATGTTGCTCGGGCAAAAGGTGTTGTTAATATTGTGTTTACATCAAGTTATGATGTTAAATCAGAATTTTCTGTAGAAGCGTTAGTGTTGCCAAAGGTAACAGGTATGTTACCAAAACGGTATATTCATAAAAGCAAGCAGTGGTCGCATGTTAACAAGTTAACATTAGCAGATCCGAATTTTAATGTTCCTGACAGAATTGATCTGTTATTGGGTGCAGATATTTACCCTCAATTGCTATTGGCGGGTGTGTGTAGTGGTGTTAATGGTTCTCCCGTAGCAGTGAATACCAAATTAGGATGGGTGTTGTTTGGTTCTATTGGCGACTACGAAATGCGACGTAAAGAATTCACAGCGTCAACATATCATATCCAGTGCAACAGTGAAAGAATTTTGCAACAATTTTGGGAATTGGAAGATATTCCTACACAAAATATAATGTCGTCAGAAGAAAAGCAGTGTGAAATTTATTTCGAGAAGACCCATCAAAGAGATGAGACAGGTAGGTTCCATGTGCAGTTACCATTTCGCGACAACAGTGCAAGACTTGGTGAGTCACGTGAAGTGGCAATTAAACGCCTTAAGCAAGTAGAAAGTCGTTTGAAGAAGAGGCCTAAAATGCGTCAATTATATGTAGATTTTATGCACGAGTATGAGGTACTTGGGCATATGGAGATTATTCCAGAAAGTGAAATACTGAAACCAAATAGTGAAGTGTGTTATTTACCTCATCACGCAGTATTGAAAGATTCCAGTTCTACAACAAAACTGAGAGTAGTTTTTGATGGTAGTTGTAAAACTTCATCTAATGTGTCATTGAATGATAAGTTACTTGTCGGACCTAGGTTGCAGTGTGACTTAATTCCATTAATTGTGCGTTTTAGACAATATAATGTGGCATTAACTGCTGATATTGAGAAAATGTATAGACAGGTGAGAATCCAACCAGAACATACAGACTTCCAGCGAATTGTGTGGCGTGAAAAACCTAATCTTCCGATCAAAGATTACAGGCTTGTGACGGTAACTTATGGTACAGCTTCAGCACCATATTTAGCTGTGACAAGTTTGCAGCAATTAGCGAAATATGAAGAAGAATCATTTCCTATCGCAGCGGCTGTAGTGATGCAAGACTTTTTTGTTGACTTGATCAGTGGTGCCAACTCAGTTAGTGAAGCAATTCAGTTACAAGAACAACTCAGTGCATTATTGCAGAAAAGAGGTTTTGAACTGAGAAAATGGGCATCCAACAGTCCCAACGTTTTGGACTCCGTACCCTCCCATTTGAAACAAGCGACGAGTAGTTTAGACTTTGATAGTAGTAATTCAGTGAAAACATTAGGAATTCTGTGGTATCCATCAAATGATGTATTTTCATATAATGTCAATCTTTTGTCAGTTAAGTCAGTTGTAACTAAGCGTAATATTTTATCAGAAAGTGCAAAGGTGTTCGATCCATTAGGTTTGATTTCTCCAACTACTATTATTGCAAAAATATTATTGCAAGAAATTTGGAAATTAAATTTAGAATGGGATAGTCCAGTTCCTGAATGGATTTTGAGGAAATGGAGGAATTACTACTCAGAGCTTTCTTTATTGAAAAACATCAAAATCAACAGGTGTATCACTATCACTCAAGCTACGAGAAGAGAGTTAATAGGATTCTGTGATTCTTCCGAAAAAGCCTATTGTGGAGTGGTGTATATGAGGTCTGTATCTCAAGACGGCCAAGTGAGTGTGAACATTGTTATGGGAAAAACGAAGGTTGCTCCAATCAAACAAGTGTCCTTGCCCCGATTAGAGCTCTGTGGTGCCTTGCTATTAACTAAAATGATGAATCTCATATTAAATTCATTATGTTTGGAAGTGCATGATGTAATTGCCTATTCTGACTCTACTGTTGTGTTATCGTGGCTGAATTCGGATTCAAGCAGATGGAAAGTGTTTGTCGCGAATCGTGTAGAAAAGATTCAAACTCTTTTGCCATCAGTGAAATGGCTCAAGGTGGACTCAAAGAATAATCCAGCAGACTGTGGTTCTCGAGGTTTATTACCTTCTGCTTTACTTGCACATCACTTATGGTTCTCAGGCCCAGAGTGGCTCAAAAACCTCATTCTCCCAGAGTGTAATGAATATACAGTGGATTCAAAGTTAGTCAACCAAGAGGAAAGAAAACACATAGTTTGTATGCATGTTCATGTTGATACCTCCATTATTGACAATTGTTCATCGTTGGTGAAACTTGAGCGAATTGTTGCATATTGTAAGCGCTTTATTAATAATTGTCATGTGTCGCAAGGAAACAAGCACACAGGTCCACTTACAGTAACAGAACTTTTCCATTTACATATTGTTTCAATTTTTACTGTTCTTTCAAATATTACTAATTCATCTTTTGTGTGTATCTTGAACTAGATCGTTCAAGGGTGGGGGCTATGTTCAGTCCTAACTTGTTTATTTAAATTGTTTAGTTTTGTTTAAAGATGTTTGTTCAATGTAACTTGTTAGCTGTAGAAGAAGAAGAAGCAAGGGTAGGTGCTTGTTGAAACTGTGTATAGCAGCAGTGTGTGAGTGAGCGCGTAGCCTATAGCTGCATCATTGTAGTGTTCAATGTGCATTTTATTTTAACTCGGGAATTGTAAGAAATATTAATAATATTATTAAACCGAATTATTAAAGAACGAACTAGCGTTTGTGTGATACAGTCCATCAGAGGCATATATTTTGAATGAAAAAGTTTTGTCGCAGGGTCCCACAGGGTCCAACCAAGAGCTTCAAATTGTAAGAGGAGTGAAGTAATATATCATTGGAAAAATATTGTGAAAAGAAACAAGATGAAGTAAGTCCCGAGTCTCTACCTCACCCTATACAAAATGGTAGTCAGTGAAAATGTCAACACAATTGTCATGAAAGATCCTGTGACCACCATTTTCAAGGAAGTACATACAAACTCGGGACTTGTTGCAGCTTGTTTCTTTTCACAATACCTTTCGAACGATATATATACTACTTGACCCCCTTACCATTCATTTGAAAATTGTGAGTTTGACTCTGCCTGTGACCCTTCGGGGGACTCTGGAGCAAAATTTCTTCATTCAAAATGTCCGACCCGAAAAAAAATTGAAGGTGTCAAATCCATAGTTTTCAGGCTCGCTGAGATGAACAGTGACATTTCCGATGCCGTTTAAATAAAAATTCAGCCCTCATTAATACTCATATTGAAAATGACCGATACTAGTGTCGAATTTATATTTCTTGGGGTCCGTAAGTTCATTGGTGATAGTTTTGGTGCCTTTATCTGTGTCCAAAATGAAGCCATTCTCCCCGTGCGAAGAACTGGTATTCTGCTAGATTTTAATAACAATGAACTGAAGTTTCACATGTTAAATTCTTTAATGTATTTCTCGCTGCTCAAATTTACGCACTTGTGCGGTGTATGTGTATGTGTAAATAAGATTCTCTGTTTTCTTTTTAGGGTTTTTCGAAAAATACACAAATAATAAATAAGGATTTTTACCAGAAATCAGAAAACTAAAAAGTAAAATTAAAACCTGTTGCTTTAAGTATTTTTCCTGCTAGGGAAATACATTGTATATATGCTGCAGACACATTAGAGCAAATAAAATTAGCATAGGGGAAGAAACAATTTTTAACTTATATTTTCCGGTTTTCACCAATATTTCCGAACAAAATATTTTTTCTGATGGGTTCAAAATTTCCGGAAATTTTACAGAGCACAAGGAAGATACGTATCTCCATAAAATATATATTTGATTTTAGCATATTAACTAAAACTATTCTGGCCCCGTTATTTTAACACGTCCCTGCCATAAAGCGGGAACTTCATAAGATTGCTTAATGTAATTTAAATGCGTCTATATTAATTAACCTAATTAGGAGTATATTTTAGGATTATCTTTTGCGACCATAACTCCATTCTATCACGGTGCTAACTTTAAAAGAGTGGTGCACATATATTTGTTGCCACAAATTTTCCCTATTCTAATACAAGAAACCTAACTACTAAATGATCTTATCTGTAAAATAGTAAATATAAAATAGATTTCATTTTAAAAGCATAATGTAGTAAAATATTCGAAAATTTTAAATTTTCCCAATTTTTTCGTTTTTTTTTCAAGATCGGGAAATAAACGGTAAAAAACTGGCTTTTTTACCCAAAATTTCCGTTTTTTTCAGGCCTGTACACCAGTAATCACGAGTGATGGAAAGGGGGTAGCCTATGAAAACTATGTGGGGAAAGAATGTGCTCGAAGTGAGGAGAAACTTCACAATTCGTGGCAAAACCCACAAGGAACGTTATACTGTGTGGTTGATGGGATTAAAAAGGGGTTGTTCATTACAAGCTATTGCTGCCGGGCAGAATGATAGAGAGTAGAGTAAAGTACAGGGTTTTCATAAAGTCTGGACGGATTTAATTTGCTTATAATTTTCATAAAAATGCTCATAATGAAATCAAATAAAGTGCAAACTGTAGCGGAAGGATTAAATTTTTAGTTGGCAATACTGTTAGATAAGCGGCAACTCTGAGAGAGATAGTCCTAAAGTGAACGTTTGGTGCGCTGTGTGTCCTATGATCATCTGATTGGACCGTCCTTTTTTGAAGAGGAGACCGTGAATGGAGATTCGTAGCTGGATATGTTGCAGAAATACCTCATTCCGGAACTGGAGGCACGTGGAATCCAGAACGACATCGTGTTCCAACAGGACGGGGCACCCCCTCACTATGCAATCAAGGTGAGACAGTTCCTTGAGGAGAAATTCCCTAACCGGTGGATTGGGAATGGCGCCCAGTTGGAGGTGTGGCGGTGAATGAACTGAGCTGGTGCAGATTACAGGTAAAAATTTAATCCTTCCGCTACCGTTTGCACTTTATTTGATTTCAATATGAGCATTTTTATGTAAATTATAAGCGAATTAAATCCGTCCATACTTTATGAAAACCCTGTAGAGGAAGGGGGTTATTGGGTGCGTCGACAGCTAGGTCTTTTTGCACCCTTGCGGAGACATAACTTAATCATGAAAACATTCCAGACAAAATCAACAATAATAAAACTAGGAATAAGTTAATTAAAATACATGGAAAAAACATCCACACACACAAGCTAAAATTAAATTGCATGTAAAACCTGAATATCTCTTAAAAACTGCAGCAGTCCAGAAAGGAAACGAGTGTCATCCCCAAGGAGCAAGTCCAGGTCTATTGGAAGGTTGTAATGTTGTCGATGCCGAGTCAGAACAGGGCGATCGACGAGAAGATAAAAGGTCTCCACAAAAATATATTCTGGAGCTGCAATTCCACGTAAAAGATATGCATGCGTCAAATGACTGTCCAATATGCAGACGAGCTAAAATTATTTCTTCTCGACGACACTGGCGGGAACTAGAGGTCCAGAGTCCTAAGCTTGGTTTAATGGTATATCATTTATCGGCATGTACGAGATCCCATTCCGACTCCCGTTGCTGTAAAAGACGAGACTTGAACACCGAATAAAGATCACTGCCAAGGAGGGGAGTCAAGAGTACTACATCAAGAAGAGCTACATCTTTTGCCACAGAATCCGCCTGCTCATTACCAGGAATGCCAACATGGTTAGGGCAGAACGATAGACTCGGGCCTGACTGTCAACTACTAATATGTGTACATGTAGCAATCCAAAAGGTACGGCCGAAACTGATTAACAGAAACAATGTCGTATACCACGTGGACAGCGACAGCGTCAGGCGCATACACTTTTAATCACCCGCCAGAAATTGAAAGATTTTGGCTGGGAAATTTTAATGCATTCACTGTATAGCCCGAACATGACACTGTTAGACTAACATTTGTTTCGTTCTCCCCAAATTCCCTTAATGGGGTTAAGTGAGTTTCAGAAAAGGCAAGTTAAAATTTGGAAAAAAGTGTTTTAGAAGATAAACAAAAACATTAAGAAATAAACAGTACCATGAGTTTTCAACATATTGTAGCTAGCTGAGAAATGTTATGACATGACTCTCTGAATTGAACATTCCACTGGATGGAGTTGTGGTTTCAAATTTCAGTGCTAGTTTGAAACATTGTCACACCTTCTGTATAGGGAATATATTCTCCTGATAAGGCCGATGGGCGGAATAAGAATTGGTCCAAATGCGAATTCGCATTTCGCCTAAAGTTATGGGTGTGATTTTTATCGGTGAATAACAACTAATAAAGTATAATACTAGTTGAAATGAGAATTAGTCGAACTGGGAAGATACCATAGTAGAGTGAAGTTTATACGTAATAAAGTGGTCTAGAGATGGAATAATATTATTGTAAGACACAAACAGCAGAATCCACGATTTTATGAAGATTATAGCAATGTGCCCTTCTCTCATTTATATATATATTGCATAACTTACCTGCTACAAACACACAAACTGCCGTAGGAATAGCCCAAATTAAAGGACCGAATACCATTATTCCAGGCAACTAGTGCTTACTACACGAAAGTAAATCTGCTATAGCAACAACTCCAGATGCGAACACAAAATGCACATTTAATATGATGACAATGACTATAACTGAGATTACAATTGAAATTAAAGTATAAGGTTGCTATTGTAGCTGATGATTTTTAAAATAAATATCTACTAAAACATTTATTGGTCAGTATAATGACGTCAATTAAGTAAAGTAAGTTTAGCTATTTTTAAGTACGTCTAATTAACATCCTTTCCCTTTTTGTAGGAGCTGAATATTACGTAATTTGGACAATGATTTTCTTTTTTTTATCTGTATGATTTTGATATCAAACAATAGAATACAATGGAAAGTTTTTTTTTCACTTTTCAAGTTGACCTCAAGCTTCCTGTATACCCGTTGACGCAACTTTTTTTATTATTATTATATTATATGTGTATTCAAACTGAAAATTCTTTCTAATTATCAGCAAATACATAAAACAATATGCAATTAATTGTTTATCCGAAAAACAAAACACGGAAGAATAATTGCATTAAATAAAGTATATTTTTCAAATGAATTAAACACAGAAATTTGTATTAAAAGGTCACTTTTATCGCAAGATATCTTCTAATTGCGTACAAAGAGAAAGGAGACAATGGAACATGGTAATCCACTCTTATTTATTACATGTCATGCTGCTAATAGATGAAACCACACTTCTTGTGGAACTAAGACAACTACTGTGTACAGCAGTTGAATTGATGTTTGCCCTTCAACGCTTGTTTCACACCAGTGTTGCAAATTTAGTTATTTTATGGTTAAATCAAGCGAGTTTCATACACTGTTCAGCTACTAAAAATGTGGTTTAAATGTTGGCTATAATTTTGGCCAATTCTTCACCACTAAATTGCCAATCTTCAGCCGTTTGGTCTTTGCAGAAGTTGAATCTCGTTTTATTTTTCAATTAAATAATTCTTTTAGAAAAAAAATGAATTGAAAAAATGCTTCCTATTTTTGTAATCATGTACTTAGAAGAGTATTGATATCGACACACCACAGACTTATCTTACTTGTATCATTCGCACCTTCGCACCACTCGTGGATCCGGAAACTTTCGTCTGTCCAATGTTAGTTCCAATGCGCTTATGATTTATTTCGAATCCGTTTTTGAATTGAGCTCTGTACTTTACTGGTGTGATAAATCAATAATCCTACCAAAATATAGCCAATTGGAAGCGACGAAAATAATTTAAGGAATTTTACTGAGTAGTACTTCTCGTCAATTATGATTCAAAACTATTGTTAAGTGTAAATGATAAACGTGTTCGATTTCAGAATATCAGGAAGAATATTACTGATGGTTTAAGTTAACACACTGAAGTTTAAAATGTTTTCCTATTTTATTGTGAAATTCTATTAACTATAAACTTGGTTTTATTTTTAGGTAAGTTTAGACATTTATAGCTAGATGCTGTGCGCTATACAGCTACTTTTTGAAGGCATCTATTGGTACACTGATCTCACGTCGCGTCGACCAATCCGCTTAAAGTGACATGGTCAATGTCAGAGTTCTATTCAATCTATAGAAGAATGGAGAAGGATAGACTACTTAAAATATTAAGCTTAATATATAAGAGATAAATAAGGACACTGTATTAATTTTTTTGAACAGAGATCCTATACATTTAATATGTGTAACATGCAAATATTACTAAGATAATGTACCACATTTCAAGATAGTAAATTTCCACGTTATACAGGTTTGCATATCCAAATTCCTATCTATGAAAACATTTACGATCACTCCAACCTCAACCATTTTACGGATTCAAGCTGTTTTATAGTTATTAAGAAGTAAAATCGAGTGCGATTTATTGGAAAAATACTT
Source organism: Thermobia domestica (assembly GCF_964235325.1). Classification (NCBI taxonomy): domain Eukaryota; kingdom Metazoa; phylum Arthropoda; class Insecta; order Zygentoma; family Lepismatidae; genus Thermobia; species Thermobia domestica. Next base: position 84,156,995 of record NC_137464.1, on the reverse strand, counting down.
TTATAAATTGCAACAGCTGTAACTTTCAAATATTGATCGCGAACTCTGAGTCGTATCGAACGAAACAAAACCGAGTATGGAGCAGAAAGCCATTTTACACAAAAGTCAAAAGAAGATTAGCGACTCCATGCAAAATGTTCGAGTGATTTGAGTTAATAGTTTGTCAATCAAAGGGTTATTTTTTTTCTAACGCTGTAGGAAGTCATATTTTAAATGTGTTCCTGTTTTCATCCAGAGACTGAGAACATTTCTTTGAATAACACTTTGGCAACAACTCTTTTCTTTTCAAATTCGATTAGAAAAGAACAATATACGAATTGCAAATTTAATATCCAAAGCTAAAAACAAAATATTAAGTATATTCTCTGTTCCATCATTATTCCCTTATTTGTAACAAAACTATTTATAAGCAGTGATGATTTCAGGAGATTTTCCCCGGAGGGATTTTGTTATATGGAGAAGGGAATACTGTGAAAACACCGGTAGTTCATATTGAGCACGATCGAACAGAGTCCCGAAATTTCTTATCTCGACTAAGAGTATAAAAATTTTCCCAGGTCACCAATTTAAAAAATCATTATTTAAAAGATTTTCTTAACAAACAGAATAAAAATTACAGTTTTTTCTTGTTCTTCATCTTGAAATGGCCAAACCATAACTTTTATAGAATTATAATAAATGTGTAAATAATAAAAATATTAATTTCGTAAATATTATCATGTAAGTTACCGATTTTTGGTCCCATTAACCCTTAAAGGATAATGGCTTTTTGGGCTATTTTTTAGACTTTCAGTCAAGCAGCTACTGTATCGTCACTGTTTATCCTAGGATCATGGTTCATACCCCATTCTCTTCAGAATAGAGCTGGCTTGCAAATGGTACCACTTGCATGCTCATACCATATACCAGAAGCGGGAAACAATGTCAAAGTGAAAATTTCGGAGGGAAAATTTTTTCTCGAACTTTGGCCCCCCTGGACCCCCCTGTGTGACCGTAGTCATCTAAAAAAATCTGATAAATAGTACTTGGTATACTGAATGTGTGTGCCAAATTTCAAGTTTCTATCTTGAATAGTAAGGGCGGGAGAATTTTTATCAAAAATTCCCACAATGCCCCAAATTACCATAAAACACTATGATCTCAGGGAAAAAATTCCTGAGACATCCCTAATTACCCTAGGACTATAATCCGCCAATCATTCTCTTCAGAATAGAACTGTCTTTCAGACGGTACCATTCACAAGTCTCCATCATGTATCTAAGGCGGGAAATTCCTGAAAAAAGGGATTTTTGGGGCAAAATTTCCCTTTTTTCAACTTTTGCCCCTCTGGACTCCCCCTGTTTTCACGCAGAAATCGAAAAAAACTTCTGGTAAATACTACTCGGTGGACTGAATGTTGTGCAATATTTCAATCTTCTACGTGAAAAAATAGGGCCGCCAGAAAAAATTTCCCTACCATGCCCCACTTTTACCCCATACAGAAGTATATTTGGATAAAAATTCACTGAGACGGCCCTAATTACCCTAGAATAATAATTCGACCGTCGTTCTCTTCAGAATGGAACTGCCTTTCAGACGGTATGACTCATGTGGTCCTATCATGTATGTGAGGCGGGAAAATGACGAAAAACGGGATTTTTGGGGTAAAAAATCCCTTTTTTAACCCTTTGCCCCTCTGGTTCCCGCCCTGTTTTAACACTGACATCGGAGCAAAAAATCTGGTAAATACTACTCGGTGGACTGAATGTTTGTGCAAAATTTCAATCTTCTACGTGGAAAAATAAGCCCGCCAAAAAATATTGAACATAGGCTTAGAAAATGAGAAAATAAATTTTTGACTTATGACGTCATCACCTCCTATGTCTGGACGCAGGACGGTCTGAAACCATACGTAATGTCTTCTACAAGGCCTCTGGACTTGAAAAAAAACCGGACGAAAAAGCTCAAATAGAAGAGAAATAACGCAATGTACCATGAAAAACGCGTATGGTACAAATTGTATCATAGGATCCCCAAAGGGTTAAACTAGAACGTTTTTTCGGATTGTATTTTAAAGTAAGTCCTCTTTATATAAATCTAACTGAAAAGGCATATTTAACCCCAATTAATTAATTAATATATTTTATTGTCATAAATCTTTCCATCTATTCAAGATGCTACATAGGACTCACAAATTATCATGATATTATGTAGAGATTGACATATTCCTTGAATGACGTCTTTATTTCTTGTATGTTTCTACTTTCTACTATGTACTATGATATCCAACTATTTCTTGTATGTTGCTTGTATGTTCCTGTATGTTGCAGTCAAATATTAACGTATTGTATGTCTTATTCGTACATTGCAGATGGATCTATGATAGATTTATGATGGATGATCTATGATGCAGATGGATTTATGAAAACAAGCTTACGTACATCTGTAGGTAAAATAATGGGTATTTTTAAAAGTACTGTTAGAACTTGCAAATCCATATTATATTCTAGAAGTGTCGTATGAGTAGTCGAATACAATAAAGCTAGGCCCTGTTTGAAAAATAGTGTGTTTCAATAGACTATGCTGTTCAATTATTTGCTTTGCATGCTTTGCCGTATCTAGTATGCGAAAAGAAAGAATATTTTGATAAACATTAGAAAAGTTTGAAGAATTCAATCATGAAGCTGGTATGTAGTCATAAAAGCCATTAGACTTGCTTCGTGGGTAAGAAAATTACAAGATTGTGTGGTCACTGCCAGTTTCAAAGATTCAAAATATCCTTGAATGGCGAGAATGACGTCATCTGAATTGAAAGAGCTTTATTAAAATTGGTTTTCATTTGTTGAAGTTCGAATTCCAAGGTTTTTGTCATGACGTTCAAGGTTATCTACTGCATGATTATACGATGTAATTGATAAGCGTTATAGGAGGAAAGTGCTAAGCTTCCTACTCCTAGTAATGAAGGAAATAAAAATCGTTTGTTTCTTTTACACTGGCAAGTAACAGAATTATTTTTCGAAACAATAAAATGACAAGGGATTAAATTTAATATCTTTTGTCTAAATTCGGTATCTGTTTCTTTAGTCGATTCTAAATATTGGTGGAATCGCGTGCATGAATTCTTTTTGACCGTGTCGAACTGTATATCAAAGTAAATGTGCAACGGTTGATAGGTATATTGGGAGACATGAATGCTAAGTCCCCGCTGTGCTAATGCTATGCCCAGATTTCCAATGGTGAATTGCGATTTCTGTGTCAAGGGGTCTTGTGCTAGTGTATGTTGTACTGTCATGATGGTTATTAAAATTATTAAATTCATATTTGTGGACCTGCAACAAAAGGGGAGAATTAAATTAGGCTAAAGCAATTTATGTTGGTAGTATACTTTAATATAATGACTAATTAAAAATAATATGAATTAATATTCAAAATAATTCTTTGAAGATTTTTTAAATGCAATCACTCTAAGTTTGTTGAATGTCTATAAATAGTGAATTCTCTAATTTCCTATATCGCGAAATAAAAAGTTTTCGGCCTAACTAGCTTATCAAAGAAATAGAATAGTCCCAGGAAAGGAAAATAAGGGTATTGATTCCTTTGTGTTCGAAAAAGAAAACCGTAAGGCATTTACACTCACGGTGTCCGAAGATGAAAGACTGTTATCGCGCAGTCTATTCGCACTTCCTGAGTGAACAAAAGAAATCAATACGAATTGCTTTCACCAGAGTGACCTAATATCCCTATTCTAGACTAACATATGATCCTCTTCTTTTCCCATGTACCATCTCGATATTCGCCCAGTGGTAATTGATTTCGCTTCTATTGGTGGTCATCTTTCGTTGATTGAAGATCTGCCTAACTTTCTCAAAGTTTCGGCGTGGGTACTTAAGTTGATAGTAGAACCTTGTTTCATCTTTGGGAGTCGTCTGTATTCACCGGCGTCTATGGGTGTCATCTAGCGTCTTCGCTTGTCCTTTGGTACTGATCACATCATTCATCATATTTCTTGGCTGTAGATGTTTTATTGTTTCCGTAGATGCAAATCTTGGAGAATTTTCTTCGTCCCATGTGTTGTTGAGCAAATTGTCTACTTTTCAGGCTAATGGATGTTTATGTCACAGCGTCTTTTTCTCTTACTGATGAAATCTTCTTTAAAGATCTGATGTCCACTTCATCACGTTTGGCGTTATTCTTCTTATTTTGATATTCTATGACAATTTTTTCGCACTATTAGTGAAACCTACAACTGTACCTTTCTTGTATTTGTGACTGAACACTTCTGGGATACCTTTCTTTTTCTGACGGTCCTTCACTAAGACAACGTCCCCAATCTGGAATTCTTTTTGCTTGTCTTCTTGGAGAAACTTCTCCAGTTGCTTTTGATAATTCTTGATCATAAAGCCTCTTCTCTTATCGTTTTCAAAGCTTCAATGCGATCTGCATTTTCGATGTTTTGTACTGGAGTCTGAAATTCATTTTCCAACAATGATCTTGGCTGATAAGCATGTAGTAAAAAGAAATTGCTAAATTTTGTTATTACGTTTGTAACATTATTTACCGAAAAAGTGAGTGCTGGTAAAAATAAGTCCCATGTGTGTCCTTTAGACGATACATAGTGTCGTAACGCATGCTGAATGGTGTCTGCTCTTTTCTCCACCAAACCTAAAGATTCGTGCTGATTGACAGCTATGAAATTCAATGTGGTTTCCAACCTTTCTGAAAGTTCGGCCATTATTTTACTACGGTGTCCGGGAAGTCTGTCCAAAATAATATTTTCTGGCAGACCATATTTGAGAAATACTTTTCGATATAACGAGTCAGCTATTGATTCTGCTGTTAAGTATATTGTAGCATCTGTTACAATTCACGTGGTACAAAGATAACATGTGATGAGAATGTATTTGTTATGCTTTTCAGACATTTGGAAAGGGTTTACCTGGTTAATTTGGATAGTAGAAAAAGGCTGTGATTGAGCATGTCTGTGGTAACATTTTTGGAGGTTTAGTGACTCTTATTTAATAAACAAGATGGGCAACTTCTAACCTTGTTTCTAATGAACGTTTTCATGTGTAGAAAATAAATTCTATGCAATGCATAGTTATATGTTCTCGTTTGACCTTGATGAGCAGAGGTTAATGGTGACTTATGAGTCATATCAAACACTTTGTTTTATAACTTAAAGGGAATACATAGTAAACGTTTGGCTACGTTTGCGAACTTTAGTATTCTGTAAAGTTTTCCATCTACTAATTCATAGCATTTCGACATTCGTACTGCATTGGTGTTTGATGAAACTTTCCCCGTTTCTAAATATTTATAAATATCTCCAAAGAATATGTCCTCTCTTTGATAGCGGCCTATCCTGTGGCTCTGTGAAATTCACTAAACATTTGTCCTGATCGATATTTTCTACTGAAAGATCTCCCGGCTGTACGGGAAGTAGTGTGTAACGGCTAAGTCCGTCAGCTATATTGAGCTCACTTTTTACATGTATTGGCGTGAATTGATAGTCTGATATATAAAAATACCATTTCAAAAGTTTTGGTGGGAAATTCGTACTAGTCTTCAGAAATGTTAGAGCTCTTGAATCTGTCTTCCGAGCAGAAAGTAACGGAATGCTCGAAATGAAGCTATAATTGCTAGAAGTTCAATTTCTAAAACGCTCAATTTTTTCTCTGACTCTGTTAATAAACGAGAGTAGTATGAGATAACATACCATTCATCTGAATTTTCATCATCTGTCTGAAGCAAAATTGAAGAAATTGCTGTCCTTGACCCGTCAGTATACAAGCACAAAGGTTTGTTTTGATCATACGGTGCCAGAGCGGGGGCTGCTAGCAATTTCTGTTTCAAAAGTTCAAAAATTTCTTGATGTTGAACGGTCCATTCAAACCTTTCTCGTTTACGAACGAGCTTTTGAAGCGGTTCCGTGATTTCTGCATAATTGGGCAAAAATTTTCGAATATAATTACAAAGCTCTAAATTGGATCGTAATTGTTTCGTATTTTTAGGTGGAGGATAAGTTTCAATAGTTTTCAAAATTCTGTCTGAAGCTTCAAACCCAAATTTTGAAATTTTGTGTCCCAACGCTATCATTGATTTCATGAGAAACTGTGATTTCTCTACCGACACTCTTAAACCATAGATTCTCAGTCTATCTAACAGTTGTTTTAGAACTTCTACAAATTTCTCTTCAGAATTTGGAAATAGAAATAGATCATCCACATATAAGGCTATGTTGTCGGGCTGTAAATTAGCTAGTACAACTGATAGGAACGTATTAAAATAAAAAGGAGAATTTACATAACCTTGTGGCATACGAATGTATTCGAATTTTCCAAGACTTGGAATGCTAAATGATGTAAATTTCCTTGATTGAGGCTCTAATTCTAATGTGAAAAGGGCATTAGAAATATCCAAGTATCCGTAGTACAAGTGTCATGACATAGTTGACAGTATTTCACTGACAGGAGGTAAACTAACACTTTGATACAAAACTCTTGAGTTCAATTCTCTCAGATCAATAATCTTGCGCAATTTTCCCGATGGTTTCCTAAGAAACAACCGGAGAATTATAAGGTGAATTGGATCTCTGTATCGCCCGTTGTTCCAGTAACGTATTTATAAATTGCGTAACTTCCGATTTCAGTGCATGTGGAATTGGAAATTGTTTGCGTGGAAACGGATTTTCTGTGTTAATTCCAATTTTACATTGAAAATGTTTTGGTTTTCCGATCCTTTTAGGATTCCACGTAAACACATCAACAAAGCGGTAGCAGAGGTTTATTACTTTTTCTCTATATTCAGGACTGGCATCTTGACCAATATTAACTTAGAAATTTGAAATAACTGTTGTCCTTCCCGTAATAATTTCTCATCCACATAATTTTCATCTATTGATTGGCAACATTGATTTGACTTTGAACATCTTCCGCTTTTCCGATTCCAAAATTCTTATGAAGAACGACTTTTGTGACTAAAGGGTTAATAATTTCAACTACAGTTTCGTTTTTATTTAAAATAGCTCGCGGCACTAAAATTCCTAGTTTCTCAATTATAGAAATGTCTGGCTCTAAAATCATTTTTGACCTGATTTCGAATTAATACATTTAAGTGGACAATTTTTCTTGTTCTTGGAGGAAAATACGTCCTCTTATGAATAACAAACTTTGGATCATATGCCTCTGCCAATAAACAAGATATTGGCTCTGAGACCTGTATCACTCTGCTGTTGTGTTGTTACGAGGCTTTCCATATCTATACAAAGATAGCATCTTATTGAGGTAATCAACACGGGCGTTATGGAAAATAAAGAAGTCATTTCCTAAAAGAGCTTTCGGACCAAAATTTTCCACTATTCTGAACCTGTGATGAAAGGATCGTCCGTCGTCATTATGGCTGTGTGTTTCAGCTCTATAGGTTCACATGAAACACCAACTTTCGTAATTTCCTGTGACAATTTAATTTTACGAGATAGCAATGATTTATCTAAAATTGATATTGTACCTGCCGTATTTGCAATTATTTTTAATGGTTTCTTTCTCAGTTGTATTGTAAATCTAATCATGTCCCCTTCAATTTCTAATGGAGTCTGTATCTCTTCTCCCTGAACATTCTTTTGTTTATATTGACGGTGTACACTAGTATTATTAATCTCTACGGGTGGACCCTTTTTCTTGTTGTCTGACATCCACCATCTGCATGTACAGACGTTGTTAGTTTTAATTATGAGTACCCTGTACATGATTCATTTGCGAAGGGTTTTATACAGGAACATAATACTGTATGTCGTAACATTACTTTGCATGTGATGTACACCCTGCATTTGATTAAAACTAGGTACCTGTTGTACATGAGACACATTAGTATGGTGACAACAACACTGGTTGTTATGATAATTTGCGTGTCCTGATCTAAAATTTCCACGACCACCACGGCCTCGAAAATTGTTATTTTTCCCTCTGAAATTGTATTGAGTATTGTTCTACCCTGATTATTCTTGAAGTTGCCTCTCTTACTACCTCGAAAATTATTTATGTTATTTTGATGGGATTGCGAATTATTTTGCGCACAGTGAGCGTTTGACTTTTGCGAATCTGAAGAACCGCCTTCGATTCTCAGCGACAATTTTTCTATTTCTTTCTGTAACTGGTTAATGGAAGTTGTAACCTCACTACTTTGAGCTGATGATGAAGGCGTGTTTGTGTTCTGAGTTTCCGAATGTTCAGATCTGTGTTGTTTCTCCACTAATTCTCTAATTGTTTCCTTTTTATTTTCCCTGTGACTATGTGACGTAATCTCGTCCTCGGACTCGGACGAAGAACTATCAACCATAGATTCTGATTCAGAATCAGATGACGAACACCTATATCTCCCTTTTCTACACTTCTTCTTATACGCTTTCTTAATACGTGCATCTATTTCTCTCTTTTTCCTATTTCTAATTTTACATTCATTTGTTTCTAACGTATGTAAAGCCTGGATAAACGCATCTAAAGTGTCAAAAGACTCGTAACCTAGGTGTTGAATATAGTACGGTTTCAACCCTGCTGTAATGATTGAAATGATCTGCTCTTCTGTCAAAGTCGGAGCATGTTTGTCTACCATGGATAAAATATTATAAACAAACGACTGAATGGGTTCATGTTTTTTTTGAATCCTATTCTGTACGTTAGGGAAAGATCTACACTATCTCACATTCTTGAAACATTTAATTATCTCAGCTTTACAATTTGCATAGGTTGTTTCATCTGTAATGCTCTGTCTCTTTAACAAAGTTCGCAATTGTTCTTTTTAGTTTCCCTACAAACGCAGTGATTATAATTTGTTTTGCTATCTTATCAGTCCAATTATTTAATCGTACACAATCATCATATTCATCAACGAACTGCTGTATCGTGATTTTGTGTGGTTTAAATTTCGGAACAGGATAATGAGACTTGTACACATTAACAATAGGACTTTGAGCTCCCTGGCCTTCACTGTGTTGTCCCTGCATTTTCTTAGACTTATTGTATTTCCTTTTAGTGGAGGGATTTTTACTTTTATTGGGATCTTTTACATCTTAAAGTTCTGAATTATTCGTCTGAATGTTCTGTATCACTGCTGCAAGTATTATTCATACCCTATATACGAACAGAAAATAAACCTTCGCATTGCGACTAATTTTGCAACCTAAGCAAAGTACACTGACCATTAGTTTGTAAATGCAGCAAATTCTTATATGACAACAAGAATCTTGGTGTATTGTCCGTTTCTTTAGTAACAAGATGAAATGAATCTTGCAAGACTATATAGCATTACAAGTGATGTCTGTAATTTCAGCATGCTATAAGCAAGAAAGAGAGAGAGAAAAAAGAACATGAAACTTCTTTTACTCAACAAACTGATGTTATCGTCTAAATAGTTTAAACTATGCGTGATACACTTCATTTCCGTATGTATAAGGCATCGGAATCAAGCATGGTGCATCTAATTTAATGTAACTTGAGTGACCTATAAAATTACCGAGAGCTCCGAAGTCGAAACCTATGTGGTAAATGACCATAATCGAATTAATTTTGTCCGGAATCTTAATTTTACCCATAAATGGATAAAACCGGATGCTTCCACCATAACGTGTGCCACAAATTTCTAACTGGAATGATTTAGTACCTTAGAAACTTTTCATACTTGGGCACAGAGCGTAGCTCATCTGAAATTTGTAACACCGTGTATTTAGACAACTCAAGGATGAATTTAATTAATCTTCTTAGGATAAGAAATGAAATAATCAATTTCTTTTGGATATTATCGACATCACACCACAAGCTATCTGGACTCGAAATGGTTTTAACTATAAAAATCTACTAAATCGTAATGGCACAGAAACTTAACCATTATGACTATCCAACATCGTAAATAGATGTAATAGTCACAGGTAGTTCAACTTTGATAATCTGCAATCGATGTCTTTTCATTATGCTATTTTAATTCTCATTCCCCAGTCTATTCTCCGTCCTCACCCAGCACAACCCCTTTTCGGGATTCAGGTGCTTCCTGGAGAGCTTAGCTCAGGTCTCCTTATGAAATGTCTTACTTTGTTATTTCCGTATAGGAAAACTTCCTATAATTGTGGTGTGATGCCTACGTTATCTGTATTTATTTTCCTAAATAGTTTGAATATCGCTTCCTTGTTTTACAATAAACAAAATAAATTTACAAAATACATGTGAGGATTTGGGGTACTTTACAGTATTGTAACTGCCACCCATTTTCTGGCTTTTCTAACTATACTTGTTTTTTGAGTGTATGCTTTTGATAGCACATCATTTAACACAACAAGGTTTACTAGTGTGACACATTCTTTTCATTCTGCCACTGCTGCTGCTGAAACTTCATTCGGCCGGTGATATCTTCTCTGCCACTGAAATCTTCTATCTGCCGCAGGTAACACGAATTTTTTACCTCTCGTCTGTACGTCTTGTCTATATGAAGTTTCTTGCCTCGATCATGAACTCGGGGTTCAATAATGACATATCCATCTATTTGTATTTGTGTCTAATGTACTTTAAAAAAAAAAACTCTGATTGGAGGAGAGGTAGCGCTTCCAGCCAATCACAAACCACCATTTGTTTACTTTTTCGGAAAGTGATCTTACCAATGAAAAAAGTGAAATTTCTATGACTCACAGTTTGAAATGAAGTTATGTTTTAAGTCAGGGTAAAAGTTTAAAACGCAATCAAAGTTCTGAATGTGTACTATTTGAATATTAGTGTCGACAGTGTAAAGTCAGAATGGCAGTATTTGTGAATTGAAAGTCTGATGTAAAAATGTTATGTTATAAAGGGCATTTATACCGTATAATTAGATTTCCTATGTAGGCGCTGTAGCTTACTGTTTAGATTTATAACAATGAAGATGGTGTGTGGGTTTAGTATGTGCTTATAATAAATATAATTTTTAAAGTTTCGAGGTTTTGTTCTTTCGAATTGACAAGATATATATATGTGACTTTAAGAAGTTAAAACTATATTTCCTTTCCGATATTTTATTTTGTTATTGTAGGGCAAACTTTGTTCTTCTAAAGTTTCCTTTGTAGATATTTGGAAGTATTTATCTCTAATAAATTGTGTAATCATTTTACTGAACGTGATTGTAGTGTTTTGCTTTTTACATTATACCAGACACTTTCATTACATTTGTTATACTAAAAATGATTTTTAGGTGTATTTGGTCACATGAAACAATTCATTCCATTCGCGTATTCGGTCTAACTAACCCTCACTAACACTACATTAAAATTTCATTTAATGAATTCTGGAATGATATTTGAAAATCAGGAGGAAATAGGTACTAATAAATTTCCCTCAAATTTAAATATCCCCTTTTGCGTGAATTAGGCAGAACATGAATTAGGCACAACAGGAATTCCTGTTCTGCCTAAAGATAAGATTAGATAAAAAAAATGCGTTATAGAGTGCTGGAGGGTCATTAGGCAGAACAGGAAGGAACCAAGGATGGCTTCTATTCCTAGCAGGAGAGCACAAAAATTTAATTTCAGAATCTTTCATTAATCATACGTCTCCTTTATCATAAACGGAATGACCGTGAAACGTTAAACTAAAATTTTATTTCATTTAATTCATTCCGTCATGATGTACTTTCATTTATTATCCGTTTTCTCCATCTACAGAGCATAATCGTTACTCTATCTGAGTTTTGAAGTATGTAAATACTGAAATCTTTTAACATTTTGTTAAGATCATGAAAAGACATAAACTTTTGACTTCTAAAACTACTTTAATGTAATTTCACAGTAAATAAAAAAATCACACATCAAACATTTAAAAACACAAGTATCTGCGAACGGTTTCGAGACATTCTTCAGTGCACCTAAAGAAAACTTATTGCTGCATAAAATACAGATGGTGATCAGAAAAATGGAAACACCTGAACGAAATTGCAACTTACCAGATTAATATGATGTCGGGCCACCTTTCACCTTCAGAACAGCCTTGATGCGACGTGGGATGGAGGCATAGAGGTCATGAATGGTAGCAAATGGAATTTTACACCATTCCTCGTGCAGGGCATCGGCCAGTTCTGTGAGAGAGGATGAAGGTGGAATTCGTCGCCGGAGTCGTGTTTCCAAGACGGACCACAGATGTTCAATTATGTTGAGATCTGGCGATTGGGCGGGCCAGGGGAGGTGATGAACTTCGTCCCGATGTTCCTCAAACCACGCTGCAACAAAGCCAGATATGTGAATGTGTGCATTATCATCCTGGAAGATGGCGTCATTGTCCGGGGACAACATCCGGACCATAGGATGCAAGTGGTCTCCTAAAATTGCGACATAATCGTTGGCAGTGATTAGTCCGCTAAGTGTGACCACAGGACCCAATGAAAACCACGATATGGCGGCCCACAGCATCACCGAACCGCCGCCATGTTTCACAGTTGGGCGGAGACACTGCAGATCATAAGCTTCTTTGGGCGTTCTCCACACATAAACACGGCCCGTGGTTGGGAATAGGGTGAAGGATGATTCATCCTACCATATCACACGTTTCCAGTCCTCGACGGTCTAAGTTGCATGGTCGCGGCACCATTTGCTGGCGTGTGAAATCGTTATGGTCCCTGATGAGCGGTTTGGCCCGTGCAACACGACCCCGTAAATTCATGCCATGTAATTCGCGGCAGACTGTGATTGTCGAAACAGGGTGGGGGAGGTGCTGATTGAGTTCCTCTGTCACTTGCTCCGCAGTGGCACGACGGTTCTGCGTGACAATGCGCTTTAATACCCGGCGTGATCTGTCACCCATGATTTTCTTCCGCCCACTGTTCCGCTTCCCCGATGTCGTTTTCCCATGTGTTGTGTAGGCCGTCATCACCTTCGACACTGTCCCACGCGACACACCTAACACAGTAGCCACTGCCGTCACACTCACTCCACATAACCGCGCACCAACAATTTGCCCTCTTTGAAACTCTGAGAGGTCTCCCATTTTACACTACCTCCGTCTGCTGCAGCCACTGGACACTGCTGTTCCACTGCGCCTTACGTAGTATAGAGACCGACCTAACACACCACCACCAGCGGTCCGGCGCTGCGGGCGCCACGACACAACTGCCAACCCATACATCTGACGTGTTGCCAACTACAGGTGTTTCCATTTTTCTGATCACCATCTGTATATGATGTATGAAATTCTCTGCTTGTTCATCCTGTAGAATGAAACGATCAAAATTAGTTGGATAACATTTCCTTGTCTTCGTAATTTATGTATAAATAAAAATAATTTGATATGTACTCGTACTACAAAACTTAAGAGCAGTAGAGAACGAATTCGCAAAGAAGGTGCAAATAGGCATCTTGCCCCACCTACCTGGCAAAATGGCGCAAGTCTTGGAAAACGATGATACAATAGGGTTTTACAAAGTGTTCTTTGTAATGTTCCGAATTTAATTGTGAAGAATCTTATTGTTGTTATTTACAAAAAAAAAAAAAAAAAAATTGTTTGACAGAAACATTGTAGACTTAATGATACATTGATATCTAACATTTGGAATTTAACATTTTCGTCTAATATTTTTCAACTCTAACTTTAAATTGAATGAAGAACTGTAATTGCTGCTAATGATAATGAAAAATGAAAAAGAACACTAAATGAATATTATTTTTATTAACAATTCTAATTTAGCATTTTCATCGAACATTTCTAATCTAACATTTATAGCCTTAATTGTGACTTGAATGAAAAAGTATAATCGCTGCTAATTTTACGAGGGTGGTACAGCATGTTCCGCTATTGAACCTTTGTATTTATGACAGATATTTGTAATTTTATGCATAACATCACACATCATTTAGACCGACATCCACAACATTTGAATAATTTACTACGATCTTTTTCCTTACTGTTGTGTTGATTAGTAAGAAGTGAAACCTGATTTTTTAAAAAAAGCTCCGAGCAGTCATAAAATCAGGAATGGTAATGGAATTCTAGAACCAAGGGGACAGACGCACAGTGGTCGGAAACTTGGAAAAAGCGGGCAAAAATAGTTTATTCCGAAACAATTGAAGTTAAAAGACGTCTCTTTATCGCTGTATACGTAATTGTCCTTTCTAAATCTTTTGCAACTACTGTGATAGTGATTCGAAGAACCCCTGTTGCAATATATGCAGTTATATGTGCAGGGTGGTCCAAAAGTGTGGAAACTTCTTAATACGGTAAATGTCAAATACTGCAAAATATAACCAAAGAAACAATGTAGGGGAGTAATAAAGATAGCAATAAAGATGAGGAGAAATTGAAGAGGACACAGAACAATGAAAGCCGCCATCTTGAAATCCACCATCGTGAATCATACATACAGTTTATAAATTGAAAACATGTTGACGCCTTATGCGAATTGGACATCGCTAGCCAGTACGAAGTTATGACAGGTGTTAATATGCATCCAAGAAGCGGTTACAGGTTCAATGTGTTCTCCCTCTAATTTATGTGCATCTAATAAAAAGACGGTGTACAACAAATGCGTGTTTAGTCTTAGGATACAACATTAAAATTCGCGATTTTGCATTCGCTCCATGTTCGAAGAAACACTAATACTTACTGGAATGTAATTTAGTTCAGGATTACGTTGTTTCGGTAAGATTAAAAGATTCAGTGTTGAATCTTGTTATATACTACTGCACAGACGTGTAATATACAGCATCTCCACGTGGCTGATAGTTTATCACTGCAATATGTATGAGGCTTTCATTAAAACTTTGATTCAGGGACGAAGGGCAATGCAAATCACGTACAAGACAAAATGCCTATTCCCTTTGTAAGGCTCAGATAGCGGATTTCGATTGGGATCACAACATTACTCAATACACATTTGCAGTTAGATAGGGCTGAGTCCTCTAGCTGCACTTGGCTGCAGATACTTCCAATGCTCAACCTTTGTACTACTCATGACCAACTCCATAAACCCTATTTTGCAAATAAGCAAGGATAAGCTTAGACTGCAGAGCTACTAGCATTTGCGTATACCTGTATGTAACTTTTCGTAACACTTAACAAATCTATCATATAAATGATATGGCAATGGATAACAAATAAAATTTTCACTAAACACAGTATTTGAGTCCAACTATCCAACCGCTTTCATCGATCTCAGAAACGATATAAATGGTTAAAATATATAATATTGTTTGTTTAATTTTTCACTGATTTTTCGGCTCTTTTATTTGTTCATGTGTTTATGCATGTTATGAACAGCGAAAACATTCCTGTCCTGAAACTCCGGGTTTGAAAGCAGGAGAGATACTTATAACCAAATATCAATACCGATTTTATAGGCGGTGAAGTTGACAGAATCGATTTTTGACCGCTTTTTCCCAGTTTCCACACACAGTGAGACGTTTCGGTGCTCATTTCACAAACTCAAATAATACTTGAAAGAAAGACATTTTAGATCTGGTAAGTGTAGTGCTACGAACAGTGGTGCAGATTTTAAAAACTGGTCTTCAAAAAACTGGAGCACTATACAAGGAAGTGTATTAAACCTCAGGGGGGGGGGAGAGAATAACTAGAATTTCATCATTGCCCATGCACTCCTTCTGGATTGGGTGTCTTCCTGTTCTGCCTAATACCTGTTCTGCCTAATAACCCTCCAGCACTTTGTAATGCATTTTTGATTTAATCTTATCTCTAGGCAGAACAGGAATTTCTGTTCTGCTTAGTTCCTGTTGTGCCTAATTCACACAAAAAGGGATATTTAGATTTGAGAGAAATTTATTAGTACCTATTTCTTTTTGATTTTCAAATATCATTCAAGAACTCTTTAGATTGAACACGCGAGTAGAACGAATTGTTTTATGTGACCAAATGCCCCTTCGAAACCTCGAAACACATACTAAACCCACATACAACCTTGATTGTTATAAATGTAAACTGTAAGCTACAGCGTCTACATAGGAAATCGAATCCAATTGACCCGACTCTAATCTACTTTGCAAGGACTTGATTCTCTGTTGAATACGCTTATATTTTAGTTTCTGTTCTCTTGGTTTCTTCCCAACTTCTAGAAGCATCATTGATCTTTCATTTTCGTTCTGCTCTTGCTGTAAAAGCTGGACAAGGGTAAACATATTCGGATGTTCCTTTGTCAGCCTTTTATTAAACTTCGAATGCCAGCCCTCCACCATATTGGTTGTCCTTTCTTCTCCGTTGTCATAATGGTTCCATAGTTCACTGGAAAACATTTAAGAGAGCATTAGTATTGAACAACACTAAGCAAACAAATTATAACGTTTATGAATACATAATTGTCTGAAATATCTGTTGAAGTTTCAACGAAAAGCGCATCAAGTTTCCTGCCAAATTGTATGAAATTAAGCGTGCAGTAAACAGACTGAAGGTTCTAACACAGGGTACAAAATTGCAACAGTCAAAGTGGGAGGAAACAGAAGTACAAAAAAGAGAAAAATAAATTCTCTTCACACTGAAATGTATCGACATGGGGAGCTCAGATGTTTGAATATCCATAATTGTTACACTTACACAGCTAACCATTACTTCAGCCATTAATAACATATGAAATGTACGTAAATTACATATGGATTACTGTAATTAATTTGCGGGCTTTTGACAATGGTGTCAGTGTCACTTTATTCAGTGACAATCAGAGCCATTTTTGAAAACTATATGTTTGAGGAAACACTGGAATTGATCAACATAAACAAATAGTTTTGTCTGTCTTTTTTTATTGCAATTTTGGACCAGTATACTAAACCCAAATCGGTAATGAGGAAAAATTACTGCAATAGAAAATTACATATGTTTTATATAATTCGTAAGAAAAAGTAAATCTAACTATACAGTACTTACGATGTGAACTTGGCGTCTGCATCGTCCAACCACGTTTCAACCAAATAATCGTGAAAATCGTCTCGATTCGGCACTTCTGGTGCATCTGGTGCATCTGGTGTACTTGTATATGTAAGTACAAATCACCAATTTTATCAATGGGTATAAGTGGTAAAGCACTAGCTCGTCGTATCCACCTTCTAACTTGCATATCTTGACTGTACAATGAAGATAAACTCAGTGACTGGACTTTTCTCCAGATGCACTAGTATAGTGGAAGAAACAACCACGAACAGTAGCATTAGGAAAAGATCTAAATAGAGCATTGATAGCAGCCCTTTCAAAGTCCACAACAACTTTAGCAGGATATAAGGTGAAACCATTATCAACAGCCTTCTCCTTAATTAAGCACAGCATTCTGTAATAATCGTCCTCTTTTTTGCTTGGCAGTAGACAAAATAGAAATGGAAAGACCTGCCCCAAGTATTTCCCGTGTAAGGTATTTTGGCCTACTGGATTTTCGACGTTGAAGTTTTATCTATTTACTGACAAATCAAGGGTAACGCGTTCTTAGAAAGTTGTGAACCCCTACATTATGTATTTGGTTGGCTGGAATGTTATATAGCGTCCCTCTCAGCACCAAACTATATTGTGGTACAATGTATAATTTAATGGCATATCTTAACCACATGAGCTCCCTTCGGGAATCGAACTCGATCTCCTACTCTGAAGATGCGCAATCTAATTACATGGCCATGAGGGATAATATACCAGCCAACATACAGAATGTGTTTCGAAATTGAACTTTACTTTTCTCTGACATAATTTTACCTTCTGAAAGAAATAGATATCAAGGTTTTGAAGGTTACTAATGAAGTTTCCTTTGTTTTGCCTTCAAATCAATTTTAGCAATGCAAGTTGCTATGAGGAAAACTATTACCCAACAACCTCTAACTCAAGTACCTACTTAACTGAATATGAAAGTGAATTTAAAACAATAACAAAACTTTATAAGAGACAAAGGATTCTATTTGAAATCTTATCCGAAAATCTAATCATTTAGTACTTACGTAGTTACTTGATACAGATAGAAATTTATTTTAAATTTTAAAAAAATCACTCAATGAAAATATCAATGAAATTGTAAGCAAACAAAACAGAAGTTTTTTTTAGCTTTATTATTTATAGATAAACCTTCAAATTTCTTACGAAATGAACAAGTACTTAGTAAAGCCATTTCTAACATAAAATATCTTGATATGTTTGGTTTTCAATTGCGCTTCAAACTTTAATTGTAAAGTTAGGTTGCTATTGCTAAACTCTTTGATTAAATAATCATAATATCATGTTTGCTCACGCTCAATAACTTCAATATGTACACATTAACGCCTTTGTACTCGTGACATTGCAATATAGCTAAAATTCTGATTTATAGTTTTAAAAAAAATATTGATGTACGTTGACTAAGGGAATTCTACAAATAGTTTTTTTTTTAAATATACACTTGACCTATCTCACTTAATAATAATAATAATAATAATAATAATAATAATAATAATAATAATAATAATAATAATAATAATAATAATAATAATAATAATAATAATAATAATAGTTATTATTATTATTATTATTATTATTATTATTATTATTATTATTATTATTATTATTATTATTATTATTATTATTATTATTATTATTAAGTATTACGCCTTCTGTGAGGTCCTGAGACTAAAGATTTTTTCTTTTCTTCTTAATTTTCAGTTTGTACCTGGAAATGTTTATTTCATCCTTCTCGATTTTCAGCTTCCTATTTTAATTCCCAATATTGCTTCTATTTTTCAAATCATTGATCACTTGCGATCTTCTTTTTTCCCATTCCTCGTTTTCCTTCCATATTTCCGCTTATGGTGGTATGAAGAAGACAATTTCTTCGCAAGATGAGTCCAATCCAATGGGCGTTTCTACTAAGGACGGTGGTTAGAAGTTTCCTCTTCTCTCCTATCCGTTTTAAAACATCTTCGTTTGTTACTCTTTCTGTCCATTTTACCTTCTCCATCTTTCTCCAACATCACATTTCGAAGCTTTCTAAATATTTCTTCTCTAACTTCCATAATGCCCAAGTCTCTGAATTATAAAGTACAATACTCCATATATAAGCACTTGACCAATTTCTTCCTTACACTGAGAAAATAAAAACGTATGTGGTGTACGTAAAAGCGTAGGTTACATATCTCACTAGGTACACTCACTAGGTACACTCATGTCCAAAATTATTGTTACATGTCTATAAATAGGAATATAATTTGATAACGAATTCGCCTGGTGTTGCTTGTAATGTCAGTATGTGAAAAATCGGCAAAGACATATAGGCATATGTTACAAATTTCATGTCAAAAGATCAGTAAATAAGAACAATAAAACGAAAATAAAATTTTCTTTTCCATTTTATTTTACTCATTATATTTTTCGTATTTTTAATTCTTTTCCTATGAAATTTACCACAAATATACATTTCCCGATTATACACAAGTACCAATATTAAAAGTATCCTGCAAAATCATTGTCAAATTATATTCTTCCGAGAAGACAGTTATAGATATGCGACAATTATTTTGGACATTAGTGTACATATTGAATTCAACGAACTGTAAGTGCCGGTTCATATTAGTGTAAAGAAAACCATATATAAGTATTTCAAAAATGCATATTCATCAATGTGCAATAAGTGTGCATGGATTCCATATAGGGTATAATTTAACCCTTTTCCGGGACGTTTTTTTGTAGATATGATGCTTTGTTATGCCTATTAAAATAAGAACTCCACCAGGCGAATATGAACAATTATGTTGGTGGATTCCAGTTATTCTATATATTTCCTATAGATTATGGAATAGGAAGTATTCTTTCCACGAGCCTAATTTTAAGCGGGGTACTTTCCCACGGTAGAAGAATGAATATTTTTTTATATTGCATGCTGGCTGCATTGCATGCTAGCTGCATTGCATGAAAACTGCATGCTGGCCATCCATGAATTGCCAGAAACAAACAGGTTCGTCGCTACGTTCTCCGAGTTGCGATGGCCCTGGGGGAAGACAAGCTTGGAATGGGGGTAAATCAAACAAAACATATAAAAAATGAGCAATATTAATACAATATGTGCAATAATAATTAAAATAATAAAACTTTGTGGGGACACAAGAGAGGACAAGGGAAGATCTGGTGCCACTTGCCCCCTGAATCCCTTGGCGCCGTCCCTGGACACATCACCAAAATTACTATTTTCGGTATTTTAGGTAAATTTCTTTTCAGGAAACAAGAACGCACATGGAAAGCGAATGATATGGACCTGGGCGCAGTCAGGATTTTTTCCAGGGGAGGGCAACATTTTCCAGGGGGCAAACCCCCTGAAAATAGGCAATTTTGTCTCGAAAGTGCCTTAAATTGCATAATATTAGGGGTATTTCAATTTCCAGGGGAGGGCAAATGCCTCCTCTTGCCCTCCCCTCCCGATGCTAATGGGTATGGATCGAATTGTATGGAAACAGAAATCAATGAAAAGTGCTTACTATTTACACGCCAGATGGTGCGCACTAACGTGCGTGCTAATCACGTCAGCAGAAGCAGGCATTTGTTCTCCAAAATAGTCATTTTCGACCTGCCTATTCCCACCAACCTAAATAATGCATTTTTGACACTATGGTTTTGGGAAGATATCTTCCCACGGCCCGGAAAAGGGTTTTAAAGACATGCCCTTAACAGAATTTTCAGACGTGCTCTGATTTCAAGGTGAGTCCAAAGTAGGTAAACGTAAGCCTAGTGAACACGGAATATTTCGGCACGAAGTTGGAAATGTTAAGAGCTGCCAGCTATACAGTTTCTTGTGTTCAGAGTAACGCGTATTGCGATGTAATTTGTCACGTTATATTTCACGTTTTTCTTTCACGTATAAAAGTGAAACAAAACATTTCAGCACGCATTAGGAAGATTAAAGGTCGTAATCTAGAAAAGGAACAAGAATTTTAGGAATGATCAAAAAATTGATCAAAAGATTGCGATCTTGACCAATTATTAGTTTTTGGATCAGGGACCACAAAATTTTTGAACGACCCCTAAATCGAGTTTTCGTACCTTTTTCGGAATAAGCACATCATACTGAGTTAAGTGATAGTCCGGGTTTGGCTACATTACATATAGTTCTGCAGATATAAGGCCTACAAGAACATTTTTGATTGAAATATATTGGATCTTTTGATCCAAGAAAAGAGAGTGCAAGGAAGAAAGGGGAGAGGATTACGTTGTTATAATAAGAGTCTATAATTCAAAATCAATGTTACGGACAAAAGGATTGGTTCTGAAACTTGTCATTTAAAACAAATAAGACACGCGTTTCAGCATTATTTTGATATTTGACTTAGGAGTAAATAAACTGGGGTGGGTAGGAAAAAAGAGTGGGTATTGAATCATTATATCTCAGAACCCCATAACGCTACAAACATTGAATTTAATATTTGAATTCTTTATTTTATTTTTACACGTGTTTCAGCGTTTTTAAAACATTTGTTCTAGGAGTAAGAAAGAAATGGGAAGAAAGAGTAATATGTTGCAATCATTACCTTACTTTCATATCTCGGAATTTCTTGTTCCCACGACCTTATAACCTGAAAACAGTTCAGACGCATAAATTAAGAGTCCCTATGACTGCGAAATTAAAATACCTCTAATTTTACAGTAATTATGTGATATCTTCAAATAGATTTAAAAAAATAATCGAAAAGTGGATCAAGACCTCCCTAGGCGATGTTATTTTGCATGAGGTACCGTTATTACGAGTCACCTAGTAGCTTTCCGTTTGCAGTTATTTAGAAACGAGAAAATAAATGCTGATTTTTTAAATGGCTGGAAATCGAAAGCAGATAAATGAATCGTAATAACGGTAACTCACGCAAAATAATATTGTCTAGGGAGATCTTGTTCCACTTTTCGATTATATTTTATCTATTGAAGATATCACATAATTACTGTAAAATTAGCCGTATTTTAATTTCGCAGTGATGAGGCCTCTTAAAATTGAAAGAAGGAGTTCTTAAGAATTTTTGTAATAAGGTTAGCCAAGGTAAGGATATAAGGTACCTTAAAAATAATCCAATCTCTAATGAATTCCTATTTAAAGACAAACTCCTTGTTGATAATACACTTATAGATGCTAGAAAATTAAGGTCCTATTCTTATGGAATTCGGCTCGTTCTTGATAGAACAAATCTTACAACAAATAAGAAGTGTAGAGCCTGAAAACAGCCACTTGAAGTGGTTGGCTAATGTTTTGTTAATAGCAGCGTAGAATAGCTCGCCATAACGCCATTGTCAAATCAATAGCAAAACTGTGACCATATCGAAAATGAAACCCAAGTAGAGTAAAAATTTCAGATTGGGCAAACAGAATGAAAATCAGATGTTGTTTAAAACTTGAATACTAGGTTTGTAATCGAGTCACAGTATAGTTTCAGGATGACGGATTGGAAGGTAGGCCTAATGCCATTAAAGAAAAATAAATAAATATGAAGTTTTGAAAGATGTTTTTAGTGATGAAACATTTTTGATATTTTATAAGTAATTATAGGCGGAAGTGGTGCTATACACACTCCATTTTTAAGTGGGGGCCGCGGTGGCTCAGTAGTAGAGCGTTCGCCTCTGGTGTTTGGGGTCCTGGGTTCGATCCCAGCCCCCGCCAAGTGAACTTTGTGGTGGACAAACACCGTGTGCGTGGGTTTTCTCTCGGCTCTCCCGTTTCCTCCCACTGTCTTCATTCCACCATTTCATTCATTTCTCATAATCACCGTCTCCTTTAGTCTAACCGGCATAACCATTTTTAAGTGAAATGAAATCTTTTAGTTTAACGTCTCACGACTATGCCATTTAGGCTTCGACAGACGGATAATTAACGCCAAATGAACGATGGTGGAAGCGTTGGTGGAATGAGAATGTGGGAGAAAACGAAAGTACCCCTACGAAAGTAAATAAAAAGAAAATCTACGGCCACAGTGTTGTCCACCATCGGCGCAAATCTCTCTTCAACATTGGGGGGGACGGGTAAGACCGTTCCCATATATATATATATATATAAGCGATGTTCGAAATATTTATGAAGTTGAAAAACAATGCTGTGAAGGATCAGGGGAGCAGAATTATCTTCAATGGCATATTTAGGAGGCTTTCTGGGCTCAAGCCTCCCTTCCGAAATAAATTAATTAGTTTTTCGCATTCCACGTACAATAATCCTTCTTACCATTTCTAAGAATGTCATTGACTTTCCGTTTTCTTATGCTCTTTGTTCAGAAATAATACTGTATTTGTCAAATTTCATTCCATGTAAGAACTGCGTCCTTTTGTTCTTTCTTTCGTCCTTTCTACTTTTCTGTTTCTTTTTCTTGATGTTACTTTTTCATTTCGCTTATCGTACTTTATCGACCGTTGTCAGTTGTGATTCAAATCGACCGTCATCAGTAACACCAAAACTAAGAGGAGTTGATAAGAGAAACTGGTGTTCTACACCAACTTGAGCGGATATCAACATGACAGGACTTTAGTTATTATAACAAAGGAAAAATTATATTGTTTAGTTATTTTTAAAAGAAAGAAATATTTGAATTAAGGAAAATCAAATCGAGGGAATAATTAGCCCGGGAAATTAGGAAGGCCAAGAGGATGCTTCCTTTTACTTGTATGAATAGAATAAACGGTTAGATTCACTCCTAAATTTTTGTATCATATCATATAAGATTTATCGGTCTGCAATTATTGCTATTATAACTTCAATTTATGCATAAATTAAAATATATTTAATTCTCAAACTCAGAAGGGCAATTGCCCACTTCCTTCCTTGTGTTGGGCATAGCCCCTCGAAGCAAAATCCTAAATACGCCTTATTCTAGAGAAGGAGATAAAACTCATATCATGGTAGATTAATCTGATCAACTGTTGTAGTGTATATTATATATTAGGCGATGTAGACGAAGTAGTAGTACATATCAGTATTACAAATCACTGCCGTGAACACATTCTGAAATCTGAATACATGCATATTTATAATTTGTACGTTTCTAATTAGGCATCCACAAAGATACACATTAAAATTGTTTTATAATAATATAAATAATGACTTCCCCAAAACTATGAAGAAAGAATATCAATTATGTATGACGTAACAATACTCTTTGAGCAAAATGATGATAAACTCAATATCATTACAGAAATCTTTACAGAAATATGACGCATGTAACAGATGTAACCTTAAGATTATGGAGAAAAATATTCCAGCAATTGAATTATTTTCTTTGCTTACGAAGCATCCTCTCTCAAAAGAAAAATTGGGAAACGTGGAAATATGTAGGAACAAACCATGGTAGGAACTAGCAGAGAAGAGAAAACAGGCAAAATTACGTTGGCTACAAAATCCGAATGAAATAACTACACAAAATTTCGTAGACATCAAGCGGGAAACTTCCGAACCCTTTAGAACAAAGAAACGCGATTTTTTGAAAACTAAAATTAAGGAGCTTGAAGATAATAGTAAAAACAAAAACATTCGGGACATGTATAAAGGGATTGGCGAATTAAAGGAAGGCCATCAACCTCGTGCTTGTATTAAAGAAAGCTGATGGAACAGTTTTCACTGATACAGATAGCCTTTTAAATAGATGGAAAGATTTCTTTGACGATTTGCTTAACACGCAATCAAAAACTAATGTGCGTGGAGAAAGGGAGATACTCACCGCAGAACCGTATATTCCAGAACCCAACCGAATAGAAGTAGAAATCGCTATAAAGGAATTAAAGAAACACAAATCTCCGGGTGGAAACGAAATTCCGGCTGAGTTAATTTTAGCAGGGGGCGAAAAATTGTGGAACAAGATACACAAACTCATCCTCCTTATCTGGAACAAGGAAGAATTGCCAAAAGAGTGGAAAGAATCAATCATTGTTCCAATCCACAAGAAAGGCTACAAAACTGACTGTAATAATTATCGAGGCATCTCTCTTCTGTCAACATCCTATAAAATCCTTCCAAATATTCTATTAGGAAGATTGACCCCATACGCAGATGAAATTATTGGAGATTATCAGTGTGGAATTAGACGAAATCGATCAACTATCGACCAAATATTTACCATTCGCCATATACTCGAAAAGAAGTGGGAATATCAGTAGCCTGGTACATCAACTATTTATTGATTTCAGAAAGGCTTACGACTCGGTTAGGAGATAAACATTGTACAACGTTCTTACAGAATTTAGAATACCGAAAAAGCTAATTAGATCAATTAAGGCATGTTTAAATGAATCCCAAAGTAAAGTCCGGGTAGGAAAATTTTTGGCCACGAGCTTTCACGTCGAGAATGACCTGAAACAAGGAGATGCGTTGTCGCCATTATTATTCTACTTTGTCCTGGAATACGCTCTAAGGAAAATCAAAGATAGCAACCAGGGCCTAGAGTTGAACGGTGTTCACCAGGTTATGCGTACACTGATGATGTAGATTTAATAGGTGATAGGAGAACAATAGAAAGAAATGCAGAGATCTTATTAAACGCTTGCAGGGACAAGGATGCAAAGAAAACTAAATACATGGAAGTGCGTCGGGACCGTAATAGGACAAATTATGAATGCGTTAAAATATTGAATAATACTTTTGATAGAATGGATATTTTCAAATATCTAGGATCAATATTAACAGACGAAAATCCTGTTCACGAAGAAATTAAATGTCGGCTAAAAACAGGGAATTCGTGTTATTCAGTTCAAAGTCTCTTGTCGTCGCGAATTCTATCGAGGAATTTGAAGCTTAAAATATATAAAACGATAATCATACCTGCTGTTCTGTATGGTTTCGAAACATGGTCGCTTACTCTGAGGGAAGAACATAGACTGAAAGTATTTGAGAACAACATGCTCAAACGAATATTCGGACCCAAGAGGAACGGGAATGGGGAATGGCGGAAACTTCATAACGAGGAACTACGTAAATTATACGGCTTATCAAATATTGTTAGGGTCATCAAGTCTAGGAAGCTTAGGTGGGCAGGACATATAGCCAGGATGGAAGAAAGTAGGAACGCTTTCAAAGTGTTAGCGGTAAGACCAATCGGAAAACGACCATTAGGAAGACCTAGGCGCAGATGGGAAAACAATACTAAGATGGATCTCGCAAAAATAGGAATACAAAGTAGAAAGTGAATCAAGTTGGCTAAGGATAAAAGTCAGTGGAGAGCTTTTGTGAACGCGGCATTGAACCTCCGGGTTCCATAGGCTATAGAGTTAGTTAGCTTACGAAGCATGAGTAGATGCCTAGGCTGATACTACAAATAGATTAAATGCGCATTTACTGAAAAGATGGGTTCTACTGACATTGGATAGTCTATATACTCTTCGTGTGCTAGGGACTAGGGGAGAGGAAGGGATAAGATTTCATATCAGGTTACGTCACGCACAGTCGCACGCCTTCATTTTCATTAAAAATGGAAAAGCCAAGAGAAACAAATTTCATCTCACTTTCCTTTGTGGCAGTCGGACACAAATCATCACACTTATCTGCAAAAAGCACTTTTCAAAGGAGAGCCTCCAGTTCCAATGTTGGGGGGGACATGTCTCCTCATTTCCCCGGAAATTTGTACCCGTATTTACAGCTGAGACAACTTTCCAGCATGAGGAGAGGGGCATATCCTCCTGTGTCATTTATTGCAATTTGTGCCCAAGTAGCGAAAGTGGAATTAATAGATATTGATGAGACTACTAAACGCACTACAGCACGAAGTTCAGTTTGAAATACTACAGAATGCGATTCTTTTTTAAAAATGGAAAAGCCAAGAGAAATCAATTTCATCTTACATTCATTTGTGGCAGTCGGACACAAATCATCACACTTATCCCAAAAAGCACTTTTTAAGTCAGATTATTGGGGGGGACAGTCCCCCTCAGGTCCAAGATTGAGGGGGACATGTCCCCCTCGTCCCCCCGGGATTTGCGCCAGTGTTGTCCACCACAAACTTATTTGGCCGGAGAATGAACCAGGGATACCACACACCAGAGGTAAACATACTCCATTTTTAAGAATTTTTCTGTGCAAATGTTTATTATTAAAAAGTTTATTATTATTATATAATTTACTTTGCCAAGGGACACAATGACGACGGCAAATTTTGGAACACGGAAAAATATTTTAAGGTGAAGACAAACAACTGCACATTTTCCAAAATTATACTTACAATTCTTGTTCCTTCAATGAGTTATGAAAGACGTATCCTTTATGGTCCACTATCCATCGTCATATATT
Source organism: Thermobia domestica (assembly GCF_964235325.1). NCBI lineage: Eukaryota > Metazoa > Arthropoda > Insecta > Zygentoma > Lepismatidae > Thermobia > Thermobia domestica. The sequence goes on along the minus strand of NC_137464.1, from coordinate 84,129,842 downwards.
GATGAAACATTTTATATTAGATTTTCGATTAGGGGGCATTAAATTTTGAACGGCCCCTAAATCGAGTTTTCGTATCTTTTACGGAATAAGCACATCATACTGAGTTAACTGATAGTTTGGGTTTGACTACACTACATGTAGTTCTGCAGATATAAGACACAAGGAAATTTTTGATTGAAATACAGTATATTGGATCTTTTGATCCAAGGAAAGAGGGTGCAAAGAAGAAAGGGTGTTGTCCACCACAAAATTATTTGGCTGGAGATTGAACCAGGGATCCAACACACCAGAGATAAGCATACTCCATTTTTTAGAATTTATCTGTGCAAATGTTTATTATTAAAAAAAAATCATTTATGACTTTAAATGCACATTTAAACTGTTATTGTTATTTGAATAAGTTGCAGGTTTTAATCTGAATATTGATTCATGTAATTATTTGTCATGCATTTTATAGGTTGACATTTTATATTAAATTATTATTATTTTTAAATTGTATAGAATATTTTTAGTGTACTGTAGGTTCATACTTTTAAAACATTTGAGATAGAATTTTTATTTTTTTCTTTTTTGGCCGGAATCAGCCTATTGAGACATATATTTATATCTGAAATATATTAAATTTTTAAATGAGAATTATGGTTAATTTGGTTTCGACATAACTAACATTATTCATACTTGAAAAAGTAAAAAGAATGGAAACAAGTGAATACTGTAAATACAGCATCAAAATTTGAGATGACTAAAAAAATGATAAAAACATTTTCAGTTGTGTATACTTAAATGGAGTATATCAGGCACGTAGCCAGGATTTCGCAATAGGGGGGATCCGTGACAAAATACTGTGGTTATCACACCAGAGGCTCGATCATTCTAAACTATTTTACTGGCAACATGTATTCGTTCGATTAGCCAGGATTTCGTAACCGGTGTGGGGGGGGGGAGGCGAGGTGCGTGATTCGAAATACTGTGGTTACACACCAGGGGATAGATCAATCTAAACTATTTTACTGGCAACATACCCATATTGGTCTTTTAAGACAATAAAATGAGGATATGTTAGTAAGTATTTTAATAACAAAAACTATGAAGAAATCTTGAGTAAAAGAATATTAGAAAAAGCATTAAAAAAGATATAGTCTTCCGAGGTCATTCGAAATCGGTTCTTCTTGTATTCTTTCTTCTTCTTTTTCTTATCTTCGTTTAATGACTGTCAAGGATAGCTACGAGATCTCTTTTGGGAGTAAAGACATCTTATAAAATGGACTAGTGTTACCGCGAAATTCAAAATGGATCATATTATTGGTTATTCTGTGCATTTTTTAAGTTCTGCCTGAGAGTCTCTTATCGAACCGGTTTATCGATCGTCATTTGTAGTCCGTAGGATTAGCATGGAGATAGATGGAATTCGGAATGCTTCGTTACAATAATATTCACCCCCACCCCTCCGGTTTCCTCCACACAAAGTTCCTCATAAGAAAGAGTAACCAAACGCTTGCTATAGCTTTATATTTTTGGCGCTGATTTATCTTTTTGTTTCATCCTTCCTTAATATTTTTCATTTCTGGATCCAAAGGGGGGGTCCGGACCCCCCAGACCCACCCCTTGGCTACGTGCCTGAGTATATTTAAAAGGTAATGTGATTTGGCTAATTTATATTTTTACAATATTATTCTGATGTGTAAGAAAAGCCACTTGAGACAATCTCTTGTTTCCATTTGCATTGAGATAATGTTATAAGGTAACCTCAGGTATATACGCCAGTGCAGCTAAATACGCCAAGTGTTTAGTGCTAGGACGTTTCCGACGAAATCCCTAGAATGCGCCTCCAATAGGTGCAGGGGTTTGGCTAAGTCCGATTTGACGAATACTCTGGAAGACAGCGCGACCGCCACACCGTGCAATGTTGTTTGCTTCAGGAAGGTTCCCTGGAAGGACGTTATTACAGTAGAGCGTCGATTATCCGAAGTAATTGGGGGACATGGGTGTTCGGAAAACTGGTTTGTTCGGATAATCGAACTGTACATGTTTATTTGCCAAAAAGAAGTACTGTACAGTAAATTTATTCATAAAAAGAAGTGTGCTGATTGTTGAAACACAGCGACTGGCGGCTTGGCCGGTCAGCAGCGCCTTATGAAGGCCCCATTAGAAGCAATGTTCCGCCAGCGGTGGCTCAGTGCGGCGACTACTGTGGGAAACTTGGTTTGGGAGTGAGGGGGATGATGGACGGTAGGGTGGGAGAGTAACAGGTGCGAGCGAGTACACAGTTCGGTTAAGCGGTCGTTCGGTTGACCGACGTTCGGATAATCGACGCTCTACTGTATTTCAATAGAGGTAAGAATCCACTATTAGTACTGTGCTAACTCAGAACATTGCCGATTGTTTACAGCAATGTACGCCTTATCTCGTGTCCGTCTAGGAGCACCCTTTATTTTGTAAGTGTAATTTCAGTATTTGTGACTCCATGGCTACTAAATCAATACCAAGCATGATGCAGCGAAATACGCCAGGGCTTGTGCAGGACTGACTGCAGAAGACAAAGATGTTTTCATTTGTCCCACATGTTCCATGTCATATCAGTGTAGTTTTTAAAGTCACAATACAGTGACACTGTTTGTTTATCTTCTTATGGACTAAAACTTTTCCGTTTGGAACTTCATTTCAACTTGGAGATTATCGTTTTCACTTTTTAACTTTTTATCTTAATCTGGTGCTTTGGTTATTCTATTTTTTTTTGTTTCAGTCATGCTGTGTAGTAATATTTGAGTTCGTATAATGCAGACGATGTAAGCATTTGCAAGATTTATTACAGGTTTCTAGTAGTATCCTAGGCTTGCCGTGCCCGTAATTAGCTACACGTGTTAGTAAATACGTCAGTTTGTAACACTTTTTTCTTTTACCTTTGGGTACAAAACAAAAGTGTGGCATCATTACCACATTTTTGTTGCACGTAGAAAATGTTGCTCTGTACATATATTGGTCTTTGTGTTTCATGAAAATTAAGACCCATGAAAATCCAACACTCTTAACATGAACTTTACCTGCACCTACCTTATTCCAGTGAAAAGGAAGCCAGATCTTCGAAGTAAAGTTCATAAGTGCAGTCATTATCCGCCATTTTGAACCCTGAGCTCTACTTGAAGTACAGCTGTTGTGTCATAATATTCGAGATGTAATTCGAAACTTAGTGAATATGGTGATATGTACTACAGTGTTAAAAGAACTGTAATAAACTTTTCCATATATCGTGTTATAGTATGTCAGTGGAAATGCATACTGATATGAAACAAACAGGTTATATTAAGAGTAACGATAGAAACAGGAACCTCATGTCCTCCTCTTTTCCACATATGGTAAAACCTTAATATTCAGACCTCCTCTTAACAACGTGTTCGTGATGTCAGAGAATCACAACTCGGCTCACAGGTGATCGATGAAATCGCTTTTCCAAGCTCGAAGAGTGTTGTGTGGCCGCTGACAAATTCATAAAAGAGCATGATATAAGAGCAATATCCTTAAACACAGTTTAGTAACACGACGAAGCCAAGAAACATTATCTGACGAAAGTAGAAAAATAACACATTGCAAAAGGAAAAAGTAACGAGTAAAGTTGACGAAACATTATTGTGGTTAAAAGGAATTTGTTATTGCACTAGTTTAATAAATCAAACAGGTTTACATAAATGCTTCCAGGAAGCTTTAGAGAAGAGCCAGTGTACTACAATGTAAGAAAATGAAGTTGTAGATAATGAAAATTGAAAAGTCCATAAGTTGGAATCAAACCAAGAGCCTCGAGATGTGGAGTATCGTTACATTAGAGAATGGATTTATAATGGATGTAAACATTTTAATGTACCTGGGAACACAATAATAACTTAAGCAGTATCCGTGAGTAGAGATGCAAAAAAAGCCGCCTTTTTTTGAATCGATGTTTTTTTCCACATAATAAGCCGGCTTTTTTGGGAAAAAACGAGAATTTTGCAAATTTTGGCTTTTTTCATTTTCATGATTTTTCTATCTAAATAGCTTTCTTATAGTATATTCTATAGTTAGATACGAATTCCATGACCTAAATGCCATATTTCGCTCTGAAATTCACCATCAAGATGGATGGAGCACATGATTTACGAATTAAAGCTAACATGAAGAATGTAGTATTTGAGAGCAATTTTAGAGGCTATTTAACTTTCTTTTAACTTTTGAGTTATCCAGATTTTTTTCTTCTCTAGATCATTTTAGTTTGTCATCCGTGTTTCATTTCTAAGAGCTTAGTACTCTAGCTTCTAGCGCAAAAGTTAAACTTACGTTTTTCTATATATCCGTCAAAGCGTACGTTTTTCAATATATCAGTCAAACCGCACTTCACATTTCTGTTATACTACAGCTGTAGAATGATTTAGCAATAATTTTCCGGATACAACCTTAAATACCAATAGCGTATTTAAAAATGTATTTTGGGAGAGGTTTCTCTTATTGTTTCGTTTTCTAAAAGGTCCTAATTTTATTTGGGAGGTGCTTGAAGTTTATGTGTATAGGCATAACTAATATTTCGTTTCGTTTTTATATTTAGCAATAATCTTACGGATACATCATTGAAGATCATTTTATACTGAGAATCAGTGGCGGATTTAGAAAATATTTTGGAGGGATTTTTCTTACTAATGTTTAGTTTTTCTAAACATTCGTAATTTTTATTTGATGGGAGCTTAAAGTTTATGAGTAAAGGCGTAACTAATAGTTATTTCGTTTGTTTTAGACATTCCGTAACTTTGGGGAACAGGCTTCAGTTCGAAAGACCGCCCCCTTAACCTTCGTAAAACCGTCACTGCTGGTAATTAGTAATAATAACGATTTAAAAACAGTAAGAAAGGAAGTCGGCCAACTCACAGTACACGCACTATTTCTACATTCACAGTTGGAATGAAGAAAAGCTTTGTCAGAATGGTTGAATCCCGGACTTCCCGATAGAAGCGCAAAAGCTAACCACTCAGTCATGTTTGTTGTGCAGTTGCATTTAGCTTAAATATATTCCGTAGTCCTTTTTTTTTGTTGTTGTTGTTAGGGGGAGTTCCGTAGTGATATGTTGAATCCTTCTTGTTAAAAATAAAGAAAACTTGAGGATTAGGTAAACCGTGATGGTGTTTATATAAAACTTATCTGTAGAATTTCAAGAATATACAGAACCAAAAGCTCTAGATGTGCAGCCTTCAAGTGTAGACCCCTATCATATAAATCTAAGTAATTCTCTTATGCTTTAATTTTATTTTGTTTCAAAAAGAGGATATGGAATATTTTGAAGTAAAAATACTACATCCAATTTTGCTAGTTATTTGTGTACTTTTTTTAAAAAATAAAAAGAAGTATTTACTTCCAGGATTGGCTGGTTTACATCAGCTGGTTTAAAAAAATGGTTCAAACCAAAAAAATAAAAAGAACGAAAAATGTGAATCGTGTGAACTTCATGGTGACGTTTCCAATTATCAAACTATCTGCATTAGTTTTATCTGCTTTTCACCTTTTAATCAAGGTGTCTCATGTTCAATTCTCGATCGAACAAACCAAGTAGCGGTTCGGATGTCACTTTAAGAGAAAGTCTTCTTATTCATAACCTCGGTATTACGTAAGGATGTTAAGCCTAAACGCGCGAAACGAAACCAAATTGTATATTTCTGCTTGCCTGAATGCCTGTTGTTTTATAGAGAAGCTAGGGTTGCTTAAATATATTGATAGAAATTGGCAAAATTTATCGACTGCCTACGTAGCTTCCAACATTAGCTTGGATTGGACTTTCAATGATATCTACATACTAAATTTGTAATTTAATTCCTCAGTTTTAGCGTACTGATTATGATACGTTGACCTTTAAATTTTACATGCAAAGCAATAACAGGATTTTCCCGTTATTGTTTTACATTTAAAGTAATGACGGGATTTTCCGATGGCTAGGGCGGGAGCTTTTCAATTTAAGAAATTTACTTACCGGACTTCTTTAAGCTTATGGAACCTCTTCCAGCATAACCCCGTTGTTACATAATAATACCAAGGCGAAACAAACTTATTTCTGCGAATATGTAATATAAATACATAATGCAAAATACCTAAATCAAAAAACCAGATTTAAACAACAACAAAGAAAAAAACCTGGTTTAAACTTCCCTCCAAAAACGGGTTTTTGACATTTTCAAAAACAACCATGGTTCTTGCCAACCCTGCTTACTTTTGTATATGGGAGGTTAAAACATTCTTATTATATACACTAGTTAATCCTTTGGAATTCATAACGTAAATATGTTGAAGAAAAATTGTTTGAAATATCTTTTCGAAATTCAGGGTTTATTTTCGAGGTTTTACAGTACTGGCACAATTATTATGGATTTTTGATAAAAACAAAACTTTTATGCAAAAATGTTTTGCAAACAATTTTATTAACTTATACTTTATTTACTTTACCACACCAGGAGAGAAAACGTCTGATAACTCTGACACAATCATTGCATTGTGTGGACAGAGCTCAGTAATAGTCTGGCATTTGCGTGGAGAAATGCGTGTTTATTGCATTGTCTGCCTGTCATTTGCATGTGATCCCTTTAGTTCTGTGTATTTGTGCATTTAAGTTTAATGCCAACTTTTTTTTGTACAGATTTTCTAATGTGAGCAGACATAGACAAAGTTCGTGATTTGAGTCCTCGCAAGGTTAGACAGATTAGTGTTTTATTGTAAGAAACCGCCTTAAAACAGACAAAAATAGCGAAGAAACTTAAAGTTTCAACTCAAACCGTCAGTAATATCAAGAAGAAATTGGAATATGGCCACAGTTTGGCATCAAATAGGGTTGGAAAATGTGGTAGACCTAAGAAAACAACACCGAGAATGGACAGAAAAATAATTAAAATGGCAATTAACAACAGAAGAGCATCTTGTAGAATGATTTCCAACCAACTTGAAGCAGAGGGCATTACCATTGCTCGCAGAACAGTAAATAAGAGACTATTGGAAGGTGGACTAAAAGCATATCGTCCCAGAAAAAAACCTCGCATACTGACAAGATGAAACAGGCTCGTAAGGCCTGGGAAGAGGCTCACGTTGACTGGACATCAGAGCAATGGGAGAAGGTAAGAGTTTAAAATATTCATGAAAAAACGTTAATAACACGAATGATTAAAATTATGCAAAATATTAAACTTTACTTCCAATTTTAAGCCTTGCAGACTTTCATGTTATTAAAGTATATTCGTTATTCAATTGCTTCCGTCACTTTCTTCAGCTGTTCGACGCCTTATTTTGTGTTCTCTGACAAGTCTACCATTGCAGTGCTTGACGACCGTGTGCAGACTGTAAGAAGGAGATCAGGTGAGCAATTTACATCAGAATGTTTAAAGAAGACTGTAAAATTCCCTTAGAAGGTCATGGTCTGGGGAGCCATTTCTGTGCATGAAACAAGTCGTTTGGAGATTGTTAATGGCACCATGGACCAGTATAAGTACAAAGAAGTACTACAAAGACGTTTGCTATCTCGAACAAGGGACTGGTTTGCGGATAGACCTTGGTTTTTTCAAGAGGACTCTGCCCCGTGTCACACGGCAAGGTCAGTTAAGACCTGGTTTGAAGAAAATGGTGTAGAAGTGCTCTCATGGCCTGAAAATTCCCCGGATACGAATCCGATTGAGAGTTTATGGTCTGTATTGAAAGATGAAATACATGAAGTTCCTATAACGACCAAAACAGAACTCATACAACGTCTTATTAAAGTATGGGTTCATTCAGATAGAATCAGGGAATTGTGCAGAAAGTTGATCACTGGAAAGCCCAGACGTGTTAAAGCACTTGTTAATGCAACGGGTGGACGAACTAAATATTTAAATAGTTGTTTACTATTGACGTACTCATTATTTGTGAATAAAATTGATTTGCATTATTATTTGTTTGCTTAAATGGCGTTTTTGTAGAAAAAATATGTTTGTTTTTTCAAAAATCCATAATAATTGTGCCAGTACTGTATATTATTATCGGCATCAACCACTAATTAAATGACTTTTTGTGTTATAGAGAAGCGAAACAAACTCTGCTTTATCAATTTAAAGCAGAATTTTGAAAAAAAGCCCAACATTTCCCAAGTAAAAAAGCGAAGCAGAAGAAAACAAGTTTTTTTTTTTAAAAAAAAGCCGTTTTTTTTCGAGCCCTTGCATCTCTATCCGTGAGTAATACAGAATTAAGGAGGTCAAAGATTGTACCTTTTTAAAGTCAGATGGTAATCCTACTATTAATATTACACATATAGAAACAAGCTTTGAGAGTTGTGTATTCACATTATTCAGTTGACACTCAGATTACTTAAAAAATTTGAAGTAGAAGTAAGAGAGAACATCAAACGGATGAAAAAATCACGAAATTGAAAGCAAAGAATACAGAGACGAAAAATCAATTAAAGCAATAGACTGCAGAATTAAATGCTCTTAACCAACATGGGCATAACAAAAATATATAAATTCATGGCATTCATAAGCATATCGGTGAGAATTTGAATGAAAATGTAATTGATACGGCAGGGAAATTGCGATTAAATTGTGAGGGAAAAGATATAGATGCCATACACTGAGGACCAAACTGTAGTAGAAAGAATATGAGAAAATTATTCAAGACGCGATCAGTGAGAGATAAATAGTTGAGTAAAACGAATATAGGATTAAGCTGTTAGTTATGTGGTCGGTCAAGATTGAGTTATCAAACTCAAATATTATATATATATATATATATATATATATATATATATATATATATATATATATATATATATATATATATATATATATACAGGGTGTCTTACCCAACCTGCGACCTGAAATATTTTCGAAATGACAAAAAATGTGACAAATCTAGTTACGCAAGAATGTACTCATGTCTGGGGTCTATAAAATTCTTTGAACAACAAGTGCCCCCAGGAGTCTCATCATAGGGCCCCAGGGGCCAACTTGAAAATTTCAAACAAAACCCCCTATTTTTATTGCAGATTCCGATATGTGATCGAAAGTAAACAACTTTTAGTTTGAATCACTTTCTCGTTTTTCTACTATATGGAGCTGTAATAACAAAAAAGTTAACATCACGTCACCTAAGGCTGATGATAACTAAATACCTCGCGAAATACACTTGGAATTTAAGTACGTGTCCAATGATTTTAAAAGATCTATTCAAAAAGCATAAAATGAAGTTGCCTTTGTCTTCGCAAAATTCCAAACAGAAATCCTCTACATTAATGTGGATTTGGATACTGCGAGGGAAAATACGCAATTCTTAGTTTATGTATTTTTTCATTGTCCTCTTAGATAACACATAAATCGCAAAAATAATAATAATATCAACGACCCGCTCGGGAGAGTAATACTCCCGGAAGTACGTTTTCCCGCGCGCTACTCTAGCCAGCTGTTTTACGCACTATCCTAGTCAGTTGTTTTAAGTTGGTCACAAAATTTATATCATGAAGTATGATCTGTCAGGAAAGTAAATGTACACCTATTTTTCGAGTCTGGCATTCCTGCGCTCCATTCGTGGAGAGTATGAGAATTAAATCAATCAAATGTTTACTGAGGGGCAAAAAGAAAAGCTTAATCTGAATAAGACATTGCAGAGGGGCACAAGCTGTGAATACGAATAGTGCATAGTGTAAATAAAGGACGACACCGAAAGAGAAAGCCAGAAACAGCTGTTAAACTTACAAAAAAAGAGTAAAAATGGTCGAAGTGGGAACATAAAACACAAATATAACAAATACGCCGACAACTAAACGATCACCATGCCATGATCTTGGTGTAGTTATTAAGGTGCTGGCTTACAAATGCAAAGGACGCAAGTTCGAATCCTCGGCAAGGACATTTTAAAAATTTTTGTTAATAATACATACAACTCATGAGAGATGGTAAAAGAGGTCGTATTTAGTTTTTCGTAGCAATTATTATTGGTAATGTTTAGTACTGATAATACTTTTTGTCTTTGCGTATTGCTTTTGTTCTTGTCTTCGTTTCGAAAGAGAAGAATATCCGAACAAATGCCACCAAAATTCCTCATATTTTGAATGTAAACGCCATTTGCAATTAGTAAAGAATAAAAATTGAACGTTCCGAAGTAGCTGCAAAAAGTAAAAGGAAAAACATGGAAGTCGACCATACTCATGGTTATTAAAAATACAATTTCTACATGCCTTACACCTCCCGACCACGTTTCTACGTTAGCAAGTAAGAGGCTTGTGTTTAGGTTAGGCTCGTCAATACGTTTTGCAAAGGGGCCCGGTTTAGCTCTGACGCACCACAGGTGCGAGAAGGGAGAAAAACACTTTTTCTCTCTCCCTCTGTGTGTCTATTTATCTATCTATTTGTATATATATAACGCTATTTGTGAATGCCATAACCACACTAATTTTCAGCGGATTGAGACGAAACTTGGCACAAACATTAAATGTTGAAATATCTTGATGAGTTCGTTAACCAGAATAATCAGATGAAAATGTTCAAAATGGTGGCCCTTCAAACTCTTAAAAAGTTCCAAGGGAACCAAATTTCGCCCATAAATAGGTATTCAGAAAGTTTGAATAAATTTTCCTCTTTTACTGAAATATTTGTGTGCAGAAACTTATTGAAATATTGGACCCGATTAATCGCCTAAAGAAGGTTCACGCCCTTTCGCTACGGTCAGTTTTTTTTTTTTTTTTTGCAGGAGGGGGTTATTTTCCTATCGGAACAAGGTGATTGTTAGTGATGATATGAAATTACACATTGAAAGTGAAGTAACTTGTGTAACGTGTTATTTGAAAGAATAATATAATAAATGTGCATTCCTCTAACACAGAGAACTGTAAATCATGTATTTCGAGTTCGGGAGCCTGAATGGCGAGGAGTGTTATTTGATTTGCTTTTTAGTAACACATTGCATTGCAAATAAAGGTAGGCAACATTAGTGGTAAGTAAAACAATAATAATAATAATAGTAATAGTAATAATAATAATAATAATAATAATAATAATAATAATAATAATAATAATAATAATAATAGGTGTTGTTTGTGGCAAGGCAATATCTTCCTCAGTTCTTCTTCAAACGTAATGATTGTAACGCCATATCTCCCTTACAAACAAAATATTAGCAATTTATATCGAGAGAACGGGAAACTGTAGAGCGATGGGAGCAACGTTGGACAGTATGTACTCATAGTACTCAGAAAATTAAGCGATTTCAATGCAAAATGAACGAAGAGTCATTGTCATGGGTACTCATGGGGCCACGGCAGAGCCCTCTTTAGGCAAAATGTCGATAGCTTATATCGAGAAAACAGGAGGTGATAGTGGGATGGGACCAACGTTGCACACCGTGGACCCATAAGGCGCATCGAAAAAATTAGGGAGGCGGGCGCCAGCCAGCCTTACTTATTTCCACATAATAATATAAAATTATGTTGTCGAAATACACACACGAGTTAGCTACTAATATTTCATATTATTATTATTATTATTATTATTATTATTATTATTATTATTATTATTATTATTATTATTATTATCTACAGCGTCTTTTCATTACGTGAGCATGTTTGACATGAAACCAAAGAGAAAATCCATCCTTTAGCGAAAAGAAACAATACTTTCTCTCAAATGGATAAAATATCAAGCCGAGATTGATTCGAACTCGCATGGACGGCGCGAAAAGCCAGTGCTTTGTCCACTTCTTTTTTAACTGACTCACCGAACGCGTTTCAGTAACTTACCTATTGCTAATTTTACTTGCTTCAATCGTTTAACTTGCTTTTTCGAATAACTTATAACGAGAGGGACACGAACACAGAAACATCGAGAACAGTTAAAAATGATAGATGCTCTCCCGCCGAGAATCGAACCCGAGACTCCATACACCCAAGGCTCACTTGCTAGCCTCTAGACCAGCGGCGATGGCAACGCTCACTTCCTGTGTCGTTAGGGATTACGACCACTGTATTGCCGGCTATCACTTATGTGGGTTGTATACTATGATCACATGTTTCTTCTTTGCTGGAAGAGTAAAACCTACATTATATGTAATACATGAGGTATTTAGACCTGCATGCTCTTCATATAATGTAATAAGAGGGTCATGGTGTCGGATTTTAATACATGAGGTATTGCAGGATACAACATGCTTTGCAATCTTGTTTGTTTGTAGACAGCTACTAGCTTAGTGTTCTGAAAGGTTGTGTATAAACTAGGGATAGCCCGTTCCGGAATTATTAGTTTCCGGACTCCCGAAAGTAAAGCCGAACAAATTCCGGAATTCGGAAAATTCCAATTTTGTAATAATTTCGGAATTCGGAAAAATCCGGAATTTAGAAATTTCTGATTTCGTTAACATTCCGGAATTCGGAAAATCCGGATTTTTTCGAAAGTCGGAGTTTTTCTCAATTCCGGAATTTTCTAAATTCCGGATTCTTTCCGAGCTCCGAAATTCTTCCGAATTCCGGAGTATAACTGAATTCCATAATTTTGCGAAATCCGGAAAGTGAAAGTTCCGCTTCCGAAAAATGAATTTATTTTGGTTAATATGAATCGTGGCGGAAATAAGTCTTTGACCAGGTAATGGCGACTGCTTTGAAAGAAATGGGGAGTATGAGAATTCAATCTGTCATATTTGTAGTTTCGTGTGGAGAAAGAACGAACTTGTGAACCAGTGGTTTAAGAAAAACTCAAGTTATTAATGTAAACTTTGCCGACTTCATAAAAGAAATACGAAAGACATTTTGAATCGAAAAATATAACATACAAGTTTGCAAGCGGAGACAAAGAAGCCTAACGTAACCAGACTAAAGACGGATCGTTTACCGCGTAGCGATCGCGGTTCAGTGGTCAAGGTGCTTCTGCGAATGCACGTTGCATTTTTTTTCTTACTTTAGAATTTTTGATGGCGATTGATCAGCGATAACATACGTTTTATTATATTCAGATATTTGAGTACTCGGATGTTTCAATACTTGAACTATCAAATCTTCAGGAATAATAATAGTAATAATAATAATTATTATTATCTCGTAGAAGATTAAAAGCTAGAAGCTAAATTATCGCTCAGGTCATACCATTACAAGGAGAAACGTGACATTTGGAAAGAATATTTCGGTTTGGTTTAATGTTGCTCACGAGAAGAGGAGTTTCTCATCTCGTTTCTAAAACAAATAAAATAACATGAGAATTAACATTATACATTCGAGACGGGTCAGGGCTAAATCAAAATTTTCGTCTCTCTTTGGAGATGAGAATCGAGACGAGACGAAAAGTATCGTAAACATTTCCCGTCTTGTCTCGATTCTCGAAATAGTGTATGTCCATTCTTTAAGTAACAATTGCTCTGTAGACTGAATCTCATAGGCTATTTCGTTACATTGTATTTCAGAGCTCATTGAATTATGCTCTGTGTAGGTATTTTTGTAGCAAAGCTTTTATATTCTAAAAATTATTCTAAAAATTAGTTTATTATATGCCTTACTGTCGCGTGATATTCAGTTATATTTATTACAGTTATTTTCCTCAAAACATACTTTCTACATGAAACTTCAATGAAAGGTTCTAGTTTAAAATGTTGGTAGTTGCAGAGGTTTGTCTTGAAGGTACGGAACCCTTTCCCCGAAATCTCTACTTTTAAGTAAGTTTTGCCAAATTTCAGGGCAAGTTTAAAACTATTATTATTATTATTATTATTATTATTATTATTATTATTATTATTATTATTATTATTATTATATCAACTCCATGTATAATCTTTAAAAGATATACGGTTTGTATCTGAATAGTAAAAGCTAATTGACTGTCGATCTCGGTCGTCTGGAAGTCTTCAGGAGGCAAGGACATCGGTCACGTTCTGGGTTTGAGTTCCGAAGGGGCAAGTATTCGGGCTCGAGCAAAAAATTGTTAAAAGTTATAGACTTCATCCAAACATATTCAAAACAGCTGGGACCGGGTTTGGGCTTCTCAACGGCTCGAGCGGCTCGGCTTACAGCTCATTCAATATCGAACCGAATCGAGAAGTGAGCCGAGCCAACAGCTCACCACACCGAGCCGATTTGAGCCATCGGCTTAGTTGAGCTGAGTCGAAACGTGCTGATGAACTAGTTTCAACTTAGCTGGCTCGAACCGGTTCACATGAGCCGAGTAGGTGACCCATCCCAACCGAGAAAGCTCGAGCCATCGGCTCAATTGAGCTGAGTCGATGGCTTGTTCCAACTAAGCCGGCTCGGGTCATCGGCTCATCCCAACCGAGCCGACTCGGGCTGTTAGCTCAGTTGATACGAGCCGAGCCGGTTGATATCACTACCCGAGTTGGTCTTCTACTTGGGCTCAAGAATTCAGCCTTGATTTTAAGAACTACAGTATATACTTATATTGGTGATTACGACATTTGAGGCTGTCTCGTAATAATAATAAAAAAACTCTTGTCTTCTCGTTATCTAGACGAGACGAGATACACTAAAATTGCCCCACGAAATGCACCAAAATTACGAGAGGAGACGCACCCTTACCGTGAGCAACACTAAAAGTATCCCACATTACTGCCTACATTTCTCATGGCTTTTGCTTTCCAGTCTGATCAGGCCAATATTTCAAGACGAGTTAAAACGAGCTGAACGAGCGAGAGAGCCATTATAAAACTCGACTCAACTCGAAACTCGACCTCGAAAACAGCGCCTTGGCTTGGAACTCAACTCAAGAAAAATACCTTTGACTCGACTCGGATTGAAGTCGAGTCGAGTCGAATTTTGGCTCGACTCCTGCTCATCCCTATTCGTATTTGTATTTTGTTTCCACTTCAACAATTTCTACTCTTTTTTTTTCTTCGTTTACCTATTGTTTCTGGATTTCTCTGTCGGTGTCGTCCTTTATTAACACCATGCACTATTCTTATTCCCAGCTTGTGACCCGCTTCAATGTCTTATTCAGTTTAGGCTTTTCTCCTTACATTGACTTGACATGTGATTGATTTAATTCTCACTTTCCGCGCACGACCGATGAAAATGTTTTATTATTGTTATTATTATTATTATTATTATTATTATTATTATTATTATTATTATTATTATTATTATTATTATTATTATTATTATTATTATTATTATTATACTATTGAACTTGCACGGCGAAATTACTGTATAATACGATATCATTTCTGTAATTTTACTCCATTGTACGTTATTTAGTTTATTAATGGGCACTAAATTGTCTCCAGATCAACGAATAAATTAACTACGGCATGCACTTTGGTGGAAATATCATTACAATAAGATTATAGGTTCGTTCCAAACATGTTCATGTAATGATATTTCCACCAAAGTGCATGCCGTAGTTAATTTATTCGTTGATCTGGAGACAATTTAGTGCCCATTAATAAATTAAATAACATACAATGGAATAAAATTACTGAAATGATATCGTATTATACAGTAATTTCGCCGTGCAAGTTCAATAGTATAATAATAATAATAATAATAATAATAATAATAATAAAACATTTTCATCGGTCGTGCGCGGTAAGTGAGAATTAAATCAATCACATGTCAAGTCAATGTAAGGAGAAAAGCCTAAACTGAATAAGACATTGAAGCGGGTCACAAGCTGGGAATAAGAATAGTGCATGGTGTTAATAAAGGACGACACCGACAGAGAAATCCAGAAACAATAGGTAAACGAAGAAAAAAAAAGAGTAGAAATTGTTGAAGTGGAAACAAAATACAAATACGAATAGGGATGAGCAGGAGTCGAGCCAAAATTCGACTCGACTCGACTTCAATCCGAGTCGAGTCAAAGGTATTTTTCTTGAGTTGAGTTCCAAGCCAAGGCGCTGTTTTCGAGGTCGAGTTTCGAGTTGAGTCGAGTTTTATAATGGCTCTCTCGCTCGTTCAGCTCGTTTTAACTCGTTTTGAAATATTGGCCTGATCAGACTGGAAAGCAAAAGCCATGAGAAATGTAGGCAGTAATGTGGGATACTTTTAGTGTTGCTCACGGCAAGGGTGCGTCTCCTCTCGTAATTTTGGTGCATTTCGTGGGGCAATTTTAGTGTATCTCGTCTCGTCTAGATAACGAGAAGACAAGAGTTTTTTTATTATTATTACGAGACAGCCTCAAATGACGTAATCACCAATATAAGTATATACTGTAGTTCTTAAAATTAAGGCTGAGACCTGCACGGTCGAATTCTTGAGCCCAAGCAGAAGACCAACTCGGGTAGTGATATCAACCGGCTCGGCTCGTATCAACTGAGCGAAGTTGTTGTATTACTATACATCTGCTTCCGCCCCTGTCAAATCTGGTCGATCTCGTGACGGGACATATTTGCTTTTTTATACCACTTTCTTCGTTTACTGAACAAAACAGTAACTATTCTGAAATATACTACTGCGCATGCCTCGTAGATAAATATTTCTGATGCTAATAGTTTCCATTTTGTCCAAGGAATGTTCTTTTTCTTATTCCCAGCATGACCCTTTTATTACATTATATGAATAGCATGTAGGTCTAAATACCTCATGTATTACATATAATGTAGGTTTTACTCTTCCAGCAGAGAAGAAACATGTGATCATAGAATACAACCCAACAGAAGTGATAGCTGGCACTACAGTGGTCGTAATCCCTAACGACACAGGGGGAGAGTGGTGCCCTTCCCGCTGGTCTAGTCGCTAGCACGTGCGCCTTTGGTGTATGGAGTTCCGGGTTCGATTCCCGGCCGGAGAGTATCTATGATTTTTAACTGTTCTCGATGTTTCTGTGTTCGTGTCCCTGTCGTTATAAGTTATTCGAAAAAGCAAGTTAAACGAGTGAAGCAAGTAAAATTAGCAATAAATAAGTTACTGAAACACGTTCAGTGAGTCAGTTAAAAAAAAAAGTGGACAAAGCACTGGCTTTTCGCGCCGTCCATGCGAGTTCGAATCAATCTCGGCTTGATTTTTTATCAATTTGAGAGAAAATATTGCTTCTTTACGCTACAGGTAGTCCACTCTTTTCGTATTTTTCGCTGTCGTTCACAGTTAAAGTAACTGACTATTATTCTTTCTACGAATGATGGATCTTCTCTTTGGCTTCATGTCAAACACGCACACGTAATGAAAAGACGCTGTCGATAATAATAATAATATGAAATATTAGTAGCTAACTCATGTGTGTATTTCGACAACATAATTTTATATTATTATGTGGAAATAAGTAAGGCTGGCTGGCGCCCCCCCCTATTTTTTCGATGCGCTTTATGGGTCCACGGTGTCCAAAGTTGGTCCCATCCCAGTATCACCTCTCGATATAAGTTATTGACACTTTGCCTAAAGAGGCTCTGCCGTGGCTCCATGAGTACCCATGACAATGACTCTTCGTTCCTTTTCCATTGAAATCGCTTACCTTTCTGAGTACTATGAGTGTATACTGTCCAACGTTGCTCCCATCGCTCTACACTTTCTCGTTCTCTCGATATAAATTGCTAATATTTTGTTTGTAAGGGAGATATGGCGTTACAATCATTACGTTTGAAGAAGAATTGATTAAGATATTACCTTGCCACAAACAACACCTATTATTATTATTATTATTATTATTATTATTATTATTATTATTAATTTACTTACCACTAATGTTGCCTACCTTTATTTGCAATGCAATGTGTTACTAAAAAGCAAATCAAATAACACGTTTCACGAGTTACTTCACTTTCAATGTGTAATTTCATATCATCACTAACAATCATCTTGTTCCGATAGGAAAATAACCCCCTCCTGCAAAAAAAAAAAAAAAAAAAAAAAAAACTGACCGTAGCGAAAGGGCGTGAACCTTCTTTAGGCGATTAATCGGGTCCAATATTTCAATAAGTTTCTGCACACAAATATTTCAGTAAAAGAGGAAAATTTATTCAAACTTTCTGAATACCTATTTATGGGCGAAATTTGGTTCCCTTGGAACTTTTTAAGAGTTTAAAGGGAGACCATTTTGAACATTTTCATCTGATTATTCTGGTTAACGAACTCATCAAGATATTTCAACAATTAATGTTTGTGCCAAGTTTCGTCTCAATCCGCTGAAAATTAGGGTGGTTATGTCATTCACAAATAGCGTTATATATATATACAAATAGATAGATAAATAGACACACAGAGGGAGAGAGAAAAAGTGTTTTTCTCCCTTCCCGCACCTGTGGTGCGTCAGAGCTAAACCGGGCCCCTTTGCAAAACGTATTGACCAGCCTAACCTAAACACAAATCTCTTATTTGCTAACGTAGAAACGTGGTCGGGAGGTGTAAGGCATGTAGAAATTGTATTTTTAATAACCATGAGTATGGTCGACTTCCATGTTTTTCTTTTTACTTTTTGCAGCTACATCGGAACGTTCAATTTTTATTCTTCACTAATTGCAAATGGCGTTTACATTCAAAATATGAGGAATTTTGATGGAATCTGTTCGGATATTCTTCTCTTTTGAAATGAAGAAAAGAATAAAAGCAATACGCAAAGACAAAAAGTATTATCAGTACTAAACATTACCAATAATAATTGCTACGAAAAACTAAATACGACCTCTTTTACCATCTCTCATGAGTTGTATGTATTATTAACAAAAATTTTTAAAATGTCCTCGCTTAAGATTCGAACTGGCGACCTTTGCATTTGTAAGCCAGCACCTTAACCACTACACCAAGATCATGGCATGGTGATCGTTTAGTTGTCGGCATATTTGTTGTATTTGTGTTTTATGTTCCCACTTCGACAATTTTTACTCTTTTTTTGTAAGTTTAACAGCTGTTTCTGGCTTTCTCTTTCGGTGTCGTCCTTTATTTACATTATGCACTATTCGTATTCACAGCTTGTGCCCCTCTGCAATGTCTTATTCAGATTAAGCTTTTCTTTTTGCCCCTCAGTAAACATTTGATTGATTTAATTCTCATACTCTCCACGGATGGAGCGCAGGAATGCCAGACTCGAAAAATAGGTGTACATTTACTTTCCTGACAGATCATACAAGGGGAACAAAAGGAGCCCTATATCATGGAGTACAAGGGCATAAGTACTTATTTGCAAAAAAGTAAATAAGTCAGTTTTTAAGTATTATTTTCATATTATTTTAATTTATTAAGTGTTATAAAAATGTAAAAAAAGTAAAAAAAAACTTTCCACGGGCCGGGTTTCAACACGCGCCCAAAGAGAATCTTATTACTAGCATATAGCGCTAACCCACTTTTTTTTTTTGAAGTATTATAAAATTTTTTTTAAAGTAGTAAAAAAAAACTTTCCTAAAGCAGGACTTGAACCAACGCCAACAACGATTTTCCTTACTAGTATGTTGCGCTAACCCACTTTTTTTTCTCTTTTTTCTCTTCTTTTATTTCACATGAATGTTAATAGTACAATGTACAACACAGCATATCAGGAGAAGTAAATCACTTCAGAGAGAAAAATAAAAATACTACATTATTGTTGGACAAGCAAGATGCGTAAGAAATTAGCAAACTTTTTTGTCTCTATTTGAGGAGTTGCATTAAACAAATGCAATCTCCGAGTTTGTAAGAACCAAAAAAAATCCAAATATGACAACTTAGTAGGATATTGTAACATAAAGTATATATAATGTCCATTCAACCAATTAATTGCATTTAGTTTGGTCTGCGGGTACCAGTAATAGTCTGGAAATCGTAAGATGGAGGGAGAAAATGTAGATGGTGGCTGTCGACAAATAAGTCCCAGCATTCGACACAAGGCAGCCCAAATTTGTCTTGTGGAAATACAGGACGTGATGCGATGGAGTAAAGTATCAAGCTGACCACATAAAGAACACTCCTCTTTCACTACACGATGGATAGCAAATAATTTCTCATTTGTAGGCAATAAGTCATAAATAAGGCAGTACCATGCACTTCTAACATCGGCTGTGAGACACTCTGAATTACAGTTTTTCCATATACGTGACCAATTATACTGCGGAAATTTGTGACACACTATTGGACTAGTACTCGCATACACTGGTTTTATTAACAGCGAATACAGTTGTTTGGAAGACAAATCACTGGGATTATCTTCAATACCACTGTAAGCCCAGTATTGAATAAGAGTACGTGCATAATCTGGGATCAATTTATAAAAACGAATTAAAGGCGGATTATTCGGAAATATATTTTCTGCCCAAAAGTGGAACCACAGATACGTATGAGTCGTTTGGTCCATGTAATAGCGGTAGGTTGTTCGCATATACAGTGTCTGACATTTTTTTCTAATATTCACTAAATTGAATCCACCCGCAGAACATGGAAGATAAAGAGTATCTCTATGAATTCGAAAGAACATGTTCGACCATAGAAAAAAACCACATAAAGAATCCAGTTTTTTTGCATACAGTTCTGGTAACGGGTATATATGTGCGACATACCAAAGTTTGGAATAAATATAAGTATTCAGGAACCAAGTTTTCTGCAGTAAATTCAGTCGACGATACTTAGGTTCTTTAGTTAATAAGCGAATCTGCTGTACGATTGGATCCCATATTAAATTGTAAGAGCACTGTAAATCACAAGAGAAACGTAGTCCCAATATTTTAACACTATCGGCTATAGTATAAGTATCCATTAAAGGAAAATAGTCCAGGTGGGCATCCACATAATAAAACATAACCGTTGATTTCATATAATTAATCGTAGCTCCACTCACATTTTGGTAGTCGCGTAAGCAGTCTTGGAGATAACAAAATTGCTTCGGTGTCGTGCCCATTAAACTCACATCGTCGGCAAAAGCTTGCACATTTAGTACTTGAAAATCATGTAACTGAGGTTCATGGAGTTGCATCAGTTTTTGTAGTAAAACGTCGAGAGCAAAACAATATAATCCCATAGATAACGGAGATCCTTGTTGAATGCCACAATTAATATGGAGAGGGGAGGTGAGATGCCCATTTATTTGCACTTTTGCCGTAGCATGTGTATACATTGACTGTACAACCTGGACAAATGAATGAGGAAAACCATATGCACGAAGGACCGCAAATAAGTAGTCATGAGATAGACAATCAAAAGCCTGTTTAAAATCAACGGATAAGAGAAAAGCAGGATTCCGTTTAAACTTAAAGTATGCTGAGATATCACGAATTTTACTAAGCGCTGCAAACACATTATACTTCGGATTTAATGCGGCTTGGTAGTCACTAATAAGCAAAGGGTAGATCGCTTTAAGGCGATTATCAAGAACTTTTTGGAAAATTTTGATATCTGTGTTAAGTAGCGTGATGGGACGATAATCATTAACAGTAACTGCTTTCGCTTTCTTTGGAATTAGTATTATTATTCCTGGATTATCGGGTATGTTACGTTGACAGAGCATTTCATTATATAATTCGCATAAAATATCCTGTAAAATCCCCCAATATTGCTTGTAAAGTTCATAAGGGATGCCATCAGGCCCTGCGCATTTGCGATCTTTGCAACTGTTAAGCACACAATAAATCTCTTCTTTCTGTATAGGTGCCATAAGAGTATTAAATAAATGTTCAGGTACTTGAGGGAGTGACACTTGTAAATATTCACTAATAGTGCGCTGATCCTTGGTAATTGGTCCATACATGTCACTAAAATGATTAAAAATAGTCTGATGAATACGATGAGTGTCTGTCAAAATCCTACCATCTTCTGTCTGAAGAGAGTTCACATATTGAGAAAGTCGCTGTTTTTGGTGACGCACATAATGGTAAAGAGACGGTTGGTCATTGGGAAGTACATCACTCGTGTCCATTGTCACATAATATTTCTGAAGTAATTGTGATTGGACACTGAGAATGCGTGCTTTAATATGATTGATCTGTTGACGATTGGTAGGGCTACTAGGATGATTCCAGAAGTCATTTAAAACACGATAATAATATTCCAGGGTATTGTGTATATCCTGCTTTCGTTCACGACCTTTGGACCTGAAAAAACCACCTATTTTCGGTTTAACATAACGATTCCACCATTGAATGATATTTGAAAAATATTTTCTTTGCTTTTGCCAATATGTCCAACGCATATGAAAGTCGGTACGCACATCACTATGTTGTAAAAGGGTAGTGTTTAATTTCCAATAGCTTGGTCCGTATGTTGGTCTAATAAAGTTCTGAAATTTTATAGTACAATAAAGGGCAGCATGATCACTGAACGGTGGAACAAGAATATCAATTTCGACGACCTTATACACGTGTGTATCCGTGGTATAGAACCTATCGAGCCTGGACATCATTTCCGAATTTTTGAACGTGAATTTAGGGAACTGCCAATGGAACCACCATACATCTCGAAGCGATAAAGATTTCACAAAATTCTGAAATGCCATGCTAGGACGGAAGTGAGAAGTCGTGTCCCGTTGTTGTTCCAACGTGTTGAGGTCACCACCCACAAGAAGGGAACTAGAATCAGCCGGTAAGAGGGACAATATATCTTCATTATAAAAACGTTCACGTTCAACACGTTTGTTATTGCCTGATGGACCATACAAATTTAACACATAGATGCCATCAGTGTAAACACTGATACCACGTCCCGATGGAATTCGTTTCACTTGAGAATAGTCAATACCAGCTTTCACTAGGATCGCAGTCCCACGGGCATTGGTACCTACATTTACAATCGCACTGTATGTGGGAAGAAAACTGAAGTCAGAAAAACTGACTTCTTGTAGTAAAACGTATTCAAAATTATGTTGTTGAATAAATAGTTTAAGGCTCTGCTTATAACGGGCAGACTTGATACCATTTATATTTAAAGAACAAAATTTTCTTGCATTTGTTTGAAGAAAAGGGGGAGGGTTTGACATCACAGCCGGATTGAACTGCGGAACCTCATATATGATATAAACTTCGGCTGAACATATAATTGACAATATCGGAACGTAACTCCCGCCAAATCGACATAACAGAAAAAACAATAATAGTAAATACAAAACAGAAAGAAAACACTGCTTCACAGAAATGCATTCCATAGTTGTAAACAAAAGGATGGTCGCAAAACACCTGTAACAGACACGCACAAAAGGGGAGGGAAACACTCCAAAGCTGGTTATGTAACAGACTGCTTCGTTGCTTGGACGTGGTGTTTATCGCCTGAGGAGGTCTCCTGGGTTTCAAGGCTTGGTTCAACGTCGCTATTCTGAGTCAACGACTCGATTTCACTTCCACTGTCTGTAACCGTACGGCTGTCCTTGGACAACACTTTCCTCTTCTTCCTTAAAGAACGTCTAGGGAGTTGAAAAGAACTCGGCTTCAATTGTTTTTCAGAACGAGGGGAGGTAGCATTAATATCAAGTGAAGCAGAAGTAGATTTTTGATTCTTCGTATTTTGGAGGGACATGGCATATGTATTTTCACTAATTGGTAAGGCATCCTTCGGTTCAAAATCTGAAGTATGCACTAAAGGGTCTGGGTTCGAAGCCGAGAACAGAGGTTCTGGGGAAGTTTCTTCACATGACGGCGGTTTGAGAGCAGGAAAGACAGTAAGATCGGCAATTGCAGGCATGATACTATGAGAGTCATGATTGGTAGATGTAGAGGGAGGAAAATGGTTAGAAGACTGCCCTAAAGCATGCGTTCCTATTTTTCGTTGATTCGGTAATCCTTCAGTGGACAAATCAGTCATTTGTAAAGCACTCGGTCGAGAATCTGGTCGAGGTGAAGCGCGGGATGGTACTTTACACTGAGATAGTACATGATCAGTCCCCAGACATCGGAAACACGTTTTGGGTTGATTAGAGTAAGCAACGTATGCAGAGTATGACATCACTTTAAGTTTTGAAGGAATTGGTTTTTTTAGAATCATATATACAGAGCGAATCCCATTCAAAATGGCATATTTATAAGTAGCACTCCACTTTTCGTTAATAATTTGCTTGATTTCACCATATTCACTCAACACATCATGAAGAAAACTATTGTCTACTTCAAGAGGCAAATCAAATACCCGAACTTTGAGGTAATTGATTTCAGCATTCGAAATACGAACAGTGCTGCGTACCCCATTTGAATGAACATAGGGAACAGTTTCAGGTAACTGATTCAACACTTCTTTAAACACAATATCATTTTCAAATTTCACATACAAAGCAAAGTCCTCATTATGCAGCTGTAAAGCGACTGCTTGGTTCATAACGTCACTGAAGTTTTCAGATAACCAAATATGTATGTCACTCGGACTAGGTTTTATATATCGCATAGAGCGGTCGAATTCAAATTTCACAGTATTTTTACGAATTGAAAGCATGGCTTTTCCAATAATCACAATCCACAAAAGAAAAAAAAAACTTAAAGCACACAAGCGTTAGGCACTTATCGTGATAGCACAGGAGCAAGTCGAAAGCACTTCCACACCTTTCGACGTCCACCGGTGAACTCCCGACTCGGCCACGAAGGCCGATAGCAGCAATCGTTTGATTTCTGCTATTTTAATGCAATGTGACAAGAAGTGGATAACGCCAACCAATCAGAACTGTGTTTCTCGTTTCTACTTCCGGGAGCATTACTCTCCCGAGCTAGTCCTTAATATCATTGTACGTCACCTGAGGTTGATAAATGAAAAATTGGTTCTAGAATTGGACATGCTGTGTTGTATTGGTGCTAAGACTTGCAAACAAATAAAGTTAGAACACGTTTTTAATGATATTATTCAAGAACTGAGATTTTTTTTCTATGAGCTTGTGGACATCATGAAACTTTGGCTCTCCGTTGGGACATCAAGTTTCAATTAATAACACGGGGCTGCAATTGAAAAGCATCTGGAAGTTGTTTTCGTTTTGACAGGTGAATTTAATAGTTTTTGACTCGCTGATTCCGAAAATGAAATCCGTTTTTCAACATCACCCTAAGTTCTTTCGCAAATTGACTTTAAAAATCCACCCAATACCACAAAATTTGTATGCATATATTATACAGCGTGAGCACAGAAACAGTACCTGATTTTAAAGTGCCATATAATTAACATTTAATTGAATATTTACATGAAATTTTTACAGAGCTCAGTAAACTCAAAGTATTTTCCTATCTATCTTTTCAGAATCCTAGTTCTGACCAGGACAGCTAGAGGGCAGTAACATCGAAAATGGCGTTCACCCCACAGCAACGAAGCTGGTGCGTATTACAATTTGCAAAAACAAGCAGTTTTGTGACAGTGCAGCGTGATTTCAAACGACAATTTAATGCTGTTCCACCCACACACAAATATATTGTGAAGTGGCATAGAACGTTTATTGAGACGGGGTGCATTTGTGATCAAAGAAAAGGACATTCAGGGCGACGTCTCCGAGGAAACTGTGGAGCGCGTAAGAGCAGCCTTCGTACTCAGCCCACAGAAGTCTACACGTAAAGCTAGCAGAGAGTTGCAGATGCCACAAACAACAGTAAGCAAGATCTTACGCAAGCGTTTGCGGTGTTATCCGTACCGACTGCAGTTGGTTCAGAAGTTATACCCACAAGACAAAGTAAAGCGCCGTGAGTTCTGTGAGACTATGCAAAATTTCATGGAGGACGACGAAAACTTTCTAACGAAGATCATTTTCAGCGATGAGGCGACATTTTACTTAAGTGGAAAGGTAAATAGACACAATGTAAGGATATGGGGAACCCAGAATCCTCATGCAACTATAAATGTGGAACGTGACTCACCGAAAATCAATGTTTTCTGTGCAGTATCAGAGCGTCGAGTGCACGGTCCGTTCTTCTTTCAGGAACAAACAATTACAGGTGAAAGTTACTTAGCATTGCTACGTAAGTGGTTGATTCCGCAACTTAGTAATGCAGAGATAGACGACTTCGTTCTACAACAAGATGGAGCGCCGCCACAGTGGCATCGTGCTGTACGCAGGTTTCTAAACGAGAACCTTCCAAACCGATGGATAGGGCGCTCTGGAGTCAATGATCAAGTTCTTTCCAAGTGGCCTCCAAGATCATCTGACCTCACTGTTTGTGACTTCTTTCTGTGAGGATTTGTGAAGGACAAAGTGTATGCACCTCCACTACCCGCAACTCTGAACGATCTCGAAGAACGCATCAGTGATGCTGTCAACTCCATCACACCGGATATGCTTCACAACGTGTGGTTGGAGCTAGATTACCGCCTCGATATTTCCCGCGTTACAGGTGGCGCGCACATCGAGTGTTTGTGATTTCAATTATTGCTACAAAAACTTTTTGAGTTTATGTATCACTGTTCAAAATTTCAGCAAAATATTCCTTAGTATATTAAATTTACACTAATTCGAAACCTGGGAATGTTTCTGTGCTCACCCTGTATATGGGAACAAAATACGAAGGAACTATACAGATGTCCATTCTGAAGTGTAAATCTGAATGAATACATTCACCTACAAAAGTATTTTGATTCGTATATATATATATATATATTTCTTAGTCGTTGGCAGCAACATGGTCGCATTACTAGGTGAAAGCTAGATGGGCGAGGGTGTTTCCTCTCGACGTTTCTCCCATTGTGTGCTTGTTTCAATGGAGGCACAACCAGCCCCTGTTTCCATGTCAAATTTTGCAGATGACCCCCATTGGAGATATTCACGATACGCCTCTGGTGTTGCTACTATTTTTATTGCATTTACACATATGATTTGCTAGTTCAATTGTTTGTTTGACGGCTCTATGTGCATTATTAGCTGAGATAAATGCATGTCACGGGTAGTCAGATACAAGTCTGCAACAATGCCTCTAGCGGCTAAATGGGAAAGGATATGACAAAGTTTGTCCTCTAAAAGTTGTAAGACATTTAATGTCCTTTCGAACCATTCCAACAGTTATACCACTTTCCATTGCAAATTTTGAAGTTGCCTCCCGTTGGAGGTATTCACGAGACACCACTGGTCTCTCCACTATTTTTATTGCATTCTACACATACGATTTGGTAATGCAATATATAACCCTACATATGATGAATATGTAAAACACGCTTTTTTCAGTTGTTTTTCAAACGCTTTTTTCTGTAAGCTTTGGTGAGTTTCTTATGCTTTTCTTCCGACCTTTATCAGTTTATTCTCCAGCAATAATCCGCCATCATACTAACACTCTACCTACCCTAGTATCTATGCTCCATATCTCTCATGTCCTAGTAAATATCTCATCTTGCTTCTCACTTACTTGATCAAGATTTTCTGGAATGTAATCCAGATGTCAATGCAAGACATGCATCTTAATACTTATGTCGCACCTAAGTCCTTAAAATTTCAATAACATAGTTTCAACGATGATATTACAATCTGGACTTTTGTAGTTACCGCGAAAATTCTCTTACACTTTTGAATGCCACCCAGACATCTCTCTCAGCTGGATTTATTGTTGCTTTAAAATCTCTGTTATCCATAAGATTTCGTATATCGGGTTGAATAAATATGTCTTCTTTCACTTTCTCATAGGACAAGGATGGACATGTATTATGTAAAAACTTGAAAAATTGTCCCTGTTTGCCAAGTGCTTTCACAAATTGTTTAAGGACTTCAGCAATATTTTGTCCTAACGAACTAAACATTCATGTGCAATATTTTTAGATCCTAGATTCCAAAGTACCCATAATGGCCATTCCCTTGTTATCCAATGCTCACTTCTTGCCCTACTATCCCACTCGCAAATGAAACATGGCATCTTTGTATATCCAGATTGCTGTCCTAGTAAAATGCCCAAAATCTTGAAATCAGCACACATTTCCCATCATATGTGAATTTAAGAAATTGAATGGGTCAGATTGATTGAACTAGATTTGAAATTTTGGGTCCTAAATCGTACTAAGCTGGAATCGATTTCTTTAATTTGTGGTTATACTAGTATAATCTGTAGTAAGAACCTCGTTTCGCACAATAAGAAATTGTATTTAAAAAAAATTGTCTCGCGCACAACATTAAGATGTAGAGTACCGAAAACTGCAGAGCCATTGAGAAATACTCAGAAAAAAATACAAATATATTTTAGTATGTATTTTCTTGCATTTTCATGCATTTGAAAACACTTAGATGGTTTGAATTTCTGTAATTAGTAATATTGATCAATTAAGATATTTTTGCTCAAGAAAAATATTTTTTGTGAATAAGTGCGAAATATTAAACATTCTTTTTTCCTAGAGTCTTTGCTAGTATTACGAATTGCTCTTAGCTTAAATATATTGTGAGAGATCTATAAATTCAAAGTTCAATCTGAAAGTGCTAGATATTTTTAATATAAAGAAAATTTGCGCAATTGCTCTGGAATTTAATTTCTTTGTTTGAATTTTTTCTGGATATTTTAATCGTATTAGTGAATATCTGTTCTTCAAACGCTTGAGCAAATATTCACCTCTCTTGGAATATCTGTCCATATTCATATGTTCAGATATTCGTGACTTATTGTAATAAAATTTGTTATTTAAAAACCGAATTCTGGTTGGTTATGTTTGCTATTATTGTTGTTTAACCTTATCCCAGAGTGAATACTGGATAATCATAGTCTAGCCACAGGTTAATCAGGTGATCTTGATCCGCGCGGATCCACCTACCGTAGTCCCTTCTTCGGTGGAGTTCGGGGTTGGTTTAGAAATTTTCTTCTTCTTTTTTTGGTTGAATCAACCTCTGACTCCTGGGGAATGGGGCGTTACCAAGACAACAGCAAATCCAATTTAATTTTTATTTAATTATTTTTCTGGTTACGTTAAATTTAGAAAATTTTTACTTGATAATTATATATACTGTTTTCATAAATATTTGTAAACTCCACCTCCGGTTAGATAATTGATTGTTGTGTTTTGTAGTAATATTATTGGAAATTTTGTACAATATTAATCATTATTTATATTTTAAAAAGTTTCTAGAATTAAGTTTTGAAATTTCGATTGGATTAGTAGTTCTTGTATGGGTTGTTTCCATTTGGTCACTGGTAGCTTGTAGATTTTAGTGGTAATTTGGTTGTATGTTAATTATAAACGAAATCATTTTGTTTATTTTGGTATTGATATTATCTTATCAGCATTGTATCTCAAGGATGGATAATCGAAATTATGAAAGAGAATACGTTAGTATTGATATGCCTATTGATATCTCAGGATTTGTAACCATGGATAGGACTGGCCAGGTTGATTTAGATCAGCATTCGAGGCTTGGTTATGCTAATATGTCTTTTACACCGCCGACTCAAGGAAGCTTTTATATTCGTCATATGCCTTCGCCCGTTCAGAATAATGAGGGAATGTCTGGAACAAATGATTCGACTTTTGGATTTAGTAGGCAAGCGAATCCCAGTTTAAGTAATGATGGACGGGATTGTCGGCAGATGACTTTTTCGGAAAGTTTGAATGGACCTCCTTTAGGAAATCATATAGGGTGTCCAGAAAGTAATATCAAGGCTCCGAATCCTGAACTTAGTAATAGGGATTTGAATTTGGGTCAATACTATCAAAGAGTTTCTAGGATCAGGAATTCAACCCCTAGGGTAGTTAATACTAGGAATGAGCAACAACCTTATATCAACTATGCTAATTTGAATTACCCAGAATGTTATAATCGTGATTCAGGAAGTGCATCAGTAAAGTTTGTTTCTCAGGTAGAGATTAAGCTCATGATTAAACATACTTTTAGTAAAACCTCTGAATATTTAGAGAATAAATTTAGAAATTTTAAGAAATTAGATGGAAATGATAGTATTCAGATGTTTGAGGTTATGGTTAGCATCGAAGAAATTTTATTAGATACTAGTTATTCTTTGGGAATGATACTGACAGCTTTGATTTCGCGATGTGAAGGTATTGTCTTGAAAATAATTTTGTCTGCCTTACATGATAACATTGGTTGGGAAGAATTACGATATTCTCTGTTGACAAAGTTTGTGACACCAGTATGTATTCATACGTTAATATCTGAACGTGTTTATAGGAGGCAGAAATTGAATGAATTAATTAATAATTATGTTCGGTCAGTCATGGTTGCTATGAATGTGTTAGGAATGAAGGCACCTGAGATTGAATTAGTTAATATAATCCTGAGCGGAATGAATCAGAATCAGAGACATAGAATGTTAAATGCGTATATTCCTGTTGATAGAAGAGAACTCTTAGAAATAGCTGATCAGTTCGTCCTGATTAATAAAAATCAAATTGATTATAATAAACAATCGGGTTATATCAAAAATAAATGTTGTTCTTTCTAGTAGTAATGCTAGGACTAATCGATTGTATGGTAATGAGAAAGATAATTTTATGGAACATCCTAATAAAATAATTCGAAATCGAATCAAATGGGGATCAGGTCTCGAAATTCGATATCTTCAGAGTCTCATTCGAATAAGTCGAATTATTTCACAGGGGAGAAACCCAGGCCCAGGAGAATATTCCGTCAGAACTAAGTGGCACTATAGCATCCTTTGTGGTTGGGAAAATTAATAGTCAATTGACTGATATTTGCGTAGACGGCGGATCAAGTTTCAATTTGGTGACTGAAGATCTTGTGCGTCGTTGTGGGGCTGAACATTTTGTGAAGGAAGCGGATGATAGAACGGTGAATGCTCCGTCTGGGTTGACTTTTTCAATTAATAGGGAAGTGTTACTTTACATCAACCTGTCCGGACATTTCGAGCGAGTTAATTTTCGTGTAGTGAAACAACTTCCATGTGACTGTTTGTTGGGCACTCCTTTCCTGCGTGAATCCAAATCAGTGATCGATTATGTGAACAATCGAATAATGTTGAATAATGGAAAGAAGGTAATTCGCTTGAACTATCGTCGTATGATAAACGATAAAAGGAAGTGGTTGCGATCAGTTGATCAAGGTGACCAGTCCAAAAATCGGAACGATGGTGCTTCGAACTTAGTCTGGTTTTCTGGGCAAAACTCCGGTATGGCTTCGATATTTATTAAGGAGGATGTAAATTATTTGGGAATTGCTAGCAAGGGAATACAGTGTGAATTGGAATGTGAACAACTAGAAACTGAGTTATTAAAAATTGAACATCCTTCAGCCTCTTGTTGAATTTGTGGACAGTGGTTGAGTGTGAACTTGGAAGAAGGGGTGTTCAGAGTCCTGATTTGTTGCCTCGGTCAGTGGATACTGGATTTAAGGATATTGGTTTCGGAGATATTTCGTCGCATCGAGAACTACCTTGGACTTTGATGGAAAATTTAAACAGAAATAGGGATCATAGTAGCTCTGGAAAGATTCCTGTTGATTTGGCATTTATTACAGATAAAATTGAAACTAAAAATTTTGTTTTGAATTCGGATGAAGTGGCAGTTCCTGAAAGTCATGTGGAATGTCCTGTTGGAGGAAATAGTAGCTCTTTGGTGGCAACGACTAATTTGCAGGATGAAGTACCGGTGGAAGAGAGTCGAGCGGATTCTGGTTTTCCTGGTGTTCCCAAAAGACAACGTAGAACAAAGCGAAAGAAGAAACAGAGTGATTCCAGAGTTGAATCTTTGTCACATGAAGATGATAGCAAACCAGATGTTGAAATTCCTGTTAAAGATGGATCCAAAAAGACTGTTGGACTCTTCAGATGCTGAAATGCATGTATTGTCATCAAAAGGGGAAGTGGATAGAAAACTTCAGATTACCGATTGAGAAGCATCTGGTGTGGATATGGAACAGTCAGAGAACTTCAAAAATTAATAAGCCAGAATAGGAATTATTTGCCTCCGGATAATTCATGTCTTGATAAAAATTTGAAATCGGCAATACAGGTGAAAAACCTTGATAACACACAGGTGGAAAAACCGGTGATTCCTAATGAGTCCTGGAGATGTCGGGATTCGAAGACCTTAGCTTTCATTGATTCGTTAAAGGAGAATACTCCGATGTAATATCGGATCGAATTGGTTGTATTAGGGATTTCGTAGGTAGGCTATATTTAAGTGACAATAAGCCATTTAAGCAAACACCATTTCCCATCCCACGAAATAAAGAAAAAGAATTTGATCAGCAAATTCAAACTTTGATCCAACAAGGCATATTGGTGGAGGTTGACCACAGCAATTATGCCAGTAGTTGCTTTTTAGTAAAAAACAAGAATAATACGTTTAGAATTGTGGGGAATTATGTAAAGGCCAACGAATTGATTGTGAATGATGGTTATCCGTCTCCACATTTAGAATCTTGTTTAGCAGGCCTTGCAGATAAAGCAATTCACAGTAAACTGAACCTCCGGAAAGCTTATAACCAAATATATTTGGATGAAAAGTCACGTGAAATAACAACCATAGTTACCCCCAAAGGGTGTTACCAGTATACTCGAGTTCCGGTCGGAATAAAGACTGGTAGTAACATTCTGGCTAGGGCAATGAATGAAGTATTGGGAGATCTAGACTCAAAAGGAGTAAGAGTTTTTTTGATGACGTCCTAATTTCTTCAAGGTCACTTGAAAAACATAGGAGTGTCTTGGAAAAGGTTTTAGAAAGATTTAGAAAATATAATATAACGATATCTCCTGATAAATGCTTGTTGTTTTATAAGAAAATTAATTACCTTGGATATGTCATAAGTGGTGATCAAATGGAGATAGATCCTGCAAGAGTTTCTGCTATTCGTAATATTCCACCTCCGAGAAATAGAAGAGGGCTGATGAAAATCCTAAGACTTTTTAGTTATTATTCGAAGTTCGCTCCTGAGATGCAAGAGATTATGGGACCCTTGAGTTCTCTTAAATCTGTTAATAACAAATTTGTTTGGACAGCCGAACATCAGTGTGTTTTGGAGAAATTGAAAAATACACTTATTGGAAACGTAGTTTTAAAGATACCAGACGTGAAAAAGCTTTTTGTTGTTAACATCGATGGGTCTGGGAAGAGCATCGCGGGATGCATTTCCCAAGAAAACAGCAACGGGGAAATCCAACCAATCGCGTTTTACAGTAAGAAATTCTCAGAAGCCTATAGAATATACAGAATATACAGAATAAACACAGATCTATTTACGAAATCGAGTTTATAAGCTTGGTAAAAACCATATCCAGGTTTAGGCATTATTTAGTCAAGGAATTTGATATTCTTACTGACAATAAAGCCTTGACATGAATCTTAAATAATTCAAAGCGTCTCATGAAATATGGACCGTTTGTTGAAACATTATGTCAATTTGATTTTAAGATCAAGCACATTAGATCAGGGGAAAATTTGGTTGCAGACATACTTACACGGGTCTATGATACTTACGAATTTAACATCATCGATAGTCCAGTTGGTTTGGCTACATTTTTTTAACAATATGAAGCTTGCCAACCTATGGTGGTTACCTTTGGTGAAGAAGCCTATAGAAGTTCTTCAGCGGGAAGATCCAGAGTTAAATGAAATAATTGACAAGTTGGAGAAAGGTGAAGCATGTCCAGGATATGTTTTGAATAAGAAGATCCTAATGAAGCGGACAAATTCAGCCATAAATCCTTTTAAGATTGTTATTCCTAGAGATTTGAGAAGACTTCTGATTGAATATCATCATGACGATCAGTTGGTTGGTGGACATTCGGGATCTTACAAAACATTGAAGAAGCTGATGAAAAGATATACTTGGAATAATATGGTGCGAGATGTGAATAAATACGTGAGATCGTGTCAGAATTGTCAATTATCGAAGGAGGATAACAGGAAGAGAATGGGTAATCTGATATCGGAATTCAGCAAGCGTGTTAATTCACACTGGATGTTCGATATCTTTGGGGCCTTGCCAACTTCAAAAGGATATAAATTTATATTAATTGGAGTCGATAACGCTAGTCGTTTCGTCATTCTTGAGAAATAGAGGACAATTAGTTCCAGGATCATGGCCAATAAGTTACAAGACGTTTTCACCAGATTTGGTTTCCCAGAGGCAATTTCTACCGATAACGGATCAGTATTCGTATCGGAATACTTTAGTAAGTTTTTATTTGGGCTCGGGATTAAGCACATCCGATTAAGTCCGTATCACCCAGAAGGGAATCCGGCTGAGAGATTCATAAAAAGCCCTAAAATCGTCGCTTCGTTGCTATTTTTCAAGTAAACAACATCTTTGGTCATCCTTGGCCCCGGATCTGCAATATACTCTCAACATCAGTGAACATGCTGGTTTGGAGATGTGTCCCATCGAGATTTTTTATGGACGTCCTAATTATACACCTCTTGAGATACGATGGAACATCGCAGAATCAGATTATGGTGGTAAATCTTCAGTTGACTTGTGGACTGCAGCCATAAGTAACATGGAGAAAAGCTGGGAGAGAAGACGGAAGCTAATGATGCAACGAAGACGAAAAGTTACTTTGAATGTTGGAGATAAGGTATTGATAAAGACCCATATTAAGTCATCTCTGAAAGATAAAATCACCAAATCCCTGAGTCTGAAGTGGAATGGTCCTTTCGTAATTAGAAGATTTTTAACCCCAAATACGTTGCTGGTTTCTAACGAAGAAGATACTCCAGATTCATATCGTAAGACTCACATTTCTGAGGTTAAGTTGTTCCGGGAGCGTAGAAATTAAAATTTCTCTCTGTAATATTCAATAATCCAATCGAAACATCAAAATTAGAAATAAGTACTATATTAGAGAATTCATAAATTAATATTTCTAGTTAAATTGTGTTAGTTCCAAAAATTGATTTAAATTATTGAAAATTCTATATTTATTAATATTCGTTGATTTTAACGATTGCTATGGCCATGGTAATCCAAATTCTCCTTTATTTGTTAAATTTAGGTAATTAAATGCAAATATTATTGTGAAAATATTTATAAAGTTAAAATTGAATAATTTAGATTCCAGATCTTATTTACTGTATTTAGGTTTATCTATATTATTGTTCTAAATTTGTATTGTTTAATTAATTGTGATTCTTTGTATTTTTTAGGAAAATAAAAAAATCCTTGCGCTGGATTTTTTTGTTGGATGGTGGAGGATGTAGCGTTCCAACTACATGGAAATAGAGATTTGCATTGACTGCATTTTTTAAAAAAATGTAACTCTTGATTGAATGCGAAATTTATATTAATAATATCTAGTCAAATATTATTGATATTTAGGGTAATTATATTCAATTATGAAGTATCTGTGTTATATATGGGCGTACAGTAACGTTTATTTAACGTTTATGTGGTATCAGACGTTTTGAAAGAAAAAGTTTCTTTTTTAAAAAAATGAGAGAGAGAAAAAAGATGTAACGAGCGATAACGTGAAAGAGAATTTCTAATCCTGTATGGCAAGTCTTGCTTTCGAAACAGCTGCCTCCTGAGGCTGATTTGCTGTTTTGCCTTCGCTAGTGGAGTTGGGCTCGCGTGTGCTTGTTCACCGTGTGTCGTCTCATAGCTTGCATGGCGCGTGTTATAGTTGAATGCAGAGTTATAAGTGGAGAAAAAAAGTGACCAAAGGTGAAGTGAGTGTATTGAAAATGCTTTCAGTGAACATAATTGAATGTTTTGTTAGTAATTGTGATCTCAGAGAATTTTGTTCCCTTGTGGAAAGTTTTTCTTGAAATTTAATGGTTAAACCGGCATCGAGGAGACGGTGCTTGAGTGACCCTTGATGGTCAGACAAAGGTGCCCATTAAAGTGACTCCAATCTGCTCCATTTTGTGATTATATTGTTTGGATTTCAATGTTTTGTAATATTTTTAAAGCTATCTTTTCCGCCTTTTTCTCAAAATAAAAAAAAAACATTCAATTATACTCACTTCATCTCGGGCCCAGTTTGGCAGAAAATCAGTATTTGACCATAAGACATAAGCTGTTCCAACCAGAGGGAAGTAATATTATCTACAAAGGTAAAATATTACTGGAGCTAAACTGCGTTTCGCTTAATCCTGGTAAGTTCGCAGTTAATTAGTAGTTTTTACATATGAGTTTAGTTGGTTACGTAGTGTCGTTAATTAGCTGGAAATGGTTTAATGTAACTTGCATTCAATCGCTGACATGTATTCGGGTATTTTCCAGAGTATAAGCGTATTATTTTTAGAGTTTTTGTGAAAAATTGAAAAATCCCCCCTGAAATTTTTTGACTCACCTCACTAGTAATGCTTAAATGGTATTTTGAATGGAAATTCTTGGTATGATTGTCCAGTATTCAATGAATTACATTTTCTGATGTTAATTTCTTTGATCAGAGCTTAGCGTATAATGTAAACTCTCTCTTACGTCATTATTAGACTCGGAATCAAAGTTGTTTTGGGTATAATGAAACTGGTCTTCAGAAATGGTATTTGCAATGTTTTGAATAGACAGAATTGATGAGGCGATTAAGGGGGTTGAAATTATAAATACATATATGTGAATTTAAGAAATTGAATGGATCAGATTGATTGAACTAGATTTGAAATTTTGGGTCCTAAATCGTACTATGCTGGAATTGATTTCTTTAATTTGTGGTTATACTAGTATAATCTGTGGTAAGGACCTCGTTTTGCACAATAATAAATTGTATTTAAAAAAATTGTCTCGCGGACAACATTAAGATGTAGAGTACCGAAAACTGCAGAGCCATTGAGAAATACTCAGAAAAAAAACAAATATATTTTAGTATGTATTTTCTTGCATTTTCATGCATTTGAAAACACTTAGATGGTTTGAATTTCTGTAATTAGTAATATTGATCAATTAAGATATTTTTGCTCAAGAAAAATATTTTTTGTGAATAGGTGTGAAATATTAAACATTCTTTTTCCTAGAGTCTTTGCTAGTATTACGAATTGCTCTTAGCTTAAATATATTGTGAGAAATCTATAAATTCAAAGTTCAATCTGAAAGTGCTAGATATTTTTTTTAATATAAAGAAAATTTGCGTAATTGCTCTGGAATTTAATTTCTTTATTTGAATTTTTTCTGGATATTTTAATCGTATTAGTGAATATCTGTTCTTCAAACGCTTGAGCAAATATTCACCTCTCTTGGAATATCTGTCCATATTCATATGTTCAGATATTCGTGACTTATTGTAATAAAATTTGTTATTTAAAAACTGAATTTTGGTTGCTTATTTTTGCTATTATTGTTGTTTAACCTTATCCCAGAGTGAATACTGGATAATCACAGTCTAGCCACAGGTTAATCAGGTGATCTTGATCCGCGCGGATCCACCTACCGTAGTCCCTTCTTCGGTGGAGTTCGGGGTTGGTTTAGAACTTTCTTCTTTTTCTTTTTTGGTTGAATCAACCTCTGACTCCTGGGGAATGGGGCGTTACAAGTAAGTCCTAAAATCCTAATGTTACGCAAGTTGATTTGTTCATACATAAACTGAAAAAAAAATAAATCTATGACCTACAAAAGAATTTAAACCAAAGACTATCTGAGACATTGTTATGCAGCTTATACAATTTAAAATAAATGTCAATTATATGGACCAAATTTATAACTAATTTTCTTTTCTCATACCTACATCATCTGTATAATTGCTTAGAGACGTACTGTTGCTATCAAGGGAGCGTTTAGGTTCGAGCGTCGATTGCTTGTAATTCTAGAGTGATAGGAAAAACCTTATGCCAGATTGTGAATCAGCAACCTCAAAAACATGTAATCGACGTGAAATTTTCAAAACAACAATACTCATGCGGACCAGTGATAATCGGACATAGTGTCAAAGGAGAGTTAAGTTATTCATTTTTATCATGTTTATGTAGATATGCATAATGACAATTTGATTTGAATATTGAGCATGTGATTTTACCTGAAAGGTATAAGTGAATGTGAACACGCAAGGTTGATCGGTGGATCTATTAAAATTTAAAAGGACATTATCATTTTATTGTTATGGTTATATAGATGTGCATAATTACGATCTGACCTGAAACTGCATATAATTCTATCTGAGAAGTGAAAGTAAATATGAACATGTAAAGCTGATCGATAGATCTAAGAGAGCAAATGTGCTCTTATAAATTTAGTGGAACAAATAACATTTGACCAGAAGACACATATGTGCCACCCCTATGTTATGTTCTGTAAACACTTATGGTTGATTGTATATTACGGTTCAGGAACGTAGAAACCGTTAGATATTGGTAACAATAAGCATCATTACAGAGAACCTCTGAACACTCAAGCTGTATTTCAACTGGTTTGTATTAGAACTCTCAAGGTAAAGTTCTAACTCTCTCGATAATACGAGGATGGGGCAAACACCAAAGGTCATGTGCGGAAGTAAGGGTAATGTTAAACGAAAAAAATTCGCGTTCCACACAATCCCATTTCGAGATCTACTGTTGAATGCATCGTAAGATGCGTCGAGTAGACGGTAACTATAAAGGATTGTAACATTTGTGATCGACCGAAATCGGCAACAAATAACTTGATGTTGCAGTGATTTGTGGAAAATACTCAACTTGGCATTCATAAAGCTGCTGAGCAACATGACATTACTCACATTTCTGCGAAAAGAATGAAGAAAGTGAAGTTCCACCCATAGAAAGTTCATCTGATACACCACCTGAATGAAGATGTCTTTGGTCGCCGTGTAGAATTTTGTGAAGAATGATGAAATAAATCAATGATATGACTTTAAACTCTGATTTATGCGGGGGCAGCGGGGGCTCAGGGATAGAGGGTTCACCTCTAGTACATGGAGTTCTTGGTTCGATCTCAGCTCTAGTGATGCGCACGAGACGAGTCGAGACAGAATTTTCCTGACAAATTTTGAGTCGAGACACAGCTCTTCCAATAGAAAAGAATACATTTTTCGAGTCGAGATATCACTTTTACAGCACATTTTCGAGACGAGACAGCCTCAAATCTTGTCTCGTGCTCATCCCTACTCAGCTCGCTCTAAGTGGACTTTGTGGTGGACAAATACCGTGTGCGTATGTTTTCTCGGGGTTGTCCCGTTTCCTTCCACTTTTCTTCATTCCACCATTTCATTCATTTCTCGTCACCACCGTCTCCCTTAGCCTAGGCGGCATAACTGTGGGACGTAAAACTTCATCTTCGTAAAAAGAAGATTTCATTTTTCTTTTCTTCTGATTTGTGCAAAAATGTAGACATAAATGACCTTGACAATAGTGTTGCTATGATAAAGCCGTCTCTAGCACTGTATTCACATACTCTACCAGTTATTGAATTTAAACCTAAAAATTATGTGTTTCCTGTAGACAGGCAGATACTCACCAAAGACCAACTGTATTTACTAGAGCTATCAAAAGTCATCCAGTTAGGGTACTGCTCTAAAGACTTCTCAGTTCCTAAACCTGGCCCTTTGTCATATTCAAGATGGTTCACTACAGCTAATAGAGTTCTGCGACTATACATTATTGTGGAAAGTTTTCAGATAATATGAGGCAAATTGCCAATTTTATCTTAGTCATATATGCCTATGTGGTTTGCCATTAAGTTGAGCAACAATTTGACCGAAGGTCCACAACATATTTACGAGACCATTCAGGAAAGGCGGTATTTGCCAGAAGAGCTGAAATAAGTTGCAGATTCCTTTACGGAACGGAAGGCTTACTTTGCTCATCCCGAAAATTTGCTTTTGCGATGGTCATTGATGACAGAAACCACATTCGAGAGTTTGGGTACAGACGAGTTTTGAAGGCAAGACAAGCAGCTCCTGAAAGCGATCCTATTAGACATTTTACGCCATCAAATCTGAATTTTGGAGCTAAAGATTACACCGAAATAATAGAATGAGATAATTGTAATCTTACGTCTCCAACTTCGTTAAAAGCATTGACTAATGACGAAATTAGCAGAGACTCTAAGCCCGTTATGAATTTCAAGAAGTTTCCATGTCATACTGTACTCAGGCTGTTGAAAGATGCGTTAAGCTTGTGACAGAAGGTTCGAGTAGAGTGTGTGGATACAGTGCTAGAGACGGCTTCATCAGAGCCACACCATTTTCAAGATCATCCATGCCTACGTTTTCGCATAAATCAGACAAAAAGAAATCTTTAAGTTTTAGGTTCCACTGTTATGCCGGCTAGGCTAAAGGAGACGTGATGATGAGAAATGAATAAAATGGCGGAATGAAGAAAGTGAGAGGAAACGGGAAAATCCCGAGAAAACCCAAGCACACAGTGTTTAATCACAACAAAGGTCACTTGGCGCGAGCTGTGATCGAACCAAGAACTCCATGCACCAGAGGTGAACGCTCCACCACTTGCTTCTTTAAAAGTTAGCTGATTCACCGAACATGCCTCATGAACTTGCTTATCTACTTATTACCAGTTTCTACTTAATTTTTAGGTGTTTAACATGCTGTACTAGTAACCTAATACGACAGGGAAACGAACACAAAAACATCGAGGACAATTAAACTTCCAGAGGCTCTTCCACCGGGAATCGAGGACCCCGTAGACCAAAGGTGCACGTGCTAGCCACTAGACCACCGGGGAGGGAACTACTGAGCCACCGCTGCCCTCGCAAAAATCAGAGTTTATAGTCATTACTAATGGACAAAAATAAAGGGGAAAATGGAAATTTCTAGGGAATGAATTATGTAAGATTATAAACTTCTAAATACTGTTGTAAATAATACACGATAACCATTGGATGGTTGGTTGGGTAGGGTGTGAATGGAACTCGAAGTGAAACCACCCCATCGTGTTGAGTAGCGTTCTTATCTTATTTATTTTCAGAAAATAAAAAAATCTTAAACTTCAAATTTTGCTAAATTCGAAAATTTTGCAAACTTTTGACAGTGTTGCGCGACCTGAGATACCAGATAAATATAATTTACTTATTTTAACGTTGTTTTTACATTCTTGAATGAACCTTTATTCCATATGAACATTTATGCAATAGGAACCTTTATTCCATATAGGGTCATCATGGTATATTCTTTAGTTGTTTTAAAAAATATTGAAAATTTATTGTTTTTACCGGATTTTTTAAATTTTAATTGCGATGCGCGACCGGAAGATATGTAAATAAAAATTTTCCATTTTTTGGGATTTTTCTTGTCTATTTCAACAGAAACTTTTGCGCACTATAGCGTTTCGAAAATAATAAAATGATTTTTTCGAACAGGGTGTCCGGTAAGAAAATGCAAAGATTTCGGGAGGTAATTCGGGAGGTCATTCTAAGCCAAAATGCCTATATGAACATAGGGTCTAATCCCCTTCGTTTCGGATGAAAGTAAATTTTTGCCGCTTGCACTTCTCAAGTTCCGTGTGAAAGCTTATACAACACCCTGTGGATGGTTTTACGTTAAGTATTATACCTCGTTTTAAAGCTACTGAAACAGACTTTCAGACGGTATACAGTTTGTCCACGTACTGCATACAAGAGGGAAATAATGGAGGGAACATTTTCGAATTGTGCTATAAAATTCCCTTTTTCAAACAATTTTTCGCCATTCTTGGGTGGAAACACTGGCAATAGAGTAGCAGGGTCTAATTGGGGGAAAACGATGTTGTATACCACAAACCCAGGTGAAATGTCAATTTAGTGTCTTCATTAGAAAGCAGAGAAAACTGCTTACGAAAGAATTTAATCGTAAAAGAAAGATTTCTACTGGAACCAAACAATTGTGTTGATTGAACACTTATACAGTAATTATGTCCCTTATTGGAATGCTATTGGTATTACTGTATTATTCGAAGAATTGTGGGACCTTACAAGAGTCAATCTGCAATCATGTGGATTAATACCATTGTACTACTTATGAGTTTAATTATCGTCGAAAAGTACATTTTTAGAGCACAATAGGAATGTAGTTGAACACAATGACAGGCACGAGGGCAGATCCCGACGTAACACAACTAGCGTTCATCTTCAACATTATTAGTTGGAGCGTACAGCACATTTTCAAAGATATCACCTTCCTCCTGAATGCACTTTGCAGTGCGCCTCAGGACATGCATTGTTGCCCGATGGATGTCTGCTCGTCGCTATTTGACGGCATTGAATGCCTGTTGAATATTCTGGAGTAAGTCTTCTCGTGAGTTGGCCCTCCGTCTGTACACAATGTCCTCCAACCACACCCGCAAGCAAAAATTCAACGGTGTAAGATCCGGGGCGCGGGGTGGCCAATGAATCAGCGATCTGCGTCCTCCGCGACCTATCCAACAATTAGGAAACTTGGAGTCAAGATAGTGACATACACGTCGTGTGGCATGGGAGGGAACCCCGTCGTGCTGGAAGTACATAGACACCCGAGTTTCCAAATTCACATCTTCCAGCAGTACCAGCAATTCGTGGCGCAGGAAATGCAAATAATAGTTATCAGTCAAACGCTGGGGAAACACAAAGGGACCGATTATCTGATCACAAAGAATCCCCGCCTAAACGTTGACAGAAAATCGTTCCTGATATTGTCTAACAGCGATTGCTCTCGGATCTTCGTAACTCCAACGATGCCAGTTGCGGGTGTTGTTTATCCCATTCCTTGTGAAAGTGGTCTCATCAGTGAACAAAATAAATGGCTAAACATTCGGATGCTCCTGTACCAATTGAGAAAAAGCAACACGTAGTTCCCTGTCTCCTGGATGGAGATGTTGTACTCTTTGAATGTAGAACGGATACAGTCCCTCTCCCCGAAGCACATCATGTACATACGTACGTGGAAGTTGATGTTGAGTAGCCATCTCCTAACTCTGGTTGTTGGACGTTGCGTTGCAGCCTCAATAACGTTGTCTTCTTGCTCAGGGGTGTATTTTGAAGGTAGTTCCGACGTTAAGTTCACGCTGGGAAGCTCACCAGTTTCACGTAGTTTAATACACACGTTTGTGAAGACGCGTGCATTAGGGTCTCTGCGGGCAGGAAATCTACGCTGGTATTCATCCACAGCAAATTTGGCATTACCATCACAAAACCCGTAGACATACATCATATCTGCATATTCCGCGTGTGTGTATTAGAACAGCATTCTAGTACTACACCGTCTTCACAGTCACCACACCAACTTCGTTCACAGTCTACAAACACGCACTGTACTACACTTACTAACGGTCTCGCCACTCCAGCTATCACATGAATCCACGACACAAAATAGCAAAGAGAATTTTCAAGCTGGTGATTTTTTTAACTGACTTTCATTCCCATCTGTCGATGGGCGGGCCGTAGAAGGTTACGCCTTCTCTTTGGCCAGTGGTTGAGATTAATAATTGTTGAGTACTGTAGAGATGATCGTCAGGTTTCAATAAGATGTTGGAGAACCTAAAGTAAAAATGTTAAATTTGATGCGCCTGAGAAAGGTGTGGTAAGCTTAGGCTAAAATTTGTGGCCTATGTGGTCGGACCTTTATCGATAGAGATGTGGATGGGTTTGGTATATATTGTGCTCCGGGTTGTAGTCAGGTGAATTTATAGCTCTTTCGTAAATGGCGAGGAGGTGGTCCAGAGGAGGATATCCAGAACGTAGGAGAGCAGGAGTCTGGTCCAAGAGATCGGCGATTGTAAGATGAGATGTAGCTATATGATGTGTAATATAGCTGGTTCGGAGGGTATATAGATGGTCCAAAATAGGGGGCATGGTGGTATTTTGATAGAGGTGAGTGTTTGGGGTTTGGTATGAGAGAGAGTAGGCGATGCGTAAAGCTTTGCGCTCGAGAAGTTGAAGGCGGTCATAAAAATGTGGTGGTGCTGAAAGCCACGCTAGATTACCGTATGTCATAGCTGGGCATACAAATACTTTATAGGTGTATAGCAACACTCTGGCGCTTAGGCCCCAAGTTGTGCCTTTCAAGTTTCGTAATAGGTTTAGACGTTGGCGGATGTTTTTCTCGAGAGCGGCTAAGTGTGTGCGCCATGTCAGATGTTTATCAAAATATACCCCAAGATATTTAACGCTGTTTTGAAGGGAGATCGCTGAGCCGAGTACCGTAATACGGAGGCGTTTAGGATTTCGGGAGACGCAGTATTTATGTTTCCTGCGAGCAAAGAGCGTCATTTGTGTTTTAAGTGGGTTCAGTTTTAGTTTCCAACGTAAGCACCATGAGATTAAAGTGTCTATTGGTGTTTGTAGGTTTGATGCGGTCTACAGAGCAGCTG
The DNA here is from genome assembly GCF_964235325.1 of Thermobia domestica. Taxonomy (NCBI): domain Eukaryota; kingdom Metazoa; phylum Arthropoda; class Insecta; order Zygentoma; family Lepismatidae; genus Thermobia; species Thermobia domestica. Next base: position 84,085,975 of record NC_137464.1, on the reverse strand, counting down.
AGAGCAAGATAGGCAGTATCATCGGCAAACTGTAGGGCATAGATTGGAGGTGACGGAGAGGGCATATCGGCGACATATAGGATATATAGCAGCGGAGAGAGAACGGATCCTTGTGGCACTCCTGCTCTCAAGAAAAAATCATGCGAGTGTCCCTGGTTTAATTGAATGAAGACACGGCGTTGATATAGACAATTTGCTATCAGACGGACATAATGGAGTGGGAGGAGACGTTTGAGTTTATATATTAATCCCTCATGCCAGACGGTATCGAAGGCGCGCTCTACATCGAAAAAGATAAGCACAGATGGAAGGTGCTTATTCAAGTGATTCTAAATGAGTGATGAGGGTTTGAGGAGCTGTTCACTGGTTGCGAAAAATGGTCCGAATCCTGTCAAGCTGGTGAGTTTTTTTTTGTTCGTCGTCCCGTTTAAAGGGTTGTGCCCTTTCTTCGGGTAAGTGCTGTAATGTAGATCAATTGTCTCTATGTAAATGTAGGTGGTCTAAGGGTTGCCAGGTTTATTATTTCTTTATTCATCACATTAATATTAAACATACATGGATTGAAATGATTCCAGGAGAGAAAAAACATATATATAACACAAACATTAATAGGTTAATGGCAAGAAGACAATATTGGCATTTATTACATAAACACTAATTAAGAGGAAAGAAAGTTGAGGGCTGCAGTAATATAATGAACAACTGTAATGAATGGATGAAATGCAGTGCTTTGGACGTCACATCACAAGGTTATGTTAGTTCAGACGAATGAGGTTATCTTCTGTTCCTGGGGCGATTCAGGAACTGATGAAGACGAAGGAGGCCCTTGTTAATAGGTATTACTGTGCATATGATGGATAGATGTGAGATGAAAGTTCGTGCGGTCGGTAGATTGTATAGATTTCGGGGTCCAAGATGTCATCATCTAACTGTAAATGATATAATGTCATGAAGTGTTGGAGAGGGGTGTCAATGAAAGTTGGTGGTGCATCGTTGTCACGGTCGTAGCGGAGTATATCAAGTATCATAGGATGGGGCTGTGCCATACGTTTGCTGATGTAACGTATACGAAGTTGTTCAAGATGCGTTAATAATGGCGGAAAATCGATCATCTCATAAAGTAAACGTGTTGGATGCGGTAGGCTTATGCGGTATGCTAGGCGTATAGCATGGCGTTCTAGTATAGCAAGTTTTTGATAAAATTTTAATGGCGCAGATGCCCAGGCTGTATGTCCGTAGGTTAATGTACCCCGCATGAAGGTTTTATAGGTATTGAGAACGGTACGTGCCCTTAATCCCCAGGTTGTGCCCACTAATCTTTTGAGAAGATTAAGTCGATTTTGTGCTTGACCTATGAGTTTGGTGAGGTGTGGAGTCCAGGTAAGATGAGTGTCAAAAATGACACCGAGATACGTAATAGTACTTGAAACTGGAATAGGCGTAAGATCAACCTGAAGGCGAAGTAGATTCGGGTTTCGATGCACTCGTGAACGGCGTCGACGTGGTAAGAAAACTATGGTTTGTGTTTTGGAAGAGTTAATATTTAACCTCCAAACATGACACCATCGCACAAATGAATCAATGGCTACTTGCATGGTTTTATTAAGTGATTGTACGGTGCGGCCAGATGTGAAAAAAGCAGTGTCGTCAGCAAACTGAAATATTGTGGTGTTATTAGGAATAACAAGATCAGCGACGTACAGTAAGTATAATAAAGGAGACAATGATGAGCCTTGTGGTACACCTGATTGCAGCAAGATAGGATGAGATAGCGTTCCATTGATTGAGATGTAAGCTAGTCGTCCTATTAAGAAGGAGTGTATGAAGCGGATGTATGAAGTTGGCAGGAGATAGTTACGAAGTTAGAAGGTCGTGCATGCGACGGACAAGGATTCTTTCCAAGATTTTGCATAGACAACTAGTGAGGTGAATAGGGCGATAGGATGTGACTTCTGATGGAGGTTTCTTTGGTTTAGGAAAGAGAAGCACTTTTGAGTATTTCCAGTCGAGTGGAATATATCCAGTGCGCAGAATAAATGTATAAATGGTGCTAAGAAAGAGTAGAAAAGACTGAGGCGCTTGTCTGATGAGTACATATGTAACAGAGTCAAATCCTGGTGCAGTATTCCGTTTACCTTTAAGTGTATTGCTAATAGTTTCGGGTTGAATCGGCCTGGTTAGAGGATTGTTTGGTTCTAAATCATGATCAGCAGACGGACGAAAGAAAGGAGAAGTTGCATCGGTATGGCGGTTTATAGTTAATTGCAAGCGATCTGGTGTATGCCAACCGGGTAGAGGTGTAAAGATATCTTGAAAATAGGAAGCAAAAATATTAGCCTTTTCTGCATCCGTGAGGACTGCTTGATGATTATGAACAATGGGGTAAGGCGTACGAGAAACTCTACCTGTAATTGATGGAATTTGCGCCAATATTTGGTAGGATGTGTTTCATTAGCTAGTGTGTTGGAAGTTTGAATCCAGTGGCGTCTCTTGAACGCAACGATATAATTATGCGTGATCCTTAGGTACTGGCGATGAAGCCGAAGCGCTTCAAGGTTACCCGTAGCGAGATATTCACGGAAAGCTCTCCGGGATGCTGAAATAAATGGTAAATTTTGCGGAGGTAACTTAGGTTTGTGTAGCTGAACTTCGATTGTTGGAATGGAACGTTGTGCTGCGTCTTGAAGGGCTGTAGTAAGTCCAGTGATTGTTCGATCGAGTTCGTATTGCGTACTAGGCATTGTGAGCGTAGTTACGGCAGTGTCTAAATCGGTGCGATATTGTTCCCAATTTGCCTTTTGATAGCAGTAGACCTTCTGAGGAGGAGGCTTCGGCTGAGTGTTGGGAGAACAATGAAGTTCGACTTTGATGGGGACATGGTCGCTACCTATGGAGTCAAGTACAGATATGTGAATATACTGAGATAGTGAAGATGAAGTTATGACTACGTCAGGAGTAGTGCGACTGATAGGACGTGTAGGTTTCGGTAAAGTATGAAATTCAGCTCGTGTTTCATTCCGAAAAAAATCGAGAAAGTTGTCTTTGTCACGTTGGGAACGGCTATGAAAATTGAGGTCGGCCATGATAATGTAATGCCGGAAGTTGGCACCAATATAGCGGAAGAAATCATAGCTGATAACTCTGCCTGGACGATAGTAAGTAGTAATAAAGGTAACTGTTTTGCCTCTAAAATAAATTGTCGTGATGTTATGTTCAGGAAGGTGAAGAGCAGGTGGAACAGTAACTGCACGATAAGGAAGACTTTGCCGAATGCCAATAGCTGTGCCTCCGTAGAGACGTGGTCCAGTTGGAGCGTCGTGTCGAAGTAAATTATACTTCGGTATATAGCATGTTAAATAGGGTGCAAGGTAAGTTTCATTAAGAGCGAATGCGGCAATTTGTTCCTCCTTGAGGAGCTGTGTAAAGAGCAGTTGGTGCGTCAACAGTGATCGTATGTTAAGGAAAAGTAAATTGTAACTCATAATGAAAGTGAATATAAGTCCGTAGGTAGAGTTGTCCATATCAAACATAAACTTCAAGTGGTTGGATTTGGAAATGCACTGTTGGTCCGGAATACGTTGCATGTAGTTGTAGATTAAATAACAGTTTGGCTGCGTGCATGATTTGAGTTAGAATATGGTTGCGAAGAAATGGGTGGATGTTCTGTAGTGAAATAGTGAGAAAACGGAGTAGATCTTCGACGGTAACTGGATGGCGCAATGAATTTGCTGGTGGAGTTGGTGCATCGACCGAACGTATTGGAACAACTAGTTCAGGCTTTGCTGGATCAGGCTGAGGCTTAGCTTTACATTTATAGCTGTACGTTGGGTGACGTTCAGAACAGCGATCACAACGTGGTGGTTCTTGAAGGTTTGGACAGCTTTTTGTAGGATGTTCGCGGGAACAATAGCCACATTTGGTGCTGTTTGTGCATTCAGCTGTTGGGTGTGAGTTATATTGTTGACATTTCTCGCAGCGAACAGGTAGTGGTGCTGGCGTGCGAGATGGCTCAACCTTATATTTGCGTCTATAGATATATGCGCCCTTGGATAGAAGTTGATCAATCAGCTGTTGTTGATCAGTCAGCACTCGAACGAGATAAGTTGGTCCCTGGTTGTTCTTTATCCTAATACAACGCTTTATAGGTAGCCCTTCCTGATGGAGTTCAGCAAGAATTTCGTCATCAGTAAGATCAGGCTCTACACCACGAATAACTACAGACAGCATAGGAGGTCGCCGTGGTGGAGGAGGAGTTTTGCGTGTACTCGGCTGTAAAGTAGAAATCTTTGCTTTCGTCCCAAAAATTTCATAAGTTGCCTTGTTGCGAACATGCGTGGCGAAATTTGGGTTAGTGGATTTCAAAATGATGCCACGGCGTGTCTTAACAATTTCACGGATCTCAGGCCGAGGGACGTACTTGACTAACTGCTGGAAGACAGCACGAACAGTGTCATATTTCTGATCGTAGTCGGTTAACAAGAAGTTGTACACGGGATCTGACTGGTATTGATGATTATCGGCAGAAGTGGATGCCCAATCCATACAATGGCTGTCAGTTGTAGTCTGATGAACATTGGGAGTAATTCGTTGCTTCTTTGAATCTAGCGCTTGTTCGCCATCAGAGAAAGATCGAGAACGAATTCTATGTCCTTTAGTGATGCAGTCAGCGTAGGTAGTCGAAGGAATAGAGTTACGGTCTGAACGAGGTGTTCCCGTAACAATCCTTGGCTGCGTCTTTTGGCGACCGTTAGGCCCGATGATAAGTGGTGGAGGTTGTAATCCTAAATCTTGACCGATATTCGTAGGTCCGTTAGCTTTGCCAGTGTCTGTCATCGTGATAGAGTAGTCGAGGGCCGAAGCCCAGATGAAGATGAAAAAAAATGAAAAGAATGTTAGATGAAGTTCAAAAAAACAAGACACCCTCCGAAAGTGAAAACTTTCGTCAGACCCCTAAGTGCTGTAATTGTGCTATGCTCGCAAGTACGTATGCTATACTTGGTCCTCGCTGGCACAGTAACTGACACAAGAGAGGTTAGGTTTCTTGGTAAGGTATGTTGGTGAGTTGCGGTACGCAGCTTATCATAGAAGGTATGACAAAACATTTCCAGGAATTTGGGCCGAACCGTGGCAACGTCTCTGTTGCGTGTACGTGAGACGATCAGAATGTTTGCGTGCACTGGAAACAATTATTTACCGCCTTCGACAACTGTACTGCACTGGATGCTCTGGTCTCGACAACTGTACGAGTACTTCACTTTACGTGAACTTTGCTGCTGCCATCTGTTGTTCACACGATTATAACATTGTTCTTGGATAGAAATGTAGAGCTGTCGATGTTAGAGAATAGAATTGTATTCCTACTTTTGCTTAAACACGCGTTTATTAACATTCGTAACCACTATAAGCTATAGCAAATTCGAATCTTGTAATAGAGTGATTAGTAAGAAATGTTCGCTGCTTTCTAATGAAGACACTAAATTGACATTTCACCTGGGTTTGTGGTATACAGAATCGTTTTCCCCCAATTAGATCCTGCTACTCTATTGCCAGTATTTCCACCCAAGAATGGCGAAAAATTGTTTGAAAAAGGGAATTTTATAGCACAATTCGAAAATGTTCCCTCCATTATTTCCCTCTTGTATGCAGTACGTGGACAAACTGTATACCGTCTGAAAGTCTGTTTCAGTAGCTTTAAAACGAGGTATAACACTTAACGTAAAACCAACCACAGGGTGTTGTATAAGCTTTCACACGGAACTTGAGAAGTGCAAGCGGCAAAAACTTACTTTCACCCCTATCTCCGAAACGAAGGGGATTAGACCCTATGTTCATATAGGCATTTTGGCTTAGAATGACCTCCCCTAATGACCTCCCAAAATGTTTGCATTTCCTCACCAGACACCCTATATATATGGGTCAGTCAGAAAATTAATTGCACTCCGTAAATATTTTCGGTCAAAGGCTATTTTGATGAAACTGTGTGGTAACACTGCAGAATAGTAGCTATATCGGATGACGTAGCGGCTTTCACGAGGCAAGTTTAGATATTCTGACAATCAGTTGTAAACATATCTTGACAGCTACAAGTGGCGTCCAAATTAGAAATGAGTACAGTGATTAGTTTTCTGTGAGCGAAAATTTGTAACTGAACTGACATTTATCGGCAGTTGCATGACATGTATGGTGAAAATGCAATGTCACATCAAACTATCGCGAAGTGGTGCGACTTGTTTGAGAACGAACGTACATATATTGACAACAAACGTGCGAACTTGTGACAAAGTTTAAGTGGGAAGTGTGGGATCACCCTCCCTATAGCCCACACCTTTCGGTGGGTGACTTCCATGTGTTTGGCCCCATGAAAGACGAACTTTCAAAGCGACGATATCACTCTGATGATGAGGTGAAAGCTGCAGCCTAAGAATGGTTATCGGGCATTTGACGGGATTTATTTGCAGAAGGCGTAGAAAGACTTGTACACTCCGCATCAAAAAACGCCGTGCAGTTAGGCCTCCCAATATACACCTTCTTACCCCATAATCATGTCAGATAAAAAAAACCTCTTTCTCCTCATTTCTTCTCCCCCATACTAAAATTAGCTAACAATATGAGCGCAATTCTGATTTCAAACTACACGTGTATTAGTTTCGATAAAATGAAATAACAAAACCGAGACGAAACAAGATTCATAAGTTGATGTAGGGAGAAACTGAAACGCATATAATGGAAAGTTGAAACCAATGGATGTGTATTACACAGAGATTAAAAAATGAAACAGAGAGAGAGAAAAAAAGAAGAAGAAGAAGAAGAAGAAGAAAGAAAAGGGAGAACAGATAAAACTGTGGAATTCAAAAATAGTAAGAAAAGAACCTAACATTATAAAATTTCATTTTCAAAAATCCAACACTATCATAGAAATAACGTTTGTTTTCACATACTTTTTCAGAACCATTCGAATATATAGAGGATGCTTTAAACGTTCATTATGCCATTTCATAATGGATAGCATACTCAATTTTCAATAGAACTGTATATCTCCGAGTCACATTTAGGATAATGTCAAAAGTTTAACACACATGCTTTGTTTCCGAGTGGTTCGATTGGAAATTCGTTAGTGTTCATTGGACGTACTGATCCAAAAACACATTCTAATATACCCAGTAGATAGCGTTGGAAATATCCTCCATTTCAGACTACTAATGTAAACTGAACAAAAAAAATTATAATAAAGCGAAAAGAAAAGGAAAAACGAAAGAAAGAGATTAAAGTCCAAACCGTATTGTAATGAAAGGTTACAAATGTTCCAAAGCAAAAGTTTATGTTCGTGTTAGATGTAGCATGTTTCAAATTTCAACGAGAATAAAACACATTCAATTATAGGATGGAAACAAATTTTGTGTCTAACTAGTACAAATAAAATTCTGTTTTCAAATAACCAAAGAGGTTACCATTTTTTAGTCTTTTCGGAAGATTTATCTGTTCCGAACATTCAGCATTGATTTCATCTCTTCCAGATATGACGTAATTTGCACAGATAAAATAAACACGTTAAGAGTTCAAATGGATCATCGTGTCAGTCGGATGATGTAGACCACCACTGGGTCGAGGATTCAAATCCGCAGTGATTCGGTATTTCGACTGAGACTCGGTAACCCGGAGGATAAAAAAGATATTTTACTTATTTCTGTGCGTTTAAACAGTATTAATGTCAGAGGTGACCAGGACTGGGGTTGTTATCCCCAGAGCTCGAAAACCACGACGCCGAAGTTCCCAGTTAATTAGATTCTCAAGACCAGGTATATGGAGCTCTTGCTCCGTTTTAACTTTGGAACATGAAGTGTGTGTGTGTGTGAAAGAGAGAGGGGGAAAAGTGAAAGATGCAAAGACAAAATAGGTAAACGTCAAGAAAGGGAGGGAGGGGGGACGAATATAAATATGAAATATACTTATCATTGCAGTGTATGATGTAGAACGCACATACTGTTTACTCGAATTATCGCCAGTGATGCTTTGTAAGTTCTCCATCAGAAGATAAATCTCTGTTTGCAGCCATTATTTTATTCGAAAAAACAATACTACCTGATGGGGAATCGAACTAAGATTTTCTATTTAGAAGTCTAGCATGTTATCACTACACCACCGCTTTCTTTACCAAACTTTGTGTAACAAATGGTGTAATGTTTCTTTCTGAGAACAATAACACGTAAAGTGTATACTGCAATCAATGATGTCTTTGGAAAGTCCTGGTAATCCCCTTGCCCTTTCCAAACCAACATTCGTAAATCGTCTCTATCATGATACAGCTGTATGCGTCCACGTTCTTACGTATTGCTTTTCCAGTATGATAAGTCGATTCTTCACAATCACTTTTTAAAAAATTAACTTTGGCGTGAACAGGATTTGAAGCTATGTTAGATAACTGTATTATTCATAAGGCCATTACGTTACCCCTACACTATCGGGCCACTTCAAAACGAAATTCATTTATTCCTAGAGAGAAATTAATGCTTACTAATAAAGGAAAACATACAATCCAGGAAAAATAGAGAAGTAAAACATGTTTGGCAGTACTTTCGCAGTGCAATTTCAAACGTACGCAAATAATAATAATAATAATAATAATAATAATAATAATAATAATAATAATAATAATAATAACCTATATTATAAAATTGAAAGTAACTATGTTTGTGGCTCCTAATTTCTTGAACCACCCAACCGATCTTCATCAAATTTTCAACATAGATTATGTTCGGGCCTAAGGAATAACTAAAACTTGATAACTCGTGAAACAAAGGATCAACCTCGATCAATTTTTTTACATAGTTGAGGTTCCGACCTGAGATGATTTTTATCATTTCACTTTCACGGGAGAACTTAAGGGAGTCGGAGGGGAAACGACATTTAAAAAATAACGAAAAATGACTGGTATTAATGGCGAATCTCTTATTCTTGGAGTCGCTGAGATTAACAATAACATATCTGATGCTGCTTAAATCCAAATTCAGCCCCGCAACTTGGAGCAGGGAGAGACATAAAAATGATCGAAATAACCCCTATCAGTGTCGAATTCATAGTTTTCCGACTCGCTGAGATGAACAATGACAATGCAGATGCCGTACACCACAACATAGGGTGGGGAGTGGATATATAAAACTCATCGAAAATAACCGATATCAAAGAGCGCTTTAGTAATAATAAAGAATGACTGACAAGTAAACCTTACGTTTGGGTGAATCGAGTTGCTGACGGAGACACATATGAGAAAGTAGTACTAAATGTGGTCAGTATTTCAGTGAAGTTATAGGTGCGAAGCTCCAGGGGTTTAGGAGATATAGCTACCAGAACATTACATTGAAGTACAGAATAGTCTTCATACAGTTGGAGGTAAAAGCTCTATAAGACCTGTTGTAACGACAAAAGATGAATAACAAATATACGGGTACATATTAGGACTAGGGAGAAGTCATATAGTAAGGGTATACCTGACGGCGGCCATCTTGAAATCCGCCATTTTGAATTAAGGTTAAGTTTTTAAAATAGGAATAGGGTCATGTGATACATGATTTAAGACTCGAATTTAATCAGAAGAACAATGGTGACGTTAATTTTGATTTACGCGCAATTAGTAAAAAGTTACAGGGAAATTAAATATTGTTGCAGCATATGTATTAGTCCTTTACCCCACCTTGTAAATTTTTTGTTAATGATAATAATTAAATAAAAAGCAGGTGGATAAATATTAGGTCTATGGTAAGAGTTGCCTTGATGGCGGCCATGTTCAAATCCGCCATTTTGAATCAGACCAAATTTTTAAACAAAGCGCACAACAGTGACATCTTATTAATAGCAAATTTGCCATAAATCCAACGGTATAACCATTTTTGCTTTGTCATTATCCAGCACAAAATTAAATGGGAATAAAGTAATGCAATAGATGACTTCGGGCTAGAAGTTAACCAAAAATAGAATGGTGGCGTTACAATGTTAGTTGTTTGATGCTGTACTTGCACGCCATTTCGTTCTTTTTCTTGTATCCTGTTCACATCTATTTCTCGTTCGCTATTTAAAACTTTCTCTAATTCAAAATGGCGGATTTGAACATGGCCGCCATCAAGGCAACTCTTACCATAGACCTAATATTTATCCACCTGCTTTTTATTTAATTATTATCATTAACAAAAAATTTACAGGGTGGGGTAAAGGACTAATACATATGCTGCAACAATATTTAATTTCCCTGTAACTTTTTACCAATTGCCCGTAAATCAAAATTAACCTCACCATTGTTCTTCTGATTAAATTTGCGCCTTAAATCATGTATCACATGACCCTATTCCTACTTTAAAAACTTAACCTTAATTCAAAATGGCGGATTTCAAGATGGCCGCCGTCAGATATACCCTTACTATATTACTTCCCCTTAGTCCTAATATGTATCCATATATTTGCTATTCACCTTTTGTCGCTACAAGAGGTCTTATAGAGCTTTTACCTCCAACTGTATGAAGACTATTCTGTACTTCCATGTGATGTTCTGGTAGCTGTATCTCCTAAACCCCTGGAGCTTCGCACCTATAACTTCACTGAAATACTGACCACATTTAGTACTACTTTCTCATATGTGTCTCCGTCAGCAACTCGATTCACCCAAACGTAAGGTTTACTTGTGAGTAACGGAAAAAATTACTATTTTCTCTCAATTTAACCCAACGAAGCGGGCAACACTGTTCTGCACGGATTTCCTCCCTGTGATAATAATAGTTTCTAACGTTTTCAAAGATGCTGAATTCAAATATGACAGACAAATTGCTCCATCATTCATCAATTTGCAAGGAGAGTACGTTTTAGGATATCTTTATTTCGACCAGTTTTTATTTTGACTGAAATTTGTCAATAGATGGCGCTGCACATCAGGGGTGCCCACAAATGGGAGCTACGACGCAAACTGCGTCATTGAAATATTTGGGGGGTTAAAAATCTATATAAATATGTTTGAGGTGGTGTAAAAATTAATCGAAAAGATTTTTTCCTGGAAAAACACCTACGGATAGACAATTGAGGGGGTGCGTCATGGACATGAGGGGGCTGGGCGCCACTGCTGCACACAATGTTGAAATTATTTCGTTTTATTCCGTCTCGTATCTTAAGGAATGAAAGTTTGCATTGCGTTTAAAATAATGCTTTACGTAGTGAAACTTACGTATTGCAGTTTTGTAAAACTAATGAAAAGAGAAGATAAATAAGAGTAATTTCAGTATCTCTTGCTGATTTCAGTCACATATAGATTTATATAAGAGATGTTACAAATTGTATTAGATTCCAACTGGCCACCTGGAGCTCTAACCAGGTTAAAAAATAGGGTATCCGTAGCTGGCGGAGAAAAATAAGCGAGTCACTTAGTATTTCCATCCCTATTGGTTGAATCGTGAACTTCTTAAATACGGTTGGATTACTTACATCTCTGAGGATTAAGGAAACAACTGTCGAGTTGATTTTAAGTCTCTACGGAGACTAATACACCAAAATGATCTTTACTGTTCACGAGCTGGCTATTCTCTTGGGTTAACGATTTGTTTTTGATATTCTTCTCTTCGGAGGCTAATATCACCTTAACTAGTTGACGACTTTGGTATCTACACCGGCTAACGATTTATATTAGTGTTTCCTCTTCGGAGGAGTAGGCACCTTAAAAAACTCCACCTTTAGAGCCTTTCTCTAAGACCACAGCATATACAGGGACCGTCAGTACCCTCTTTTGTGGTAAGCTGGCGCCATTTCCCAGTTTAGTATAACCGCCACCAGGTTATAGAAGTATTTTTTGTGGACGCTCTGTATATTTCGTCAAGACAATGATCACTTTTTCTATTTATATTTTATTCTGCGACCCATACAAGTTCTTTCTTCGGTGGGAATTGCTTATTTCCCACACAACTGGACAAAGCAGTCTTTCATTGCTTTTTCATATATATATTTGAAACACTGCTTTTTGGTGAGAAATTTCAGTTAGTGACGAACCATTTCAGTGTTTCTCCCTGACTTATTATTATGCACAGTATATATTCTGCTGTTATTTGGAATTGAATTAAGTGCTTTCTTTAATCATTTATGGAGATACTAGCTGACCAGATTTTCAAGTGATCAGAGAGACGCCAGTCGCATCGATTTTGCAGTTTCAAATCTGTACTTTCACACGCCCGAGTTATCGCAATGTCTCGTGCATTGTGACCAGTGGACTAAAATTAACATAAATTATTTTCCGTATTCTGTTTTTATGTGCATGCAGGTGATTTAACTGAGTGATTTTTTGAATGAACTGCCAACACTCTTCAGTCGACCACTGCAGCTCTACCTTGAGCTTTAGCGCTCAGGAAGTTTGACTCCGGTATTGTGTGCAGCCACCACGCACGTTGCGTCGAGAATTAAGTATGATTTTGTGTTAAGGGGCACAAGCTATTAGCCGGCGAAGGACGTTTTCTTACGGCTAGCCCTTAACTAGTGGAGCCCCAGGTTCCTATACCTTCTGCGTACATGTCATTCTACTTTGGAGACTTTCTTTTTTTTTTTTTTGCTGAAGACTCATCTTTACGCTTCAGGACTGTTTGGCGCAGCATCTGAATTTCTACGTGGGATTGTCCCGGCAACGTTTCCCCTAGTGCTAAACCCTCCAAGTGCGTCAATGGTGTGAGAGAAGCATTTACAGTAAAAACTGAATTATAATCTATATATAAAGGACTACATTGCATTAAAAAAGCAAAGTATGATTTTAGTGATGAAAATTCTCCCACATATTCTGTGTTAAGTGTTGTGTTAATTTCCCTTCGTTAATTTCTCGTCGCAATAGTATTCTAATAAATAAGTATAGTGGTATTTAATCCAGTGTGTTTTCGTTGTTTATGTGAGTGATGTTTGTGTGCGTTATGGTCTGGATGACTATCTGATCGTCCGTGAGGTTTTCGAGACGACACACCCGAATCTCTCGGCGCCTAATGCTCATCTCATCATTGACACCGACGAGCAATTTGGAAACAATTTGTAACCCTTCTTGGAGAGGTCCTTCATCGTCCTATCCAGGTAAGTTCAGGTCTTAGGAGAATACTTATTGGTAGGACCACGAACCACGAACATCAACCAGATTACAAGGTTGGTTACATATAAATGGCAGCCCGAACAGCGACTCGAACGCTGAGTGGTAAGAAATAAATGTCTACCACGAACAGAGACCTCGAACACGAATTGGCTATATAGTTATAAAAATGGCTTCTCAGAAGACGTCAACAAAATCAGATAAAAAAGTACAATCACCCCGGATTCCATGTCCCAGGGGCAAAATAATAAAATCTACGTATAAACCAGAAGTTTTTCTAGTGCCTTTAGGCAACAAGAAGGAAACAGCCACCCCAGCAAAATCGAAAACCACTACACTTAAGCAGTCCAGTGCTTCACAACCATCCACTTCGAGTAAGCCTGAAGATATGGATTTCACGGTAGTAGGAATGCTAAAGCGACGTAGGTCTTTCTTAGCAAACATCAACAAGGCAGAACACCTCACTAATAGTCCCTCAGCATATCCACCTCTCCCACTCAGTAATATGTTCGATGTTTTGTCCCAGCACAATCAGATAACGCTAGTACTAACACTAAAACTGCTACGACAAATCGGCCACCGAGTTTCAAGCCGCCTCCGATTTTCATCTACGGAATTACCAACCCTTATACATTTATTAAGACCTTGTCACGAGCATTGAAGGAGCCCCCTCTAGCTCAGCCCAATAAGGAGCGCAATCGGATTCAAGCGGCAAACAAAGATGATTATAATTCTATCAAGACTTATTGCGAACAAATGAAAACTGAGTATGCCATAGGGGTAGCAAAAAATGAAAGGCCTATTAAGGTGGTTTTCCGAAAACTGCCTATTGACACTGACTTAGACGATCTGAAGGATGAATTTATCCGACTGGGCTATAAACCAACAAGCGTTCATCAAATGTCAAAAGCAAGACGGATAACAAGAAAATTATGATACCACTCTTTTTGATTGCCTTGGAACGAACTGCAGCTGTTAAGGAGATATATGCTATCAACAACTTACACCATTACAAGATACAAATCGAACCATACAAGCCTCCCTCGGTGCTACAGTGTTACAGATGCCAACGCTTGGGGCATTCGCAGGACACCTGCCAAGCGCATCCGCGCTGTCTCAAATGTAGGCAATTTCATTTTATCCAGTCCTGTAGTAAATCAGACACCTCCACACCCGCCACTTGCGCAAACTGTCAGGGAGATCACCCGGCAAATTACCGTGGCTGTCCGGTATTCAAATCATATTCTGAGGCTCTTAAATTGCCGGCACAGCATCCGAGAAAACTTCAAGATAAAGCCGAGAAAAGTTTCAACAAACCATCAGCAGAGACAATTCTCAATCCCACTATTATTTATACCCAAACTATGGCTACGGACAATGAAGACGCTGAAGCTCCCCCTGCTTCCCACACCCAACCAGCTTCTGTCGTAAAACAGGAGAGCCCTAAAGAAGACCTGGACCTAAAGTCCATTCTTTCTTTTCTCAAGGGGTTATATTTCCACAAAATAATAACACATATTACACGTAGTATTATCCGTTTCCCTCAAGCAGCAGGTTCAGCTTCCAAGGCTGCAGCAGTAATAGGAACAATAAGCGGAATTGACAATGGCTGTTTCCTACATCATACACTTATCCTTGCTACATGGAATGCAGATGGTCTCGAGGGGCAGAAACAAATGCTAATTAGATTTCTCACACACCATAGAGTTGATGTCATGTTTATACAAGAAACACACTTTACTGCTCGGATCACTACTTGGCGACTACCCAATTACATTGTTTATCGACAGGATAGAGTGAGCAGACAGAAAGGAGGATTATTACTTATAATCAAAAAGGCATTCCCAGTCAGATTGCTTACAATACCACCCCTACTTACTTTGGAGGAACTTGCTGTCGAACTAATCACCCCAGGCGTTCCATTAATATTGGTCACTGGGTACAGGTCCCCTGCCGCACAACTAGAGCACACTGATTTCGATGTTATTTGTAACTTAGGGCCAAAAGTCATCTTAGTTGGAGATCTAATGCTAAACATGGAGAATGGAACTGTATTTCTCCAAACACTGCTGGAGACGCTTTACACCAATATCTCCTCACGTCCAATTTCATCATCAGTGCTCCGCCAGACCCAACTCATCATCCAAAGTTCGGCGGACAACCCGATGTGCTTGACGAAGCTCTTTGCAAAGATTTATTCTTTACCGTCCATCCTTATGTCATCTCAGATTTAGACTCTGACCACGATCCAGTATTTTTCACGTCTCACACCACAGCATCGCCCATTCTGCCCTATCCTTAAGCAAATAGAATCCGATCGGGATATATTTAAACAAAAGGTAAAGACTATGATCGATCTACGAGATCGGCAAGCCACCATTGAGGACATCGACCAAGCGGTTTCTCACATCACATTAGCACTTCGAACAGCAGAGGCAGCGAGCTCCACTATCAGAATCGCTCCAACGCACACAGGACAATGCGGCAGTCTACATCTGCAGATCTTCATTTAAAACGTTGGGCTAGAGGCCCATGGCAGCACACACTACATCCAGCATACAAAACATTATGGAATAAACTGCGTGAGAAGCTCAAGATGCTCGCACAGCGACAAAATCAACAGTACTGGGAAGATACTTTTCGAAATATCACAGCAAATGATCGTAAAATTTGGACATACTCTAAATCCTTTCAGCGTGCTACAAATGCTTCCAGAGCTAGAGTTGTTCAAGGACCACAAGGACTGACTCAAGACCCTCAGTCGCAAGCGGATACTTTTGCTAACTCTCTGGAAGAACAGTTCCAGCCTAACAGCACGTCTCGATCCCTTTCTGAAACAGCACATCCGAACCCCACTATATAGCATAAATACACATCACCTTAGTTACACCTCGAGAAATAGAAAGACATACCAAATGTCTGCCTTTGATGTTTCAAAAGCCTTTGATAAAGTCTGGTTAGCTGGACTATTATATGAACTATATACGCAAAGATTTTCCGATCGAGTTCTACATTTAATGAGTTCCTACCTCATTGGCAGAAATTTCATGTGTCTGTTGACGGTGTTAAATCCACGTCTAGACTTATTAAAGCAGGTGTTCCACAAGGAGCTGTACTTTTATCGCTTTTATATAATCTGTACACAGCAGATATCCCGACATTACACCATTGCTTTGTTACAACTTACGCCGACGAACTTCCCTTTTCACGACCAGTAGCTCACTTGCACAGTGTTACATCTACATGCAACATCAACTCATAGTTTTTCAGGATGGGCACGACGTTGGAGAATCAAAATCAATGCAGACAAAAGCTGTGCTGTCATCCAAGTCGGAGGCGCATCCGCGCCCCTCGAAATCTAAACTATGAGAACGCATTCCTCATGCTACGCACGCCAAATACTTGGGTGTAACTTTAGATCGTGGTCTAACTTCGCCGCACACATCAGAGACATAAAACAGAGAGGATTACGAAAAATCTCAGCGTTTTACCCCATCTTGCGCTGTAGCTCCCTTTCTCACGAGGTCCGAGTTCACATCTTCAAAATGATAGTCCTGGCTACAATCTCTTATGCATGTCCTGCCTGGCAACATGCCTCACATAGTCACATATAAACTCTCGAAAGTGTGCAAACTCGACCTGGTGGTATAATCATTGGTCAAGACAGATATACACGAAACAGCCAGATCCTGGAAGACTTAGAGCTACCCACTGTCAGAGACGTTCTACGGCATCTCCACAATAAGTTCTGGCGTACTTTACCCAGATATAAATCCAGGTATAGCTAACATTGGCACCGAATGCGCTCTGCGGAACGTCCATCGAACACCATGCATTTAACATCTCGCCAGAACTGGTAAAGTCATAATAAGGTACTCTTCGGCAGTTGTAGATGTAGTCTCCCATACATAAGAAAACCATTGTAACATCCAACAAAACACCAGCACATCTGATATATTCTTTATAACATATTACTCATGGAGTCAGGGGCTCCGGCCCGATACTTTATACAACCACAAAATTACCGTGACCGTATTACATCTACTCTTTCATTACAAATCGGATTGCGTATGTCGCAGTTGGTAATACACTCTCTTGGCCTGTATTTCCACTTACTGGAGTTCCACAGGGATCTGCACTCAGCCTATTATTATATATTCTTTACGCTTCTGATATTCCTCCAGCACCACGTAACGTTTTCACTTTCCAATATGCAGATGATACAGCTTTTGTTGCGCTTGGCAGCACTGTCCAGCATATTAGCTGTGCTCTTCAAGCAACTCTTGATAACTTGATCAATGGTGCCAGAGATGGCATTGCATTTAACTATCAACAACGACAAAACGCAAGCACTGGTCTTCGTACCACCTAACAGACGTTCCAGTGTCTACCGAAATCCGACACTTTTGCGAGTAACTGTCGATGGGTGTCTTGTACACCCTACCAACACTGCTACGTACTTGGACGTCGTCTTCGATTCAAAACTGACTTGGAATGCACACTTGCAAAAACTGAGAGCAAAGGCTACTATTCGACTAAATCTTTTACGCCGCCTTACAGGCATATCTTGGGGCCTCAAACTAGATGTCTTACTCCATACTTATAAGATGTTTCTTCGACCTATTCTCACTTTCGGACATACGACCTGGTGCAATGCTTCTACTTCCTTCTACGAAAGACTTTGCATATTGGAGCGTCATGCTATTCGACTAGCTCATCGAATTAAACTACCGTATCCTACGTGGCTCACGTATGAATATGTCGACTTTCCGAAGATCACAGACCATATTGCACAATTTCGTAATCGGTACATTACATCTCGCATTGAAACGGGCCATCCACTATTCTTGGATATTCTTCGAACTGATGCTCTCACTGATGCCGCGTATCGTTACAAGCATACCCCATTGAATATACTCATTTCCTTATATGTCCACCATGCAAACCTCACAGTAGCAGAACGCGACACCTTTGCCATTTATATCATTCATGCTCATATTCCTCATGTTTTTCCATCTTAGCACAGAGATCCTCACAACTAACAAGGGCTTCCCCTGTGATCATTAGTCCCGAGTCGCCCCGGGACAGAAGGTTTAACCTGCATCTGTCTGACTAATTTCTATATGTTTGTGATGTGACGGCACTTCATCTCATCTTTCATTTTCATTATCGTACATTTTCACTCAAGCACTATCTTGCATTATATATATATATATATATATATATATATATATATATATATATATATATATATATATATATATATATATATATATATATATATATATATATATATATATATATTGGTATTCTTGTACATTTGCACCTATTTTCTCCTCAATTATATTTCGCTATTCACATGATAACCTGTATTTATCATTTTTGCGTTATTTAATTTATTTATCCTTCGTTGTATATTCACATGTGGTCTTTACATTTTACTAACTTCTTTTGTGTACCTTATCATCAAAATATAAAGGAAAATAAAATGTAAAAAATAAATGATGCTATACCCCTTTTCAAAACTGATGCACAAATACCGATGTTAATAACAAACTTCACTTAGCCCATCCTTTGCTTTTCAAAATTACATTTGTATAGAAAATCACATGCCACAGAGAGGGAGTAACCCTCTGAGAGGCAGGAGTAGTATATAGTTTTCCAGAAACATATTGCATGCATGAAAGTAAATTTTCCTATTCTCCTTTTAAAAAAATGTAGTATTGTTAATGTGCACGGTCAGATTGGGTGGAGAGTGAGTGAGTATTGTATTTCTTAATTTTAATCATGTGTCGTAAGTGTCGTAACAAACCAAACAGTTTTTGTTACATCTGTGGCTGATTGATTCTTAAAACTCAACGGAAGCCATTGCCACCACTTTTGAAGAAGGCATATGAACTCTACTTTGGATGTAAAGCGGGTGATCAGGACAAAGTTTGGTCACCTAAATTAGCTGTAGCTCCTGTTCAAGGACCTTGTTAGGCTGGTTAAAGAATACATATAAAGCAATGATTTTTGCTGTTCCTATGATATGGAGGGAACCTAGCAATCAACTGGAAGACTGTAATTTACTTTAGTGAACGTAAGTGTTTTTTCTGGTAAATCAAAGAACAAATTGAAGTACCCAAACATATCTTCAGCGCTGAGACCTGTCTCTCACGACGACTTGATGCCTCTGCCAGTACCTCCAGAGCAGTACCCGTGGACTCAGAGTTGGAAGAAAAAGATGATTGCGAAGAGGAGGAAGAAGATGATGATGACTTTCCTTCACCCGAGACTTCCACACCACACGTGATAACACAAGCTGAGTTGAACGACCTAGTTCGGAACTTGGATCTACTTAAAACGAAGGCGCAACTGCTCGGTTCAAGACTTCAACAATGGAACCTTCTGGAAAGTGGGGAAAAAGTGTCACAGTACAGAAAGAGGGAATCGGCCATTGCAAAGTGGTACGAAATGGACGGTAATTTAGTGTATACTAACAGTGTTCGAGGATTGTTTAACGAACTGAAACTATTATACGAAACTGCTCAGTGGAGACTTTTTATTGATGCATCTAAAGTTAGTTTAAAGATCGTTTTACTTCACATCGAGAACAAGCTGCCGTCAGTACCAATTGCCTACGGATTTCACATGAAGGAGACATATGACAATCTTCAGAGAATGATGCAACAAATATGTTATTATGAACATCAGTAGAGCACATGTGCGGATCTAAAACTTGTGGCGTCATTGACAGAATTGCAAACACGTTACACAAAATTTTGTTGTTTCATTTGCGAATGGGACAATCGAACAAAAGACAAGCACTACGTTGTAAAAAATGGCCAGTTCGTGGGGAAGACATTCCTGGACAGAAGAATATAGCACAGCCAGCCTTAGTTGAGAATCTAAAGTCATATTACCTCCCCGTATATCAACCTTGGCCTCATGAAATTGTTTGTTAAAGCAATCGATAAAGAAGGGCAGGGTTTTGCTTACCTGAAAGAAAAGTTTCCAAGCGTTACTGACGCGAAAATAAAGGAAGGTATCTTTGTTGGTCCTCAGATAAGGCAGCTATTTAAAGATCCTAATTTCAAGCAGATATTAAATGGTGTGGAACGAAGAGCATGGAATGCGTTTGAAAATGTATGCAAGAATTTTCTGGGAAACAAGAAATCGGAAAATTATGTAGAAACAGTGGAAGAACTTATTTCCTCTTACAGGATTTTGGGGTTGCAACATGTCGTTAAAGCTTCATTTTCTGCATTCCCATTTGGATTTTTTCCTAAAAATATGGGAGGTGTATCGGACGAACATGGTGAGAGATTCCATCAAGATGTAACCGAAACGGAGAAGCGATACAGCGGTAAATGTACTCAGAATATGTTAGCTGAATACTGTTGGACTATCCTGCGTGACACATCTCCCCAGCAATACAAGAGACAAAAGACGACAAAATGAGAACTCAGTATTACTTTCTAAGCGTTTTGGATATGCATATATATGAAACGAAAGACACTGAACCACTGTATTCCAATTGATCCATATGATGCTATTGAGACATGTCATATGCTGTAGAATATTTTATTTTTGTGCATAAATTTCATATTAAAGTGCATCCTATTTCCTTCTAGAGATGTAGACTTATTAAAATAACTTTCAGAAGGAAATGGAGTTACTAAATTTCCTCGATTTTTTCTAGTTCTGATACAGATACGTCTACTGAACGTATTTTAATACTATGGAAAATTGGCAAAAATTAAACGATACTCTCGAAATTGGTGGGTGATGGAGAAAACTGTTTTCGGATTCTGCATGAAAAGCTCGAAATCTATAGGAATGAGCCCAATAATTTGCAGGGAGGAGCAAAAAGTTCAAATTTGCAGAAATGTGTAATTAATAATAATAATAATAATATACTACTGTGAACGTGAACATTTATTATTATTATTATTATTATTATTATTATTATTATTATTATTATTATTATTATTATTCACGTACTTGTGAACTTGCACGGCGAATTTACTGCATAATATGTTTTATTTCTGTAATTTTTCCTGGATTGTATGTTTTCTCTTTATTAGTGGGCATTAATTTCTCTCTACGCCTTCGAATAAATGAATTTCGTTGTGCACTTTGGTTCGTTCCAAAGATCAAGGCTAAAGTAGGTAATATTTGAGTTGTACTTTCAGGTGGCCCGATAGTTTAGGGGTAACGTAATGGCCTTATGCAGCTATCTAACAGGTTCTAATCCTGTTCACTCCAATGTTATTTTTTTGCAAGTTGATTGTGAAGAATTGACTTATCATACTGGACAAGCAATACATAAGAATGTGGAAGCAAACACCTGTAACATGATAGAAACGATTTACGAATGTTGGTTCGGAAAGGCCAATGGAATTACCAGGACATTCCAAAGACATTATTGATCTGAAGTATACACTTTTCGTGTTATCGTTCTCAGAAAGAAACACTACACTATTTGTTAAACAAAGTTTGGCTAAAGCAATCGGTGGTGTAGTAGTAGCGTGCTAGACTTCCAAATGGAAAATCTTGGTTCGATTCCCCATCAGGTAGTATGATTTTTTGGCATAAAGTAATGGCTGCAAACAGAGATTCATCTTCTGATGGAGAACTTACAAAGCATCACTGGCAATAATCTGAGTAAACAGTGTGTGCATTCTACATCGTATACTACAATGATAAGTATGTTTCATATTTATATTCATCTCCCCCCTCTTTCTCTTTCTTGACGTTTCCCTATCCTATCTTTGCATCACTTCTGCCTCCTCTCTCTCTCACGCACACACGAACTTCATGTTCGAAAGTTGAAACGGAGCAAGAGCTCGATATACCTGGTCTTAAGAATCTAATTAACTGGGAACTTCGGCGTCGTGTCTTTCGAGCTCTGGGGATAACTTCCCCAGTCCTGGTCACCACTGACATAAATACTGTTCAAACGCACGGAAATAAGTAAAATCTCTTTTTTATCCTCTGGGTTACCGAGTCTCAGAGTCGAATTATCGGATCACTACGGATTTGAATCCTCGACTTAGTGTGGTCTACATCATCCGACTGACATGATGATCCTTTTGAGCTCTTAACATGTTCATTCTATCTGGAAGTTACGTCATATCCGGAAGAGATGAAATCAATGCTGGCTGTTCGGAACAGGTAAATCTTCGGAAAAGACTAGAAAATGGTAACCTCTTTCGTTATTTGAAAACAAAATTTTATTTATACTAGTTCGACAAAAATTTGTTTCCATCCTATAATTGAATGTGTTTTATTCACGTTGATTGTTTTAGTTAAGGAGGAAGAGATTTTTATAATTTCTCTTATAGAATTCGAGTCTATGGGTAATAGATTTTATCCTCATGCTTCTCAGAGGATTACGTCCTCTCTTTGGCATGAGATACTTATATACAAAATAGGCGCAGGAAAAGGTAGGGGATGGGCTAAGGGATATTCTTTATTATCAGCTGAAGTGGAACATCTATTAACAGGGCCATGAACTCATCATCATTTAATTTTATATCATCATTTTACACTTATTTTTAATTGTGATAATAAACATATTATACAGACCTAGAATAACTGTAACAGTGCTTAATGATATAGTGCAAAAAAAATACGTATGATATAGTGCAAGAGAAACAAAGATAAGGAATAGGTGCAACATGTGGCCAGAGAAATTGTAAAGTAATGCAGATGAGAAATGAGATGAAGTGCTGGAACGTCACAAACATAAATGTGTTAATCAGACAGATACAGGTTTATATCTTCTGTCCCGGGGCGATTCAGGACTGATGAATACAGGGGGAAGCCCTTGTTAATGGTGAGGATCTCTGTGCAATAATGGAAAAAGATGAGGAATGTGATCGCCAATGAAATAAATGTCCTAGATTTCTCGTTCGTCCGGTGTCAGGTGCGTGTGTAATGATCCGCCATTTGGTGTACGCATTACGATCCTGCACCTACATAAATGTGTTAATGTTTTGCTCATTGTTCGTTTAAGTTATTGTATTTGTTATTAGTTCTTTAAGATGACGTTATTCTTAATCTACACTAGGAGACTGTGTAAAAATAACTTGGAATTTGGTCCGAATCCCTTGAAACTAAAATAAGAAGAAAATGATATACTTCACTACACTGATACAAGACAATAGGCAGGATTTTCTGAAGTTTTGAAAATTAATCTTCTGAATAACATGAACCTGTAATTAATACATTTAGGGGCTCTGCCCCTTTTCTTCGAAACTCCAGGGACAAATATTAAATTCAAAATTCGTGTAAATGTCATCGTTTTAATACTACGTTCAAAATCTATAATATAAAATTCAATTTTCTTAACTGTTCAATCCTGCAACCAAGCAAATCACGATCAAAGGTTTAGTTGTCTTGCATCATTTATTACGTCTGTAGAAATACGTATATTAAGGAGTGTAAGATTGAACAAATAATCAATGAAACGAATAATATAATGTGCCGTTTATTAATATGATACACAGTTATTATATAGAAGCTTTGCACTAAAATAACTGGATACCGGTTGCTAACGTCTCATGCCTGAAAGAAAGAGCATTTTATTTTGTAACATAGGTAATAATAATCGCAGTACTACAATGATTATTATGAATATAAAATGATTTAAGAATATTTATGATAAAAATAAGCTATTATTATGAATGAAATATAAATATGAGTGATGGATGAATTAGAATTAATGAATTATTACGATAATAATGTTTATGAAAAGAATTTTATGATTTTCTACGAAGGCGATTCAGCTTACCTGTGTTTATTCATGTATCACATATCAAGGCTAGAAGACAATTAAATTCAACTAAATGTCCATGGCATTCTACTCATGAAGCAAGCTTATATTGATTACTGGTGTAATACAGACTTTTATTGTTCAGTCTTAACTAATTCTACAGACGACCTAACTGAACTAAATCTAACCCATGGTGTATTCTTTCTTCATTGCTGCTCATTTCTTAATAAATCTTGTATGTAATTAGTTTTCATGCTCTATATTATCTTTGTATGATTATTGATTTATCACAGTTTTGTTTAATAGAATCCTACTATCTCAGGAATTGATTTATTCGTATTGGAATAATATTACTTAGAAAATTATTTGTTAAATTGAACATAGTAATACAACATAACTGATTCTATACTCCTTGCTGCTGCTGTTTAGCTTCTCGCATCAATATATATATATATATAAAGTTAAACGCAATCTCCATCTATTACGTCACGGTAATTCTCAGTTAACCGACCGAGCGTTGTGATTATGTGGTTTACATAATGCCAGCCTATTATTCAACGGACTTGGAATGCGTTATCTGTTTTGAGGACATACCTCAATGGCGACCATTTGCCTACAGTTCCACGACGCCTGCCATGTCGCCCGTCGCAGGACTGTATCAAAAATGAATTTTTTTGCGCAATAAGAAAAAAAAACCGTAAGCACGGGCTATAACACGTGTTGTTGATATATAGAGATATAAATATATTTAATGGTGAAAGTTTGTACCGAAAGGTGGAGTCGGTGAGAGCGTCGGAGTGAAGGATGTCTAAAAAGAGCGGATGACCTGTGTGTATACGAGAGTTGACGTATCTAATATGTGGTTCTGCAAGATGTTCCGTAATTTTCGGAAAGGAGATGTATTCATAGGTGAGCCATATGGGATATGGTAGTTTAAGGCGATAGGCTAGACGAATCACGTGCCTCTCCAGTATGCAGAGCTTTTCGTAATAATAAGAAGAAGCATTGCACCAGGCCGTATGTTCATAAGTGAGGACTGGGCGGAGGAACGCCTTATAGGTGTGAAGCAAGACATCCGCTTTCAGGCCCTAAGTTGTTCCAGTGAGTCGGCGTAAGAGATTCAATCCATTTTTAACCTCATCTGTTAGCCTCTTCAAGTGGGCGTTCCTGGAACTTG
The DNA here is from genome assembly GCF_964235325.1 of Thermobia domestica. Lineage (NCBI taxonomy): Eukaryota > Metazoa > Arthropoda > Insecta > Zygentoma > Lepismatidae > Thermobia > Thermobia domestica. The sequence goes on along the minus strand of NC_137464.1, from coordinate 84,060,949 downwards.
GAATCGAAGACTAAGTAGGTAACAGTCGATGTAGGATGTATAAGATATCCACCTACAGTAACTCGGAAAAGAGTTGGGTTCCTGGTAATTCTGGAACGTCTTTTAGGTGGCAAGAACACTATTGCTTGTGTTTTTTCTTCGTTGATATTAGATGCCACTTCTTACACCAGCTGATGAAATTATTGAGTGTAGTTTGAAGACCAGTATTAAGTTGATGTACAGTTTTACCAAGAGCGAGGAAAGCCGTATCGTCTGCATATTGAAAAGTAAATACATTGTGCGGAGTTAGAGGTATGTCGGAAGCATAAAGTGTATAAAGTAACGGGCTAAGAGCTGATCCCTGATTAACTCCAGTAAACGGAAATATAGGCCAAGAGAGCACATTACCAACAGTGACGTAAGCAATACGATGTGTAAGTAAAGAATGAAGTTCAGCAGTGGTGATAGGTGCTGTAAGAGGATGTTCCGGATCTATGACATGCTCTGTGGAGGGCTGCAGAGCAGGGATGCTAGATATGTTTATCCTTTCTGAACGTGTGGAAGCGGCAGAGGGAGTAAATACTGTCTGTAACTGAGTAGCAAAGGCATTTGGTTTATCTTGATCCGAAAAGAGAGGTGTGCCATGGTCAATGAGAGGATAGGTAGTTTTGGTGTTCTTTCCAGCAAGTTGATTGAAACGCTTCCAATATCGAGAAGGATGTGCGTCCTCAGATAAGTTGTTACATGTTTTAATCCAGTTCCTACGTTTATATGCATCCAGATAGTTCTTAACTGTGCGTTGCCATTGACGGTGGTGCTGAAGAGATTCACGGTTTCCTGTTCGATAATAATCGCGATGATGTCGTCACGCCTTCTGTGCAAGTGCGAGGTAGGTTGGAGGCAATTTCGGTTTATAAGGATGAACTTGTTCTATTGGAATGTGATGTTGAGAGCTATGTTGTATTGCAGTAGTTATAGTATTAAGACAAGAAGTGAGGTCGGTATCATTGGTACGTGGTGTTACACTATGAAGAGTATTCTCAATTTCTTGTCGGAATTCAGGCCAATGAGCCTTATCGTATCCCAAGACGGAGCGAGGCGCATCCACGTTGAAATTTGAAACATACTACATCTATGAGGAAAATAAACTTTTGCTTTCGAACATTTGTAACTTTTCATTACAACACAGTTTGGACTTTTAATATAGGGTATTTCTCATAGAAATTTAGCAGTACAATAGAAATCTTCAATTTTCTCTTTCTTTTCTTTTCGTTTCGTTTTTTTTTTTGTTCGGTTTGCATTAGTAGTCTGAAATGGAGGATATGACCAACGCTATCTACTGGGTATATTAGAACGTGTTTTTGGATAAATACGTCCAATAAACACTAACGAATTTGCAATCGAACCACTCGGAAACAAAGCATGTGTGTTAAACTTTTGACACTATCCTAAATGCGTCTCGGAGTTATACAGTTCTATTGAAAATTGAGTATGCTATTCATAATGAAAGTGACATAATGAATGTTTAAAGCACTCTCTATATATTCGAATAGTTCTGAAAAAGTATGTGAAAACAAACATTATTTCTATATTTCTGTTGGATTTCTGGAAACGGAAGTTTATAATGTTAGGTTCTTTTTTTACTACGTTTGAATTCCACAGTTTTATCTGTTCTCCTTTTTTCTTCTTCTTCTTCTTCTTCTTCTCTCCCTCTGCTTCATTTTTGAATCTCTGTGTAATAGACACCCATTGGTTTCAACTTTTCATTGTGTGTGTTTCAGTTTCTTATGACATCAACTTATGAATCTTGTTTCGTCTCGGTTTTGTTATTTCATTTTATCGAAGCTAATGTAGTTCGAAATTAGAATTGCGCTCATGTTGTTAGCTAGATTTAGTATGGAAGAGAAGAAAGGAGGAGAGGGAGGGGGTCTCTTTACCTGACACGATTATGGGACAAGTAGGTGTATATTGGGAGGCCTAACTGCACGGCGTTAGCTGTCGCAATTATATTGATGCGGAGTGTACAAAATGAGAATTTTTGCCTCACGAGATGGGATTTTGTAACATTTCAAGTTGGTATCAGTGCGTCAGATGGGCAGCACACATTACGAGCTAATAAATATCAAGTTTGTTTACGTTGAAAAATACAGGGCAGACACCAATACAATCTCGACTAATTGTTACTACTTCGTTCAGCTACGTTTCAATCATTTAACAAGGACCTCATTTATGGAATATGAAATCATTTTTATAAATATTACCGTCGATAACACCTTTTTATTACAATGAACAAGGTCACTCCAGTTAACGGTAATGGTCAAGGGCGCCAATCCTGGGGGGCGGGGGGCCCGAACCCCCCCCCAAAGCTCTAGTGGGCCCCCTATTGTATTTATAAATATACAATATTTGTCCAATTAAAATCCTCATATATATGCCTTCTGCATCTGAATCGACCTCCCCCAAATTTACAGAGAAATCGGCGCTCTTGGTAATAGTTCTATTGTAATTTAAAACTTAAAAATAGCTGTTACTTCCTTTATCACTACTCCTCTTTGGGGAGGTAAGACACTGAACATAGATAGTAGAGTAATGATGCATCTGTAAGTTTTCTGGATTTTTAAGAAAATCGTGAATATCGTTTGTTGGTAAAGTTACGTAAAAGCGCGATCTCAGTTAATTTTCATTCTTCGTCCCCTATAAATGCCTCTGAATAGGCCATAGTTAACCTTGTTGAACACTTTCATCATCCTTGTTCTTTAGTCATTTATTTACTGGATTCGTATTCGGGGAATTATTTTCTATTTTATTTCAAATAAACGGAAATGTTAAACGATTTGTTTTGATTGTTTCCCCTTCAAGTTTAGTTAAATGTCCCTTGCTTTTCCAAACCGAATTCACGTTACAATATTATTCATTAAGTTGATTAATAACTATTTAAATTATAAATTACAAAATATAAAGACATTCAAATAGATTTGAAGAAGCAATAAAGTCAAACTGTTAAAAATTCTGTTCATTTCAAAGATAATAATAATAATAATAATAATAATAATAATAATAATAATAATAATAATAATAATAATAATAATAATAATAATAATAATTTCCTAAATAAATCAACAGACTAAAAATAAAGATGGCGCAGGTATTCAACATCTTTAAGAATATATGATACAAAGTACATAGGCATACATTTAAGAAACCTACTGAGGAAATTAAAAGGAACCCATTGAATTGAAGGTAAATATTTACATTTATTTATAAAATACAAGGGATTGTGTAAACACAATTTATGTTTTTGACAGGAAAATATATATTCAACATTAACGTTTGTGTTGTGTTGTTTGACGATACAGCTCTTCTTTCGCTGATAGTGGACTCTTCCCTCTCCTTTAGTCACCATTTGTTGAGATGCTTATTACTTCTTTTGGCCGTATTCAGTGGTCTTTATATTACGAATTCTAAAATCTTCTAGCGTAACTTCTTGTTAGAAGGGAACTTCCCATCTTGAATAGCTACTCACTATGTTCCTCAGTAATCTGGCCAACTTTAAGACTTTTCTCGTACCAGCTTCAATGGGGTGACTGAAAGAATGGCTAGATAGGGGGAAGACAGACAAAGGAGCCCGAAAACTTCAGGAGAGACATCTCGGCCATAGGACATCGGGTCAGATGAAAATGTAGGCACCAGACCAAGTGTTAGGGCGCTGCTGAAAATGCCATAAGCTATGAAGAAACATACATAACATATGGAGAGCCAGGTAAGGTATGTGTCGTGTAAGTGTAATTGTTCATATAACTATCAGCATTAGGAGAGGGTACACAATAATAACCGGAATTACAACACAATATGTATACGTTTTGTAGTTAGGGAACATGCCGCTAGACATTGTAGCTTGGGGTTCCCATGCCAATGTTGTAAGTGGCGTCAGTCCGTAAAGTGGTTCCTCTTTGGTGCTGCATTGTATGTCTTCCTACTAGTAGTATCCTTTGATTATTGTTATGTATGACCACAAGGAATAAGGAGATGTCTGAAATTGATTTTATTGGAAAAAACTAAGCCGAGACCATAATTATGCCTCGATAAGCACTTAAGAAAAATGCTTCATATAAATCACAACTTTAGAATGCTTTTCTCTTTTCAGTGTTCCATACCATGAAGGTTTGGGGAAAAAATCATTGAGAGACAGCTTCGCGAAGAAACATCAATAGAGGAGGAACAATGCGGATTGATACTAGGCTGGGAAACAATAGATGCGATTTTTGCAATTAGACAAATGATGGAAAAACTAAGAGAAGAAGAAAAGATAGTTTATCGGCCTTGAGAAAGCTTTAGGACCGAGTATCACGTCAACAGATCTGAAGGTGCATGAGAAGTAGAGAAGTATCAGAAAAGCACGTTTGCCTCGCCCAAGATATATATGAAAAAGCTAGAACAAGGACGAAGAGCAGCGTAGGATACACAGACTGAATACGTATCAATCGAATTACATCAAGGATCTTCATTGAGCCCATAAACATTGGACTTGTCCTATCTGAAGGTATTAGAAATGCGTTACCTTGGTGTATGTGTTTGCAGATGACATTGTCGTATGCAATACCAAGATAGGTAAGTTAGAAGAGAAACTAGAAAAGTGGAAAATATTCAGGAGGACAGAGGATTAAAATTCTGTAGGAAGAAAACTAAATATATCAACTTTGGAGGAGATGGAGAGGAAACCGTACAGATGAGAGCTCAGCATATAAAGAAACAAGTACAGTTAAATACCTAGTAAATGAGGATGGGCAATTAAATGCGGAAAAAGAGGTGAAATAGAAGTCTCATGTTTCTTTGTGTTAAAAGAATAAGTGTAAGATGAAAGAAAGTCTACCTGATCGTAGTGAGATTTGCAATCCTGTACGGAGCAGAGACTTGCGGAATCAAAAAGGCACAAGAAAAGAAACTAGGCATAGCCGAAATGAAAATGCTCCGATGAATGTATAGCAATTTAACAGTGAGGCCTTGCGAGCTCACAGAAATTGATCAAGTCGTGGCAAGTCTTTAATTGAAATTTCCATTTACAAACCGGAAAACACTTGTAAACTTATGATTTATTCAAAGAATTATAATTTGCTGAATAACATCGCTCTCAACTCCAGTTTTCTCCAACAAAGATAAAATTTCAGGCACCCCATTCACTCCTCTTGGTCATACATTACAATCACTGGACGTTATAAGCAGGAAAGCATACAAAGCAGCACCAAGGATAAACAATTCCAACTCCACACAGGTGATGCCACTTGGCTAGTGGCGTTCGTTCCGTAACTATAAAACGCGTGTGTGTTGTGTTGCAATTCTGGTTGGTTTGGGTATTCCCTCTTACTTATCGATCTAAAGAGCTAGAGTGCGCGTAGGTGGAAATGGTGTAATATATTTGTGTAAATGTATGTAAGAAAAAAGCCACAGTGTCTGTGGTAGAACGCTAACCTCTGGCGCATGGCGTACCTGATTCAATTCCAAATCCTGCCAAATGGGCTTTGTGATGAATAAACACCGTATGTGTAGGTTTTCTCAAAGTTCTCCCGTTTCCTTCCACTGTCGGTCATTTCACCATTATCATCCATCTCATAATCATCATTTCTCCTAGCCTCGATGCATAAAATGGGGCATTAAACAAAAAAAAGTATTTTTAAAAAACTCTACTAACCATAAGTGTCTAACAGGGGTAGATTTACCATAGAAATTTCAGGTTATCGTTCCACGTTATGAGTTTTAGGCTAAGGGAGACGATGATTAAGATAAATGAATGATAATGGAAGAGTTGGTGGAATGAGAAACTGGGAGGAAACGAGAATACCCCGAGAAAACCCACGAACCTGACGTTTTCCACACAAACGTACTTGGCTGGGATCAACCAGGGACACCACGAACTACAGGTAAGGGCTCTACCACAGAGACACCCTGTATATATATATATATATATATATATATATATATATATATATATATATATATACAGGGTGAATCAAAAGTCCTTGGACACCTGCATAAGTTTGAAAATCGACGGGAAAAGTAAAAAGTGATGGTGGGAACAGAAGTTTGATGAGAGGCCGCAACTTTTGGAGTGTGTGTCATGGCCAGCATCTTGAAATCCGCCAAGTTGGATTCAAGTCAATTTTTTTAAATGGGAAGGGGGTATATGACACATCAAAGGAATTTAGTTGTGTAATTTGTTTTTTCTATCTTGTACAGTTTAGAAGTTATTAATGTCCAAAGGTGGGAAATTACCTTGATATTGACCTAGTTCTCTCTTTGTTCCAGGTGATCTAAAATGGGTCTGACACATGAACAGAAGATCGAAATTATGCTTATATCAGGGGAACGCAGCTTCCGAACAATAGCAGCTGACTACAACAGATGGCACCCAGACAGAGAACCGGTATCGCACAGCACGGTGGCTCACGTGATCACCAAATTCCGGGAGACGAGCTGTGTTCAAGATAGGGCACGTAGTGGGCGAACAAAGACTGCCACCAATGAGGAAACTGCAACGGCGATTGTTGCGTCGTTTTTGTGAAAAGTCCTAAACGAAGTACCCGTCGTGTGTCCCTAGCATGTGCAATAAGCCAATCCTCTGTTGTCCGGATATTGCACGCCAATCAGTGGCATCCTTACAAGCTGCACATGTAACACAAACTGAACGAGGATAACCCTGATCGCCAGTTGGAGTTCTGCATGTGGGCTACTGAACAACACGAACTGGATCCTCCGTTTGCCAAGGGCATACTGTTCAGGACGAGACGTATTTCACTTTAAACGGGGAGGTTAATCGACATAACTGTCGAACTGGTGTGACGCAAATAAAAACTAGGTAGACTAGAGTCAAGAACATAGTCCAGCGAAGGTGATGGTGTGGTATGGCATATGGGACACCGCATCATTGGGCCATTTTTCATTTACAACACCTTAACTGCACCACAGTATCTGATGCTGCTGCAGGACCTTGTGTTCCCTGCCACACTGAACGCTGACGGCATTTTCCCATCTTATTTTTAGCACGATGGAACCCCTCCACACTATAGACTTGGTGTCCGTGAATGGTTGGATGAACAACTGCCAGGGAAGTGGATTGGTCGCCGTGGTCCCGTGGAGTGGCCGCCCAGAACCCCTTATTTACCGCCCCTTGATTTTTATCTATGGGGACATCTTAAGCAGATAGTGTATGCTAAGACAATCAGTGATTTGAGACACCTGGAGGAACGCACCCAACAAGCCTGTGACCAAATTTCAGGAGACATTCTCCTCCGTGTGCAGTCAGAGTGATTGCGGCGACTACAGTTGTACATTACACGGGATAGACAACACGTAGAACTTGTATTCATTCAGTATCAAGGTAATTTCCCATCTTTGAACATTAATAACTTCTAAACTGTACAAGATAGAAAAAAAAAAACAAATTACACCACTAAATTCCTGAGCTCAAGCTAGTGTTATTTGATGTGTCATACACCCCCTTCTCATTTTAAAAAAATGACTTGAATCCAAAATGGCGGATTTCAAGATGGCGGCCATGAATGACATACACTCCAAAAGTTGCGGCCCCTCATCAAACTTCTGTTCCCATCATCACTTTTTACTTTTTACTTTTCCCGTCGATTTTCAAACTTATGCAGGTGTCCAAGGAGTTTTAACTCACCCTATATATATATATATATATATATATATATATATATATATATATGTGTGTGTGTGTGTGTGTGTGTTAGGGTAGTCTCTATTTTTAAACTTCCGATTTTCTTTAACTCTCGCCCCGTAAAATGGTATGACAGCAGACCAAAGTAATACACACACACACACACAAAAAAAAAAAAAACTCAATGGAATAATGTTAAATGGTGCCCCAGGGGAACTCAAGGTTCGAATGTACTTACAGTATAAAACATGAGATAATTGTACTGGCACTTTGTAAGTTTTGGACGGTTAGAGAGATGACACCATATATTAGCAAGGGTAATATAGACAGAACCGCATATATTAGTGTATAGTACCATTACGGCAGCCATCTTGAAGTCCACCATCTTGGATTCAGATCCAAATATTTTGATAGAAAGAAGGTCGTGTGGCATACCGTTTTGGGATAGCTTTTCACCACAAACTTACGTCACGTTATTTATCCCTAGTCGTTTAACAGTTATTATTTTAACAATGATGTTACGGACCATCTCATTACTCCGATACAGAAAATTTATTAAGTTAATTATCATTTTGTCCTATTTATTAATATATGTTTTGGCAAATTTTCCAGATGTGTTTCTACAGCATAAGCTTATTGGTTTAAGATTAGTAGAGTTAAAACACATTCTAGTGATTGATTTTTTTTAGATAAGATGATAAAGAGGTTTACTGTTCTCCGCGATGAATTTGAACAAGTTATATCTGAGATTAAGAATGGAAAGGCAACCGGGATAGATAATATACCAATCGAGTTCATTAAAAATACGGGAGAAAGGGAAAGAAAATTTGTTCCGACCATGGAATGAAGTATGTGAAACAGGAGAGTTGCCAATACACTTCCTGAAGACGATCATGATATCGATGGCTAAGTAATCGAACCCAGAGAGATGTGAGGAATATAGAACTCTTAGTTTCATATGTCGTGCCGCAAAAATTTTACTTCGAACTCTGAAGAGAAGGCTGTATGGAAGATCAAATGAAAATGTTGAGGAGGAACAATTCGGTTTCAGGAGAGTTAAGGGCACAAGAGATGCAATTGGATTATCAAGGGCGATCGATGACAGTTTATAGAAGAAGGTATATGCGGTATTTGTTGATTTAGAAAAGAATTTCGGTCGCGTGAATTGGAAATTGTTTTTGGAAGTTCTGAAGAAAGGTTAGAATGGAAAGATCGAAGACTTCCAAGAAACTTATAAATAAACTCAAAAGTAAGTGTCAGAATAGGGGAGGAAGTGACAGAGGACATTGTAATTAGAAGGGGGTCCGATAGGGATGCCATCTCTCGCCAACAATATTTAATATCTATCTAGAAGACATAGTGAAAAAAAGCCTACATAATCAAGAAGGCATTTCAGTAGAAGGTATCATGATTATGTGCATAGGATTTGCAGGTGATATTGCACATGTGGCGGACTCTGAAGAAATCAATAAAATGTTAGAAATCTTGAGGAAGGGCTGTGAACAATATGGGATGAAAATAAATGTGAGAAAGACGATAGTCATGGTGATTGGAACGAAGCAGTCGGTGGCAAATATAGAAGTAGGAGGGAAAAATAGAACAAGTATCTAGTTTTCGATACCTAGGTAGCACTATTAGTGGTGGTACGAAGTGTGAAGGTGAAATAAAAGCAGGGATAGGAATGACGGAAGATGCCTTTAGGAGAAAGAAGATACTATTTTGTGAGACCTTGGATAAAAAATTGAGAAAATAACTCAAAAAGTGCTTCGTGTGGAATATTATACTGGATAGGTCAGAAACATGGACACTGCGCAAAAGTGATGAAAATAACAGGATGCTATAGAAATGTGGATATGGAGAAGAATTGAGAGAATTAGCTGGGACTAGCGGAAAACAAATGAGAGGGTGTTACAAATGTTGGGAGGGACGTGCTAGAGGGTTTGGTGGCAGGAAAGAGAGGGAGAGAATTTGTGCGTTTATGTTGTCCACTAAAAGAACGCAAGGCAAAATCTGTTTATTAACTTGCAATTGTCTTTCCAAGCTTACAAGGTACAGTACATCTTCTTCATATTGTATATAATAAATGCATTCGAAACTCGCGGTCGCTTGGGGCACCATACAGTACAATGCAAACGATGATGGTGTTAAAATGTTTCAATCTGTCTACCACTGTTAAGGTGTTATTTCAACACCAACACAATCGTCTTCCTAATCTTTAAATATCTAAGAACTGACAGTAAGAGTGTATATTAGTTGTTATTTTTGCTATATGCAAAGTTTTACGCCGTATATTTGACATTTATAGCAGTAAACGAAAAACGTGTGATATTTCCTCTACTAGACAACGTGAGTTGAGTTGAATTTAACGTCCCGTTCAGCAGCGAGGCTATATGAGACGTGGACCTACTGATTAACGTGGAATCCGAACCACATGAGCTCGAACCCGGGACTCCCACGCCGGAGGCGCGTACGCTAACTGCTTAGCCACGAAGGAGCTCACTAGTTAACGTGAATTTTTTGACATCATACGTTGTGAACATCATCAGGAAATATCATATGTTGTTCGTTTATTGCTATAAATGTCGAATATATCGCGTAGAGCTTTACATATAGCAAAAATAACAACTAATATACACTCTCATTGTCAGTTCTTAGATATTTAAAGATTAGGAAGGCGAAGGTGTTGATGTTGAAATAACACTTTAACAGTGGTAGACAAATTGAGCTGTTAAATACCATCATTTTTGCTGTGCATTATTCAAATAAGTTAATTTTTCTCATGGGTTACTTCGGTCTGGTATGAAACCACTAGAGGGTGAGACTAAATGAAACTCAAAAGTTTAAAAATAAGGAGTACTCTAATATATATGTATATATATGGGGTGGGTGTGTTATTGGTAAAGATGAGGTACCTATAGTTTAATATATTTATACATATGTACATGTGTATGCGTACATGGAAGTGGTGTCGTACGTGTATATGTCTACGTATAAATGTGTGTGTGTCAGAGTAATACCTGTCTGCCTCTTAATTGGGATGTCTCTAGACTTTAGTGGCATTGCCTCTGTAAGACATCCCACGCACCCAATCTGGTGCCACCCAAGAAAAAAAAAGATCAATATGTAAAGTGCCGATTTTGAAAAAAAAAAAGACGTAACTACATCCGACCGTCTGCCCAGCGGCCCAAACGCCCTCCTTCCACTGCCTGTTCCCCTGTCTGTCAATCCAGCCACCATCAATCTTCACCTTTGACCCTTTGAAGTCTCTGAAGATTGATGGTACACCATCCCCACCCACCCATTGATCCAACCACCCCATTTAATCAAAGCAACATACCATAAAATCAACGCTGCATACCCTGAGTGATCTGAAAATTGATAATAAATAGATTTAGTACGCCAAATATTTAGAATATTTACATTTGTAATAAGAAAGATATAGAAATAACAGGAACCTAAATAAACAATCGCTTGCTCTCTTATCATAAATTATAACATCTATTATTTTTGATAACTGTAAAGTAAGGACAGAATTTTGTTCCAAATTCAAAAATCTCATCAGAAGGGTCAAAGAACTAATGCAGATTATAACTGAAAGGTGCTGGGGAAAGTTAAGAATCATTGAAAGAAAAACGAGGATGAAAGATAAACTTAGGAGCGTCCCTCAGGGTAACCTGCATCTTCTTTGTAACTCAATACTGAATGAATTTATTATACAAAAAAAAAAAAAAAATCATTTCTGACTGAAGTGGTTTAAAGAAGGTACTCTGTACTACATAATGTATTCAATGCAAACAACATATCAGAAAATTATGCTCCTAATATTGATAACGTTCTGCATAATTTATCAAGGCCTCAAGTTGTCAAACATTTAATCAACTGTTTCCCCTTGTGCAAAGGATGTATGAGGTAGCACAACTTCTGGATAACTTAGAAACGTGTTACTTTACCTTTACCCAAGAAGCGTCGGCCATCAAATGTGAGCAATATAGAACTCGTGTGTCGAAAATACTAATCGCAATCGTTCTACGGAGAATCGAAGGAAAGGTGGAATCTATCCTTACAGATGAACAATTTGTATTCAGAAGAAGAGGAACGTGCGAAGCAATATTGGGGTTGGATTTAATCTTCGAAAGAGCATACGGAAGATAAAGGTACTTGTCTTTGTTGAACTGCAAAAGGCATTTTACAGAGTTAATTAGAAAATAGTGTTTAGAATGCCGAAAAGGCTGTGTAAATTATAGAAACAGGAGGGCAATGCAACGATTGAATAGAGATGAAACCGTTGTGAAAAGTTGTGGCGAATACATGTTTAACATGGTGTAGACGAATTGTGAGAGAAAATGAAAAATAATAAATAGTGATGGTACATGGTGAGAAGGTAAACTTCCCTAGATTTGCTGATGATATAGTTGTGTTAGCAGAAGATGAAGAACAGCTGAAAGCAGTGCTTTATATGATGGATCAAGGACTGCAAAAGTACAATATGAAGATCAATCGCTCTTAGACAAAAGTATTGGTAGAAAGAAAGAAGAAAATAAAGGCAAGATATTTAATTGGTGGAGAGAAGTTACAGAATGTATTCAGCTTTAAAGTATCTTTATTGTAAGATAACACCGGATAGAAGTTCCAAGGTATAAAGAAGCTAAAGCCACCTTTACCTGCAAACGGAATATATTTACTGTATATTTATTGCAATATTGATATAAGAATGATACGTTTGCTAACTATCTTTGTTCATCTTGTATTTTTAGTTGATAGATGCAAGTGCGTAGTTCGATTTTAAAAAATATAGTGAGTAAGTGGAAGGAAACGAGGGAAAATGCGTGAATAATGTAATCAACTAGCACACACATGACCCAAAATTAAAATGCGACGCCTCCAGCCAGAATAGAGCATTTTACTAATAAGAAGTTATCCTCACAATTATGTGAAAGAAAAGCAGAACTAAAAATATACACTGATCTCCAGTTGAATTAGAGACAACTACCTAATACCCTGTAGCACTACTTTTCGCTCTGATAACGGCGGTCCTCGCCGCGGCATGGACCCCACGAGGAGCATGAAGTGTTGTTATGGCATCTCAATCCATATCTGCTGCAAATTCTCCCACAGAGCCCGCAGGTTCGTCGGAAGAGGGTCCACAGTCCGACGGCGTCGTTCCTTGGCATCCCAGATGTGTTCGATGGAATTGAGGTCCCGTGACCGTGATGGCCACGGAAGTATTGCCAAATCAGAGTAGTGCTCATCAAACCAGTCTGCTGCCATCCTAGAGCAGTGGGCCGGCGCATTAATGAGGTCACCATCAGGATGTTGCGGCCGAACCAATGACAGGATATGGTCATACAGGAGATCGCGGTAGCGTTTACCTGTGAATAACCGTGTCACACGTGTTATGGAACCCATTTCAGTCCACGTAAACGTGCTCCAGATGAGAATATCACCACCACCAGCCTGCACAATTCCCTGCTGGCACGAAGAATTCACTGCTTCCTATGGTTGGTGACGTACCCGTACCCGTCTATCGACATGTGCCAATGTGAAACGTGGCTCATCTGTCCAGGCAACCTTTTTCCACACTTCCACGATCCAATGGCGGTGTTCCTTTCCCCACGCTAGAAGTCGTTTCCTGCGCTGTGCGATTAGAAGGGGTACTCGCGTGGGTCGATGGCTTCTGTACCCCATAACGAGTAGGTGGTTGTGGACTGTGTGGCTGCTAACACGGCGTTGTTGTCCTGCATTGAACCTCTCCGTGATTTGACGCACTGTGGCTCGTCTATCGGCTGTCAGCCAGTCGGCACCTATAGTCCAGGAAATCAAAGGAAAAAATCCATGATTGTCGGGAAAAATTCGAGACAAGCTGAATTTTTGCCAGTTGTTAGGACCCAACTGGAGATACATTTTCCCAAAAGTCCCCACCCCACCCCTTGTGCTTTCCCCTCCACTCCCTTTAACACTCGATTTGGAAGGTTTTCGATTATCGCTCATATGTCCATTATTATTAATCCGATCTTCAAACTCTTTTCAGAGTTTTCTTCCTTGAACCACGGAAAAAGTCATTCTTAACAATTTTCGCTAGGTCTAATACTTTAAGAGATATTCGTAGAAATATGTAAAATTTTGCATTTTTATGTGTACTTTTTTTCGTTTTTTATATTTTAACTAATGTGTATTCGATAATTTGTAGAAAAGCTTCAAATAAAAGTTGTAGAGCTCTTCTTTAGATTCAAAACGACGTATATATTAATATACTTAGAGATATGGGAACGTGTAAAAAGGGCACCTTAAGAGAGCGCAGTACATGCTAACTAGTAGCACACACGTGCTGGTGCCGGACAGCCACTCACTGCGAATTGTTTAGTTTAATTTAATGTGTCAACATAATAATGGAGTGTTTCGTATGGTTTGCATCGTAAGTAGTGGTGTTGTGTTATTTTGATCCCGTTTGTGCTCATTAGGACAATTCATGGTTAATTAATATTTTTGCTGAAATAAAATTTTCGGTAACTTAAATGTGACTTTTTAGTTAAAATCTCTTATTTATTCAATGTTCCAAGTCTATTTAATTTCATATATATATATATATATATATATATATATATATATATATATATATATATATATATAATCTGAGCTCTTGAAAACACGCCAGTTGTTAGAGCTATATACGAAGGTCAAAATAGTATATTTCACAAAAGTAAATGTACCAATTAGTTTTTTACATCTAAACTGCAGGTTTAAAAATGCAGGTTTCAAAGCTTTGCAAGGCGTGCGCAAGGCATGTCTCAAGGGGAGTGAAAACCCGCCGATGAAATTCACTGTCGGTTTTTGAATCCCATTAGAAAGCCATTGAAGAGTTTTTGGGAACTGCTATAACATTTACTGAACAACATGTAGAGATTAGAAAAACATGAAAAAGAGACCATTCAGATTTGGAAAAGTTCACTACGTGGCTTACAGAACACAATCCGTTCACTAAGTTTTCTGGAGAACTTCTTTCTTTATCATCTGAATATGTGTCCCCTCTGATGATTCTGTCAACTGTGATGAGGATTATGAAAAAGGAATCGCAGTGATGGAAAAAATAAAAGACAAAAATTTTTGCGATTTATAGCTTCATAGAAGAGACATGATGAAAACTCAGCTAAGCCAAAAGAAGTGAAAGTTCAGTCAAAGGAAGGGACAGTCAATCCTCAACAGCTTTTCAACAGAGTATTGTGTGTTTGTGACAATCCAAACAAATTAAAAGAATACCTATCATATGACCTAGACCACGGTCTCTTTTTGATGATGTGTCACTCCGTAAATGCACGAAATCCTCATTGCTGAAGATATTCCAAGATTGTTTACAAGAAGATATTGATGTAGTTGATGCGACATTTGTAGTCGATGGAGGTTTTTGATTCATTATGTGAGATGGCCGAGTGATGATCGGCGCTAATCTGTCTTCAGCATTGGGGAGGACGGGTAAGACCGTTCCCATATATATATATATATATATATATATATATATATATATATATATATATATATATATATATATATATATATATAAATATATAAAAGCGGTTGTTCAAAATATTTGTGAAGTTGAAAAGCAATGCTGTGAAGGATCAGGGGAGCAGAATTGTCTTCACTGGCGTATTTAGGAGGCTATTGAGCCCAAGCTCCCCCCGAAATAAATTTGTTAGTTTTTCGCATCCCACGTACAACAAGAATCCTTCTTACCATTTTTAAGTATGTCATTGACTTTCCATTTTGTTATGCTCTTTGTTCAGAAATAATACTGTATTTGTCAAATTTTATTCCATGTAAGAACTGCGACCTTTTGTTTTCTTTCGTCCTTTCTACTTTTCTGTTTCTTTTTCTTGACGTTACTTTCTTTTATTTCGCCTATCATACTTTATCGACCGTTGTCAGTTGTGATTCAAGTCGGCCGTCATTAGTAACACCAAAACTAAGGGGAGTTGATAAGAGAAACTGGTGTTCCACACCAACTTGCGCGGATATCAACATGACAGGACTTTAGTTATTATAACAAAGGAAAAATTATATCGTTTAGTTATTTTTAAAAGAAGGAAATATTGAAATTAAAGAAAATCAAAACGGGGGAATAATTAGCCCAGGAAATTAGGAAGACCAAGAGGATGCTTCCTTTTTCTTGTATGAATAGAATAAAAGGTTAGATTAACTCCTAAATTTTTGTATCATATCATATAGGATTTATCGGTCTGCAATTCTTGCCATTATAACTTCAATTTATGCATAAATTAAAATATATTTAATTCTCAAACTCAGATGGGCAATTGGCCACTTCCTTCCTTGTGTTGGGCTTAGCCCCTCGAAACAAAATCCTAAATACGCCTTATTCTAGAGAAGGGAGATGAAACTCATATTACGGTAGATGGATCTGATCAACTGTTGTAGAGTATATTATATATTAGGTGATGTAGATGAAGTAGTAGTACATATCAGTATTACAAATCACTGCCGTGAACACATTCTGAAATCTGAATACATGCATATTTATAATTGGTATGTTTCTAATTAGGCATCCACAAAGATCCACGTTAAAATTGTTTTATAATAATATAAATAATGACTTCCACAAAACTATGAAGAAAGAATATCAATTATGTATGACGGAACAATGCTCTTTGAGCAAAATGATGATAATCTCAATAACATTACAGGAATCGTTACAGAAATCTGACGCATGTCATATACTCTTTAGTTAACAGATGTAACCTTAAGATTATGGAGAAAAAATATTCCAGCAATTGAGTTCTCTTCTTTGCTTACGAAGCATCCTTTCTCAAAAGAAAAATTGGTACACGCGGAAATACGTAGGAATAAACCATGGTTCGAACTAGCAGAGAAGAGAGAACAGGCAAAATTACGTTGGCTATAAAATCCGAATGAAATAACTACACAAAATTTCGTAGACATCAGGCGGGAAACTTTCAAAACTTTTAGAACAAAGAAACGCGATTTTCTGAAAGCTAAAATTTAGGAACTTGAAGATAATAGTAAAAATAAAAACATTCGAGACATGTATAAAGGGATCAACGAATTTAAGAAAGGCTATCAACCTCGTGCTTATATTAAAGAAAGCTGATGGAACAGTTGATAATTCATGTCTATATAATTTAAATAGATGGAAAGATTTCTTTGACGATTTGCTTAATACGCAGTCAAAAATTAATGTGCTCAGAACAGAGATACTCAGCGCAGAACCGTATATTCCAGAACCCAACCGAATAGAAGTAGAAATTGCTATAAAGAAATTAAAGAAACACAAATCTCCGGGTGTAAACGAAATTCCGGCTGAGTTAATTTTAGCTGGAGGCGAAAAATTGTGGAACAAGTTACACAAAATCATTCTCCTTATCTACAACAAGGAAGAATTGCCACAAGAGTGGAAAGAATTATTGTTCCAATTCACAAGAAAGGCGACAAAACTGACTGTAATAATTATCGAGGCATCTCTCTGCTGTCAACATCTTATAAAATCCTTTCAAACATTCTATTAGCAAGATTGACCCCATACGCAGATGAAATTATTGGAGATTATCAGTGTGGATTTAGACGAAATCGATCAACTATCGACCAAATATTTACCATTCGCCAAATACTCGAAAAAAGAAGTGGGAATACAGTAGCCCGGTACATCAACTATTTATTGATTTTAGAAAGGCTTACGACTCGGTTAGGAGAGAAACATTGTACAACGTTCTTACAGAATTTGGAATATCGAAAAAGCTAATTAGATCAATTAAGGCATGTTTAAATGAATCCCAAAGTAAAGTAGGGGTAGGAAACTTTTTGGCCACGAGCTTTCACGTCGAGAATGGCCTGAAACAAGGAGATACATTGTCATCATTATTACTCAACTTTGTCCTGGAATACTCTGGAAGGAAAATCAGAAATAGCAACCAGGGCCTAGAGCTGAATAGTGTTCACTAGGTTATGCGTACGCTGATCTAAATTTAATTGATGATAGGAGAACAATAGAAAGAAATGCAGAGGTCATATTAAACGCTTGCAGGGACAAGGGTTTAGCAGTAAATGCAGATTAAACTAATACATGGAAGTGCGTCGGGACCGTAATACGGCAAATTATGAATGCGTTAAAATATTAAATAATACTTTTGATAGAGTGGATACTTTCAAATATCTAGGATCAATATTAACAGACGAAAATCCTATTCATGAAGAAATTAAATGTCGACTAAGAACAAGGAATTCGTGTTATTATTCAGTTCAAAATCTCTTGTCGTCGCGAATTCTGTCGAGGAATTTGAAGCTTAAAACATACTGTATAAAACTATAATCATACCTGTTGTTCTGTATGGTTTCAAAACATGGTCGCTTAGTCTGAGGGAAGAACATATACTGAAAGTATTTGAGAACAAGATGCTCAGACGAATATTCGGACCCAAGAGGAACGGGAATGGGGAATGGCGGAAACTTCATAACGAGGTACTACGTAAATTATACGGCTTATCAAACATTGTTAGGGTCATCAAGTCTAGGAGGCTTAGGTGGGCAGGACATATAACCAGGATGGAAGAAAGTAGGAGCTCTTTCAAAGTGTTAGCGGTAAGAGAAATCGGAAAACGACCATTAAGAAGACCTAGTCGCAGTTGGGAAGACAATATTAAGATGGATCTCGCAAAAATAGGAATACAAAGTAGAAACTGGATCCAGTTGGCTAAGGATAGAAGTCAGTGGAGAGCTTTTGTGAACGCGGCATTGAACCTCCGGGTTCCATAGGCTATAGTGTTAGTTAGCTTATGAAGCATGAGTAGATGCGTAAGCTGATACTACAAAAGATTAAATGTGCATTTACTGAAAAGATGGGTTCTACTGACATTGGATAGTCTATATACTCTTCGTGTGCTAGGGCCTAGGGGAGAGAAGGAGATACGATTTCATATCAGGTTACGTCACACACAGTTGCACACCTTCATTTTCATTAAAAATGGAAAAGCCAAGAGAAACGAATTTCATCTCACTTTCCTTTGTGGCAGTCGGACACAAATCATCACACTTATCTGCAAAAAGCCCTTTTCAAATCGGATTATTGGGAAATCCTTAGTTCCAATGTGTGAATGGGGGGGGGGGAATGTCTCCCCATTTCCCCGGAATTTGTGATCGTACTTACAGCTGAGATAACTTTGCAGCATGAGGAGAGGGACATATCCTCCTCTGGTATTTATTGCAATTTGTGCCCAAGTAGCGGAAATGAAATTAATACACACTGTTGAGACTACTAAATGCACTACAGCACGAAGTTCAGTTTGAAATGCTATAGAATACGATGCTTTTAAAAAATAGAAAAGCCAAGAGAAATCAATTTTATCTTACATTCGTTTGTGGCAGTCAGACACAAATCATCACACTTACCCCAAAAAGCACTTTTTAAGTCAGATTATTGGAGGGGTCAGTCTTCCCCAGGTAGAAGATTAGGGGGACATGTCTCCCTCGTTCCCCAAGGGTTTGCGCCAGTGCGAGTGATTCCACATATGGAGAAATAGTTAAATATTATTGTGACTATGTAATATCTAACTATGGAGGAATTTTAGATAGATATTCGGAGCACTCGACCATTAAACACGAGGAACAAAACAGAAGAGCTGCAAATAAAACTTTATGCAAAATAAACTTTGAGGATAACATAAAATGTTTAACAGCCAAAGAAAACTTTTTAGGAAACAGGGAAAATAAAAGAAAACGTTGCAGGCAATAGCATCAGAACTGGACAAAAGGGGTGTATCAGTCTACTCGGCAGAGGATGATGCTGATGTTCATATAGTGGAAGCTACCATACAAAAACTAAATCAGTGTTCCATGATCGTTGTTGTAGGTTCCGATACGGATTTATTGGTTCTTTTAGTGGCTCTTACTCCTGAGAAAGAAGAAAAATAGTATGTATTTTTGTAAACAAATAGGCGGTGAGGATCGAACCAACGTATTTTATAACATTCAAATGTTGGTTGACCAAAACAAGTCAGAAGAAGTCTCTTATTTACCCATGCAGTGACTGGCTGCGACACTTCATCTTGCTTTTATGTTTTAGGAAAGGTAAAAGCAGTAGAAATGTTGAAATCCTCGTCTGACGCTAAGAAGCAAGCTTTGGTGTTTTTCGAGGACAATATTTCCAAAGAAGAATTGCTAAGAAGTGGAGAACGTTTTGTATTGGAGGACTGAACAGATACTCAAACTTGAATGAAGCCCGATACTTCAAATTTATTATGCTCACAAGAAAGTCAAATTTGAGATCGAATTTCGATTTGGCTAAACTACCTCCAACAACAGAAGCACGCCAACAGCACTTACTAATTGTTTATTTGCAAATACAGAGTTGGTTAGGAGCCAATTTGTCAGCTACTGACTGGGGATGAAAGCTAGAGGAAATGGAGGAAGGAGAAAAGTACTTAAACCAGTTATCTCTTCGAAGCTTTTTGCACCAGATGATTTATTGTGTTTAGTGTCGTGTTCTTACAAAATTATTGTGGGGATTATTGTTAAGTGTTGCCAGAAATGAATTGTTCAGCTATGTGCGAACGTTGTAATGGTCTCTCATGTCACAACGCAAGAACCATGTATGAGGAAAAAGGCAATTGATTATGAATAATAGCATGTATATATTGTAAATAGTGTTAAATGCCTTCAATTTAAACAGGAAATGTATACATAAATTATTGATAGGATGATGTGTAAACAAAAGTCAAGAGATGAATAATGAACATAACGTGTATAAGAAACACAAGAATTGTAACATCAGCTAGCGGTGGATGAGAGGTCCGTTATTCGGTGAATGCCAATGATTATTTTTAATAGATAATATTGTGAATTAATTCACAGCTACCGGTTGTGATAATTGTGTCAATTAATTCACAGCTTCCGGCTGTCAGTCCAGGGCACGGGAGTCCATAGGTGGTGAATAATGGAGCAACCCTATATCATATGGGTTAGGGGCAGAAGCCCCCATGAACCAAAAATGTCAAAAAAAAACAACAAAAAAAAAACAAAAAAAAAACGCGAAATTGAGAAAAAATACGAGAAATATATTCCACAAATCGGATTTTTTTAAAATTACGATCATCATTTATCAAGAACGATAGTGAGTGTGGCTTGAGGCAGGGATCGTGAGTGTCACGGCTCGGGTTACCAACAAAGCCAGAAAAAGAAAGAAAGGAGCCCATTTTTGGTTATTGCGTAGGAGTTCACGCGATCTTATGCTACGGTATATGAAGTAACGTTAAACGAGGCGAGTGAGGGCGCGACAACCCTGTGAAATTTGCAATAATGTTAACCGTGCACTTCACTCTCTTAAGGTGCCCTTTTACACGTTCCCATACCTCTAAGTATATTAATATATACATCGTTTTAATGCTAAAGAAGAGCTCTACAACTTTTATTTGAAGCTTTTCTACAAATTATCGAATACACAAAAGTTAAATTACACAAAACGGAAAAAAGTACATATAAAATTGTAAAATTTTAAATATTTTTACGAATATCTTAAAATATTAAACCTAGCGAAAATTGTTAAAAATAATGTTTCTTAGATCGTGGTTCAAGGAAGAAAACTGTAAAAAGAGTTTGAAGATAGGATTAATAATAACGCAGATATGAGCGATAATCGAAAACCTTGCAAATCGGATGTTAAAGGGATGGAGGAAAGCACAAGGGGGAGGGGTGGGGACTTTTGGGAAAGTGTTTCTCTAGTTGGCCCTAACAACTGGCAGAAATTCAGCTTATCTCGAATTTTTCCCAACAAAAACCCTTCATTTCCTGGGCTACTATCCCTGTCGTCGACACGTTCCTGACCTTGGCAGTTTGAGCGTGCAGGTGTGGTTTTAACAGAAGCCAGTTACTCACGATACACCCTCCGTAGTTGCCTTTGAAAATCAGAGTGCCACAGCCATTTACGAAATCGAGCCACCCAATCGTCTGGCCCGTAGGATTTGACCACGGTCAAATGCATTCTGGTCCTTCGTCTTGCCCATCACACACTGCACTGACACAGATACCGAGAGAGGAAGCACACGGCAGCAATACACGCACAATGCGTTTCTTTCACATGCACTGGTGAAGCCTCTTCAGGGCGGTTTTTGCAACTGTCCTGCTGTCTCTAATTTAACTGGTGATCAGTTTATAAAAAAATTATCACTAAAACAACATAATCTCTCTTTTGTTTTGCCAAGCTAAATCCGTTAAGACGTGGGAATATATTTTATGACTAAGCAAATATTCCAAACGAAGTTATTCATTGGAAAATTTTTGTTATAAATCATATTTAACCATTTAAATATAGAAAGAACACCAATATACCTGTTTTGAAGGTGATGCTAAGAAATTTTACCATGTAAATACTTAATTGTTGACAGATACCATTAGATACTTACATAAATATACATACTTACATGCACATATATGTATTTGTACTTGGGTTAGTGCAATTAAAACATCCAAGTGCCATGTAATTTTCAAAGACTGAAGAAATTATATCTTGTTAGAGTAGAACTCAGCTACAACAACACTGTCTCTGGAGCTTCATGATGAAACAAGTCTAGAGTTTGCGATGGGAAGCTCTCAACTGCACGTTGTACTGTCCGGTGATCAGGGACATTCTCCACCAAGAAGTGATCAAGATGCCGGAAGAGGCGGTAGTCGGTAAGAGAAACGTCAGTAGAATATGGTGGATGATGAAGGGTTTCATACTACAACTTACGGAGTTTGGACCTTGTCACGATCCAAATATCCCATTGACGTTGCAGATCCATTTTTCATCAAATTAACACTAAAATGCAGGAAACCTTCCCGGTTATTGAGACACTCAGAGAACCACACACATCCAGATGAGGATCCTGGTTGCACAATGTCAACTCATGTGTCACCCATGAGTCGAACTTTTTCAGTTTACCGATTGCTGGAAGCTCCTGGACGACATGGTTGAATGTACATTCAATTCATGTGCAATAGCACAGATACTTTCCCGAGGGTCCACTTCCCCGATATTGATAAGAAGATCATCAGAATATTATTTTGTTCCGTAACCTCTTAGCTCATTTTTCAATACTGAATCACCAGTACGAAAATTCAGTGTTGATGATATGTAGAATGTTTCAGTTTAAACTCGTAAAGACGGTATCTTTTCCATTATGCACCTTCACACAACTCTGTTCAACAACACACTTCCTCTTGACTGACTGGGCACCCCAGTTTGTTTCCTGAACATATACTGAGTTTGTGATGTTATACATGTAATCTTAGCTCATCTATTACTTGCGTTACAGAAAGTGATTTCATTCCAGACATAAAACTATTGTGTTTCATATACTCTTTTTTTTAAAGTATTTCCTGTCTTTCATAGTAAATGGCTAAATCTTTGTAAACGTATAATCACTAATGCTAATAATATGACTGAGCTTCGTCCTGGATGCATGGTTAGCATACTATCTTCAGTGCGGAAGACCTAAGTTCGATTCCCGGCAGAAGCTCATGCGGTTCAGATTCTATGTTAAGTTGTAGATTGATGTCTCATATAGCCTCGATGCTGACAGGGACGCTAAACCTCAATCGAATCAATTAATAATATAGCTAAATGGATTATAATCGCAACTTTTGTTTGTAGCATTTCAACGCACTAAGTGTTACGGCCGACTAGAGGGTTTTTAGTTGATGTATGGTCAGCCTTTCACAGTCCTTCGTCATTGTGTCATTCTGAATACACTGGGGTTGTACAGAATGATTCATGAATTCGTCAGAAATCGAACTTGAGACCATATTTCATGAAAGACATGCGGCATGGCATTTTGGTTAGAAGAGAGCATGACAAATTACCAAACCATTAATAGAAATACTGTAAAAATACAGCACTGAGATCTTTGAAAATATGTGTAACATTTAGGCAATACATAAAATTAAATCACTTGTAATCAAAACCATTTACACGGTTTCTCGTTTAATGGGAGTAGAAGAAATGTCTACAATTAAACATAAAGAGAAAGCTTACCTTCTTGAGAGGGAAGAGATACATCTTGCTCTTCTTTATCTAGAATTTCAAGGTAGTTGTCAAGATTGAGACGATTTAACCATGGTTCGTTTTTCGGCACTGAACACTTCTAAAACCTGAAAAGAATAAAATATCTTAGTTATGTTCATTTTATTTAATGATATATTTAAATTGTTTTACGTTAATGGGTGAGAGTTAATTTATTTATTATTAATATTTAAGTTGGAACCTAATATATAGGATTCAGGATCTAGATTTCTGGGCTTTCGGTATCTATGGTCATGTTAGCCCATCACGTACATGAGGGATGACGTTCCTCGGCGAGCACACAATCCGGGGAAAGGGAAGGAAGAAAGGATTGGGAAAGGAAGGAAGCGGCCTAAGACCTATAAGTTAAGTACCACCTCGGTGTTTGCCTGGTGTGAATGAGGAAAACCCAGGAAAACTTCATTCAGAACTACTGGCCTGAAAAAAACTTTTTACACTTTTCCGATCGAGTGCTCCCACCGGGACTGCTCGCAACGAAAGCGAGAATGTTAGCGACTACGCTACGCTGGGCCACTCAATATATAACATTTTAGAAATCAACGGTTAGGGTTTGTCATCATTCATTTCATTGTTTTTTAAATGCTGCTTTTAGTTTCTTAGTCAGAATCATGGGTCACAAATTCAATAAATGAAAAATTAATAAAAATAACTAATATAAGTAAAAGTAATTAGGAGACTAAGGAACAACGCGAGTAGTTACTCTAGACTCATATGCTGTAGGGTGAATGATAGAGAGGAAATGAGAGATGTTGGAATTTGTCGAGAGAAGTGGCCCAGAACTTGGTAAACGCAAGCTTTGCTACCGACTTGTGCTCCATACATTGATACTGGAACAAATGCAAATTCGGCTTGACGCCTTTGCAGACCTCATCGACATGGCGGATCGAGACTAAAATTTCCTGAAAGAGGTGGCGGCGGTAGTGGTGAGACTTGGTGCCTGAGGTACGACCCCGAGGGCAAGAGTCAAAGCATGGAGTGCCGGGGTCGTCGAAAAGCAAGATGGTGCAAAGTCAGATATCCCTCTTCAAGACAATACTCGTGTTGTTTTCCGAGTCTGAGAGTCTCATCCATAAAGAATTACTCCCTGAAGGTATCTCGTTAATGCCGCTACGTACGTAGAAATACTGAAACGTCTGCTGCAACGGATCAAGCAGGTACACCCCAGTACATAAAGCAAGGCAACTGGCCCCAGCTCCACGACACTGCCCGGCTACACACTGCCTATCTGGATCAGCAGTTCCTGACCTGCACAACATTCTTCCTCACAACCCAAGAGAGTTGCGTCACTCAATCACCCACTCTACCCCTCAGACTTGTCTCCCCCGGACTTTTTACCCTCAAGTTGAAATCAGCTCTGAAAGGCCAGGAGTTTTCGGACATCCACCATATTTTTACGACCCAGCTGAAGGCCATCCCTAAAGACGAGGACACCAGGAGTTTCCAGGGGTTGTACAGCCGTTCCCACCAACAACAGAAATTACTTTCCATAAGTAGAAGCTTTGCTTTGTATATACTTAAACAAAAACACACTATTTGCTGAGCAAAACAATATATTCACATAAAAAACTACATACGTGTTACAGTTTCGCCAACTAACATATTGGCTTCATCAGACACTATCGACTAGATAGTGTCTGATGAAGCCAATATGTTAGTTGGCGAAACTGTAACACGTATGTAGTTTTTTATGTGAATATATTGTTTTGCTCAACAAATAGTGTGTTTTTGTTTAAGAAATTACTTCTAAGAACAGTGACTACTGCTTGAGGTAAAAGACAACAAACCACAAACCATTCGAAATATAGACACATTCACTAAACTCTCTGGACAGAGGTTGTATACAAACGTCAAGGAGAGTGTATTTGTATATACAATCATATATGTAACTTAAAACTAAACTCAACTATTTACCACGACATCCTGAGGATTTAAGCTGACTAACCGTCTACTTTTAAGTTAAGGGATGTATAATCAGCATATGCGAATCCCATCGTTGCTGTTGTTGCTTTCCTTGACCAGCGTTCCCTTCTCTTCTACTTCAGCATAGAAGCTGGTCAATTTTTCCAACCGAACAACTTGAAGATATTGACAACTGTCAAACTTGGTTTTACAGAGCAACAAAATTGTAAACATACATGTAAATCAGCTTCTCACTTGTTGTGTAGCAGAATGAAACTCTTGTAGTGGGCAAAATTCCGATGAGAAAAGTCGCTTTTGAGAAGGGTACGTTATGTCTTTTTCCTATGGACACTTTAACATTTCCCTCATAGTAAAACGGTGTTGAAACGATGACTTTGTGTTGGGACCGCCCACTGTCAGTGATTTAATTAAACATTATTCATATCCACAACTCATATCACCAATGCAGCAAAGAAGGCGTCACTGAAACTCACAAGGTCGTGATAAAAGAAGAAACAGAACATGGCTGCTTGTGAGAATCCATTGCCTAAGGGTGTTATGGCCAAACGATTACGCATGGCCCAACCAATAATGAATCGTGCAATCGATCACAAATTGAAACTGCAAACTGTTCACAAGGTCAGCTGCATGCGTTAACATCACGAAAAGAAACACAAGGGCGAAAACTGTACGAGCCAAATCTATCTGCTACCGGTGGACGTTTGTACTGACAATGGAGAAACATAGATTTACCTAAGGGTCTGTGGAAAAGGTTGGCCATCACCTACAGAGGTGTTCATGAAAAGTACCAATCTAACTTAGTGCGTCATTGCAAAGTTTCTCGAAAGGTTTCTCGATTGTTACTTGTTTTTGCTAATGAAGATCGAAACAAAAGTAAGATCAATGCTGCTTACTAGCAACAACATGTCCTATCCGCAATTTTCTCACACGAAACACCAGCATTGTATGGTGACGACATCTATCGTATAGAACTACACTGGGACCATGGCAGCCCACTTGAGGAGAGGCAAGAGAAAGGTAAACTTAACGTAAAAGCAACACTGCTAACATCGTCTGCTTCTCCTTCTATCCCATCTAAGTACTGGCAAGGTCCAGTGATGGTCACACAGAAATCTGTAGACGAGACAGGTTAGAGCGTTGGCCTGTGCTATTGGGAAGGTTTTAAGGAAACTTTTACTGGTGAAAGCAAAATGTGTAATAAATTGAATAATAGCTTTGAATTCCTTTCTTCTATATTCTTCCTTTTGGTTGACTAACAACTTCTATCAAATGGGGTGAATTAATCCTTTTCGGGTGAGACGAAACAATCTAACTCACTGTTGACTTCTTGAAAACTCATTTCTTTTGATGAGATTTCGTAGCTGTGATAAATTTGAATTTGTTCAACAAGTTTTCTGAGACACTATTATATATAATGTTCAGTTCTTGAAAAGAGTGTTTGGTGATCTGAAAAGGAAGAGGAAGATACTTCTGCAAATTAATGTTTAGCTCTAATATTATACTTACCAACATCCACTGGACTCAGCAGGCATGGACAGCAGTTCCAATGTAGAAGCTGGGTACAAAATCCCACAATCGGTAGCAACAACAATTCTTGCAGATGCTATATGTTTCAGCTCTTTGAAGATGTATAAGAAGTATCTGCTGCATATGGCACGGTAATTTTAATTGTAATAATCTCAGATATACCATAAAGAGTAAGTAACAGTCTTGAAGTGGTTGAAGAACATTGAATAATCAATCAAAAGCGCTGAAACATTAGAGTTTCTTCCTTAAAATATAATCGGTGAGAGTTGTTTGATAGCTCTACAGTCATTGAGTAAGAAACCTTGAACTTTAGACTCTTCTTTGGACGAACACTTGATTACTAGTTCAAACTGAACTTCTTTGTTTCTTCCCAACTTAAATCTCAATAATTTCTGAGTTTTTGTGTATATTTTTTCACATTCAACTAGTGATAAAATATTTTGTACAAAATGTTGCATCTTGACGTGTGTTACGAACTTTTCCAAGTGTTGCATCTCATTTCGAAGCTTGCTGTCTACGTAATTTATAATTGACTGAGACTACATTTTTTCATTTTTCCATCTTCAGCAACGTATGTCCATAGAAGAACCAAGAAAAATATTGTGTTGACAAAGGTTATGTCAATCGTATATTCTTTCAACATCATTTTCGTTGCACTCGTTTGGCGTTACACAAATTGACTTTTTTTTTATTATTTTTACTTTGCACTCATTGGCAAGCTTGGTTTTGCAAAGAAATCTCTTATGTATTGATTTGTGATAGATAATATCAATTTGCACTGTTTTAAAGCTCTTGATATTTAAAATCTGATAAATTCCTTTGCAATTACAAGAACAATTGTTTTTGCGAATAATAGTTTTATACTGAATGTTTCTTCTCCGAGATTTAGCTCAATTACGATATGCTGATTAACGAATCACAGAAGTTATGAACCTCGTCTTAAAGTGAACAAGATTAAAAAAAAAATACATCATTAGATATTAGACGTATACATAGATCACTGTACTCTAAAAGCGAGGAATTATTATATTTACTTCACAGATGTGTCCATTATATTGATCATGTCGAAGTTGTTTTATTAAAATATATTTTTCAATGTATCTTCCTAAATTCTTCCCATAATTTGAAGTTAGGCTGTGTATGAATCCCTTAATCATCCAACCGAAGCATTTCTTGAAAACGTAATGAAGGACTGTATGTACAAAGTTTCTCCTCTGAATCACAAGTTGTCTCTGCAGGTTATGCACTTGTGGCACAAAGAATATTAGTTTTTTTTTAATTCCATGATGTGAAGATTGGAACAAAGTAAGTTTAGATCCATTACTCCTTAAAAACACATGAAACTTCTTCTTTCATTCACCTTCACTTAAGAGTTTTTCAATTACTTTTGGATCCAAACAAAGATCTTTGATTGGTAGATCTGGCGAATGAGAATCTGCCTGTAAAAAAAACAGAACGCTTTAAAGAACCTACACATCTCAAAATATTAGATATTTTAATTATATTGTCTATTAATCAGATACGTATAATTGCATGAGATTGTATATTTTATAATTAGCTTTGGTTGACTCAGTATATAAATTTAAAATTCGTACTTCTTATGAACTTTCTGAAGTGAGTACAAAGCATAGAATTGTGTATGTTTTAGATGCTAACCGCTAATACAATCGCTGTTCAGAAAGTTCTGTGAATGATGTCAACTGCACACGGTCGTAAAAGTGCGCCACCACGCCGCATCCCGCGTCGGACAGGTCAAGACATCTCTGAACAAGTTCGCGAGCGGCGGCGCTGCGAGTATGCTTCTCGTGTGCAAACAGCATCTTGTAGAGTGAAGGTATAATGCAAGAGGTCCAAATCAAAAATGGATACTAAAATGGATCAGCGAATGAATTTGCTGTTTTGTTTGAAACTTTGAAAATCAGCGAAGGAGACTTATGAAATGCTGACAACTGTTTACGGAGAACGTGCTGTCACCCTGAAGTGTGTTTATGAGCGGTTTAAAAGTTGCCGAGAAGGGTGGGACACCATAGAAGACGCTCTCCGAGCCTGCCAGCCTGCAATTGCACACATCCCAGACAACGTACACAAAGTGAACAAACTTTTGGCCCAGGATTGTCATGTGACACTGTGAATGATAGGGGAGGAAGTAAGAATTGTTGGAATTTGTCGTGAGACGACCCACCTCATAGTGACCCAGCATTTGATAAACGCAAGTTTTGCTACCGACTCGTGCCCCACACTTTGACGCCGGAACGAATGTAACTTCGGCTTGATGCCTTTTGAGACTTCATTTGCATGGCGGATCAAAACCCAAATTTTACGAAAACCATCGTAAAGCGTCAAAGTATTAAGTGACGGGGTGCCGAAAAGCAAGAAGTTGCGAAGTGAGATATACTGCATCAAAATAATGTTCATGGTGTTCTTCAACTTTGAGGGTCTTTTCCATAAAAATTCCTTCCTGAGGATACCATGTTAAAAACCGCTACGTATGTGGAAATACTCAAACTGCAATGGATCAAGCAAGTACACCTCCAATATGCCAAGTAAGGCGACTAGACCCTATTCCACAACAATGCCAGGCTGACAGGCCCTCTTTCGTCGTCACATCGATGGAGTCATCTTTTGATGCTTCTTTTGTCATTATCAGTGGATTTTCTTCAAAGCAACAGAAGACGAAGACTGGGGTAAGTAGTCAAATCAACGCAACGGAAAAATTTAGAACACGTCACGCTACGTGAACGCGGAAGCTCTCACATATTGGCGACGTGAACAGCCCGAGTCGCCAGCTTAAGATAACATCCCAAGCAAGAAAAGCAAAACAAAGGCTTCCAGATGCGGAATGGGGAGTCTGTACCCAAGGAATCGAACATATAAAGCTGAATAAGATCTTGATACAATAATAAGATTAATATGACCAAAAAACAATTCAAATTGTTATTACAAACAGTGGTCTGACACAAATTAACACAAAACATACATAATGCATGTATAAATTCACATTCAAACTTATTATCTGTAATTTACATATTATTCTTATTTCCCGTTTCTTCCGGATTGAAGTTGTTTTTCAATGATCCATCCTGTCTTCCATTCATGATATGCCTGGGACTATCTTCATCATATGCTAAGTATCGTTTTATTTTACTTTTAGTAACTATAGTGTATTTAGATGTAGTCTGAATCTAGATACAGTATATGCTAGCGTATCTCTTTTATTCCATAGTTGCTTACTTTGTTTATGTGCTATTATTATTGTGCGTTGATTGAACTTAATTAGCAACACTGTTTAATATCGAATTATGTTTATGATTAGTACTGTTGGTATGTTATTTAGTACGTGGACGTACGAGGGTCACTATGAAAGTTTTGAGATGTGAAATAACTTACATACTTAAAATCAATTTAACACTTACATTTTCTCAAAGTATTCACCATTACACTGTACACACTTTTGCATCCTCGAAAACCACTTTTGGAAGCAGTGTTGCCAGTCTTTTTCTTCAAGTGTTGAAAGTTCATTCTCGTAAGCCACTACAGTTTCTTCTGGGCTGCAAAATCTCTTCCCACGCATGCGATCTTTGATCCTGGGGAACAGAAAAAAATCACACGGGGCCAGGTCAGGGCTATACGGCGGATGAGTCATAAGTTAGACCTCTGTAGATTCTAAAACCAGTTGCAACATGGCCAGATTTGGAGAAGAAAGTTGTGACTATCTTCTTCCCCACACTTCGCGGTCGCTTCACTTTCGTGGGATTTTCGTCTGGAAAGATCCAAATTGTAGACTGGCGTTTATTTTCAGGGTCAAATTGATAGATCCAAGTCTCATCACCAGTAACAATGTCAGAGACGCGTCAAGAATTGCCTCCATCAAATCTTGCAAGCATTTCTTCACACCATTCCACACGCATGCGCTTCTGCTATTCAGTCAAAGTGAGGCACCCAACGAGATGAAACCTTCCTGAGCCGAAGATGATCATGAAGAATTTTTGTTACTTCTAGCGATCCAATGTTCACTGTAGATTCAATGTCCTTGAAAGTTGTTCGAGGATTTTCTCGAATCATTTGTTCCACAGCGGCAGTGTTTTCATCTGACACAGCTGTTGCCGGACGTCCAGTTCTCTCTTCATCTTTAAGCGATATCCGGCCTCTTCTGAATTCACCAAACCACTGAAAAATTGTAGCACGGGTAGGAGCAAGGTCCCCAAATGGCCCCTGCAAACGGTCAAGGGTTTGTGTCTCGTTCAAACCACTTTTGAAATCGTAAAGGATCATTGCCCGAAAATGTTCCCTTTCGAGCTCTATTCTAGAGAGCCGAATACTGCTCACATCAACAAACAAGTGAAGGGGATACTGCCACGCCGATAAGCGAGGCGAGTTGAAACTTGCTTCGCTTCTCCGCTCTGGATAGCAGTACCGAACGCAATTGTTGGAATTCAAATACTGTGCCACAACAATGCGTATCTCAAAACTTTCGTAGTGACCCTCATATTTTACTCTTCTTTTTATGACTTTATTTCATTATATTTGTATTTATCTCTAATTATATTCATTGAAACACGTAATATTTTTTAGCCTTATACTATTCTCGTCGACAGTATCAATAAAATTATAATTAACTCTTTGAGTATCTTTTAACTTACTTCTTCCATAGTATTTGTAACTAAAACATACCTTAAGTTATACGACCAAGTCACTAAATTTTAATCAACATGTCGCTCAAGCACATTCTATAGATTCCTATTAAATAGTACAAAATTATATTAAATATTAAATATTAAATAATAAATAAATTAATATTAAATAGTATTAAATAAAGATAATTAGTACAAAATGTAGGCAGCATATCCTAGTAAAATAGCAATAAGCCTTTGTTAGAACAGTAGATACTTCCAAACGTTGCATCATCAGATCCCACATAGAAAGGTAGCATTTTCGGTTACTGAAAATTTTGATGAAGATTTAGAAATCAATACAAGTAACCAAGGGCGCCCATCAGAGGGTACAAGGTGAGGCGCTTGTTCCCTTAGAGGAAATTGTACTTCAGAATATCGAAAATCCAATAGAATTTTTACATTAGTTACAGCAAAATTTGAAACTATTTTTGAAACGTCGCTTATACTTGCCCCTCCTTGGAAACCACAACATGGGCGCCCTTGCAAGTAACTGATCATCGGAATAATGCTGATGAGAACCCAGAGCGGGTTCACTTATTGGTGCTCCATAGCTTCAAATGCCATCTCACTTGAATAATAACATAACCAACATCAAAATATAAATACTTTTCAGTTTTACTTTTTGTTTGAAAGTTACTTATTCCAATTGACTCTCTAAAATTCACAAATAATTAAACAATTCAATATTCTGCTTCGATATTGTAAATTAAAACTGATTCTTTATATTTGTTTGTTGAAAACTCTAAAACATCTACATTTTTCGAAGTCTTATTTACTTTTTTCTTCTTTTTTATGTTAAAATTTTAAAGTGCAAAATTGTGTACTTTTTGCCAATACATGACATTAACGTCGTTTTTAAAATATTATGTTGAAACTTTAGAATAAAATTAAAGACAGATAACTTAATCTAAACAAATAAGACATATTGAATAATAGTACTGTTATCTAGGAGTTTGTAATGCCATAATGGAAAGTGGGTCCTTACAAGGCTACACGATGCTTTTCAGGATCATCAATTCCTGGCCAAAGGAAAGTTCTGTCACTCAATTACATACCATACTCCCCAGACTTGCCTCCTCTAGGCTTTTTCTTGTTCTCCAAATTGAAATCAGATCTGATGGGCCAGAAGCTTTCAGACATTTCGAACATTCAACGTAATATTATGACCCAGTTGAAAGCTATTCCTAAAGAGGAGTACGCAACGGGGATTACTTCGAAGGACAGTTATTGCTGATTCAGGTAAAACAGTACATTTGAAATATAGACACATTCACCGAACTTTCTGGACAAAGGTTGTTGCAATAAATGTACATGCATTTGCTTCAACAAAACAATGTCTTCACCAAAAATATTCAAGTAGTATGTGTGCAAGTCTGTTGTACTTTGGTCTCAGTCTTGCGGGATCTTAAAAGTACGGTCTGGGTCTTGGTCATGTACCCTTATAGGTCTTGCACCCTTAGGTTGAAAGTATGGTCTTCATGCATGCAAGATCAAGATCACTACCTATATGAGAATCCTTGGCATGAATTTCGCTAATACATGCATAGGTCTTTTTTATATGATTTGGTAGAAGTTAGAGCCGATTTAACTCCTCCGCAGTTTCACAGAGTCAGTCTACGATCGAATCTCCCGCACCGAAAGCGCGTACACTAACCATAGAACCATGGAGCTCTACACTGATTTGAATTCCATCAAACTGTCGGTACATGTCACATACAAACTCAATGCTGAAAATAAAGATTAAGTTAAATTTTACTGTGGGATGCTACTGTGGACAAGATGCCTTCCTAACAATATCTACTTGATAAGGAGCTTACCAAAGCTGCCTAAGCAACGCACGTAACCCACTCGGGTCAAGACAGATTATTTCGCCAGTTGAAGGAATTTCATTCCTTAAATGTTTACGTGAAACATAATCTGAAAGTAAAATAAATAAATTATTACTGTCATGCAATTTAAAGCAATTTAATTACTGTTCTGAAAACTCAGAATAGTACAGCGTGCTCGAATTCCAACTGACAGTTTTTAAATAGTTATTACAATTTCAACAAACAAACTTTTTGGTTAGCTAAGCGTTGCAAAAACAGTAGATAATTTGTGAAATTGGTGCAGGCGGTGTTAATGTAGCTTAAAAGGCACAATGTGTGTGGTAGTAGGAAGTGACAAAAATGGTTGTGAAAATACAATGGAACTTTCGCCGTGTGTTTCACAAGTATCCTTCGTCACGTAATACTATCAAGGTATGGAAGGAAACATTTCCATCGACAGAGAATGAGGCGAAACTTCACGGTAGTGGTAAACCTCGAGTGTGAGATGAACCTGTGAAGTCGAAAAGAGAGTGTTTCACGCATAATCCATGGACGCCAATACACATGTTACCCCTCTTAACTTTTTTGCTTGGGAGTACACCGAAGACATAATTTATTTTAGCGAAATGATAGATGATCTACACAACTGAAAATACGTATTCGGACTCTATTACTATTATTGTTTTTGTAATTCCACTGATGCTGCAGAACACGTTGAGAGAAATTGAATTCAAGATGGACACTCTCCGTGTAACACACGGAGCTCAGTGCAGCTATACTGAGGTAGAACTAGTTGCAATAAAACTTGGTGAATTTATATCAGAAATGTAAGCTGTTGTTTCTATCTGCTCTTTCCTATAATCAAATAACATTTAAGGGGGCAGACTACTAAATATTTTTCAAAAGCTAATTTTTCTTTTGCCAGTTTTTCGTTAATGAAAAGAGATAATGGAATGTAACTTACCTCAACAATAGATAATGTTATTCTACACCCAAACATA
Organism: Thermobia domestica; assembly: GCF_964235325.1. Lineage (NCBI taxonomy): Eukaryota > Metazoa > Arthropoda > Insecta > Zygentoma > Lepismatidae > Thermobia > Thermobia domestica. The sequence continues at coordinate 84,026,294 of NC_137464.1, read as the reverse complement.
CAAATCGGAAGAATTTTCAGTGTTGCCATCCATAGAAATTACAGTGTGACCAGAATTTGAATTACCCAAAAATCTAGGTTAAGGCAGCGACTAGAAAAATAAACTCAACGGTAATTGAAGACTTATCATGGTGTCTGTGTTCCTTGTTAACTGCTTTTTATATAATATTTCTATATATATTTCATAATAACTTACATACGTTATTACAAAATAAATAAGTTACTACAAAATAAATACAAATATTATATAAAAAGTAGTTAAGAAGGAACACAGACAGTATGATAAGTCATCAATTACCATTGAGTTCATTTTTCTAGTCGCTGCCTTAACCTAGATTTTTGGGTAATTCAAATTCTGGTCACACTGTAATTTCTATGGATGGCAACACTAAAAATTCTTCCATATTTTTGGGTGTAGAATAATATACCTAGGTATCTATTGTTGAGGTAAGTTAAACTTCATTATCTCTTTTCATTTATGAAAAACTGGCAAAAGAAAAATTGTTAGCTTTTGAAAAATTTAGTAGTCTGCCCCCTTAAAAATTGTCAGTGCCACATTGGACAATCTGTAGTTTACGCAACGTATACTCTTATGTTTTCTTTTAAACGTGTTTAAAACTGAAAAAAGGGGGGAGGGGCCGTTGCCATAGAAACAAACGTTTCCATAACAACGAATCCTGTCACTGCTTGTCAGTCTAAAACTGTTTGAAGAAAAGAATAAGTCGTAAGTGGGAATCCTTCACCCCTGGTGGGGATGTTCATGAAGCTATCAGCTTATGTCTAATTACGTTGGAATATATTAGCCGTTTCTTAATTTTGAACATACTAGATTCGATCGAAACGAGAAAACTTTTTATCGGACTTCTAAAGAGAATGAAATAAAATAACTAAATACATGACCGTGTTTATTATCTCTAGGATTCCCAGTCACGACCCCCTTTTCAGTTTTATTTAAAAAAATAGAAGAAGAAGAAGAAAAAGGAAAAGGAAAATAGAAGAGGAAAGAGGTAAAGTAAGAAGGTAATAAAAAGGAAACTGTTACTGCATATTTTGAAAAATATGGTAAAGAAAGTGAATAATTATCGAATTCCAATAGCTATTGGGTTAATATTTGGTATTCAGGTGATTAAGGGTAGACACATGTTAACCCATACATCCCCGATCTAGATCCATTTAACCCCAACTACCAAATTATCCCGATCTAGATCCGAGATAGATGAGAAAGTTTAAGTTTACAGTTTATTCAATATTTCCAGAAGTTCTAGACTAATATCCAATACTTGAAAAATAAAGGACGAAGTTGATGGCATGTTAGAATCGACCACAAAGAAAAAAAAAAATCAGAGTATTACATATTCGTAGAAGATTTTGACTTTCACAGTTCTCACATGCTGATCATTCGTTCAGGCTACTTCAGTCCTTTTTACTTCCTTCATAGAGCCAACTTAAGTTAGTATTAACATTCAATGAGTTTAATTGATAACTACCATTAATTATAATAAATCACACATATATGTCAAAATAATGGATGCACTTAATACTAAACCTACATTTCACTCACACACACATTCATACAGGACAATGTATACTTCGGGTTGTATTTAGTTAAATTAAACTAACCTAACTACATTACTATATACATTTATTACATTTCAATAGAAGAAAAATTAGTTGGACATAACATGGAAAAATTTAATACATGGAAAGAATGTTTCATTAACATGCATAGAAATTCGCTAATTTTATCAAGACCAAATAACACATTTCTCTTCCTATATATATATTAAAAGTTGAATTACATGAAAGAGAATTTGACAAAAAAAAAAAAAAAAAAAAAAAAAATGAAAGACAAAAATAAAAAAAATTCAAAGATCAATACATTTAGGATTCAATGTAATGAATATATATATATATCGTTGCGGAAAAAGAAAGAAAAAAAAATAAATATAATTGGTTAATCATCCTTAAAAAAAAAAAGAAAAAACACTTTAGTAACATTTTATTAGGTCTCTGTCCCAAGAGGAGACATTTCGACGATTTTATGAGTCTTTGTTCTCACATCGATAATAGCTCCTTTTTCCAACTCTCTTTTGCACTGTGGTTTGTGTCCATGAGAGTGTTTAATTATTTTTGTTTTAACTATAGACAAATAGTTGCTTCATATCATATATATATTTATATTTCTCATTTCGTCACTCGACGCACTCAATATAACATTTCAAAGTTTATCAAGGTTAAAAAAATTTTGAATCCAGTCACAGACATTGAAAACATATTTCCATATTCCGGTATTCACATTAAATTATCAACCAAATTTCACTTCATTAAATTTAAGACCAGTAATTTTCTTTATAGTATAGATCTTGTAGTCAGAAGATTCTAGTCACTGAATAGTTAAATTTCCGATCGTAGGGGAAGGATTTGTTTCAGAGTCTACTGATAGAAGATTTGTTGGTGGGGCACACTGTTTCGTAGGTTATTAACTTCACTATGATCTCGCGAATAAATTTGGATGAGGATTAGGGTTATTTTACTTATCTTACGACCTGCTACTCGTTTTACTTACATGCGGTATTTAACATTATATTCAACTTTAATAGTTACAGACATCAATAACCACTCAACAAAATGTAATTTATTACAATATACGCGGTAACGCTATATATCACAAATAGTTGGTAAAGGTCGGGTGTCAAAAACCTTTGGCAACCTAAATAAAACCAGGGTAAATACCGAGCCCATTACATACATACTCGTATATATATATATATTCATATTACTCAATACAATAAATTTTACTTTAATATCCATCGTAGTATTTTGTCGACGTTTAAATTCTACATAACCGTTCATATTCGACAAGTATTCATATTTTATAAATATTTATATTTTATTGGCTCAAAGACAAAACAAAAACCCTGACTATCAAAATTCACTTTTTTCTCTCATAAGGTTGCAACATTGTACTTTCTATGTATAAACCCGATAATCAATAATCATTTTCAATTTACTAAAGATCCGCATATATATATATAAAAAATAGTTGGTGTTATTTAGTGACATAAGAGGTGGAAATGTAACAAATTGAGCAGGCACGTAACTTTTAAAACTATGTAAGCACATATATAGATGTATATACAAAAATCAATGTTATTGGAAACTAGTGGGCCCAGACTACTAATACATACACACTATATGACCAATCAATAGAAATAAAAACCAGTAGTCAGTCGTCAATGGGTATAAGTTGTGCGATCAATGAATAACAAGTAAGTTTCTAGGAATCTGAAAGCATAGTGTACCTTCCCGTCAATTTCTCCCGTGGTGGATTGAATATCGCGAAAATGGTCCTGAGTTGTGCTGCAACACCTCCACGAATTGCATCCCTCGATGTCTCAGTTAGTACATACGATCGAAATAAGTGATATGGAATATTGTACATTTTCATGAGTTTCAGAAACCGGGGGGGGGAGGTTGAAAAAGTAAAAAAAAAAAATCTCGAAGTAATGAAGACAGAGAGAGATAGAGAAGAAGGAAGACGAAGAAATAGTGGCGCCAAAGACTTAAGTGGGAAATAACTAACGCTACAAAGACAGAAATCGAATTTCTATCTCAACAAATCCATAGCCAAAATATTCTTAACATGCCAAAAGGGTGGTCTACTCAAATACGTAGACTCAAGGAACGCCCTGCTGCCAAGGATGCAAGTTCTGTGTCCATCAGATCCCAATCCCACAAGAGTTTGGTTGTAAGATTGAAATCCGATCCCCGTATCCGGCCCAAACCAGCAGGTTCCCGGAAATCGTCCGGAAGGTTAGAGAAGGCGCTAATTTAGAATTTCAAGAAAAAAAAAATCATCCGACCACTTGGAAACTAGAAGATTCCAGAATAGTAATGAAATTAGAGTAATAGCTAAGATATCCCTAATGAGAATTTGCCAAAATAAAAAAAAATTTAAATAAACTGAATTTTGGATCGGTGATCTCAATAACCAAAACATCACCGATAGCTACCCTGCGCAGACACGCCACAGTCTGGGATGTCGTTAATTTCCCTCATCTAATTAAACTAAGAAAGGACATGAAAAATACTTAAGGGGACTAGGGGTCGACGTCCGGGTACGCTAATGACATGAATATTAATTTAGTAGCAGTTGATTTAATCGGATAGTCCGAACTGAGTTATGTGAACACTGCACAATAACTAAATAAGGTAAGCAAAAAAAAAATCTCGGAGAGGCAATGCATGTTAAAGGTACAAATGACCGAAACCTGTACTTTTCGATGATCACAGAATATAGCAGTTGGTTTTCTTAATTATCATTTCTGTCATCCTTTAGAAGTAATTCCCACATGATGCTACTCTATCTATTGAAAGGCTTAAGATCTGGGGCTGTTGTTAGGAGGTACATAAATGCAAAGTAACACACAATTCCCAACTATAATTTACTATCCAAGTAGCAAACTCGGTTGGATGAATGTACTGGTGTAGAAGTCAGAACGCGAGAGATTTCTTTTTAGTAAACGTATTCATATTTTCACTATATAACATACACTAGGCCTATCCATTTAAATATAGGGGTCATCATTTCATTCATATTATATATCATATTATTAACATATCATTACATTCATTCATTATCTACTAATTTCCACACGAAGTAATATTTTATAAACACCCTATTTCGTACATTTTACACGCAGGCCATACACATATTTACATTACGCAGTAATAAATATATATATATATATATAACTATCACAATCTATCACGCTCAAACCACCACACGATCACATTCATCGAACCACGTACTCTTTATTTCGAAGCACCCAAATTGTATTTACCTTGCAGGTTTAAAAAAAAAAATCATACATGGATTTACGGAAAGTTAAATTGTCAACGATTAATCTATTTCTGATTTGTTGATAAAACTGAAGCAACAATGGAATTTTCTACAGCTACGGGAAAAGAGAATTTAATACTACATTTTTAAACAAACAGTAATAGCATATGGGCTTTACTTCTATTAAGAAAATAGGTGTTCTTTATTTCAGCGGATTATTCATTTACTATTGGACCTAGCAAGCTGAAATTTTCAGTACAGTAAGATCTCATGCTATTTTATATGAAGGTATACTCATCCGAACCGAAAACCATGTCCACGGGAAGTAATTTGAGAATAAATGTCCAAAATCAAACAATCTAAATCACTAAGTCATGCGATGTCGTACTGTCAACAAACAATTGACTACCGAAAACTGACGCTATAGCGCTGTAGTGGAGGCATAATTTACCGTGTACTGAAATGTATACTTGTACTCATTAATCAGAAATTTAATATTTACTCTGGTTTATTTATGTTAGAAAAATGGTACTAAATTAAAGCATATTTATACACTGTCCAAATCGAAAATTCACACACTCACACAAAACTACTAACTACATACACCACTGTTAGTACTATACATAAAGACAACTAACTAAACTAAACATGCACCATTTAGTTACATGCATGTTGACGAAAATAACCTAACACATTAAATTTAAAATACATTACTCCCTCGTCGATATATACAGTCGGCTCTATTTAAGTTAAAGGGGGGTCACAAATGAGAAAGGTAACACTAGGTCTAATTGACCTGACCAATTGTTTACATAATGATTGCCAAAAATTGATGCCCTGGGGGCACCTTAACGAGGTTTATGGAGGGACCCTTCCCCTGAAAGGGGAAAAGGCCCTAAAACAAACAATAACTAACCCATTCCCCCGCTAAAACTGGTTCAATTCAGAAAAGGGGATAGGAGCCCTTTTGAACTAACTTAAGCTGCCATTATGATTATTTACAGTACTATCAAACCTACTACATACATGCAATTACGAAATAAATAATGATAAATCACATTTACTGTATACACGACCAACATGCACTAATCAGGTCGTAATGTCCCTAATCCCTAATTGAATTTGGAATAACAAAAAAAAATCACTTTCCTATATTGTCTATTCTTTGGCTTGGGTAACGAGCAATATGGCGTCTGTAAAGCTGGTTCCCATTTCTCCTTTATTTTTTACAGTTCACTTCACGAAAAATGTAAGTTTGTCAGCTCCTAAATCATTATACGGCGTTTATCAATGAAATTAACTGGATATTACCTTGAGATAGTTAGAATTTCCATCCTTTTACCGCAGATATGTAGAAGAAGAAATCACGGGCTGCTCCTCGCAGTGTGTCTTCCATTATTCTAATAACATTGCGCCGAAAAGGCCAGAGGTAGGAGAATTCCTCCAATCAGAAAGAAAACTTTAGCCGCGGAAATTACAAAGCGAATGGAAATTTGGTAAATCCAGATATAACCGGATCTGAAAGTGACTATGGACTACTGAGAGGGGGTGAGGGAAAAATTAGGTACCTGACTAAATTCTACATTGGTCTGAAATTAAGAAAATTTATATCCAATGACAGAACTATGTTTCGGTATGACGTCAGAATGGTAAACCTGGAAACTTTTCAACTTATATATCAGAAAATGGGATTTACACTTAATCAAAATGTAAATAAATATATTATACAGTGGGAATATGGTTACTAACGAAACCTTTGGGTTCATTATATTTAATTCGAAGTAGAGAGAGTAAATAAATTGTGTAACTAAACCGAAATTGAATTAAAAAAAAAATTACTAGGTACAGGGTGCGTAAAAAAAATTGCCATTACTTTCAACTGTAATGGTATATTACAGTTTTCCCCGGCCCATTAACAAAATTTTGTTAGAATAACAAAATTTTGCTAATTGGGAATACTAACTAATGATGCTTGTTAAATTAACACACTCATTCATCCCATTCAAACGTTACCAGTCACTCTAGGACAGTGTATTATATCTACTTGGGGTATTGCGCAAGTAATTCACTACGTTTATCTTCTGTACAATTGAAAATCTTTAAATTTCGAAAATTGTGAGTTCCGATACTTTCGCCTTTGAGATTATGCAAAACAGCGCAGTTTTTTAACAATTTTTTCACGACAAACGGGCCAGTGAAAATTTTCATCCATTTGGCGGATTCCTGCTTTATTATTGACGATAAGTTGTGTAATTTCAGCATTACTAGTTGACCTTCTTCCAGAGTAACAGAATGTGTTGATCGTTTACTAGAGTTTCGCGAATTTATATCTATCTCAGTAAATTTAAACCTATTTTCAACGGAATCTAATTGTTTTGGCCATGGGAACACCTTCCGGTAGTTGTCAACAGCAGAGTAACTCAGAAAGCGTTCCGCCGGCGTGCAACCAATACTTGAGCAATAAGAATTATTAAGAAGGTCCTGTATTTTTACAAGATATCTATTCCAGGTGGTTTGATCTTCATTACACCATAACCGAACTAACCTATTGAGCTCTTTATGGCTGCGTTCTGTTATGCTGTTACCCTGAGGAGAATAGCTAGCTGTTTTCTTGTGTTTAATTTTATACTTAGCACAGAAATCCTGCCACAGTTTGGACTGGAACTGTGGTCCCCTGTCACTTAAGAATTCTTGAGGGTATGGTAAAAGGTGAAAGTATCTTCTCTCTAGTACCGTTATTATTTCTTTGGTATGAGCTTTTCTGAGCGGAAGAAAAGTAACAAAACGAGAGTAAATATCTATTAATGATAAAATATAATAGTATCCCTGGCTAGGTGGTAATTTCCCGATAAGGTCCACCCCCAGAGTCTCATGGGGTACATTTGCTCTTATGTGATATTCTTGCTGAGCTATGGTTCGGTTTGTGAACTTTGTTTCCGCACATTGGATACAGTTTCGGATGAAATTTTTTATGGTAGATTTTTGATTTTTCCAATAAAAGATTGCGCGACAAAAGCGATAACATTTTTGAACTCCAAAATGACCTGTGGAGTGAACAATACTGATAATTTGGTGAATACAAGCCTGAGGTATTACTAAAAGCCATTTTTGAACTCGCAACGGTTTTATGTACATTAACCCACAATGCATTGCGATTCTACTCTGATTACCACTATTTTCATATCGCTTTAAGAACGTTTGACATAATTCATCAGTTTCCTGATTTTTCTTGATATGATGTAAATCAATGTCAGCATATTGTGTTTTCGTTAGGAAATGCACATAATGGGTTTCGGGTTCAAGCAATACCTCGGGCGGATACCTACTAAGTGTATCGGCGATAAAGTTCTCGCGGCCTGGACAGTGCTGAAATGTTAAGTCAAATTTTTGTAATTTAAGTAGGATCCTGGTGGTTCTTGGTTCAAGGTTCTTCTGAGTGAAAGCATGAGTAACTGCTGCATTGTCGGTATGAACATACGTGATACGACCCATAATATATTGTTCAAAGTGCTCACATAGGAACAGAACGGACAGTAGTTCTAACTGAGAGATCGACAGAGACAACTCGTAAGGCTTTACCCGTCGACTAGCATATCCGATGACATTAGGATCTTCTTGACCTGCTGGATATTGTGCAAGATAGCCAGCCAGATTTTCCATACACGCATCACTGTGTATGTGAAATGGCAGGGAGAAATCTGGCTGACTTAGAGCAGGCGGATTGCTAATAAGCTCTTTTAACTTATGGAAAGTTTCCAATGTTTCATCGTTCCATGTGAATTTTTGATCCTTTTTTAGTAGTTGATATAATTTAGCGGTAAGTCCAGAAAAATTTGGTACGAACTTTCTCCTCCACCCTATGAGGCCTAGGAACTTTTGTAATGCCTTCTTTGATTTCGGAACCGGAAAACAACGAATGGGTTCATTTAATTTAGGGTCGACCCTTATCGTTTTGCCACTAATGATATGACCTAAAAATTTTATCTCCCGTGCAAAGAACTTACATTTTTGAAAATTTAAGGAAAAATTTGCCCTCTTGAAAATTTCAAAGGTTCTTTCTAAATGAGATAAGTGTTCTTCTTCCGTGACCGATTTTACCATAACATCATCAAGGTATAGAACTACAAAAGAACGAGTTGAGTCGTTGAAAAAATTAGTCATAACGGATTGAAAAACAGCAGGACTGCTCTTCAATCCCTGTGGCAGAACGGTAAGGCAATATTGCCTTCCTTTATACACAAAGCTAGTACACTGATATGATTCTTTGTGTAAACTGATCCCATAATAGGCACTAGATGCATCAAAAGATGAGAACCAAGTGGCTTGTGAAACACGATGTAATAAATCGTCTATTGGTTCAACCTGTGCTTGTGGAGAAATAATTTTTGAGTTGGTAGCCCTGAGGTCCAAAACGGGACGTACGCCCCCAGAGGCCTTTCTGACAACATGAATAGGATTTCTGTATGGGGACATCTGTTCTATAGCAATTCCTAACCGTAACCACTTATTTAATTCGGCCTCAAACTCGGGTTGCATTGCTTGTGGGACAGAATAGCAAGGTCCCACAACTGGTTCGTTATCTTTTAGTTGAATTTTGTATGGAGGCGCATTAACACGACGTGGGTACTCGGAGAAGAGAGATCTGTACTGTAATAATAGTTTACGGAGACCTGATCTAATTGGTGGTGGTAAATCATCCCGAGTAGTAATGTAAGTGTCGATGTCTTGTGGAGAGACATTGCATTCGGCATTCAGGAATGGATCCAGCTGATCGTCCCTGTTAACCTCTCCTCCATTGAGAGGTGTCACTGCACAGGCAGCTTGACAGATAAACCTGGGGTCAAGCATGGGCTGATCCATCACTGGCCGCCCTGACTCACCGATTGCAATCTCTCTTTCCGGTATTCCCACTAACATTACATTTGGTTTATTAGTTGAAACAGTAACTGCATTCCCGAGACTATCTTTCATACGAATTTCTTTCTTTTCACGGTCGATGATACAATGGAACTTATCTAAGAATGGGCAACCCAAGATTAAATCCGTTCGCAAGTACTTAATAACAAAAATAGCTATTTCAAAAATATGGTCTTGAATATTAAGATTGAAATTTTGAACCCCTTGAACTGAAAAACTTTCCTTCCCAGCAAATGCACCCAGTGTAAGACCCGTGTACGGCCTTAATTTTGCAGAAGGGAAGCGCTGTTTCAATCTTCTCCACACCTCCCAGTCCATTAGGCAGAGCTCCGAACCACTATCAATGGTAGCAACAAGTTCAACGCCACCGATACTTCCTTTTAGGCTGGGAGATGCCGAGAAATAACGTTCTTCCCCCACCGCAAATGGCTCTTCATCGATTACGAATTTTATTATAAATTCTAAGGAATTCGGCGAAGGGTATTCTTGTATCCGAAACTCGGATTTACTATTATTAGAATATTGCATTTTGTGGTTAATGGGGTGTATGTACCCGCAGTTATCCTCCCCCATTTCATCAGGTAACTGCGGCGTTAGTTTGTCGACTTTACCGCAGTTTCGCGACTATCACTCCCATTTAATATTGTTCTAGGCTCACCGTTACCACGCACTTGCGAATGGATTGAATTCTGGGGTCGATTTACATTATTGTTACTATTATTGTTATTATTATTGCCCTGACTATTACCGTTCTCCCTTCTTCCGTACGTCCTGTTAAAATTCCTCCTGGTGTTATCGCCCCTATCCGGGTTCGATGCCATGTTGGTACGGTCATAGGGACGATAACTCCGGCGATTGTTGAACATGGGCCGATTCCTAAACAGTCGCCGGCCATTATTGTTGTTTTCTGAGCCATACCCACTAGGATAACGAGATCCAGCTTGGGTATAACTCAGGAAATCTGTCTGGCAACTTGCCGTTACCTTCGTCTTCGTCGGTTTTAGAATCTTTGCCTGTCGGGCGAAGTATCGTTTTGGTGGACCACCAACTTCCTTACCGCACAAGGCAGCTAAACGTGAGGTGACTTCTCGCACCGTTTGGCACAAGTGGGACGCTATGGCCCGGGACTCATCGGGTGGAAGAGCGTTAACTATAATATCTACCAGTTCGGCCTGAGAGGGATGTTCAGCTATCTGATAATATAGTTCGATAATTTTCCAAGCATAGTCCAAGAGGGATCCATACTTGGAGCGATCATACCGGAGTGATTGTAAGTTTCTTTTTTGGAGTCGTTCGATATGCTCATTACAATATTCTTCTTTGAAAAGAATCAAAAAATCACCGAACGTCCGGATTTGGTATTTAACCGAGGCAAACCATGCGCCCGAAGCGGCGATCAAACATTTTTCAACTATTTGTAGGCGTTCTCCATCAGTAAGTTTGTACATGTCTAGATACTGCTGCAATCTTCGCAGAAAAACTCTAGGTAACCCGTTAGTAATGTTCCCATCGAAAGTGGGAAAACGTTCAATATCCCGGAGGGAAACTTTAGAGCTCATACTATACGGGGCAGGAAAAGAATCTAGTGGGATCAACGCATTATCCTGAGCAGTTGGGGTTGTCACCGGATTTGCCACCGACGGAGTGGTCACTGAACTGAACGCTCCCATATGACCAAGAGAGGTTTTATAATTAGTATTGACCATGTAAGGTTCGAATTTAGGACCCACCACTGCAGTAACTGACGGTCCGGCACATCTCCTTTCCCCTCCTGGCAGCACGCTGTAAGATTGTACCATTCCAAAAGTAGAGTGAGCATTTACGCTAGTGACTGTTGTAGTCACAACACTCGACTGCATCGGTACATCGAAATTACTCAACCATGATTTCGAGGTTGGCTGATGCGGGGGACAATACATGGTTGTGTCCCGTGCATCAGGCAACACTTGACTCTTTCCCGGGAGGACGTTACTCGTTTCTGGGAAATTTTTCCCTATAGAATCGCTATCAGGAAAAGGATAGGAGATGTCAGACTTGACGATTTCCAGTTTAGTAATCTTCCCCTTAATACTGTCTACCTCAGTTTGAATTCGACTAATTCTTTGATCAACCGACTCTAGTTTAGTTTCTATTGATAGGTCGGATATTACAACATTCAATTTACTTATTTCAGCCTGCTGCTGTTCAACCTTTCGTTCGATGTCACCAAATCTTTTGTTTGTACCCTCAAACCTTACATCTATTTCGTTTAGTTTCTCATTTGTTTCGTCTCTGAGCTGCTCGGTAGACTGTTGGGCCCGGTATCTAACCTGCTCCAATTCAGTAGACGTTTGCTCTTTCAGATTACTAATCGAAGAGGCAAAGTCTAAACAAATCTGGTCGAATTTATTGTTTAATACCTCGAATCGAGCGTCGGTCTCTCGTTTCGAGGTATCAAACTTCTCATTTATCTCACGCCTTAAGTTTTCACTATTCTGATCTATTTTCTGATTTATCTCACGCCTTAAGTTTTCACTATTCTGATCTATTTTCTGATTTATCTCACGCCTCATTTCTGTATTATTTTGTTCCATGTTAGAAAATTTTTCATGCATCATTTCCATCATCTGGCGAATTAATGCAGACGTGTCAGACCCTCCAGATGACATTCCTTCCTTCGGGTTTGCCGTCTGATCCCGAGAATCACTATGATTTTCATCCTTTTCCTCATCGTCGAGGTCAGATATCTCCGCTGGAGATATTTGGCCTCGGTCCTTTTCACAGTCCTCACAATATTTTTCTATTTCGCCGGTTTGCACCTTTTCTGCATTTTCCGCAGTATCATCTAAATTGGAACAAGCAAAGTGGATCCATTTTTGTCCACAACCGGTGCATCTAATTAATCTTCGCGGGGCGCGAGATCTTTTCTCTTTTTCATTTAATGTGCATTGAGTGCACGTGATTTCACACTCGCCCTGTGACACCACAACCTTTTTTGTTGCCATAGTTTCGAGACACTTTACACTTTACAAAAGACAAGATATATATAGCAAAAATACACATATACTATAAAATACTTATTTGCTATCCAGACAAGTATTATTCATGACTTAAAGGACTCCCATTCTCTTTCCTTCCTTGAAACCCTTCTAGCGTTTAATTCTAATTTTAGAAAAATTTGGACACTCCTTCTCTTTCTCCCCCTTTGAAAAGGAAACAAAAATGACAAAGTAGCCAACGACTTTACTTATTTCATTTGACTATAAAATTTCTCTTATTAATTTCAATGTTGTAATCAATTCAACATGCCTTCAACCTCGCTCTTTGACATTCTTAAAAAAAAATTTCAAATCTATCGGTCGCCATTTAAACTGAGATCCGTTGCCATGGAAACAAACGTTGCCATGACAACCATTCTTATCGCGGTTCACCAATTCAAACTGATTGGCATGATAACTGGTATTATTCAATAAGCATTTTCAGATCCGTTACCACAGCAAACATGCGTTACCATGGCAACAGTCTTGTCACGTGTCGCCACTCTAAAACTGAAAAAAGGGGGGAGGGGCCGTTGCCATAGAAACAAACGTTTCCATAACAACGAATCCTGTCACTGCTTGTCAGTCTAAAACTGTTTGAAGAAAAGAATAAGTCGTAAGTGGGAATCCTTCACCCCTGGTGGGGATGTTCATGAAGCTATCAGCTTATGTCTAATTACGTTGGAATATATTAGCCGTTTCTTAATTTTGAACATACTAGATTCGATCGAAACGAGAAAACTTTTTATCGGACTTCTAAAGAGAATGAAATAAAATAACTAAATACATGACCGTGTTTATTATCTCTAGGATTCCCAGTCACGACCCCCTTTTCAGTTTTATTTAAAAAAATAGAAGAAGAAGAAGAAAAAGGAAAAGGAAAATAGAAGAGGAAAGAGGTAAAGTAAGAAGGTAATAAAAAGGAAACTGTTACTGCATATTTTGAAAAATATGGTAAAGAAAGTGAATAATTATCGAATTCCAATAGCTATTGGGTTAATATTTGGTATTCAGGTGATTAAGGGTAGACACATGTTAACCCATACATCCCCGATCTAGATCCATTTAACCCCAACTACCAAATTATCCCGATCTAGATCCGAGATAGATGAGAAAGTTTAAGTTTACAGTTTATTCAATATTTCCAGAAGTTCTAGACTAATATCCAATACTTGAAAAATAAAGGACGAAGTTGATGGCATGTTAGAATCGACCACAAAGAAAAAAAAAAATCAGAGTATTACATATTCGTAGAAGATTTTGACTTTCACAGTTCTCACATGCTGATCATTCGTTCAGGCTACTTCAGTCCTTTTTACTTCCTTCATAGAGCCAACTTAAGTTAGTATTAACATTCAATGAGTTTAATTGATAACTACCATTAATTATAATAAATCACACATATATGTCAAAATAATGGATGCACTTAATACTAAACCTACATTTCACTCACACACACATTCATACAGGACAATGTATACTTCGGGTTGTATTTAGTTAAATTAAACTAACCTAACTACATTACTATATACATTTATTACATTTCAATAGAAGAAAAATTAGTTGGACATAACATGGAAAAATTTAATACATGGAAAGAATGTTTCATTAACATGCATAGAAATTCGCTAATTTTATCAAGACCAAATAACACATTTCTCTTCCTATATATATATTAAAGGTTGAATTACATGAAAGAGAATTTGACAAAAAAAAAAAAAAAAAAAAAAGAAAGACAAAAATAAAAAAGATTCAAAGATCAATACATTTAGGATTCAATGTAATGAATATATATATATATCGTTGCGGAAAAAGAAAGAAAAAAAAATAAATATAATTGGTTAATCATCCTTAAAAAAAAAAGAAAAAACACTTTAGTAACATTTTATTAGGTCTCTGTCCCAAGAGGAGACATTTCGACGATTTTATGAGTCTTTGTTCTCACATCGATAATAGCTCCTTTTTCCAACTCTCTTTTGCACTGTGGTTAGTGTCCATGAGAGTGTTTAATTATTTTTGTTTTAACTATAGACAAATAGTTGCTTCATATCATATATATATTTATATTTCTCATTTCGTCACTCGACGCACTCAATATAACATTTCAAAGTTTATCAAGGTTAAAAAAATTTTGAATCCAGTCACAGACATTGAAAACATATTTCCATATTCCGGTATTCACATTAAATTATCAACCAAATTTCACTTCATTAAATTTAAGACCAGTAATTTTCTTTATAGTATAGATCTTGTAGTCAGAAGATTCTAGTCACTGAATAGTTAAATTTCCGATCGTAGGGGAAGGATTTGTTTCAGAGTCTACTGATAGAAGATTTGTTGGTGGGGCACACTGTTTCGTAGGTTATTAACTTCACTATGATCTCGCGAATAAATTTGGATGAGGATTAGGGTTATTTTACTTATCTTACGACCTGCTACTCGTTTTACTTACATGCGGTATTTAACATTATATTCAACTTTAATAGTTACAGACATCAATAACCACTCAACAAAATGTAATTTATTACAATATACGCGGTAACGCTATATATCACAAATAGTTGGTAAAGGTCGGGTGTCAAAAACCTTTGGCAACCTAAATAAAACCAGGGTAAATACCGAGCCCATTACATACATACTCGTATATATATATATATTCATATTACTCAATACAATAAATTTTACTTTAATATCCATCGTAGTATTTTGTCGACGTTTAAATTCTACATAACCGTTCATATTCGACAAGTATTCATATTTTATAAATATTTATATTTTATTGGCTCAAAGACAAAACAAAAACCCTGACTATCAAAATTCACTTTTTTCTCTCATAAGGTTGCAACATTGTACTTTCTATGTATAAACCCGATAATCAATAATCATTTTCAATTTACTAAAGATCCGCATATATATATATAAAAAATAGTTGGTGTTATTTAGTGACATAAGAGGTGGAAATGTAACAAATTGAGCAGGCACGTAACTTTTAAAACTATGTAAGCACATATATAGATGTATATACAAAAATCAATGTTATTGGAAACTAGTGGGCCCAGACTACTAATACATACACACTATATGACCAATCAATAGAAATAAAAACCAGTAGTCAGTCGTCAATGGGTATAAGTTGTGCGATCAATGAATAACAAGTAAGTTTCTAGGAATCTGAAAGCATAGTGTACCTTCCCGTCAATTTCTCCCGTGGTGGATTGAATATCGCGAAAATGGTCCTGAGTTGTGCTGCAACACCTCCACGAATTGCATCCCTCGATGTCTCAGTTAGTACATACGATCGAAATAAGTGATATGGAATATTGTACATTTTCATGAGTTTCAGAAACCGGGGGGGGGGGGGAGGTTGAAAAAGTAAAAAAAAAAATCTCGAAGTAATGAAGACAGAGAGAGATAGAGAAGAAGGAAGACGAAGAAATAGTGGCGCCAAAGACTTAAGTGGGAAATAACTAACGCTACAAAGACAGAAATCGAATTTCTATCTCAACAAATCCATAGCCAAAATATTCTTAACATGCCAAAAGGGTGGTCTACTCAAATACGTAGACTCAAGGAACGCCCTGCTGCCAAGGATGCAAGTTCTGTGTCCATCAGATCCCAATCCCACAAGAGTTTGGTTGTAAGATTGAAATCCGATCCCCGTATCCGGCCCAAACCAGCAGGTTCCCGGAAATCGTCCGGAAGGTTAGAGAAGGCGCTAATTTAGAATTTCAAGAAAAAAAAAAATCATCCGACCACTTGGAAACTAGAAGATTCCAGAATAGTAATGAAATTAGAGTAATAGCTAAGATATCCCTAATGAGAATTTGCCAAAATAAAAAAAAATTTAAATAAACTGAATTTTGGATCGGTGATCTCAATAACCAAAACATCACCGATAGCTACCCTGCGCAGACACGCCACAGTCTGGGATGTCGTTAATTTCCCTCATCTAATTAAACTAAGAAAGGACATGAAAAATACTTAAGGGGACTAGGGGTCGACGTCCGGGTACGCTAATGACATGAATATTAATTTAGTAGCAGTTGATTTAATCGGATAGTCCGAACTGAGTTATGTGAACACTGCACAATAACTAAATAAGGTAAGCAAAAAAAAAAATCTCGGAGAGGCAATGCATGTTAAAGGTACAAATGACCGAAACCTGTACTTTTCGATGATCACAGAATATAGCAGTTGGTTTTCTTAATTATCATTTCTGTCATCCTTTAGAAGTAATTCCCACATGATGCTACTCTATCTATTGAAAGGCTTAAGATCTGGGGCTGTTGTTAGGAGGTACATAAATGCAAAGTAACACACAATTCCCAACTATAATTTACTATCCAAGTAGCAAACTCGGTTGGATGAATGTACTGGTGTAGAAGTCAGAACGCGAGAGATTTCCTTTTAGTAAACGTATTCATATTTTCACTATATAACATACACTAGGCCTATCCATTTAAATATAGGGGTCATCATTTCATTCATATTATATATCATATTATTAACATATCATTACATTCATTCATTATCTACTAATTTCCACACGAAGTAATATTTTATAAACACCCTATTTCGTACATTTTACACGCAGGCCATACACATATTTACATTACGCAGTAATAAATATATATATATATATATAACTATCACAATCTATCACGCTCAAACCACCACACGATCACATTCATCGAACCACGTACTCTTTATTTCGAAGCACCCAAATTGTATTTACCTTGCAGGTTTAAAAAAAAAAATCATACATGGATTTACGGAAAGTTAAATTGTCAACGATTAATCTATTTCTGATTTGTTGATAAAACTGAAGCAACAATGGAATTTTCTACAGCTACGGGAAAAGAGAATTTAATACTACATTTTTAAACAAACAGTAATAGCATATGGGCTTTACTTCTATTAAGAAAATAGGTGTTCTTTATTTCAGCGGATTATTCATTTACTATTGGACCTAGCAAGCTGAAATTTTCAGTACAGTAAGATCTCATGCTATTTTATATGAAGGTATACTCATCCGAACCGAAAACCATGTCCACGGGAAGTAATTTGAGAATAAATGTCCAAAATCAAACAATCTAAATCACTAAGTCATGCGATGTCGTACTGTCAACAAACAATTGACTACCGAAAACTGACGCTATAGCGCTGTAGTGGAGGCATAATTTACCGTGTACTGAAATGTATACTTGTACTCATTAATCAGAAATTTAATATTTACTCTGGTTTATTTATGTTAGAAAAATGGTACTAAATTAAAGCATATTTATACACTGTCCAAATCGAAAATTCACACACTCACACAAAACTACTAACTACATACACCACTGTTAGTACTATACATAAAGACAACTAACTAAACTAAACATGCACCATTTAGTTACATGCATGTTGACGAAAATAACCTAACACATTAAATTTAAAATACATTACTCCCTCGTCGATATATACAGTCGGCTCTATTTAAGTTAAAGGGGGGTCACAAATGAGAAAGGTAACACTAGGTCTAATTGACCTGACCAATTGTTTACATAATGATTGCCAAAAATTGATGCCCTGGGGGCACCTTAACGAGGTTTATGGAGGGACCCTTCCCCTGAAAGGGGAAAAGGCCCTAAAACAAACAATAACTAACCCATTCCCCCGCTAAAACTGGTTCAATTCAGAAAAGGGGATAGGAGCCCTTTTGAACTAACTTAAGCTGCCATTATGATTATTTACAGTACTATCAAACCTACTACATACATGCAATTACGAAATAAATAATGATAAATCACATTTACTGTATACACGACCAACATGCACTAATCAGGTCGTAATGTCCCTAATCCCTAATTGAATTTGGAATAACAAAAAAAAATCACTTTCCTATATTGTCTATTCTTTGGCTTGGGTAACGAGCAATATGGCGTCTGTAAAGCTGGTTCCCATTTCTCCTTTATTTTTTACAGTTCACTTCACGAAAAATGTAAGTTTGTCAGCTCCTAAATCATTATACGGCGTTTATCAATGAAATTAACTGGATATTACCTTGAGATAGTTAGAATTTCCATCCTTTTACCGCAGATATGTAGAAGAAGAAATCACGGGCTGCTCCTCGTAGTGTGTCTTCCATTATTCTAATAACATTGCGCCGAAAAAGCCAGAGGTAGGAGAATTCCTCCAATCAGAAAGAAAACTTTAGCCGCGGAAATTACAAAGCGAATGGAAATTTGGTAAATCCAGATATAACCGGATCTGAAAGTGACTATGGACTACTGAGAGGGGGTGAGGGAAAAATTAGGTACCTGACTAAATTCTACATTGGTCTGAAATTAAGAAAATTTATATCCAATGACAGAACTATGTTTCGGTATGACGTCAGAATGGTAAACCTGGAAACTTTTCAACTTATATATCAGAAAATGGGATTTACACTTAATCAAAATGTAAATAAATATATTATACAGTGGGAATATGGTTACTAACGAAACCTTTGGGTTCATTATATTTAATTCGAAGTAGAGAGAGTAAATAAATTGTGTAACTAAACCGAAATTGAATTTAAAAAAAAATTACTAGGTACAGGGTGCGTAAAAAAAAATTGCCATTACTTTCAACTGTAATGGTATATTACATGTTTATACTCATCGGCTTTAACTCGATTTTTCATGCTCCATTCCCATATAATTTTCATTGGCGTTCTGCAGGTAAGAAATAAGTTTCCAATCTTAAGAAGACGCGGGTTCGCTTCGTTTGAAACTCCATTAAACTCAGTTTGTGTGTCATATAGCCTCGGTGCTGAAACTGAACGTTAAACTCCCAGTTGATACCGGTACATACACAAGAAAAACTCAAACGCATGTGTGTACTGGTGAAGGGAGGCTGCTTTTCATAATCAATTTAATCCATTTCGGACAACTTATGAAGGAATAATGGTTTCTGTGTGAAAGAAATTGCATTGATATTCATACTGCATTCGATCGGATGTTAATAACAAAAGAATAGATAAGGATAATTTATTGGCAAGAAGTACACAATGAAATACAAGAAGTTCCTTCGAAAGACAAAGAAGTAAGAAAAAAGTCGTTCAGACCTATATTAATAAAGGTAGGTCCACTTTTGCTAATGTCTACATAAGTTAAATATTACAATAATTCTGTAATATACGTAGAGTTCGGTGCAAGAAACAGACATCTTCATTATAAAGTCATGTTTCCAGAAGCAACATAAAACTCATTGAAGCAGTCCTTCCAAACCAATATGTTCTAACATGGGATTTCTCAACCTGAGGATCGCGAAAGTAAGTGAAAAAATGTACTTAGTTTGCTGTGTTTGTTGATGAATCAACAATGAAGAAATGATTTTGCCAACAATTGGAAAGGGATTGGTTTCGATTTGCGTTGTTTGTTATTCTTTGCAAGTTGTATTTTATGTAAGAGTAGCTGTTATGCCCGTTCTTCACACGGATATCAGATAAAATATCAATGTAAACAAACTGAACAACGAAAGAACAATATTAAGAAACATTTCTAAAATTTGATCTATTTTGTGTGAATGTATGTGCAACAACCTAGATGTGTTTTCATTGGGATGGTCAATGGGGGCTGAATTTGAAAGTAAGCACTATCGGGAGTGTCACTATACATCTGAGCGACCCCGATAAATATGGATTCGACACAAATATTGGTCATTTTCTACTAATTTTACATGTCCTGCTAAATGCCCCCTGAGACCTCCTGGTTCGAATTGTGAAAAAATCGCTTCTGGCCCCCAGCCGATACCGCGAAAATTAAGATGACACTAATATCTATAATTTTCTACTACTTTTACATATCCCGGTAAACGCTCCCTATGACTCTCTTGTTTAAATTAAAAAAAAAAAGCGTTTGGCCCCCAACCGATTGGGACCGTATTTGGAAGTCAACACCTGTGGGAGTATCACCATTCATCTCAGTGACAGCGAAAACTATGGATTTGACACTAATATAGGTTATTTTGGATTATTTTTACATGTTTCGATGAGCCCTCTATTATGGCCCCCGTTCCTTATCCGATATGGTCCCCGTTCTAAATTTGAAAGTAAATGCGATTTTGAGTTTCACCATTGAGCTCAGCGACCTCGTAAACTATGGATTTCACACTAATATCGGTCACTTTCGATTATTTTTACATGTCTCCGTAACTCCTCTCCCCGCAGGTGAGCCCCCGGCCCGCATGCAATGGCGGCTGAATTTCAAAGCCATTGCTAATGAAAGTATCACCATTGATCTCAGCGACCGTAAAAACTATGGATTTAACACTAATATCGGTCATTGTGGATTATTTTTACATGTCTCGGTGACTCCCTTTATTATGGTCCCCGTTCCTTAGCTGATGGGGCTAAATGTGAAAGTAAACGCGATCTTGAGTTTCACCATTGAGCTCAGCAACCCCGAAAACTATGGATTTGACATTAATATCGGTGATTTTAGAATATTTTTACATGTCTCGGAATCTCGCCCCCTTCCCTGGTGACCTCCGACCTGCATACAATAGTGGCTGAATTTCAGTCATCGCTAATGAAAGCATCACCATTGATCTCAGCGACTGCGAAAACTATTGATTTGACACTAATATCGGTCATTGTGGATAATTTTTACTTGTCTCGGTGACCCCCTTTATTGTGATCCCCGTTCCCCGACCCCCCAGCCCCCGGCCTGATGGGGGCTAAATGTGAAAGTAAATGCGATCTTGAGTTTCACCATTAAGCTCTTTGACATTAATATCGGTCATTTTAGATTATTTTTATATTTTAGATTATTTAGTGTGTTTAATCTTTAATCATGTTTGATTGACTGCTGTAGTAAATTTAGAGTAACTGCAATTTATATTTGTCCAATCGACAAGTTATAATCATAGTTTAAAGAAAATAAATGAGTACTTCGATTACTACCGCAATTACAAGCAACATAATGTTCAGTTTATTGCGTGACAAGTGTCAAGAACAAGTAGGCAAATTTTGGTCGCGATAAACTGTAGAACTTATACTAAGAGAACGAAGGCAGGCGAGTAACACTGAGGGTTGGAGCGCCGAAAATGCTGGAGCAGGCATTTTTTTAGTCAATTGGTATTAAAATATCTTGGAAAGTGGATATTACGTGGCGGTGGGTTACATAAGTACGCTTACAATAATATTATACGCGAATAGCCTGCTTCAGCTACAACTCGCTGTAGCCGGTATTCTTCTCAGCACCTGAAATTGGCACTACTTTCCAGTATTTTAAACATAACGTATATTGAAAATAAACGCATCCTAAAAATGGTATCTAAGAATCAAATAGAAATCACAAAAGTAATTACACACTTAAGGTAGTGACTGCGAATTCCTGAAACCATAATGGTATTCTATGAAATCTATCAACAACCGTCCGAGACGTAACCAAGCTCATGCTTAATAAGACTATGTCAATCCATTATCATATTAAACAAAATACCACAGAATTGTAAAATGCACACAGGGGTGGACTGGCTATGTAAAAAGGGCGCGGTCACATACTCTGGGAGTGCGCCGTCCATCTGAGGCTTTCGCTTGTATGAAATACCCCCTCCTAATAAAAGAAAGTGCCGGGGGCTTCCCTCGGAAGATTAGTACACAAAAAACAACAAAAGATTAAGTAGCTATTGCAGTTAATCACGATAGAAGTATACAAATTCAATATTTTCATAAACAAACAAAGACTTTGAGTAATAAATACGAGGCGTGTTTTTTAAGTAAGGTCCGTTTTGTTGTAGGCACTAGTAGTTCGCGCGCATACCGCAACTAGCGCGTGCGTCGTGTACCGGCATGCCTCGGGAACAACTGTGCTCAGTTTCAACTCTGCAGCTGACCTGTATAGTTGTGTTCTCTGCTTTCACAATGTTTAAGACTATCAAGTCGGCCGCCGCGTGTGATGTTCGCTCAGTGATACGGTTTTGTCAGCAAGTAACCTGTCTGCTACAGAAATTCATCGACAGATTTGCGAAGTGTACGGTGATACTGTTATGAGTGCAAGCAAAGTGCGTAAGTGGGTACGAGAATTAAAAATGGTCGTGACAACGTCCATGATGAGGACCGCTCCGGTCGCCCTTCTTCGATTACAGACGATTTGGTGGCTTCAGTTGAAGCGAGGGTTCGTGAGAACAGGCGCTTCACAATAACAGGTCTCTCAAACGAATTTCCTGACGTATCGAGATCAGTGCTTTACAAAATTGTTTCTGAACACCTAACGTTTAGGAAACTGTGCTCCCGTTGGGTCCCGAAACTCCTAAAGAGGACCACAAAAACCAAAGATTTGAGTGTGCCATGAAGTTCTTAACTCGTTATCACGAAGAAGGTGACGGCTTCTTGAGTCAGATCGTAACTGGAGACGAAACATGGGTTTCGCATATCACGCCCGAATCGAAGCAACAGAGCATGGAATGGAGACACACACACTCGCCTGTAAAGGTGAAGGCCAAACAGACTCTGTCCCAGCGCAAAATCATGACGTCGGTGTTTTCGAATAGGCATGGTGTTTTGTTGATCGATTTCGTGCAACGAGGAACCACTATCAATGCAGAAGCATACTGCCAAACCCTGAAAAAGCTACGCAGAGCGATTCAAAACAAACGACGCGGCATGCTGACAAAGGGCATTGTTCTTCTCCATGACAACGCAAGACCTCACACTGCTGGTCAGACCCGCGATTTGTTGGACAGTTTTGGCTGGGAAGTTTTAGACCACCCACCCTATAGTCCTGATCTTGCGCCGAGCGATTACCATCTGTTCCTCCACCTCAAACACCTCAGTAGCAACCGTTACAATGATAACGATGATGTGAAAACGGCAGTGAACTCTTGGTTATCGGACCAGGCGGCAAGTTTTTATAAAGAGGGTATTTTGAAATTGGTTGAGAGGTATGGTAAGTGTTTGAACAAACTTGGCAACTATGTCGAAAAATAGGGTAAAGTATGTACTTTCTGAAAATACATTTACTTTTTTGAAATAACCTTTCGTTGTGTACTTATGTTCAAACGGCCTTACTTAAAAAACACGCCTCGTATATTAGGCCTATATAAATCTGCACACTTTAACTGAGATTACAAAAATCACACCAGTTGTTTGAATTCTTCGGCTACATTTGTTAACAGCCTAATTATAACTGAAGATTTGAGTTAAGTTTGGAGCTTATGCTATTTTTCATACTTCTGTCCTTTTAAAGCTATGTTCATCATAACTTATTTTTCATCTACTTTTAAAACCGTTAATAAAAAGTATACATGAAACATTTACTACAAATTAACAAAAGTAAATTTAGAATTACGTATATACCTACCTAGCGAAAAAAGAAATTCAAAAACAAAACTGGAAAATGAAAGTAAAGTCACTGCTTCATGCTTGAAGGAGCCTTCGCATCTCCTTGCTTTTTTCACACATTTTGTCAATAATAAGACTCTTGGCTTTTTTGGTCAGAATGTCTCTTTCTGAGTTCATCAAGAACAATGACTCCAGAAGTCTTGAACGGAGTCTTGTTTTTATGTAACGCCACTAGCGCCTCTAACGGCGGGAGTGGGAGGGAGAGACATGTAAAAATTATCCAAAATGACCGAGATTAGAGTCAAATCAATATATTTCGAAGTCGCTGAGATGATTAATGGTACCACCAAAGCCTAAAACTGAAAGGGCAAGGCCGTAGGCCGAGTCAAGACGGGATCTGGGGGCGAAGCAGTGGGGGTGGGAGTGTTGATATATAAAAATCATCCAAAATGACCGATATTAGAGTCAAATCTATAAATTTCAGGGTCCCTAAGATCATTATAATGACATTCCCAAAGCCAAAAACAGAAAGAGCGAGGCCGCAGGCCGAGCAAATACTTGGATTTGGGGCAGAGCGTGGGGTTGGTAAGGGTGATATGTAAAAATCGTCCAAAATGACCGATATTAAAGTCAAATCTATATATTTAGGGGTAAATCTAATATCATTAATAGCATTCTCACGCCGAAAACAGAAAGAGCGAGGCCGCAGGCCGAGCAAATACCGGGGTCTGGAGTGGAGCCCTAGTTGGCCAAAGGCTAGCGAATTTATAAAATAATTATGTAGCTTTTTTTTTTTTTTAAATTGTGTTCAGAGAGGAAACTGTGCGCCTTCCCGAGGCTGAGACGGGTCTTAGCCCTCCCAAGGAGGGCGCAAAGGCACTGATGTGAGGAGGGCGCAGCGGCCATCGGGCCGGTACTTGATTATGGCAGGTCCACCCCTGAATGCACATCTTGTTGGATATTCAATTTAGTTTTTAAAGAAATTTTTCTCAAATAGCATAAACACACCAAAAGCATGCTACACAACTAACGACAGGAGCATTAACACCATCTATCGGGAAAATTGATTCACCTTGGGATCAACGCCGTCTGTTGCAGAGACGATAATATAAATTTATATCAAACTTGGCAGAATGAAGACATACTATATACAATGATGCCAACCCATGGAAAATCCCATTTTCTGGGATTTTTGACGTTAATTGTTCGTAATGGGATAAAGGAAATTTTCGTCGAAATTGGAAATATATATGGGATTTATATATGGGCTATATGTATAATCCAACTCAGAGAAATTCTCTATGAATGAGACATCAATAAATGTGTCAATATTATCAACTCTTAGTCTGAAGACTTTTCTTTGTCATCGGAAAAGTCATGCTAGTCAGAAGTGACTTAATCATATGTGAATCTTAATAATCAAGTATATACCAAGAAACGAAATTTATGTTCTGTTATTTGAAGAAAGAATAAAACAAAACAATGAACAAGTTGGCATCACTGGCTACAGGGTTACACAGCTATTGTGCTGCCAAAATGTCTTGAGCCGTGGCAAAAATGCGAACTAAAGCTCACACCCTCACACACCCACGCGTTGAGCCAATAAGGGTTCAGCTGTTGCTAAGCGAGAGAAAGCGAGTGGAATTCCTTCAGCCGATAGCAGCGCTTGCAACGGAAGACTAGGGATCAAGCCAATGTAGCATATCTTTAACTGACAGTTGCACCATCTGTCAAGAAAAACATCAACCTTGACATCCTTAACATAACGAAGACAGTTACAGAACTAACTGATAGTTGCACCAACGCAATCCGTCGCAAAATACTCTAAACGACTACTTTTCGATGCACAGCATGAAGACGAACCTGAGTAGTATGTTGTAAATCTGTCAAGCGTACGCAAGAGGGATTTTGAGGTTTAAATCCCACATTGAAAAGATATCAAGGAAAAGTAAACATTAAGATATAGCCTATACATACAAAAATCACGCTTATCCTGAAAAGATATGAGATTGAGTTCTTGAAGCTTCCTTTTGAAATTCTGCGTACGCCATTGAAATTTGTTATTTTTCAATAAATACTAGATTTTACTCCTAATTTTTCTAAATAGCTGGCCCCACATTTCTAATCCCTATCCTAGCTGCATTTATGTTCATATTGCCAACTGTTAGATTAGAACAACCATATTCAATTTCAAACGAGAACCACCGCCATTTTTCTCAATATCCAGAGATATAAATGGGACTATATACATATAGGGTTATATTAAAGGGTATTTTACTAAATACTTTTAAAGCATTACAGTTGTGAATTTCGAAACATTATCATCAATATATATTTATAATATAGTATTTTATCAAATATCTACGCCAATATACGTAAATTTTCGTTCTTACTTAGGCCTATTGCATGAATGATTGTTTACGAAAAATATTTCTATCGAAAATTCGACATGCATATTTATTTCTTTAAGAATCCAAATTCTGAACAGTTTATAGTAAATTTTGCAAGTGATTTAACCAAAATATTAAAAATGAAATTATCATCAACTCACCATACTTCCATCTTCTTTTTAACTTTTACTGTATGTAACTATAGGAATATGAAATATTTAAATTTATTACAGCAATAAAATAAATTCAAAAACTATAATTTAGACGAACTTCTATTGTTGACACAATACCCTGACCAGCCAATATCGTACTTGAAAAAAAAAAAATAACCTGAAGCTTCATTTCTGGTGGGCAGGGTAGGAGGGCAGTAGGGTGAGAAGCCTCCTGAGTTTGAGAAGCCCATACATATTAATCGATTGTATACTAATATAGCAATAAAAAAAAGTGAAAATCTTATTAAGTGGAGCCATACCCTGGCAAAATCTGAAGTGACGTACTAAATGTATTGTCCCACGTTGTACATTAGGCTAAGAGAGACGGTGATAATGAGATGGATAATGACAATGTTGGAATGAAGGAAGTGGGATAATTACGAAAAAGCAACGTCCACACAAAGTTCACTTGGCGAGAGCTGGGAACCCGCGCATCAGACGTGAGCGCTCTTTCACTGATTCGCCGTAGTCAAAATACTTTTTGCTTTTTATGTTAAGAATGTAGGTTATCCCCAAAGCGCTGTTCGTGGAAGCAATAGAATGGAGAAGTTCTACATTCTTTTTATTATTATTATTATTATTATTATTATTATTATTATTATTATTATTATTATTATTATCAAATGCATATTAGGTCTAGTGCAGATCATGAGCTCTCTGGCATATTAAAATTGACAATAACATAGAATTTTATCAAGGGGGTTCAAGCATTCAATTTATATCATTTCAGAACAAGCGTTAAATATCTATCTATCTATCTATCTATCTATCTATCTATATATATATATATATATATATATATATATATATATATATATATATATATATATATATATATATATAGGGAGTTAATGAACTATACCAACAAACTGTAAGAGGAGATTTCTTACAGAGTATTCCTCCATACAGGGTGAAATTCCCAGACATGCCATCAACCGAATTTTGAGATATCCTCTGACTTTATGATTGATCTGAAGTAGGCAAATGACAAGCCTTGATAGCAATGAACATGAAATCCTTTAGCACGATTTCGGAAGTGTTAAGGATCGTCAGCAGCATGATTTCTCGTAGTCAGGAGAACGCATTCTGCAATGTTTTCTTTCACGCTTATAAGTGAAGAAAACATAAAAATATACCATCACGAAATACTTCGCATCACACGTTATTCAGAACACAAAAAGACATGAAACTGCCGGTCCCTAACTCTTCCGACTTCCCTCCGAAGCATTGGATGTCCATAGTTGTGAAGGCTTACCTCGTGCCTAGTTCGGGCCCTCCTTGAAATCAGGGTATACCTGAAAACTCTATTGAGAGCATAAGTGAGAATTACACCTTGTAGGGAATACCCTGTACATATATTAAAAATTGACGAATATGCACTTTTGGATTGTGTACGCGTGGTTTCCTTTACGCTGCTAAGGACCAGCAATCACAGTTTCTGGAATTCGAAATAGGACCTCTTGAAATTTGGCTTTTGCGCGAATTTGGACAGCCCTAGCTCTGAAACTATGCATTTTTCGCCATAGGTTCACATGAGCTTTTTCTCTTATTTTGATGTGAGGAATCACCTCTTACAGTTTGTCGATATAGTTCATTAACATCCTATATATATATATATATATATATATATATATATATATATATATATATATATATATATATATATATATATATATATATATCGGGTGTTGCAAAATAAGTGTTACAACTCTTGGGAGGTGAATCCTGCCACTGAGACAAGAAAAAAAGTTCTCTTGGACTTTCGGCTATCGGACATAGTTTCAGATCTACAAGGTGCCGAAAGCGTGGGAAAATGACTTTCGGACGCCAATAGTTCCGAAACTATCCAACGTAAAGAGGGCGGGTAAAAAATTCACTGAAGAAGTCATACCTGCTGTATTGAATTTTGCATGTTTCACAATCCTACCATGCACGCGCAAGGGATTCCCCAAAGGAACGTAGGGAGTCTCGGATAATGTGCTAAATGAAAGTTGGTCTAAATGGATATGAATTGATGGGGTTTCTACAAGGTAATAATAATTCGTTTGTATTAAGCCGATATCTGGAACAAATACAAAATGGCGGACACTTTCATGTTCGTTGTGTGTGGTTGTATAATCGCCAGGTACGGATGATGGACAACAGTGAAGTTCTGAGTATTAAGTGTAGCGAATTTGTACTCAAATGCTCTAGAAAGACATCTGGAGTGTCGGTAGAGCACAACAGATGGAGCAGGGTGATTCACATGTGTGGAAACACGTAACGAAAAATGCCCAGAAATGCACTCATACTCAGTAAACGTGAGTTCAAAGCGTCGGAAATGTAAGGATTAGCGTCAAGATCATTAAAGTCAATTCACCAATAATATTCCCTCAAACCGACGCAATATGATGTGCATGGTTGCATACCAATAAGGATACAACAACTGAGGATAAGTTGAAATTGTGCAAAGGGACTCACTAAGAAACTGGGTAAACTAAATGAATGTCTCTAGTGGGATCACATAATCGATATTGAAATGCGGACAATTTGTGTGTTGATATCGATATGTAGCTAGGGGAGAAATGTCAACATGTGCCACTACTGCTGGGACACCGTCCCACGTGGGAAAAAAAAGGAAAATAACTACTCGTGTCTTGAATCTGAGGCCGTGGGCTCCCAGTAGGATTGGAAACTGCGACCACGCGAGCGAAGCGAGCGCTCTAGTCCTAAGGCTCGAGGGAGCCTGACTTTCTCTGTGTACATTTCTTTGAGGAGTACCCACTTTGTTTGGCAAGCGCTCTTGTACAGCCTCCCGACATGCTTGTGTGTTACATTTTGTTACTCCTACTGCACAGTTGTAAACAATCAGAGCTTTAAGACGTTTCTTCCTATTTCTCATGTCGTTTTATTTTCCATGTGTATGGTGTTCCAGCTGTAGTGTTACATATGCCAAATTGGTTCCTTTTCGTCTTTCTCTTGACATGTGTACTGCGTGTAAGATACATATTTCTGGAGGTATTTTGATATCGAATACGTCATATGTCCCACAAGACGTGAGACATGATACAAGTTTGTTATTTTCACGCTCTATCACAATTTGAATCATGGATTAAGATATTTCTTTCCATATGTGTCGACTGTGGGACAATGTCCCAAACAAAGTGGGACATTGATACAATCTTGCTCTAGTTACGTTCTACCAAAAAGTGGACCAGATGTAATAGCAGAATGTACAACGTTATTTTCCTAGTTTTCGCACGTGAGACGGTGTCCCAGCAGTAGTGGCACATGTTGACATTTGTCCATTAGCTACATGTCGATATCAACACACACATTGGCCACATTTCAATATCGAACATGCGATCCCACTAGAGACATTCATTTAGGCCGTGTCCAAAAGTACATAGTGCACACTTCGAGGATGCACACTCGAAGTCTACAAATGGAGTGCACACTAAATAGTGTACACTTCGTCAAATTAGCTTTTGATCCGCACTTGATTCCAACGCCTCGTAGTGGCGGAACATGGAACATTGATAAAAAAAAAGAAGGGAGAATATCGCGTACTAGAAAAAATAAGCATGCTTTTTTTAGATGAATGATTTTCCAGTTATATTAAATATAAATATATCGTAACGATTGACAATATGGGATAACCGTACCTGCAAACATTTGTCATTTCGGATCTTTCAAGTGCAGGCAGATTAACAAGAGCGGAGCGTAAATTATATATATATATATATATATATATATATATATATATATATATATATATATATATATATATATATATATATATATATATATATATATATATATATATATATATATATAATATATATATATGTGTGTGTGTGTGTGTTGTCTTATGTGCACAATAAACTCGTAACAACATAGAAACCACTAAATTATTGGCGATGTTCTATTTATTAATTCCCGGAAGAACAGTAGCACTGGTGGTTAGGGCGCTGACAACACTGTTGCGAAGTAGCTTAGGAATTTTATTGCAAGCGAAAGTAGGCAATTTGCAAGAGCGTTAGGACACCAAAAGTACTGAGATAGCGCTATTTATAACAATATGGCTCAAAACTATTTGGGAGAAAGTTCATATTGGGTATAAATGCTTCTTGTGCGAAATATGACACATACTGTAGTTGTCGTAGTTCTAGTGTATTGCTCCAGTTACAGATATACTGATTGGACTATTTCTACCATACTGCGCTAGTAATGAAGTTCCTTAGATTTACTTTTAGGTGCTGTGAAAATTAAGAGACAGTTTTATGAAAAAATACAGTATGTCTTATGTAATCGCTCTCATTGTTCAACTATACGGAAGTAATTATTTGTTCATAATCGTTTCATAGTGGGTACAGTAATGGGATTATATGAATTAAGAGGAAGGCTAGTCTTTACTTTGGCCATTTTCATTCAATGAATCGTTCAATAACGAAGACAGAAAATAACGTGCTCTCCGGGGCTCTAAACCGCCTTCACTCGCTAACGCTCACTAGGCAATACTATGTGAATTAAATATTAAACTTTGGTACAGAAGGAACCAACCTAGCTACTAACTTATATGTATGGGCTAACAGACAAGTTCTCAAAACTGGTACCGGAAGATCAAATCACTGAATCGAAGAATCGAAAAAATGAATGAAATGGCCAAAGTAAAAACCTACCAAGAGGAATTTGTGAAATTTTTTATAAATGTATGGAAAGAAATTTTTGATATGTATTTCACTTTTGGGCAGCTCTCAGAAATGCAAAATGTACGATAATTGGCATATTAGTCTCTCACAAGTGCAAGGAAATATGAATGGAATTTGGAATTTGCTTTGAATGGAATTTGTTTAGAATAAAAACTAGAAAATTAGGCCTATCTACCTACGAATTCACATTGCAGCTGCAGCTGTAACTGTAGCTATAGAGAAATGAAAAATCTAGGTTATCATTATTCTATACTAGAGCTTAATATTTTAATTCATACGGAATTAATATTTTTCATTTGCGTGCAAATAGCTTTATTACCGATAGTCTAATTATCTCAATTAAGCTACATAAACCATGTAATATTTGAACATAAATGTCTTTATAGCATTATTAAAGAAACTCTTTGGTTGCTTTCCCTTTGCATGCTGAGAACAACGTAAATAGGTTTGTTATTTGTGTAACATTTTTATATTTCAGTTGTAATATCGCTAAATTGTATATTTATCAAGTAAATTATTATTATATCAGCTCACAAATAAATTCACCTCAACAAAAATATTAAAAATATGGCTTTTAAAATTTTAATAGGTTATTTTATTAGATATCGCCATGTTAAGCACACAAGTATACTAACATAGTGTACATCCTCGCACACTACGCACTATGCACTCGCAGACTTGTGAACTTGGACCTTTTGACGCACACTAGGTGACGTCAGTTCCGGAAATAAGCGTACTTCAAATGTGCACTTGTATCTTTTGGACACGGCCTTAGTTTACCCAATTTCTTAGTGAGTCCCTTTGCACAATTTCAACTTGGCCTCAGTTGTTGCACCCTTATTGGTATGGAACCGTGCACATCATATTGCGTCGGTTTGAGGGAATATTATTGGTGAATTGGTTTACATGTTCTTGACGCTAATCCTTACAATTCCGACGCTTTGAACTCACGTTTACTGAGTATGAGTGCATTTCTGGGCATTTTTCGTTCGTGTTCCACACATGTGAATCACCCTGCTCCATCTCTTGTGCTCTACCGACACTCCAGATGTCTTTCTAGAGCATTTGAGTACAAATTCGCTACACTTAATACCCAGAACCTCACTGTTGGCCATCATCCATTATTATGCAACCACACACAACGAACATGAAAGTGTCCGCCATTTTGTATTTGTTCCAGATATCGGCTTAATACAAACGAATTATTATTACCTTGTAGAAACCCCATCAATTCATATCCATTTAGACCAACTTTCATTTAGCACATTATCCGGGACTCCCTACGTTCCTTTGGGGAATCCCTTGCGCGTGCATGGTAGGATTGTGAAACATGCAAAATTCAATACAGCAGGTATGACTTCTTCAGTGAATTTTTTACCCGCCCTCTTTACGTTGGATAGTTTCGGAACTATTGGCGTCCGAAAGCCATTTTCCCACGCTTTCGGCACCTTGTAGATCTGAAACTATGTCCGATAGCCGAAAGTCCAAGAGAACTTTTTTTTTCTTGTCTCAGTGGCAGGATTCACCTCCCAAGAGTTGTAACATTTATTTTGCAACACCCGATATATATATATATATATATATATATATATATATATATATATATATATATATATATATATATATATATAGAGAGAGAGAGAGAGAGATAGTAAATTTTTATTTTTGAATAATAATGTCTTATTCAAGAAGGGGGGTAAACCCAGACGACCTCTTTCGACCTTTGAGCAAGATGTTATAGACAAAGGAACATTTATTATATTAATTGAAAAGCTACCCAGGTCTGACAATGTTAGAAATATGGCTTTCCAAGTCAATGTAGCGTTCGCATGTCCCCGGTTGAGATCAGAAGTATATGGCCGGCCAGAGTCCTTCCTGCACTCTGGGGCACGAAGTATTTTATTTCAGTATACAAAGGTGAGATGAATTGCAGGAGAGATATATATAATGAAGAAGTTATATTCAGATTAGTTTTCTTTTGTTACACGGTATTGAAGCAGGGGAGGATCCAGGGGGGCAATCGGGGCGATCGCTCCCCCAAGAAGAGGAAGCTTTCTTATTTTATATATATATATATACATATATATATATATATATATATATATATATATATATATATATATATATATATATATATATATATATATATAAAACCCATCCCAAAGTTTGGAGACCTTAAAAGTAGCAGTATGACAACCCACCGCCCCCCCAGAAGTCGTACCTGGATCGCCCCTGTATTGAAGTAATGGTGACATTAGCTAACAGGCGAAGTACTAAACTAACTCCCTGGTGCTACAGTCTATGAAGAGGTATTGAAACCAAATGACGTACGTCTACTGGATAATGTTTGATTATCGCATCGTCTCCCAGGCGCCATTATTTCTGGCTTTCTGGAACGGAGTTCAATGCCTCTTAAGTCAAATAGTTCCTCTATTGCCTGATGATGCTGGGTCAACATTGAAAAATTAACTCTCCCACCGGGAATAAAATCAAATACTACACACATCAAGGTCGAACGCACTAACAATTCGTTTAAGTTACAGCCCTGTAATATATTTTAATATATTTTGTAATCCATTTTCATTTTCAATGCTTTACATTTGCATTCGTAGTTGTTAAATTTTGGTGCTTATAATAACGAAAGTCCATAAAGATAAAGAATACTGTATACAACTAATTTGCTGGACTCTTGTGTAAGCATAAAGATTATGCGAAGTAAGTTATTTTTAACATAACTGTACAATATTTGCTTTTTGGATAGATTATAAAAGTAAAGTATATAAAAGTTTAACACAAATGCTTTATTTCCGCGTGGTTCGATTGCAAATTCGGTAGTGTTAATTGAACATGCTGATCCAAAAATACATTCTAATAAACCCACTAAAAAAAAACGAAAGCAAAAGAAAAGAAAAGAAAAAGAGAAAATTGAATGAGTGCTATTTTACTGATAAATTTCTATCAGAAATACTCTATATTAAAAGTCCAAACTGTATCGTAATGAAAAGTTACAAATGTTCTTAAGGAAACGCTTATGTTCCTCATAGATTCATTAGTTGATGCAGGGATGTTTCAAATTTCCACGTGAATAAAACACATTGAATTATAGGATGGAAACAATTTTTGTGTCGAACTAGTATAAATAAAATTTTGTTTTCAAATAACCTTAAAGGTTACCATTTTCTAGTCTTTTCCGAAGATTTATCTCTTCCGAACATTCAGCATTAATTTCCTCTCTTGCGGATATAACGTAATTTGCACAGATAGAATGAACACGCTAGAGCTCAAACGGTCATCGTGTCAGTCGGGTGATGTTGGTTAGGTTATAGACCACCACTGGCTCGAGGATTGAAACCCATAGTGAACCTGTAATTCAACTGAGACTCGGTAACCAAAAGGATAAAAAACATATTTTACTTATTCCTTTGCGTTTAAATAGTATTTCTGTTAGAGATGACCAGGACTGGAGATGTTATTCCCAGAACACGAAACACACGACGCCGAAGTTCCCTGTTAATTAGATTTTGTTGCTCCGTTTTAACTTTGGAACACGGAGAGAGAGAGAGGAGGAGGAGAGAAGTGAAAGATTCAAAGACATGGTAGGGAAACGTCGAGAAAGAAAGAAGGGGACGAATATAAATATGAATCATACTTATCATTACACAGTGTATGATGTAGAACACACACACTGTTTACTCAAATTCGCCAGTGATGCCTTGCAAGTTCTCCAACAGAAGATGAATCTCTGTTTGTAGCCATTATTATATGCAAAAAAAATCATGTTAAGTGAAGGGAAATCGAATCAAGATCTTCGGCTTGGAAGTCTAGTACTATACCACCGATTGCATTACCCAAAATTTGTTTAACAAATGGTGTAGTGTTTCTTTCTGAGAACGATAACACGTACAGTGTATACTGCAGATCAATGATGTGTTTGAACTGTCCTGGTAATTCCTTTGCCCTTTCCCAACCAACATTCGTAAATCGTCTCCATAATGATACACGTGTTTGCTTCCACATTCTTAAGTATTGCTCGTCTAGTATGAGAAGTCGATTCTTCACAATCACTTTGTGAAAAAAGGGAAGTTTGGCGCGAACAGGATTTAAACCTATGTCAGATAGCTGTAGCATTTATAAGTTCATTACATTAGCCCTACACTACCATACCACCTGTAAAGTCACCCCAGAAATTACTTACTCTACTTACAAGCCAGATATTACTTACAAGCCAGCTCTGATCTTTGGAACGAATCGACTTCTTCTTGTAAGATTATTTTTACCAAAGTGTATAACGAAATTCATTTATTCTACGACCTAGAGAGAAAAATGGAATGAAATGAAATCTTTGAGTTTTACGTCCCACGCTTATATCGGTTAGGATAAAGGAGACGGTGAAGATGACTAATGAATGAAATGGTGGAATGAAGAAAGTGGGAGGAAACGGGAGAACCCCGAGAAAACCCATGCATACGGTGTTTGTCCACCACAAAGTTCACTTGGCGGGTGGAGAGAAATTAGTGCCTACTTAAAAAGGAAATAACATACAATCCAGGAAAAATTACAGAAATAAAAACATTATGCAGAAATTTTAGTATGCAAGTTCAAAAGTATGCAAATAATAATAATAATAATAATAATAATAATAATATAACATTTGACAAGTATACTGTGAATGTGAATATTTATTATTATTATTATTATTTAGGTACTTTTCGCGGTGGCTCGGTGGTAGGGCGTTCACCTCTGGTGCTTGGGGTCCCGGGTTCGATCCCAGCCCTCGCCAAGTGCACTTTGTGGTGGACAAACACCGTGTGCATGGGTTTTCTCGGGGTTCTCCCGTTTCCTCCCACTTTCTTCATTCCACCATTTCATTCATTACTCATCATCACCGTCTCTTTTAGCCTAACCGGCATAACCGTGGGACGTAAAACTCAAAGTTTTCATTTCATTTTCTTTGCGTACTTTTGAACTTGCACGGCGAAATTTCTGCAAAATATATTTTATTTCTGTAATGTCTCCTGGATTGCATGCTTTTCCTTTATTAGTGGGCACTAATTTCTCTCTAGGCCATTGAATAAATGAATTTCGTTGTGCACTTTGGTGCAAATAACCTTACAGGAAGAAGCCGGTTCGTTCCAAAGATAAAGGATAAGGCAAGTAATATTTGGCTCATAATTTAAGGTGTCATGATAGTGTAAGATTAACGTAATGACGTTATGAATAATACAGCTGTCTAATATAGGTTCGAATCTTGTTCACGCCAAAGTTGATTTTTGAAGAATCGACTTATCATACTGGACAAGCAATACGTAAGAATGTGGAAGCAAACACATGTATAGAGACGATTTACTAATGTTGGTTGGGAAAGGGCAAGGGAATTACCAGGACATTCCAAGCACATCATTGATCTGCAATATACACTTTACGTGTTATCGATCTCAGAAAGAAACACTACACCATTTGTTAAACAAACTTTGGGTAATGCAATCGGTGGTGTAGTGGTAAAGTGCTAGACTTCCAAATGGGAAATCTTGGTTCGATTCCCCATCAGGTACTATTATTTTTTCGCATAAAATAATGGCTGCAAACAGAGATTCATCTTCTGTTGGAGAACTTACAAGGCATCACTGGCGAATTCGAGTAAACAGTGTGTGTGTTCTACATCATACACTGTGTAATAATAAGTACACAATTAATAAGAATAAATATAATAATAATAATAATAATAATAATAATAATAATAATAATAATAATAATAATAATAATAATAACCTATATTATAAAATTGAAAGTAACTATGTTTGTGGCTCCTAATCTCTTAATCCAGCCTACCGATTTCGATCAAATTTTCAACATTGAAAAGATTCGGGCCTGGGAAGTTTTTTTTATCATTTCATTTTAAAAGTAGAACTTAGGGGGACGAGGAGGGAATATATATATATATATATATATATATATATATATATATATATATATATATATATGAAAATAAATAAAACGTAATAATAACTCTTGAACCACCAGACCGATCTGTATCAAACCTTCAAGATAGATAAGGTTCCGATCTGTGACGACTTTTATCATTTCAGTTTGACGGTGCAACGTAGGGGCCGGAGAGAGGAAGATACTGCTAAAAAATGAAAATGACAGTGACTGTTTTTGTGACTTCGTCACTCTTGAACTACCCGACCGATCTCGATTAAATTTTCAACATAGATGAGGTTCGGGCCATCTCTTACAGAAATACTGTTTAAACGCAAAGGAATAAGTGAAATATCTTTTTTAGCCTCTTTGTTACCGAGTTTCAGTCGAATTACCGGATCGCTATGGGTTTGAATCCTCGACCCAGTGATGGTCTATAACCTAACCAACATCATCCGACTGACACGATTATCCTTTAAGTTCTAGCGTGTTCATTCCATGTGTGCAAATTACGTTATATCCGGAAGAGAGGAAATAGATGCTAGATGATCGGAACAGATAAATCTTCGGAAAAGACTAGAAAATAGTAATCTCTTTGGCTATTTGAAAACAAAACTTTATTTATACTAGCTCGACACAAAAATTGTTTCCATTCTATAATTCAATGTGTTTTATTCACGTTGAAATTTGAAACATGCTACGTCTATAAGGAACATAAGCTTTTCCTTTCGTACATTTGTAACTTTTCATTATGATACAGTTTGGACTTTTAATATAGGGTATTTCTGATAAAAATTTATCAGTAAAATAGCACTCATTCAACTTCCCCTTTCTTTTTTTCTTTTTCTTTTCTTTTCTTTTTTTTTTGTTTGTTTGTTCAGTTTGCATTAGTAGTCTGAAGTAGAGGATATGACCAACGCTACCTACTGGGTTTATTAGGTTGTATTTTGGATCAGTACGTCTAATGAATACTACCGAATTTGCAATCGAACCACGCGGAAACAAAGCATGTGTGTTTAACTTTTGACATTATCCTAGATGTGTCTCGGAGATCTATAGTTGTACTGGAAATTGAGTATGTTATCCTTTATGGAAGTGACTTAATGAATGTTTAAAGGATCCTCTAGATATTCGAATAGTTCTAAAAAGCATGTACAAACAAACATTATTTCTATATTACTGTTGGATTTCTGGAAACGAAACTTTATAATGTCAGGTTCCTTTCTTACTAAGTTTGAATTCCATATTTTTATCTACTACGACCATATTTGAATGTCTTTGCTCCCTTTTCGTTTCCTTCTCTCCTCTTCTCGCAATCTCTCTCTCTCTTTCTCTACCTCATTTCTGAATCTATGTAATAGACATACATTGGTTTCAATTTTTCATTGTGTGTGTTTTAGTTTCTCCCTACATCAACTTATGAATCTTCTTTCGCCTAGGTTTTATTATTTCATTTTATAGAAACTAATACATTTGAATTTTGAAATAAGAATTGCGCTCATGTTGTTAGCTAATCTCAGTATGGGAGAGAAGAAAGGAGGAGAGAGGGGGTCTCTTTACCTGACACGACTATGGGATAAAAAGGTGTATATTGGGTGGCCTAACTGCACGGCATTAACTGTCGCATTTTTTGATGCGGAGTGTACCACGCCTCAACAAATGCTTAAATAACGGAGGTTATTACGTTAAAACGTAGATTGTGAAAGAAAGTTTACGATAGAAATAAAGCAATTGTAACATTTCTATACTGTTTTATTTTCTTAAGCAGTGCAAGTAACTTTTTGACTGATCATCGTAATATATATATATATATATATATATATATATTTCCCGAAAGACTATTTGATTTTTTTAAAAGAAATATTGAAAGGTTAACAGTGCTAGTGATCTCAACCTTGAGCTTTTTACAGAATACATGAGTGGAAATTATTCTCTAGCACTAATTCATTTAGAAGTTACTGCTTTGATAAACCGAACTTCTAAAATTTTTCACAGTTAAACACTATTAGAAACGTAAACAACAGAATTTTAGATGTTGTGGTAACATACCTAACGTTGAAGTTTCTGAATCTGGCATTTTCTTTGTCCAACAAGATAGATATTATCCATGTTAGATATTAGTATTAAGTTCGTAATACGTTGCAGAATCTGTAAGAAACTTAATGACAGTTTATAATTTTAACAAAGTGTTTTTCTTGAGTTATATCAGCTTTTGAAAGTGAAAAATGGTACTTCCTTGTAAATAATGATGTACATAGGAGAAAATGTTGTTTTATTTTGAATTGTATAATGCATTTGATGAATGTTCACTTGATCAAATGTATAATACACTTGAAAAATATTTAAATGTGCATATCTGCCTTGGTTCAATGTTGAAATAAACAAATAATTAAAGAAGAAAGATCATATTAGACACAAACTTTGAAAATCTAAACATCAAGTTTTATTGATATTAGGAAGCAAATTAAATATATTGAACTCGCTTCTTAGAATTATAATCAACAGGTAGAAAAGAGCATTATTAAAGAACCTAAGGAACTTGAGAAGTAATGAAACAATAATTCAAACTCGTATAGAAACCAATTCATTCTTGAATATAACGATGGAAAAATTATGAAAAATATTTTAAAATGAGGTGCTTTTGCTACGCACTTTCAATCTGTCTATAGTGCTGAACCATCCAATGTAGATTTACATGAGATATATTCAACTGAAATTCCTTCAGCTGTAGATATAATGGTTTTAAATAAAACCTAAGAAGCTGACGTTGGAGAAGCAATAGATAAAGTAAAAGTAAAAGATCATTTGGCCATGATAGATAGTTAAGCCGTTGACTAATTTGCTTGTCTTTGAATCCAGGCCAATTTCCAACGAAATTTAAAATATCAGGTGGTATGCTCTAAAGTTAGTACAATATGATTAATACTAGAGCATAGAGCAATTAAGCTGATACCTTCCCCTGCTAAAATATTTGAGGCAATTATTCATAAGCATCTGTTTCATCATACTGGTATATCCGGACCTTACAGGCAGAGGGGAGTAAGTAATTTTTATTAAATTTTCAGGAGAGACAGAAAACAGTGACTTACTTCTTTTTGCCTTTAAGTGCCTTCGGACTTATATCCAATTTTATTGTTGCTATTTGATCAAGTATTCATAATACAACTACAAGCTTTCTAAGAATAAGAGATATCAGAACACGCGTTTCAAATATGGAAATAACTCATTTTCAGAAAAAAAGACTTACTCCCCTCTGCCTTTAAGGTCCGGATATATTTGTCGAATTCTCAATATGGGATTAGACAGAATAGATCAACTATTTCAAATTTACTGATTATAAATAAAATAATTAATGATTGTTTCAATAGAGTCTCAAGTTGATGTAGTATATACATATTTTAAACGAACTTTTGATCTTGTTGATTATGACGTATTTCTTAGAAAGCAGAGAATGTTTTGTATGTCACAAGAACTAATAAAATAATTTCATTCATATTTAATTGAAACAACTCAATATCTTACTTTTAATATTATGAAGTATATTCAACGTGCAGTACAATCTAGTGTACCTCAAGGATCGAATTTTGGCTCTTTGCTTTTCCTTTTAATGTTAAATGACTTACCTGAAATTTGCAAATATACTTCATGTTCAATATTTGCGGATGACACCAAATTATACAAAGAAATCCACACATGAAATAATTGTAGTAAATTACAGTTGCATATTAATAGACTTAATGAATGGCGTAGCAAAAAAAAAAAAAAAAAATCAGCTTAATATTTCTAAATGCTATGTAATGACTTTTACTCTTAATAAAAACTGTTTTGAATACACGACAAAAATCATGCGTTAAAAGAAAGGAAATTATAAGGGATCGAAATTTGGTTTGATATTAACTCGAGGTTTAAACGTCATATGAATATAATAATTAATGAAGTTTTCAGAACGTTGGCTTTTATTAAGAGATCAAGTAAATTTTAAAAGTAAGTATATATATATATATATATATATATATATATATATATATATATATATATATATATATATATATATATATATATATATATATATATATATATATATATATATAGATATATAGATATATATAGATATAGATATAGATATATATATTGATATGCAATTCCTTTGTTCGGTCGAAACTGGAATATGTGTTTATAGTTTGGGATTCCTTCTATTAGTGTTGAAAACAACAAATAGAGGAGGTTCTAAATAAGTTATTAAAATATATTGCTTTTAAAATATATGGCATACAACACGAAATGTTTCTTGTGATGTACTTTTAAGAGGATTTATATGTTGTCGCTTGAAAAATATAAGGTTTATGAAGCAAGTACTACATCTGAAGAATAATTGATAACAAAGATTACATGTTCATATTAAGCTAATTACCTCCTTATTGTCCTCGAAAAAACCTTCGAGTTAGATATATTTTTTATATGCCTTATAATAGAATAAATGTAAATAAAAATTTCCCACTGTATAAATTATGTAATGTGGTTAATAGAGTGTTATGCATGGACTTGGGAGACATTTCAATTTGAGTTGAAAATTCTTCAACGTGTTTTCAATTGTTAATTGATAAATTATAGAATGTTTTGGGAAAAGGAAATTAATATTTATTATAGTTTCATGTTAATAACAATAGTGATATATTTGGTGCAGCACATCTTTTGATGATCATTATATAGTCTACATTTTGTACTTTATAATTGCCCTTGAATGTTAAGTACAAATAAATTATTATTATTATTATTATATTATTATTTGAGGTTAAAGTTTAAAATATAAAATTATTTTAGTATGTTTGTGTATACTATTATTGTTATATGCTTGTAATCTGTGAATTATTTCAATAAAGTAAGAACGCATGGTTTGGAAAGATCAAAGGTACTAAGATTCTACAGGAATAACCGTGTGGTCTGAAGATTTCGAGACATGAAACTTAGTGTTTGAACTTTCCATTTACAACAATTAAATCAGTGTTTCAGCATTTTTAAATGTCTGACCTGGATTTGAAAAAGAAAGGATGCGAGATTTCATATTCAGCTGAATTCTGTATGAAAAGTACAGATGAATGAACGCAACATATTGTACACGGTGTCACTTGGCAGTTTTCTGAGAAGAAGAAAGTCGTACGAAATGATAAAAGAATCATTTTAACGTATTTATATTTATTCTAAGTTGTGAAAGAGATAAATAGAACAAAAAAGTTTCTATTTACAATTCAACTTCTTTAAATAGAATGTTTAAAAGGAAAAAATATAAATGTGTAACAAAAGAAAATGACATCTATATTAAAACAAAATGGAATCTTTCAGTGCAGTGTGGATTACTCATAAATTCTTAATAACGATTTTACTAGAGAAATCTCAAGATTTGTATTGTACTACAAGCTAGTGCAAAACACATCAGGCTATTGCGTAGTGAAGTTCTAGCCTCTTCATCATCGGCTCTTCCATTTAAAATTCTTTGTTGTTGTTCATCCGGGACATTTATTTCAACGTTAGCAGATAAAAGCTTTAGTATCTCAACTCGCTGTCATTCCAAGACACATCGTAGAAATAGGAAAACACTAATACTGATCATTGGGGTTATTAGGGTTTCAGTGTAACTGTATCCAAACGATACAAAAAAGAGAACTAATGCACTATTGCACATGCCGTAAGTCTTGCACCACTCAGCCGACCAAGAAATGCACTGTAAACGCTAGAGGAGTTTACAATAATGACATCATTCATATGAGCCACAACTGCATGTCTTATGAGTTGGTTGTGTTCTTCAACTCCATCTAGTTCGTCATCTTTCACTCGTACTGGCACTTCTGAAACCGTCTTCATTCTCTGAGTTTCATAGGGTAGAAATCGAGTTGAGTTGGGTTGATTTTAGTTTAGCGTCCCTTTCAGCAGCGAGGCTATATGAGACGTGGACCTACTGATTAACGTGGAATCCGAACCACATGAGCTCCCGCCGGGAATCGAACCCGGGTCTCCCAAGGGTAGAAATCTAACCATTGTTTGTGATACTACACGAACTGACTGAACGACTGAATGAACTGGTTAGTGGTCCAGCTAGTGGTGATGGAGTGATGAAATGCCTTGTTCTCATGATTTGATTGGTACTACTTGTGTCTGATCTCCTCGGATCTGAATCAGCCGTTTCTCGACCTTTGAAAGTATAATCTCCCTTTCTCTCAGGTAATTACTTCTAGAGTATATTTCTTTTATTTCTTTTGTTTTTAAATTCTTTACAACTCCGACAACGATCGAACAATGTATTCGGCAAATACATTAAAGATCCATTCTTTGATATAATTACCTTATTTCAAATTTACATATATATAAAACCTATAGAAAATGGCAACTGATTTGTACAGGTTTTGAAACTTACCTTTAATACAAGTTTACTGTTTGATACACTTTGAATTATGGATAAATTTATACTCTTAAATACATTTTTATAATAATAAGAAAAATCCGTTATCTGGACAGCGGTATATTGTACAAATATACGGAATCCCTAAGTTTACTACGGAAATCTGTATGGAGCGTACGTTATCTATATGCTACATACGCTCTATCTTTTCCCTGCTTAGACGTGACATCATGCCGCTGCAGATGGCTGACATCTAACAGTCTTCTATATATTACATACGTATACTATGTTACATACGCCAGCTATATGTTATATACATCCATCTGTATCTGGGATCTCGACCACCTACATTTCTTTATTTCATACCAAAAGTACGTATAGATGAAATAAAGGGTGGTCCAACTACAATGCACGATGTTAATCTTATATATAAAAGAGAACGCACAAATCCTTTGTTCCCTCATCACGCTAATACGGCTGAACCAATTTCTTTCATTTTTGGGGGGTTATTAGGATTTGGACCCTAGATGGTTTTTATCATATCACTTTAATTTTTAATTACCAGTGTCTTGAGATAATTGACCATTCAAGTGTCCATAACGTACAAATCCTTTGTTAGTTCATCATAGGTAAAAATAAACGTATTTATATGCAACCCGCATGACCGTGTCACTCGGCGGGTTAACATAAATGACAGGCGATATAATGTTAACATTTACTGCAATCTACTATGGTTTTTATCATATCACTTGAAAGCGAAAAAGTAAAAATTATCTAAGTAACAAAGTTTATTGCGTTCCGGGGTGACCGCAGCGAAGCGGGGCGGGTTAACATAAATGACAGGCGATATAATGTTAACATTTACTGCAATCTTCTATGGTTTTTATCATATCACTTGAAAGCGAAAAAGTAAAAATTATCTAAGTAACAAAGTTTATTGCGTTCCGGGGTGACCGCAGCGAAGCGGGGTGAACGCTGCTAGTTGTAAATAAAACGCAAAGTTTTCAGAGAATAATCTTAATATTTTTTATTATGATA
This sequence comes from Thermobia domestica, assembly GCF_964235325.1. Classification (NCBI taxonomy): domain Eukaryota; kingdom Metazoa; phylum Arthropoda; class Insecta; order Zygentoma; family Lepismatidae; genus Thermobia; species Thermobia domestica. The sequence goes on along the minus strand of NC_137464.1, from coordinate 83,981,563 downwards.
GAAGAATCTATGACAATTATGTGTGAAACAAAATATCGGCCAAATGCTCGCCACGGATTCGGTGGCAGACTTATATCCGATGGTCCATATTTTCAATGACTCTGAGACATAATCGAGGTTCAATATCATTAACGTGCCGAATTATCGCATCCTTTAGCTCTTGAATTGTTCTTGGGTTATTGACGTACACTTTTTCTTTTAAATATCCCCACAGAAAAAAGTCCAATGGTGTCAAATCACATGATCGTGGCGGCCAGTTAACATCGCCACCACGTGAGACTACACGGCCATTGAATTTTTCGCGCAAAAGAGCCAATGTTTCGTTGGCTGTGTGGCACGTGGCACCATCCTGTTGCAACCACATATCGTTTGGTTGAATTTGCCAAACCTGAAACAAAGAAATGTCAAATTAAGTTGGGCAAGAACCTTGACGTTACGGTGTGACACATAATTAACATCGTGCATTGTAGTTGGACCACCGTTTACTTATACGGAAAGAATTATAAAACATAGGTTTTCAGTTATACGTTTCCTTCAGGATGTTATCTATAGTCTTATGTTGAGTCCAAAATGTACAGAATTTACGTATGTGTCCTACATTATTACGTACACCACATACATATTTTTCTATGTGTAGATCAAATGGAACATATTCGGTGCTGTAATAAGAATTACTTGAGTGCAATTCTATTTGATTCGATTTAGACATTCATATGCGGCAATTTGGACTTACGTCCGTGTCATTATGGTTAATCTCAAGATTTAGTGTCATTATAGTTACAACTTGAAATGTAAATAATGAATATTGAATACAATTTATTATTTAACACACATTTATATCTTTCTGACAAACGTAGTGACGTACAGGATGGCCAGAAGGTTCTTTTATACCTGCACTTATTGCAATTCCAAATTCTGCAGAAAGCTTTCTGTTCGACTTGCAGGGTGAACACATTACTGACGCATTAACTCCTGAACAAATTTCCTGCCCCCGCCAAGTGAACTTTGTGGTGGACAAACACCGTGTGTGTGGGTTTTCTCGGGGTTCTCCCGTTTCCTCCCACTTTCTTCATTCCATCATTTCATTCGTTACTCATCATCACCGTGCCCTTTAGCCTAACCGGCATAACCGTGGGACGTAAAACTCAAAGATTTCATTTCATTTGAACAAATTTCCTTTCGGGTTGGTGGATGACCAGAACAAGGGGCATCCGAAACACTTTCCAGATTGAAGCATGGAACAGTATGTAGGTAGTTTAATTTCGGAAATATACCTGCAGATGGCAGGGAAGGCTTGTATCGTATGTCTCATTGAACTGAATTGCATAAGAATGTTGAACCTTCTTTCTCAGTTTACTTGAACGTTAGAAAATGTGATATACCATTATATTCTCCCATATATATCTTCTGGCATTTCATACTAGATTGTGTTGAGTGTTTAAATTAGCCAATGGTAGTGATTGTCTTCCTAAAGAGCAATTCTTTCTTAAGGCCGTTTATCGTAGGAAGTTATTTTAAAATAATATCTGCCAATAATAACAGCTAACTTATAACATAGAATATAGTAAATTTAAGTTTAAAAAAAAAACATTTTAATGATTCAGCAAAAAACACTGCACAATAAATATATATGTATACTTTAATCCTATTTCCTTAATTTTCTGGGGCATGGTGGCTCAGTGGTACAGCTTACTTCTGTTGGGACCGTGGCTCAATTCCCGGACAAGAAAATTTGTGGTGGATAACAGCGCCTCCGTGGGTTTTATATGGATACCCCTGTTTTCTTCCACATTCTCATTCCACCAATTCTTCCATCGTCATTCATTTGCCTTAATCATCCATGTCCCTTATCGTAAACTCATAATCGTGGGACATTTAGCTGAAAGATTTCGTTTCATTTTTTTTTTCTTTTTAGAATTTTCTACTAGTTATCTATTGTAAAGTACTTCTCCGACTAGATCCTATTTCCAATGATCCACACATGTACACTTTTAATATCTTCTACAGACGATTAACTACTGTCATTTCATGATCTGTCATTACACACGGTGAAGTCCTGACTGACTGATTGATCAACGCCTACGCCAAACTACTTAAGTTAGTAACTTGAAAATTGGAACAGTAAATGTTTTGTGACGTAAAGTGCCAAAGGAAATATTTTTGGAAATTTGGGAAACAATAAGGGAATGGAAGTTTCAATTATTATAATAAAATGTTAATATTTCTCAATCCCGTATGTTTCGAGATATGAAATTTGGAATTTATTTTTTATTTGAAATAATTGAACGCGTAGTTCAGCAAACTTTGATTTTTACCTAGAAGGGAAAAAGTAGTGAGAAGAGAAAAGGCTGGGGATTGCAATTATGATAATTAGATGTTCATATCTCGAAGTCCCTTAAGGTTAGATACATGAAATTTGGTGCTCCTACTTTTCATCTAAAGTAAAATATTTTAAATTAATGTTTTAAATAAAGTATTTAAAATAAAAATCGTATTTCAAATGAAATATGTGTTTCAGTATCTTATCACACTTGACCTTTAGGACCCAGACGTTAGTATTCACTTAAGTATCCATACGAGGTGTTTGAATTTGCTGTGAAACTTCGAGTTTAGAAAATTCTATGTAAAAAAAAAAAAAAAAAAAAAAAACAGAAAGAGGTACGCAAAATATTGTTACCTTCAGCAGGAGTATTGTAAGTAAACAAATAACCAAACAGAATGGACCCATTGTATTTATGTTTAGATGTACGTTTGAATCTGAGTATATTTACGAATAATTATGTATGTTCTATTTCTGAAGCTCAGCGAGAGCGCGTATCTCATATCTATGCCTCAATAGTTGTCTTTAGAGGAGGATACTACCGAAGGATAACTCAAATTATAATAATGTACTTGATCTTCAGTATAACTAAGTATATTTTCAATCACTTCTTCATACATTGTAACACTATTCGATTTCTTGTCTTTCGAATTATTAATTCTTCCATTCATACACATACATTTTATTTATCGTTTCAGTTACATAACTATCTCAATCTCATTCAAGCATATTGAAAAATAGAGGATCTGTCCATATGTATTTTCATCCTATTAACTCAATGATGCCAAAAAAAAAAAAAAACCGAGCATCGGCACGTCTGATTGGCTACTCTCATTTCCGTTATGAATGTTGGTTCAAAACATTGCGGTCTTATTGGGCGGAGCGTGCGGAATAGGGTGGCGAAACTGTGACGTATGGCTTCAAGATTTTGTTGAATAGACAGACCAACTACTCTATAACATATTTGCTCTCATTTACATATTCATTTGCTCTTTTAGCTTTTTCAATTTTTTTCTAAGCGTTTCCCGCCCAACTTCAGTTCAACTCCTAGCAAGATCCACAAAGTAGCTATGCAGCATGAAATTGCAATATACGAGGGTACTGGAAATTCCTCCACCTTCTCTCCATTTTCCATATTGAATGCGTGCAAAGAAAAATATATTCACATTCTACGTTCCCAGATCCAACGCACTACATACTTAGTGCTTTTACTTGCTTCAAAAGTTATGTTCGACAAAAGATTACCTTTTTCCTTTTCAACTTCTTTAACAACTGGTTCACATAAATAACTTTTAGTGTTCACATAAATGAGTTTAAAATGAATAAATTATCGTATTTTATGGATTAAAAAGGCCATTACGTAAAATAATTTGTGCATATACATTGAGTAGTTCAGAATATTATTGAACTTATTTATTAGTTAGTTTATATCAATTACTTCTAGCAAGCAGCAATCAGTTAAAAATAACAGGCATGCAAAATTTCATCTCTGTCCGTGAAGGGCCTTCTAGAATAGGGTGAGTTTGTCAGTATCATATCACTTTAAAGTATTTCTACAAATTAAAACTTAATAGTTTTACACGGATAACTCATTGGGTACTCGTAGATGTAAAGGTGATTGAAGTACTGTGCTCAAGTTATGATCATCATATTGTTTTTATTTTATATTTTGTCTCAAATTGTCACACAATGTGGAGTTCCAATATGAATAGTCAGACTATAGTGAATTAAATTTCTAATGATTTACAAAGATGTTGCCATTAATCTTAAATATAGATAAATCCAGTTTCGTAAAAAAAAAGTGAAGAATTTTTGATAAATAAATAACAATAATGAGCCCAGAAGGAGTTTAAATTAAACAATTTGATAATTGGGTATATATATATATATATATATATATATATATATATATATATATATATATATATATTGTGAGTTGCTATTCCACTTGACCCAAAGATAGTTTCTTCCCAGATAGTCGTATAAATAGTTGCAACGTACAATTATTGAATATATATCTTCATTTTTAGAAGTTTCCTTGGAAAATGCACGATAAATTGTATATTAGAATGTTTATAAAGTAAATTTTCGTTATCTTATTAATTACGTAATGCTTATTTATTATATTTATCTCTTTGATATTACTATATATGAAATAAATGTCTAATTATGTGTGTTTTGTAATTAGATACAGATAGAAGCACCTCTTAAAATAATAAATTATTCACAAAATACTTTTAAGCTAAATTCATATTAGTTTATTTGTGCCATTCATTTATTTATCCATTACACAACCGATTAATTTAACACAGAGTATACACAGTTGAAAATATTTGTTTTAATTAAATATCATTTCTTAAGACACTAGCAGCACTTCGTATGTAGTAGATAATTTCCGCTAGATGACTTCGAACTTGCTGCCAGCGTTCTGATTGGTCTGGTTCTGGTAGAGATTCTATGCCATAGAGAAGATCAGCCAATCCTGAAAAGCTTTGTCCACTGTAACTGTTTGTGGAGCTTGGGGCAAACACAATGTGACTGTAAAATAATGAATAAAAATAAAAGTAAAAATCATCTTTTAAAGAAAGAAAGAGAAAATACGAGTAAATATATTTGTAAAGTATTATAACCTGTACGGGAATAATAATAATTTATTTGGACTTGTTACAATTATCGTCAAGGAGTTCACTTGTGTTTAGGTAATATTATTCAACTGTTTTGAAACATTTTTAGATTGTAATTTCAAACTAGAGGGTATCTATGGGCTGTGTAACGGGTGAATCCCTTGAAATCTCGAATTCGATTTTTTTTCACGACCTCTATACTTTCTTTTCTCCTTCCGACGTTCGAAAGTAAAAACCGAAATAAAAACAAGTAAATAAAAAGACAGCATTATTTTAAAGATAATTAGAATAGTTTGCCAACAACATATCATGCAAAATTTGTTCTTTATTGCGCAAGTATTCATATTATAATTTAGTCATTTCAAGATAGACGTTGTTTTTGGAGTTAACTATAATGATATACCAACAGTTCAAAATATATCTGAACCATTCCATTTTATGTATTTACATAGGGAGACGAATGTATAAATGCTTACACTACTCACAATGTGCTAGTTATTTTTTCCTTTTCAATTACTTTATTCAGATGCTAAATTACAATGTAAATATTTAACTAAATTGGAAATATATGTATATATTATGCGTTTTTTTATATAATTTAGTATAGACATAATACTTCTCGAATTTTAGTATAAAAATAAATAAAACTGTAAATGTAAGTAAGTACAAAGAAAGTAACTCTTGATGATAATATGATTTATTTGTAAATGATACTGATAATGAGATCATTGAAAGAATGTTCTGCCTTGTACTTACATTTATAGAAATTTTGACTGTTTATATTAAGCTCGAGCAGTGGAATGTGTGAAAGTATTTAGCAAATACCTTCCATCAAGTTGATGATAAATATATGTAAGGCGTACACAAATTTTACAATTCGCGACATACCCGATTCTCTGATTTACAATTTGGAAACTCAGTTGTATTCAATCATGTTTGCTGCTTACCATATAAATGGATATTTTAGTATTTGAAAATAAATTAAAGTTCGCTGATACTAGTAGTGCTGTTACAGAATTAGTATCTACTCGTCATATTTTAGTGATAAAAGTAAGAAATTGTTTGTGTTTAATTTCGTCTTCTTTGCTGTACGTACTTTATACAAAGATTAATACTTGTGAGTAGTAATGACCATATGGGCGCTAGGAATCTGCATTATATGAACTGATACCTGAATACTCAGGCTTTGATTTCAGAAGAGTATGCATTTACATCATAAATGTAACTTGGTACTTTCACTTTCTGTTATAAGATCATTCAATTTTTAAAAAATAATTTAATTTTTAATAATGTTATTATCCATAAGTTAAATACTATTCAATTTGAGATTACATAAACGATTCAGCATTACATATAAACAATAGATAATAAACTCACTTGTATATCTTGTTGGTAGGCAGACCCCAAGGAATTATGAAGGCTTGTTCCACTTTCGTCAGCCGATCGTTTACATCTCTAAGAGCCAAAACACTGCAACAAAATTGAGGCATCGTATGTAAATGTGAAGAAGCTATTTTTATGTATATATATATTAAATATTGTGCAAGACTGTCGAACTATGCTTGCGTTATGTATTTATTTACTGAGGTTTTCCAAACACGACACAAAAATACCTATTTCTTTCCATGAAATTTGGTTTTAGCATACAATAACATACTTGACTCATTGCATAACAATAAGTTGCTAACATTCTTCGTTCCAGTAAGTAACAGTATCTTAGGAAATATTGCATCATAAAATCTGTCCGCTCACTCATAACAGCGTATGCTCATAACAGTTGATCAGTTAGACTAGTTAGTCTTCTCAGCAAATAATAACCTCAATTTAGCTGGGTTCACATTAAATGAAGTTGGAATCTCGGAAGTTTTACATAATTCATTAGGTTGTTTCGTAAATGTAAAAGTAGTTTGGTGAAATAGTGAATATTAATACACAAGTAGCAAGAAAGCTTTCGGCCAGTTGGCGCGTGCTTGGCTTTTGGCTTCCTACGCTTGCACTTCAAACGCATGCTTTTATACAATCTACCTTTTGTTGTACTTACAACCGATACTTTAGATCCTTTGCATAGCATCATAGCATGACTGGCCGTTCATTGGCTATTGATTAGCAATCAGCGTAAAACGCGTGCGTCAAGCTTGAATGGAACATTGAATGCAAGGTTTCTCCCATATAACTTCGTTACTGGAATCCAGCTTGCGGCATGCTTGTATGCTTTCCAATCAAGCCGGATGCAAGTTTGCCGACTTCCAATGCAAGTTTACAGCAAGCGGTTTGCAAGTTGTCTCTGCAACTAGAGAATATATATGAAACATGGTATTTCCTATTTTGATATAGGATGTTTCTGACTTTTACTGAAACGAAAATTATTTCATCTGAAAAAGGATATAGAATTAAGGGAAACAATTAGGTATTTGTATTGAGATGCAAGAAAATGTGAAATTAAAGCAGACAAATTATATATATGAGAGAATGTTGATAAAGAAACTCGTGAAATAAAGAGGTGGCAGATAACAGAAAAATATGACCTAAGATTGAACAAGGGGAATTTTGCACCAAAGGTGTGTTATACCTCTAAGTCAGGAAGATATGTTAAATTTTTAATTTATTTGAATATGAGTTCAAAGAAAAATAGAAGTGCAAAAACACACGTATTAAATTTAATCAGACGCAAATGATACACTAAAGAATATATAGTGAAACCACTCTAAAGCGGACAGCCGTGGGAAATCAAAAATTGTCCGCTATAGAGAGGTGTCCGCCTTAAAAAGGTTTCAATATTTTCTTACCTAAATTAGTAATCAAGGTGATATGTAATTAGAAAAAAATATTTTTGTATGAATCGTGTATTTACGAATATTACCAAATGTTACGGTAGCTTCATTATCCTCCGCCATCCAATACTCTATGTTCGAGGCACAACATTGAAATAAGATGCTATAGTTCTCTGCACTTTATACTTATCACTACTTACTACGTTTTCAGAATGTCGCTTTAATTTGTGGGTTAATTGCAGTCCAGAAGTGTCTTTTTTTGAGAAAATATGCGTACCCGTGGGCAAAAAATACCAAACTTGTCTTCTGCTTGGTCAGAGAATCCAGAGGGACAGTAGCATAACATGTCATCCCAAACGTCGAGCAACTGTCAATCAGTTTTGTGTCTAAAATAGCTTGGGTGGGAGTGGGATGCATGCAAAGGACATGAGAGTGTTGCTAAACAGAGGCGCTTGATCTGGGTTGCTGAGCAGACAGTTGAAGAAGCTAAATGTCACATCGCTTCTTTGGTGACACATAAATGAAAAATGAAGTTTTACTATACTTTTTAACTTGTTTCTAGAGAAAGTGACCGTAATACGGAGGTAAATAACACCTATAAAAGACAGAAAAGACTGTCCGTGTCCGTACTAGGGAGTGTCCGCTTTAGAGAGGTTTGCCAATATGTTTTTTCCTATTGCAATGTTTGGGGATTACAAAATGTGTCCGTTACGGGAGGTGTCCGTTCGTAGAGGTTTCACTGTATAATCAATGAAATTATTTGATACATCAATGAAAACATCATCGTAAAACAAACAATTTTTGTAGGGAAAAGTGTTTTGTGTGTTGCTCTGTTTTCGAAATGACCTCTGGTTCGGGTTAAGTAAAAGTACAAGAATGTACTATTCAAATGGTCATTATTTCTGCCCTACAAGAAAACCCCTTTTCTACAGAAGTTGTTTGTTCTTCCATGATACTTCTATGATGTAAAACAAGTGAGTTTAGTTTCACAGTGTGAAACTACAGTAGATTTCCAAATTATGGGAACTGAATACTCAAACTTGGTAACTACTGGTTACTATAAATTGATAACATCAAATATAGAATATGGTTTCTCGGACGCTGAATCAATATCAAAAATACATTAATAGCTATACCTTACTGATTTTGTTCTATGGCGATAATGGTTGAAACAGCAAATCGTTAATTTGAACCACTTCCGCATTGAATAGATGATTAAGGGAGGAGATATAATCTTCCCTTGGGAAGCTGAACTGATTGCTAAATACTGCATCTCGATATCTCTTACGTTTTTGGTCTTTGGAAATCAGTATTGAAACCGAAAGTAGTAGTAAATTTCAAAAACTTCTGATTTTGTAAATGTTGTAGGTTGTGCTGGTACGAGTATGTTCTCTTGAGACTATGAAAAGTTTGCAGAAAACAGCTTGTCGGTATCTATTTGTTCTCTGGTGATACATGTTGAAACCAGAAATGGTTAATTTGAACCATTTTCAGTTTGAATACAGCGTTAACAGAGAATATGGAAGCTATTCTTGGCATGCTGAATGATTGCTAAACGTTGCATCTTGATATCTCTTATCGTTTTTGCTTTATGAAAATCAGTAGTGGAACCGGAAGTAGTGCTGATTTCAACGACTTCTTGTTTTGTAAGTGTTGTGGTTTGTTACGATATACTCTTTTGAAACACTGAATCGATTTCAGAAATCCGCTTGCAGCTATGTTCGGTTTATATAGTGGGTTAAAGGAGAAAATGGTAGCTATTCTTGGGACAATTAATCGATTGGCAAAAATCGCATCTCAATATCTCTTAACGTTCTTGCTCTGTGGAAATCAGTGTTGAAACCGAAAGTAATATTAAACTTGAACCACTTTCTGTTTTGGTAGAGTGCTCAGGATAGTCATCGTACATTAACTGATACGTTGAATCGTTTGTAAAAGACCACTTCTCGCTGTATTTTACTACTTTTGTTCTATGGTGATAAATGTTGAAACTGGAAATTACTAATTTAAACCACTTCCAGTTTGAATAGAGAGTTACCGGAGGGGATGGTACCTATTCTTGGGATGCTGAATCGATTGCGAAACACTGCATCTCGAGGTCTCTTATTTTCCTCTGATACCTGTCGACAGATGGATAGATAAAGTCTCTCTATAAGACTTCTGACATTTATTCCTAGCATACAAATGTAATGATTATATGCCTTGATGTTTAATACTTTCTGGTGACCAACGACACCCCATGTTGGGGGTTTTGAAAGGCAAACAAATTGATAAGTTCTTTGACATTTTCGTATATAAATTTTTGTTTCATGCTATTATCTCAAACTGTTTGTGATTCATAAGCACTGGACGCTTTAACTGAATGTGAGAACTGAGAATGGACATTTTCACGCTATTATCTCAAACTGTTTGTGATTCATAAGCATTGGATGCTTTAATTGAATATGAGAACTGAGAATGTACATTTTCACTGATTTCTTTTATTGTGCTATAAAATATTTTAGAGCCAGCTGGTTACAGAAAACACTTGCTTTTGCTCATGCGTTGATTCTAACTAGTCGAAATTTGAGATTGAATTTCGGTTTGTTACTTGTGCGGTTAAAATAATCACCGTCATGTTAGTGAAAAATAAACTATTTCTCTATTTGTTTGAATATACTCGAATATCTAAGGAGGACAAAGTTATAGTGCACTAATTTCCAAGATTATACAACAAAGAATCAAATATATATTACTGAAATATTACTCAGTTAAAAAGTGAATGCATTGAATTTACTCAACCACTTAATTATGCAATTAATGTTACTTTCCTTAGCAGCACAACACGGTGTCTATGAACATACATAGTCATGAAAGCTTACCAATTTCTTTAAAAGCTGTAATGTATGCTATACGTATACGTACAGGGAGGCACGAGTTTTATTTAGTACATTTACTTAAATGGGCATTGTTTGCAGCCTGAGTTAATATACTAATTAATGTTCTCATGTTTGGGTCTCCAACCGACCTTATGAAGCGAATTTTATTCATTCTTAAGAAGAATCAACAATTATACAGCACGGTGATTTGAGTTTTAGTGCTAATTTCTGGTATGCAAGTTTGTCGTACATTCGATAGCCATGCATTCAGGTTAGTTCGAGGAAAATTGCTTAGGGGAAAACATCTCTGCAAGTAAAAACAACCTAAATTCTCAACCGAATTCAATACTAGAACACACAAACTTAAGATAATAACCATTTCCGTCATGTTTCTGGGAAGTCTCCAGTGCTATTATCGAACTACTTTATACATTACAAATATTATTTCACCATAATATTTTTGCGTTTACAGTAGTTTCCTTTAGCCATTGCAACGTGGAACACATTAGTAAATCAGCAAAATAAGTAGCACAATAGAGCAGATACGATAGCACAGTAATTATAAGAAACCAGTTTCTACTGACTGATAATTGAATTAAATGCAAATTCTAGTTTTACGTTTCTGGTTTATATCCTGTCTTCAAAGAGAAACAGATAATTAATGACAGTGAAAGATATATATTTTTTAAAAAATCGGTGGAATGGTCATGTACGACGAAACATCAGAATTTCGATAAAACCTACGAGCACGATGTTGTCCTCCACGATCCCACATAGCCTAGGATCAAACCATGGGCTCATCGCACCAGGTTGAATGCTTCACAACTGATCCACCCTGTCCCATGATTACCAACGTTTGTGATATGTTATGACGAATAATATACACAATATTCTGTTCCAATGACTGAAACAATATAAGGTGGACCAACCTACGAAACTTAGCAAAGGGTTGAACTCTTCAAATATTGGCTTTTGTGATTTTTCCCTTGTGAACCTCAGAAAACGTACAAAACGCAATACTTTCACAATCTGATCTTTTACAAATGTAACACTATATCCCAAACATTACTCACATTCAAAGCTAACGAGAGAAAAATTATAGGTGTAATCATATGATCAGAACACTGTTTCATGTGAGGTTGTTGAAAATGCTCAGAACACTGTTTTATGTGAGGTTATTGGAAAGAAAAAATCATCTTGTTCAGACCCGAAAAATCTCGGGAGCCAGGTATCCACAGCGACTGGAATTACGAGCCTATCACCTAGATAATTTATGTCCAACATACGTACGCCGATGTATCAAATTATATATGTATTATTATGGCGCCTAGACCAAAAGAAAATTTTTCAAGTGTTACTGATGCTCTTTCGGCAGCCTAACCTCCGTCTACCTCTGTTTATTATAACTTTCTTCAGTTCCAAATCACTACAGTGACCACGAAAGCGTTTCCCTTGTGGAAATATAGTAAAACAGTAAAGATGCTATGTAATACGATTCTTATAGCTTTAAGATAAGAGTAGTTGTACCAATGTTGTACCAATGGTATAGTGTTGTACCAATTTTGTACCAAATTAAAAAAAAATAATATTCATACAAAAGTTGTTTGTTTCTCTTCCTATGAAACTTATATACTTATATACTTCACTACTTAAAATGTTCAGTGACCCCTGGGGCCCTGTGAAGCATGCAGAAGGTTCCATTCGATGCGTCCTCTGACATTTTCCTATAATGTTTTTTGTTACGTCATTTTATCTCCAAGCATCTGTGATTCATAAGCACTGGGCATTTTATTTTATCGATATTGTGTGTCGTCTTTTCACGACAATTTACAATGAATTTTTAAACATAGTTAGCACTTGGGTCAAGCTGGGGATTTATCATTTCACTTTGATAATTAATTATACACAAGTTGAGATAATTAATCATCAATCTGTCCATTGAATACGATGTGAAATGCATGAACTTCCGGAATGTTAGATAACCCACTCGACGAAATTGTAAAAATGGTTGCAGACCCCAAGCACATTCTGTTCATACACGTATAAAACTGTTTCTTTGGGGGATCGAAAGATCCAATATATTTAAATCAAAAATTTTCTTGTAGGCCTTATATCTGGAGAGCTACATACAGTGTAGCCGAACCCAAACTATCAGTTAACTAAGTGTAATGTGCACATTCCGTAGAAAATACGAAAACTCTATTTAGGGACCTTTCACAAATAACCCCTGATCCAAAAACTAATAATTATTGACCAAGATCGCAATCTTTTGATCCATTTTTTTATTTTCCTAAAATTCCTGTTATTAATTTTCTCTATCTACCGAGTTTCTGTCTTTTAGAAAACAGAAAATAGAAAATGTATTCCTAAGTAGAATATTGTATCGTTTAACTGGTCACAGCGAAGCGGGTTGAATGAAGCTTGTATACCAAACATTACATTCTAGGAAATATAGGTAGCAATGAAGTTGTTAAACTTGAAACATAAGTCAATTGATAGGCAAGAGAAAAAAACTTACTCATTAACATCAACGTTTTCCACAAGAGCTTGAAGAGTGACTGCTGCATCGGCAAAATCTTGCACAGCAGTCTCAAATCCATCTGAAAATTAAGAAGAAAAAATTAAGATCTCTAATGTTATGTTATGTTATGTTATGGAAGAATGCTGAAATCTCTCCAGTAGCTTGTCGAGTTAGCGGAAATCTTGTGAATTCGTATGTCTTTTGTCGTTAATTCCATGCATTGTTAAGGTAGCTGTGATGACTGGGATACTAGAATATAGAAACCACATTTCATATGTATTGCAGCGAACAAGTTAGAGAAGGAGCTATGTACGTAAAATAGTCTTTTGTACAGCAAGAAATATACTTCTCTCATTCGAAGCAATGGAAGGGGAAAATGTAAGGAAAGAATACACATGATAGTTAAATAACGAAGGTTAAAGATATAGGGAAGAAAACAAATAAGAACAATTTGAGAAGGAAAGCAATAAAAATATGGATAAAACAAAATTGTCTAGAAATGGAGGAAATTTTGAAGTTAAATGTGAAGGTAATGAAAATTACGAAGATAAAAGAAAATAGTATGTTTGATTTCATGTAATGAAGAAACGAACGCTACGATGATTGTCAGTAATTCTGTGTAAAGACTTGAGAAATCAAGTAATGTGACAGAAGTTTCTTGATATAGTGAGTCTTAACGAAAAGAAAAGGGATCTGGTGATTGTACAGACATAAACTACAACTACTCTGGGTAAACAAAATTACAAGAAATTTACGGGAAAATAGCAAAGAAAATAAACATAAAAGGAAAGAAACGTATTTGTTGTTGAGGTGATGAAGAGCAAGAAGATAGTACAGTGGATAAATATGGTCAGAAGAAACGGAAAGAAACACTAACCAATATTTACTGATAAATTTACTTAGAATGAACAACATTTGATATACTCAGCATAAGAGATTTCGAGGTAGGTTCCGGATCCCCAGGACCCACCTCTTGCGTACGTGCCTGCTTTCTATGTATGCATATTTGACACCAGTACTAAATTACTCAATAAGAGAATATTTTACAAGAGTAAAGAGAGAAACTTCCAGAAATCGTATTACCACTAGATACTATTTTATTGAATATACACTGTGCTTCCCGAATGTAGATATTTAAATAGGCCTTGTACTAATTTATGTATAATTTTTCTGACTGCCAGAACTAAATATCTTTCTTTCCAAACAAGGTTATTTTAAAACTTATTTTTCGCGCTTCGATACCTGACTTCCAAATACAGAATTTTAGGGATATTCTTCATTCATTTGCTCCTAAGTTTGGTGTCGATGCTTTATCTCCAGTTTATATGTACACGGATTATTTCCCAATAAAAGCAGCTGGACTTGTTAGATCTTACTTTTTTTATTTGTAAATATTATGTTATACGTTTCTAATTTTCCCGTGTATGTTTTCTTAATAAATAAAAGAAGTGATACTCCTGAGCATTTTACATTTCTTTTGCAATTTATTACGAAAAATGATTAAAGGAACTGATTTCAATGTAAACAATGAAACAATTAAACAACGATGTAGCTTAGTATTCAGAGAGAAAATGCACCAGGTTCCATTTTTATTTCTTATCTATCCGACACCCCGAACCTTATGACTAAACATAATTTGGTTTTAGCATATTTGCCTCCGTCGGTCAGCTTCATCTCGACTGTATCGCAGTTTCAATCGATTGTGATATACTGATGTCAGGAACAGAAGCTACTGTGAACTAATAAAAGCAGAACATACATATGTAAGGAATAGAAGCTATTGTGAACTAATAAAAGCAGAATTTACTGATGTCAGGAACATAAATTATTGTGAACTAACAAAAGCAGAAACTACTGATGTCAAAACACAAGCTACTGTGAACTAATAAAATCAGAATATATTGATGTCATTAACTGAAGCTACTATGAACTAATAAAATCAGAATATATTGATATCAGGAACAGAAGCTACTATGAACTAATAAAAGCAGAATATAGTGATGCCAGAATAGTACCTGCTATGAACTAATAGAAGCAAAAAGAACAAGTAGTTGCTAATTTTGGTATGTCCTTCAAGGAATTTTTGAACGTATAAACAATGTGGGAGCGTTGACAGATGCTTAGTCTTTATTAAAATACAATTAAAAGTCAACAAAGATTTGTGTAATGTACTTGACTGGTTCAGCAGCGTAATTTTAGACTTTTTCATTCGGAGAGCGGGGCAAGATTGTCCACCGACGTATGACTTTTGCGTTTTGTATTAATATATTAGTAAATTTCTTATACAAATTATTAAAAAGTATATGTTTCCCAAACTCAAGGGGGAGGCAAATTCTTCTGCCCTCCTCAATGACGCCCCTGAGCTGGTTGTGTTTTGAGTTTCGGGTCCCTTTTACACTAAGCCTATATGAGACGAGGACATACAGCTTAACATGGGATACGGACCACACGAGAATTGCAATATTTTTCTTTTGTACATCTCACGTATTGTGACTATTTTAAATGAAACTACCCTACATTCCAATTGATTGTTCTACGTTACCACATGAAATTATATATGTTTATCACATGTAACTTCTGAATATCACATATCTTCCCTTTTTCCCTAAGTGTCATAAAATATTTCATATTTCTTTATTCTCTGAAAAATCTGGCAACATTACAATTTCACGCATATAAAATAGAAATTAAATACTAGAAACGATCACCGTTCTAAAACGTTAATGAAGCAAGAACAATATATGAACTCACCTAATCTAATGTTTTGTGTGGCCAACAGAGGTCCCAAGGTTGCATTGATGCTGTCAAAAGTTCGTAGCAAATACACAGCGTAATCACTGATGTCAAAGGGAATCACTTCTGAGTCTGCTATTTGAATAGCGACGATGCCCCATAGTTGAGCAATTGCTTTGTGGCATAGAAATCCTTGATCAATCATGCTCACGAATCGGAAGGTATCGTACAGAGAATGATAAAGAGGATAGCCGATTTCCTGAAAACAAAAAAAAAAAAAACTCTATTAAGTAGATTGATGTTAACTGTTTTTAAATAATAATAATAATAATAATAATAATAATAATAATAATAATAATAATAATAATAATAATAATAATAATAATAATAATAATAATAATAGATGAGCGAAATAATAATTTTCTATTTGTAGAAACACAGAGCAGGTGACAGTTGATAATTTCAATCTTATCGTCTAATTTCACCTTACACACTATAATAAAAAGATAGGAAGTGGAGGAATCCCCAAAACTATGGAACTGTTTCATTTATTATATCTCCCATTGGAAAACACATTTCTTCTGAATATTTGTAGGCTTACTTACTATCCCATTATCACCTTTCATCTTAGGGTAGCATTTTTTCGCCCGATTTGTATACATGTTATGATGGCCTTATCTAAGACAATTCAGATTATACCAGTGCAAGAGACAAGAGTATTACTTCCATCCGATCGGCTATTCAACCTGGTCGAACTTACTTTTACTTATCCTGTTACATTAAGAAGTAATACTGAATTGGAATTTTATTCACCTACCAGATGAAATGCCCGTACTTCGCACAAGGAAAATAGATTTATGGAAAAAATTTAATCTCCTTCCCCTTAGAATCCATATTTCAATGAAAAGTAATGATGCGCTACTTTTGGAATATATTTTGTAACACCCTATCTCCTCTAGAACACGTGTTTTCATAAAAGTAAATACACAAATTCCCATCTTGAGATGGGTACTGACTGTTTCAAAAGTCGTTTTAAACGGGTCAGCCGTTTTCCCGACCCTAGAAACAACGAATTCGACACTAATATCAGTCATTTTGAACATTAAAAAAAAAAAAAAAAAACTCCTTCTCAATATCCATACCAATAGAAGCTGAACTTAGACTTAAACGGCAACAGAAGTGTCACTATTGATCTCAACTTTCCCGGAAACTTTAGATTCGACACTAATATTGGGCATTTATGATTATCTTTGTCACTCCTCTTCCTCCTACGGGTGCTAGAGGTGGCATTGAATTATCACTACTCATTTCAGTGCACAAAAAAACTGTAGATTCGACACTAATATCGATAGTTTTCGATTATTTTTACATGCCACTCCTTCACACTCCCACGCTCCCACCCAAGGATATATAGATCTCTTGCCCCTACAATATTTTATTCAGATTGTAAGTCATGTGTATACCAAGTTTGGCTGAAGTTGTTCGAGGTGTTCCAATCACGCTGGAAAGTGCATACATAGATACTTATACATCCATTATTATATATAGTACGAGCAACGTTTGGCGTTGTCTGTCAACTTCTGGGCCAGCTAACATGTCCGTTTTTAATAAATTTGGATTTAAATATCATCGGAACTGTCACCAATCACTTAGTGACACCGAAAACTATGGAGTCCACTACAATTTAAGTCATTTTAGACATATTATTTTTCACACCTTCTCACCCCCATCTTGATGTAGCTGAACTTAAAATTTAGAGTGTCTAGAGTAGTTTTAGCAATTAGTGAAATATACGATCCATAATTCCAAAATATGTGTACCTATGTAAAATCACAAAGGCACGTAAAGGGGTAATTATCAGACCTTCAAGATTTGCCTTTCACTTCGTTTTTTTAGCTGTTCATATTTACTTGTAACATGTTTCCCTATTTTATCAGGCTCCCTTCATAATTTGTTCCCTTCTAACCACTATCATGTTTCCACCATCCTTCCATTTTCCATTCTCCATATTTTCCCAGCAATGACTTTTTAGACTTTTCTGATTCCGATAGCATATTGCGTCTTTTGCCACTTTCCGCTCATCGTACCCGGCTCTTAATTTTTCCGAAATTAAATACAGTTGTTTTCTTTGAATTTTGAAACAGATCTAGTAGAGTTTATACTCTTGTATGTTTGGGTAAATGGATGAATTATTTTCAAGGCTTGCCGATACATAAAATGATTTAAACTTCTGTGTATTATAGAAGTAGGCTACCTCACAGCATGACAGCACATGCATAAAATGGTTACAGCTTGAAATATGTACTTTCACTAGATTGGAAGAAAACCAAAAGCCACAGTTACGCCAAAAGCCACAGTTTACTTAAATTTCTATCATATCTACCTACATCTAAGTAAACGTATTTCGAGTATTTACCATGTCATATGATAATCCAACACTTGGTATTCCTGTGTTATGCTGAAATCCAGTGTGATCACTGCCGCTTCCTAAGATATCAATCCTGCGAAAAGTATTAGAGAGAAATTTAAGATTACCAGATTATTTTGTTTCTTTTAGTTTTATGCAAGCATACATCTTTAATATTTTTCGTTTTATATAATCTAATGTAATATAGCATAATTGTGATTAATATAATTTCTTTTTTTTAAAGTGTAACATCCCTCAGTGATTTTCCGAGGTTTGAACCGAGGTTTTCCAGTTAGAAGTCCTGTAATAGGTATTAAAGTTTTAATATGTTAAATGCGATGGGCTTCCGAAATTATATTGTATTTTCTTTTAGTTCCATGACCATGTCCAGAATACAGGAATGAGGACGAGTCGTTTTCAATCAAAAGAATGACACAAAATGTCCTTTTCTAAGGTAACTTCATGCTATCGTTAGCTTGTAATACCAGAAATTCGAAGTTAGCAGTAGTCTGGTGTTTGGCCGATTCATATTCAATTATGCCAAATAATTGAATATGGATCGGGACCCATCTTGGTAAAGTGAGAATTGATATGAATATACTAATCGTATCTCAACAGTAAATTCCTAATAAAATGGTACTGTTAACTTAAATTACAATATTCATTATTTTCTTCCGTCATGATAATGCACCAACTCATGTTTTATTTATTAGGCTTCCGATGGTATTTTATATGTCGATATTTATGAGGGTTTATTGTTATAACGATCGCAAGAGTGTAAATATATATCAGCATTCAGCTACATATATTGAATATGATCTTTATGGACTTCCAAGTTTAAAGTAATTCTGTTGAATTGTCACATATTACTAATATCACACCACGACTATCTTACTACATATTCCTAAATTATACTAAACACTTAAGTCAAAGGTCAGGTACTATCCACTACTAATATATATTGAATCAAATAACTCAATTCCACTATACATTTTAATAAGTGAAATGTTCATTTGAGCATACAGAAAGAGATTGAAAGAAAAGAAAAAATATATAAAAGACATAGTAACATTTATTATTTGATACAATATAACACAAAATTCTGCTATATAAGCTTGATAAATGTAGCTATTTAGGTAACATAAAATATACTGTCCAAAATTGGAAACTTTCGAAGTGAATGCCACAAGAAACCGTCCTAGGGCCAATTACATTTGAAATATTTTATACATATCCCATCCCACAATTTTTGTAGGGCTGAATGTGGATT
Organism: Thermobia domestica; assembly: GCF_964235325.1. Lineage (NCBI taxonomy): Eukaryota > Metazoa > Arthropoda > Insecta > Zygentoma > Lepismatidae > Thermobia > Thermobia domestica. Next base: position 83,962,059 of record NC_137464.1, on the reverse strand, counting down.
TATATGCCATGAGAAGTGTCACTGTTCATCTCAGCGACCTCAAAAACTATAGATTAGACACTAATATCGGTCATTTTCAATCATTTGTAAATTTCTTTCCCCTCCTTTAAGTTACATCGTCAATGTGATATGACAAAAATCATCTCATGTTCACACTTCATATAGGTTGAAAATTTCATCGAGATCGGTCCCGAGGTTCAAGAGTTATTAAGTTTATTATTTTTATATATCTCCCCCTCCTACCTCCTCCCCTAAGTTCCATCGTCAAAGTGAATAGATAAATACCATCCCAGGCCCGAACCTCATCTATGCTGAAAATTTGATCGAGATCGGTCAGGTGGTTCAAGAGTGAAGTCACATAGACAGTCACTTTCATTTTTATTTTTTTTTTTACACATATCTCCGCCTCCCCCTCCCCTATCAAGTTTTCCAACTCAAACAAACATAAAGGTACACTAGGGAGCATATGCACACTGGATTCGCACATGAATTCTTTCTTAATCAGCGAAAGGATTATGTCAGTCGTGTTAAAATCCAGTCTCGCCACACGGCTTCCCGCCCCTACATTCTCTGGATAAAGTACAATGTTGCTAATATTCTGGAATCGTACTCCCCGTGTAAGGCCGGTGCCAGGGTGATAGGCTGCTGTGCTCACTTAGCTTCGGTGTTGTGGTATCTAGGGTTTCACACACACGACCCAACCGCATTCCATGGCTCAGCATTTTAGGAGGATTACGTTGAAGATGCCCAGGGTAAAGTGGATAATGACTGAACTGTCGATGCAGAATACGATCAAGCATTCTTCAGGACGATATTTAACACAAAAGTCTTCACATATTTTCCTTTGATAGTTTATTGTTTGCATAACTGATTTTTTGTGTGTTTGACTGTGGATTCATATCATACATGCGATTTCAAGTGCAACGTTTTGTTTTATATATAGCGGACTTCAAGAACAATCTGAGTCTCTAATATGTTCAAGTAGAGATACCAGACTACAGTTTGGCAATTTTTGGTGTTGTTCTGAGTGTCCGATCTATTGTTACTACAACTCAGAAAACGAATATTGATAACGAAATAGGTTGACCGAACACGCTTTTTCCTAAACAAATTGTTCTCATGATGTAGCAAATCAACCTGTGGTCTTGCTATTTGGTTATCTTATGTGCCTTTATCAGCAAAACAAAACATTATTAAGAATTTTGCCATCATGTTGGCGCTTTCCACGAAAATCCATTTCTTACGCACCTATGTCGGCTTTTCGAAGGTTGGAGTTAGGGGTAACTTCCGGACGCTCTACAGGGACAACCGGAAACGATCTCAACATAATCTAAACGACCTTTGACGCGGAATATCATGTAGATAACAGATACCAATTTTCATAAAAATCCATTGATAGGCAGAAATCGGCCCTTATCATAACCCATCCTTTAGATTGTGAATACGATTTTAGTAGCTGATGATATGCAGTTATTATACGCTTTAAGAAAAAAAGTGACCTTGGATTAGTTTGAATTTCATTATATTGATATACTGTTGTTGATTTAATGTAGGGATTTAATCTCAACATGTAGGGAGTGTTTTAGTAAAGGAAATTGTGAAGAAGTAAAAGTATAAATTCGTTATAAAATTTAAGAAGGAAACGCTAACAAAACCAGTTTTTTCAAGATTGTGGAAAAGTGAGTGCGTGTTCAAGTGTTGTAAATGCTAGCCATGTCACTTACCTGGCTAACATTTACTCACATACCGGTATGTATTTATTTTGGAAAATAAGAGTATAGTTTTGTGGCGGAAATGTTATGCAAGGGGGTCCACATGCGTGAAAGTGAATAAAGTCAAATTCTGTTTGACTGTGTTGTGGCTATAATGTAATGTAATGATAATAAATAAATATAAATACAAATGTTTTATCGACGAGTGAGACATTCTAGACATTAAATGTCCTGAACCAACTACAATGATGATTTATAATTATATTGCTAAATGACCCCATGTTATTTTATTTGAGTATAGGCCACGGTTAAAGTAAGTTAGTGCGTAATGATGAGTGCGTGTCATAGTTCGGCGTGTTACAATAACTATATTTGCGGCTGACGAAACTGAACAATTTAGTACATGTTGGGATGGGAAAGTTATTGGGTTGGATTAGGTTAGGAGTTGCAGTGAAGGAAAGTTAGACTTTAGATAGAAACCAACAGCATAATAGTGAACTTTCGTAATGGAACGACTGCTTATTGTTCAAATATAGCGTCAAAGTAGTTTTTCATCAGTACATACTTCATGAGTCTTCGAAATTATAGTATATGATTTTTTTTTACGCTACTACGTTGTTTATACACAACTGAATGTATAGTATTTCACTGATACGGATAGTATTTTCAACTAAAACTGTTTCATAAAAGTTATAATCTACACTTAATTTCTTGTTGCCAAATGGCAAGGAAATATTCTATCCCTTAAGTCCAAACATTATTTCAGGTGGGCGTTTGGTGTTATGTGTGTCTGTCGTGCAGTAGTCAACCTGTTGTATGTATGTGTGTGTGTGGATTTGGTAGGATGCAATTTTCTGTTTTCTGCGATTTCGTTTTCGTACTGAAATCCGTTAAGTGCAAGGAGAAAATCGATAGAGACGATATTCGAACTTTTATTATTGACTTCCCACTACTATAAGATAACACGTCACTCCCTTGCCATATATTTCTGTTTACTTTCTACAGAAACGCGGTGCATGTCTGTGGCGAGCACGTCTTTATGAGCTCATTTTGGGATTTTTGGCAGTTTTTCTTTCCCAAAATGTTGGAATTTTGAATTATTATTATTATTATTATTATTATTATTATTATTATTATTATTATTATTATTATTATTATTATTATTATTATTATTATTATTATTATTATTATTATTCCTTCTTGTTATTTTCTTGGATTGGAGTCAGTACTTTACTATTTTCCTGTCTTCTACGGACATTTAAAACTACCACGATTTTTTTTTTTTTAGAATATTTCAAAATTAAGCAGGCAAACCACCCCTCCGATGTAGTCGGCCGTAACCGACATGGACGTTTCTGGCAGATTACAGTGACTAAGGCGCGGGGAACCTAAGGGTAGTGCCTGGGGCGTTTTCTCTTGATTTTCTATGATTGGACACAGCAACTCCAGCGGTCATGTTGGGACATTTCAATCCGCCCGAGACTTAGGGGTGATATTCTTTCGGAATTTATGAAGTAGTTTGGATATTCAGCGAATGATTAAACGTTTGTTTTTGTTAGCGTGGGAAACTACCAATGTCCATGTCTTACTTCTTCATTAACCCTAAAACTTATGCACCTTTTAATTATTAACGAGGGCTACGAGTTGGAAATTGTCTAAATTTATGCTAGCAATATTTTTGGAATAGGGGGAAATATATTTGGCATTTAAAACAGTTGCAAAGATTTTTTAGAGAAGAAAGAAAAAGGAACGACTCGCAGTTTTCGTTTACCATTAACTAACTTCGCCTGAAGTTTATTTGACTACTTACTTTTTCTTGTTCTACCTATCTCTTTTATTTTAATATCCCCTCTCCATTTTCCCCAAACGTGTTAATATATCGACATAAAAGTTTGCGCGTCAATTCGTAGTGGTCGTTAACATCTTTCTAGCTGATTGTATGTTGGTTTGTAGTGTACACAGGTTATATATACTCAGTGATTACGTTTCGGGCCTATTTGATACCTTCTTCGATCATATTTCTGGATTGTAGCTAGCTGGGTTATTTAGTGGCAAATTAACATTTCAATACAAGTGATTTGTTCTCTTTTTTTATTTTTGCGGTTTCCTGCGACATAACTTACCTGACATCATATTTTCTCGTTGAGATGAGTACAAATACCCATTCTGTATAGGAAGAAATGACCGTATACATCCTGATTTTTTTTATCTCTCGTCATATTTTTTACAGTTGAATGTATTGAATGTATTTAGAAAAAACTTGATCTTGCATATACTATTTTTTATTATTTGTTTTTTACTCAGTTACCTATTAATGAAATAAGCTTGTTTTAATAATTTATTCATCCTAAGACATGTTTTAAGAGATATGATAAAATAAAGCTTTCTAGCACCGAAGGGTATTCTATATAAATATGTCGTATGTAGTGGGGACCGTAATGTGTCAAAAAGGGTTGAAAAGTAAAACTGAATTGTGATACGTTATATGATTACAGGGAATTATAATGCTACGATGAAACGTATATAATTAATCATTACGAAATGTTTGAAATAAGAAATGTAAAGTTAGCCCTGTATATTCCGATTCTACATGATTTTCGTCGTGCCCCTACCTACCAGTAGAATGTTCAAATTGCCATTCGGGGTGCTAGTCATATTTTGTTTGAGTTTTTTATATATGTTTGTTCATTTTAATACAATTCATAGTACAATGTTTGTTTATACATAACATTCAATACTGTTAAAATTTGTAAATTTGGGTGAAGAGACATAGTTATGTATCAACTTCTCAGTGAAACACTGATTTCAAAATCAATGGTGCCAGTAGATTGTTTAAATTGCCATTCGGGGTGCTAGCCATATTTTGTTTGAGTTTTTTTATATATGTTTGTTCATTTTAATACAATTCATAGTAGAATGTTTGTTTATACGTAACATTCAATACTCTTAAAATTTTTAAATTTGGGCGAAGAGACAAAGTTACGTATCAACTTCTCAGTGAAACACTGATTTCAAAATCAGTGGTGCTAAGTAATATAGTAAAAGTCTAAACCAAGCACTCAGAAATACCAAATTAAATCTTTCCAACTTAGTTGTCCCAATATATAAGTTCATCTAAGAAGTCTTTGCGGTTGTTCTGTTAAGTGGACGTACTAAAATGATAGTTCATGAAGTTATAACTGATCAACACATACAGGGGTGTAGCCAAGGGGGGGCATCGGGGCCGGCCCCCCCAAATGGTTTCCTGCCCCCCCCCCCAATTGACCAGCTTTTAAAACATCATAGTAAAATTATCTTGCTTCATTCATTTAAAAGTAATAAAGTTTATTGACAATTAATAATTCATGGTAAAATAGTAAGGAGAAATATTGTTTTTTTCCATACCGATCGAAAAATAGTATAGTATCTCTTCCTTATACCGATTGAAAAATAGAATACTTTTTTTGTGACAGCACATTACACAATTTACTGCGATTTATATTTGACAGTTTGAAGACAAACGTTTTAACAAGGTACTACAAATACAGCCATAAAACAAAGGTACTAAACTGATTTGTAAGTACAGTATATTTTTATATGCTTTAACAAGTGTTTTAAAAGACATAGAGGATGGAAAATTTGGCGAGAAACAATGCTTTTATTCAATTTGGATTTCATTCGCTCTCTCTTTTATTTCTACTCAGTGTAATAAAATAATTAATTATGTTTTTTTAGTCACGAATAATAAATATTTTAGTCAGGAAACCGTAAAGAAATTAAGTGAAATTTCAAAGAAAATCAATCTTGTGTAGATAGGTTCTGTATACAAGGCCTTAAATTTAAATATAAAGGTAACCAAGAAAAGTTTTGTTGCTTTTTCACCCACCACCTTCGAATATTGATGTGTCACCTAACCTGGAAGACCAAAAATAGTCCCCATCACCATCGACGATCTTCTGAAAACGTTCTGGAAGGCCATGGAATCCATCGCAGTAGAATTTGGTGGGCCGTGAAACAAAGAAAGTATCAGGTGCATTTTGGACTTTTACTAGGGATTTGAACTGGCGTCCTCTAAGGTGATTGTTCAAAGAATGGAACAGTTGATAATCGGACAGTGCAATACCCGGGGAATATAGTGGTTGCGATATTGTTTCCCATCCAAGGCGGAAAATGGTGTCCTGAGTCATCTTAGCCACGTGGGACTTAGTGTTGTCCCGTAAACGAGGACCCATTTGCAATTCAGAAGCGATGGTTCCAGAGTTTTGAGTTTTTGTTGAGCACAGCTCAACTGCTGACACTACACAGTTGCATTGATACTCTGACCAGCTGGTAGCAGTTCCTGATGCAATATGCACCAAACACACAGAAGGACATTATTCTGGTACAATGCTGGTTTCGGCTGTTTTGAAATCGGTTCATGGGATGCTAACCAATAATGACGGCGCCGTGGAGCTTCGTATAGGACACACTTTTTATCACATGTCAACGCCCTGTCCAGAAATGGCTCCGAAACAGTAAATAAACACAGGCGACTGCCGCGTTGCCTTCTGGCCCGGAGTCCAAATATGTGAGACCCATTGACCCAACTTGTAGTGCTTCACAAGTTGATGGATGTGCTGCCGAATGGTTTCTCCACACACTGAATTGTAGTCCCAGTTCCTCTTTGTACATGTGTTGGTCTTCTGGCACGTGGTGTTTTCGGGTGTTTCGTCATCGTCCTTAAACTTGTTAAACCATAGCTGCAATGTCCGCGTCGTCACGATACCCTCACCAAAGGCCTGTCATATCGTCTGTCCCGCTACAGCGGCGTTTGACCTTCATTTGAACTCGTTCAGCATACATGCTCTTATGACGCTCTGTGGATGTCCCATGTTCCCTCTATCTTTGCGCAAGTTCATGGTGTGTCTGAATTGGCACAGGTAGTATGTTGGATATACTCACACCAACAACTGACGTTCGCCTTATCTCCACTCGCATTCAACTCACGGTGTGAGGTCCAATTGAACACAGACTTCCACGAAAAGGGACAGAAGTTTCTTGGTTACCTTTGTAGTTATGCACAAAAGTATAGCGTTTGGTCCCGGGCAGTAGTTCTTGATTAAGCATAATAAAAACTATCTTGAATATAATTTATGGATAATAATAATAATAATAATAATAATAATAATAATAATAATAATAATAATAATAATAATAATAATAATAATAATAATAATAATAATAAGCTAAAATAGTGTTTTTAGTTTTCCAGAAGAAAACCAAAATTTTCCTTTCTTTCAGACCTCAAAAACACTAGCAGCAACATTTTTTTTGGCTTTGTACATTGTAGCTGGCCCCCCCTCAAAAACGACGGGCCCCCACTACACAAACCTGCTGGCTACACCCCTGAACACATATCTCCACGAGCATCATCATTTTTTTAAATATCATCACCATGTAGTTTTCTGGAAAGGTTTATCAGTTCGTAGACTGCAATCCACCACTAGAAAGTTCCTAATAATAACTAAATGTGCTATTCCCGGAGGAAACTCAATTGTTTAGTTATAATACATACTAAATGAGTAAACCGATACAGTTCCTTTAAGCAAATCAGTTGGAGCGCTGATCAGAAGCAGTGAAATATATATGTATTTATGAAAGTGTGCTGTGTACTCTTAGTGAGATTTCAAACTAAAATCTACTCAAGATAGAACTCAATATAGATATTTTTAAAATCAAATTATTTAAGATTTAGGCCTAATTGGAGGTGAGCGAAGAGACTCAAAGTTCTAATTAATTCTAATTTCTTCAAGGATTTTGTTTTATTATTATTTTTGCTACTTCGCTAATTTAAAACTTTTTTCAAGTATCTCAAAGAACGTGGTTCACTATTGGACGTTTTATTATCAACCATCCTTCATATAGTATCGATCGTAATGCCACACTATTAGTGCAGCTAAGACACAAATTTTGTTTTTCAGACATGCTTATTAAAACTTCACATACTCTAAAGCTATGAAACTTCCTAAAATGTGTAACGTATGTATGTATACTAATTTCGCTTATGTTTAATAATTTGGTAATCGATGTGTTAGATATTTTATTAGTCTTAAATGTAATGCCATTTTCTTGAAACTCATTAGTTAAATCTCTTTTACGAATGAAGACATTTTAAAATCTTACTTTTGAACTTTATTATATTCTGTTATATAGATACTTTTATATAAAACTATCTTGGACGAAAACTTCTTTTTATAATCACTCTCCTCTCGCCAAACTCTCGTAATTCCTACTAGACGAAGAATCAACCATTTTATATATATAATGACCAATATCAGTGTTGTATTCATACTTTTCGGGGTCGCTGAGATGAACAATGACACTTCCGATGCCGTGGCTCGTAACATGGGGAGGAGAGGGGATATATAAAAATAATCGGAAATGACCAATATCAAGGAGCGCTTTAGTAATATAAAAAGTGACTGACTAACGAAACATATTACTATTTTTTCTTAATTTCACCCAGCGAAGCGGGTAATTGATATTAGTATATACAGGGTGCGGCACGTAAAACCGGCCCGTAAAGTGAACACATAAAATGAAATGTAATGTATTGAATATGATTAACTACAACACATAAATGAAATGTAATGTATTGAATATGACTACTCACCTTCACAGCAGCCTTTACAGCAGGTGCTGAAAGTGTCCTCCGCCCACTTCAACACACATGTGAGCACGATTGAGGAGATTCATATATACCCTTGTCAGTTCTTGTGTTGTAATGCTATTGGTGACATCCTGGATCCTGGTCTTGAGTTCTTCAATTGTGTGTGGATTTGTTTCGTATACTCTTCCCTTTAACAGTCCCCATAAGTAAAAGTCACACGTGGACAAGTCTGGTGACCGAGGAGGCCACAAGCCTTTGTTGATTGTCCTCTCTGGTGTAAACATCTCATGCACAAGGGACCACGATGCAGCTGATGTGTGGCATGTTGCACCGTCCTGTTGAAAGTAACATAACTGACGCTCCTCTTCGGTCAAGTGTGTATAAAACTCCTCCAGGATTCCCATATACACGTCATTGTTCATTGTCGCCTCAAAGAATATGGGCCCAATAACGCGTGTGGCGGAAATGGCACACCAAACACCAATCTTCTCATCATGCAAGGGTACCTGGTGGATTGCGTGTGGATTTTCTGTCGACCAATACCGGTTGTTTTGGGAATTTACGTACCCAGACAGGTGGAACCACGCCTCGTCACTCATGATGAGCATTAGTGGATCCAAGAAACCACTGGCAACATTGCTCAACAGCCATGAACAGAAATGCACCCTCTTCTGCAGGTCAGGCTCCTTCAGTTCTTGCACAACACTTATCCAGTACGGTTTTAACTTCAGTCCCCTTAAAACACGTCTGCAACTTCTCTCACTCGCATGAACCTGTTGACTCAATCTCCTGGTTGACTTTCGAGGACTTCTTGTCATTATCTCCTCCACCTGCATCTTTAATTCAGGTGTGCAGACAGATGGTCGTCTGTTCCTGGGAGCATTTTGAACCGATCCTGTACGCCGCCATTTTAAATCAATTCCTGAATAGTGCTTTTTGCTGGCACAGAACGTCCTGGAAATTTCTCCCGAAACAAATTCTTTGTTTTCACAAAAGATCCAGTGAGAATGAACCCTTCAACAATGGCAACACGCTCGGGTATCGAATACGGCATTATCACACACTGACACTCACCCGGCTTAACACAACGAGGCCTTTTTCTCAACTGGTTTCGACAAGTTTCACTGGCTGCGGCTGCACGTGACTGCTGCAGGTCACGTAAGTCGACCCGACCTCGACACGCCATCTCTTGGTAGGAAGGTAGATTATTTAAGTGTTGCCAAAAACACAATATACCAGAATATTACGACGGGCCGGTTTTACGTGCCGCACCCTGTATATATGTATAAAATAAGTTTTATTTCAAAGAAATGTGTAGCTAAGATAAGTTATGTAATATTACCTTAATTGTATGATTACGATTATTTAACCAATTCAGTTATTTGGTCAGCCTAAATTGATATAGCAACTTTACCTTGGGAGAGTGTTATCCGCATCGGACGGAGATGTGTAAAGCCAAGTATCAAAGACAGTAGTTCTTCCAGCAGCAACTTCATCTGGATTAGGATTAGGTATTCTCTTAGCAGAACTATAAATAATGTTATTAAGTAAAGGAGAAGCACTGACGCTCAAAGTATAATTTCCTGAAAAGAGAAAAATATATTCACAACCAGTGAGTTGACAATGCCATACTTGAATCTAATACTCTAACTTTAATATTACCGGTGGTTTGATGCGGATGGTACTCTTTGAGATATTTCGTTCGGGGGAGGTCAAAATATAGATTGATTGAAGTTCACTGTCAATTACTTACACCGAAGCTACACGAGACAGTATCTTACTTGTCCGAATAATTGCTCGGAGTTTTATCCGAGGCAAGTACCCTACCGCGGATCAAGCTTGGGATCATATGGACAGGAAACAACCCATGAAAGAGCACACTCATAATACATATGTTTATTTTTTAATTTAATTTATCGATGAAAACGGAAATAGTATTACTGTTGGTAGTCACACCGACAATGTCAAACAAGTGTACTGTACCTTTCTTACTCAGTAGACAAAACATATGAAAATTCGGGCAGAAAGTGAGTTCTATATTGGCAAGATATGTCAGAAGGAATTAGATGGAAATTTCCTCACCTTCACTCCCCATAACTTCCTCTAGTGAGCATGCACTCACTTTCTTGTGAAAGATTTGAGAATCTACCTTTATTCAACTACCGCAATTCATCCACGTTTTGTATTCACGTCTTTATTTGCCCGTAAATAGCTTCGAATGCTGTACATTTGAAGCACCGACATGCAGCTCCGTATCCATGGGAGGTTTAGGCGGGCCGGGCCCTCCCTAAAATTTTCACGGAAGGCTTGCAAATGAACTGTAATATGGTGATGAACTATAATATGATTGGAAACTAACTTCTATCGCCCCACCCCTACATTTTTGGGCTGGCTGCCGGCCTGCCGACATGTCCAAATGGTGTATTTTATAAACTCTTTTAGATTCGTAGTCAACAACGCTGTGCCACACATACATATCATCAATTATCATCTCCTAGAACCTATGTACTTACTTCAAACTTATTTTCTTTGGGGCTTATATCTAGAGGCCATAACGTTATAACTAAATGCAATTTCCGCTCTTTGCATTTAATGATATAGGGTGATGACGCCACTTCTAGTTTCGTCTTCAAACAAAGTCACGTGTTTTGAGGCAGTGTAGAAATATTTCTGTCTTCCCTTCGCATCAGTGGAAGAAAGACAAAGTTTACCATTATATTATTTATCGGTACTTTAGGTTCTCAATTTATGTGCATATATTAAGAAATGAACATTATAGCGTTTCTCCCCTTCCACCCTGCCCCTTCCCACTTATATTCAGAAAATTTCATATTACTTCTGGGGCAAACAAAGGAAGTCAGTATTGTTTCAGCTGTCATTTATGTGGGTTTGTTGTATTTTTAATAGTAAATGATAATAGTGTGATGTAATTTGAGAGTAATGTGCTCTATATTAGAATGATAAGAGTGGTGTTACTGGGTTCGATTCTCTGATATTATCTAATTTGTTTTGTCAAATAGGATTGAGAAATACTTTTTCCTCGTAACTGTTGCAACGTATATTACAACGGGGCCAGGCAGACGCATTACGTATAGGCCATAGCATTTTTCAAGATAGATTGTGTTCGGGTACCTGTCGCTGGGATCGCATCAAAGTTCAAAGAAAGGATTTTATGATAGAAAACTTTCCGTCTACCCGATTTTTTCCTTACATTATGAACACATGTGCATGGTAACATTGAAAGTTTGTTTGCTTCTGAAGAGAATGGAGTATTAACCATGGTAGTCGATGAATAATACTGTGTTTGGAATATAGGCTACTCTACTTTTTCCCTCACACGAAGAACGCTAAAGACCGTGGAGCATGGAAGCTTCTCAGTTGCGGCAAATGACCTGCCAATAATGACAAAATACCTATGATCATGATGACTTTTTATCTATTTATATATGTAATTTGGTACTGTACTGTCAAACAATTTAAGAAATATTTTCCCATGTAACTATTCTATATATTGCAATGAAACTTGGCACACTCGTTACGTACAAACCCTATTTTTTTCAAGGTAGATTATAATCTCACACCTATAGCCCGACTCACTGCAAGGGACCATCGGCGCAAATCTGTCTTCAACATTGGGGGGGGGGGGGGCACGAGTAAGGCAGTACACATATTATATATATAATCGCTTATATATATATAAGCGATGTTCAAAATATTTATGAAGTTGAAAAACAATGCTGTGGAGGATCAGGGGAGCAGCATTGTCTTCAGTGGCGTGTTTACGAGGCTATCGGGCTCAAGCTCCCCCGGAAATAAATATGTTGGTTTTTCGCATTCCACGTACAACAATAATCCTTATTACCATTTCTAAGAAAGTCATTGACTTTCCATTTTGTTATGCTCTTTGTTCAGAAATAATAGTGTAATTGTCAAATTTCATTCCATGTAAAAACTGCGTCCTTTTGTTCTTTCTTTCGTCCTTTCTACTTTTCTGTTTGTTTTTCTTGACGTTACTTTCTTTCATTTCGTCTATCATACTTTATCGACCGTTGTCAGTTGTGATTCAAGTCGGCCGTCACCAGTAACACCAAAACTAAGGGGAGTTGATAAGAGAAACTGGTGTTCCACACCAACTTGCGCGGATATCAACATGACAGAACTTTAGTTATTATAACAAAGGAAAAATTATATCGTTTAGTTATTTTTAAAAGAAGGAAATGTTTGAATTAAAGAAAATGAAAACGGGGGAATAGTTAGCTCGGGAAATTAGGAAGGTCAAGAGGATGCTTCCTTTTTCTTGTATGAATAGAATAAAAGGTTAGATTTACTCCTAAATTTTTGTATCATATCATATAGGATTTATCGGTCTGCAATTCTTGTCATTATAACTTCAATTTATGCATAAATTAAAATATATTTAATTCTCAAACTCAGGTGGGCATAGCCCCTCGAAACAAAATCCTAAATACGCCATTGATTGTCTTCAACATTGGGAGGTGGGCACATTTGAGGTTTATTCTAGAGAAGGGAGATGAAACTCATATTACGGTAGATGAATCTGATCTGACTGTTGTAAAGTATATGAGGTATATTAAGCGATGTAGATGGAGTAGTACTATATATATCAGTACTACAAATCACTGCCGTGAACACATTCTGAAATCTGAATTCATGCCTATTTATAATTGGTATGTTTCTAATTAGGCATCCACAAAGATCCACGTTAAAATTGTTTTATAATAATATAAATAATTACTTCCCCAAAACTATGAAAAAAGAATATCAATTATGTATGACGCAACAATACTCTGAGCAAAATGATCATAATCTCAATAACATTACAGGAATCGTTACAGAAATTTGAGCATGTCATATACTCTTTAGTTAACCAAATCCTGCAATATCGGTAGCTGAAGTTGTGCAAGTTGTGAGCGGTCTGCAAGGATAATGGAAACTTAAAACACCGTACGAATTGACGCGCGTCTGCACCTCACAAGTAAGACATCGGATGCTGGCCCGAGCAGGAGTATTACAAGCTGACACAGTTTGCACATGGGGCAATATTTTTTCCTCTCTTATTTTTCAAGATATAACGTTGAAACTTCGTACAGTTATTACACATAGTAAGTAGTATGTTTGAGATTTTTTGCGCTCTGTTGGTTGACACAGGGGCCGGCCAGAGAGGCCCAAAATGGGTGAAAAGGGATTTTTGACAAAAATTTCCCTTTTCGCGACTTTTCTCCACTGTGGTACATGCTAGAGACATGCAACTGATACCGTTTGAAAGACTGGTTCATGGCAAAGAAAATGAGATACAATTCATGTTCCCACAATGAACAGTCTTGATTATAATGATGATAGTATAGAAATTCACTAAAAAGGTTTTATCAAGAAAAATATGTAAATCGGCTGTAGCATCAAAACTATTCATCCCAGGGCCACTCTTTGTATCTCATTGTCTTCATCATAAAGCAAAGTTTTGTTTAGTAGCATTCGCATAATCGTATCTTATACCAAAGGGGAGATATTTGCGATAAAAAAGGGATTTTTAAAAAGACAATCACTTTTTCCCACTTTGAGCGGAAATTTCCCGCATTTGGCACACTTTAGGGAAATTTTACTGATGCAGTTGGAACCACTGCTTTACTAAAAACAAAACGGGGTATGAACCATGATCCTACGATAAATTGTCTTGACCCAATAGATGATTGAGTGAAAGTCTACAAAATACCTCAAAAAAGCCATAATTTAAAAGGGTTAAAAGCTTGTTTTATTCTAAAGAGAATATCTTATGAACCATGATGCTCGGATAAATAATACTGAAGCAATAGCTACAATACTGAAAGTCTGTATTTTCCTTTAAAAAAACTTCAATAATCTAAAAAGGTTAAACAAGATATAATGTTGTTTTAAATATATAATTTTGTTTATATAATAAGACTAGCCTTTGGCTAGCTGGGGGCTCCGCCCCCAGACCCCCAGGTTTACTCGGCCTACGGCCTCGCATTTCTTATCTATCGGCCATTGAATCAACAGTGAATTTCTTGAACTTGCTCTTCATATTTTCTGAATTTGCCCATCCGGGGGTTTCGCTCCCACACTCAGTGTTTACTCGGCCTACGACCTCGCATCTCTTGAACCAACAATTCTATCGTTTCTTTTCTTATTTCAAATGTCTAAAAGATATGATTTTGTATCCCAAGGAAACGTCCATTTAAATAGCATGGGAATTTCTTCATCCCCCTATAGACCCATAAAAAATGTAAAATGTTCACTTTTGGCAATTTTCCTGTCGGTTAGTCCTGAAAGGCTACAATCATGCGAAATTTCATTATGCTAATCCTGCCGGAAGTGCCTAAACATTTTTGGGTGTATCTAGAAGACGTCTCATATAAATAACATGGGAAAGATTTTTCAGTTCTCCATAAAACCACTCTACGGTTAAAAATTTTTATTTCTGATGATTCACTCAGGTAACGCTAACGAAAACGTACACACATACCGAATTTCAAGTTTTTATTCCAATTCTAGGTACCTAAAATATGAGATTATATGTCCAAAAAAAGGGTCCATTTAAATAGCATGGGAAAATTTTTCATCCCCTCTTTAGACCCCTAAAAATTAAAAATATTCGCTTTAGGTAATTTTCCTCTCGGTTAGTTTTGAAAAGCTACAATCATGCCAAATTTAATCTTTGTAGCTCTACAGGAAGTGCTCAAGTTTTATATTTAGTTATGATATAAATTGAATCAGTGGCAGAGCGTTCACTTCGATTGAGAGTTTCCTGATTCGGATCTACGTCAAATTAATCTTTCTTTTTAAGGTAATGCCAAATCCTTCATTTTCTCAGTTTTCTCGTTTTCACCCATTATCTTCATTCTATCATCATCTGTGTTCTTTAGGACATGGGGTATAATGACTGCACACTAAATTAAGAGTTTGAGTTCATTTTATAACATACAATGACGGAATAAAGCTTACATAATACATTACGGGTGCTAAATAGTCTTAAGATACTTTGATTTCGTGACATCATAGTAAACACTTGAAATAATGATAACTAACACAATGAGTCTAAGCTATCGAGAAATTATAATAGGAACTAATAAAAACTTACCACTGACAGCACTGTCTACATTGATGTAGGCAACAGCTCTTGCTTGTAGTACTTTCTTCATTTCCTCAACCCATTCCATGGAGCCCAGAAGGCTGTACTCTTCGGCACCCCAGCTACACAACACCAAAGTACGTCGTGGTCTCCAACCTGTATTATTAGAAGCAGATTATTGTTACCAATATTTCAGTTGCAATGTGTGTGTGTGTGTGTTTTATATCACAACATATATAATTCCTTTTCATAATCTATACGTTCTTTCCGTATGAAATGGTCAGGATCTCACATACAAATGGACGTAGCCTATATAACACATAGCTGACGAAGTATATGCATGTGATATACGGAAAACTGTTAGATGGCAGACATCTTGCAACGGCATGATGTAACATCTAAGGGCAGTGCCTATGTAGCATACGGATAACGTATGCTCCATACTGATTTGTATAGTAAGCAAGAGGATATCGTATATTTGTACAGTATACCGCTGTCCGGAGAACGGATTTTTCTCTGTGTAATATAACACTATATTTGCATCCTAATATAAAATTGCAATAAGAAAATAAATGAAGGTCCATCTTAAGAATCTGCTTTCGACAGTATGTTATTGAACCTGTCAATATCTGTGAACTTGCTGGTATTGAATACATGCTGTATACCTCTGAAAACATCGAAATAATGTGGATTCTAAGTTGATTGATTATATATATTCAATCAACTTAGATGATTATATATATATACCGTGTGTCTGTAAAGTTGTGCAACCCAACGTTTGATTGCATATATCTTTTGAACCAAGAGTGATAAAGACCTGAGACTTAAAACAAATGTAAATGTGTTATATGTAGATATTTTCGAGTGTTGTCATGTAAAAGGCTATTTAAACCTCTACAGTCCCAGTGGTCTCAACTGAGTACATATTTTTTCATTAGTTCTCATTCATAAATATAGGTACATCATACTTTTCGATCTTACTCTACTTCGAAACATTTGCTGTATCGTTTCTCAAGTTAGTTTCTTCAGTGGTTGGAAACTAAGGGAGGACTGAATGTTGAAAGAGCCCGGAAGATTGTGCCTGAAAAGAGGTATGTACTCAAGCAAGTTTTACCTTATAAGAATTTGAAAAAAAAAAACTAGGTATATCTCCTAATTGATGTTTAATTACAAAATTTACTAGTTATTCTTAATAGTCACTAGTTTTGTCACTACGAGCCATGAAATATAGGTTCCCAAATGAGTACTTTGGGTCTGTATTATAGAGGCATGTGAGGAGTTCTAAAAAAGAAAAGTACACGCATTGTTTTCATATTTATTGTATTCAAACAAAGACTCTGGATCTATATAAACACTTCGTTGAATTACTGCTTCTTGTAGATTTACTTTTTCTGCCGCTTCAATTGCAATAGTAATAAATTTATTGTTTGAGAATAATGTATTGGACATCTGACAATAAATTTGTTTGGTAATAGTGTACAAGTTTCTCGTATGTTAATTCAAAATATAGTTTATTGATTTCTTGAATATACTAGAAGGATTAGAGAAATTGAATGTAGTATATTTTATTTGTTAGGGTTTCCGTATTATGGCAGACCTGTCTCATAATTTACATACAATATTTCATATCAATTTCCTTCAAATGCACATCTGCAACCAGAAGAAATTCTACAGTACTTAAAAGGCAGCGATCTAGAATTATTAGTAGAGGACCCTGGAGAAGAATTTCATCCAGACACTGAAGAAGAAGAATCTGATAATATTGAAGTAGAAGAAAATGATCAACGAGTTGCCAATCCAGAGATAAATAGACAAATGGCTAACTGGATTTTGTGCAAAAGAGACTGCAAATCTGCTGGCATCCCGAAAAAAGATATATTGGATTCGTTGGAATTCAGATAAACTATTTCACATCCTCTCCCTCTAATGCCTATCTTTTTCCTCTAATGCTGTATTTCCAAGGTTAGGGAGACTACGATCAAGTTCACTAAATGTGGGGTACTGCAGAAAGATAAGCGACCGTCTGTCATGCAAGTAACAGGTAGCAGATACGATGGAATAGGGCATTGGCCCGTACCAAAAGTGTAACATGTTTCTTTGCCTTCAAAACAGAAAATGTTTAGAAAATTTCCATGTAAAGTACAATAGTTCATTCTTACAAGCATGCCACATTCATTTACAGTCGATTATACATACAATTGGTTCAATGCGATTAAAATGTAGAAGAATATAATATTATTATTCTTTGCTTATGCTCTAAAGCAGCGTTTCCCAACCGGTGTGCCGTGAATGGGCCGCTGGTGTGCCGCGAGGAAATAGAAACAAAATTATTAACTCTATAGCAATCATATTGCAAGACATAAGGAAAAATGTATATTTGTATTTCACATTACTATGAACCTCTACTATGAATCTACAATTTTATGTTTCATACTGTGTTACTTTTCTGTTAATTTTTAATGTTGAAAACAGTATTTGTTATCATTGTTATGACCATTATTGCTTCTTTATTGTTCGTAACTTGAAATTTTAAAATATTCAATCCTTTCGACAAAGCAAACATGCATACAAATTACCTACATTTGTGATTTAAAAGCAAAAGAGATTTGCTTGTTCGTTTGCTATTTAGTAATCTTCTTTCTTAGTAAAAGCTAAGTACAGTTTTCGAAAAAGAAAGTGTATTTTTAAAAATCTGAGTCCTATATCTCACTGCAATTGTTTTCAATTTTTAAATTAGAATGAAAAATAAGCATAATGATATACCAAGGGTGAAAACCAGTAATCGAGCTTTCTTCTCAGATCAGTAATCACAGAAAAAAATACCACGATATTTTATATTTTCAAATAATAATATCTATAAGTGTGCCGCGAGAATTCAAGTTACAACCGTAGTGTGCCGCAAATTGAAAAAGGTTGGGAAACGCTGCTCTAAAGCAATCAAACTGTATCATGTATGAGTATGATAGCGATTTGTAATCAGCTATAATTAGAATAAGAATAAAGACTTTGTTTAAAGTAATTCAAATTAAAACCACATTAAATTATATTACACAGAGAAAAATCCGTTCTCCGGACAGCGGTATATTGTACAAATATACGGTATCCTAATACTTACTATAGAAATCAGTACGGAGCATACGTCATCCGTATGCTACATAGGCACTGCCCTTAGATGTTACATCATGCCATTGCAGGATGTCTGATATCTAACAGTTTTCCGTATATCACATGCATATACTTATGTTACCTTCATCAGCTATATGGTATATACGTCCATTTGTATGTGAGATCCTGATCACCTACATTGTTTCATACGGAAAGAACGTATAGATGGAACACTTATACAGAAAGTATTATAAAACATGCGTTTTCAATTATACGTCTGCTGTCCGTTAAGTCTAAAAACTACAGGAATTACGCATGTAACCTATCTTTTTAAGAACGCCATCTACAATTTTTTTCTCACTGTAGTTGTTACTATACTTATATTGAGACCCAAAGTACTCAAATGAGCACTAACCAATAAAATCTATCCAATAGCAATTTTGGATATAGTATACAGGAAGCTGCATCAGTTCCCGAAGGAGCAGGACGCTCATACTTTCAGGGATTATTCATTGAGTATGTACGAACTTACAAAAGGGGTAACAAAGCGACTTTTATTTACTTATCGACTGATACGAAAATAAAAAAGAACGTACCTGTACTTTATATCTGCATGTGTAACGCAGATCAGGGGGTTCTAATGTATACTATTACCGCATTTTTTTTTACAAGTGATATGTTTTTCTGTTTATTGTATCACAGAACACACGAAAAATTAGGAAAAGTAATTTTTTCATCGTTTGAAAAAAAATCGGGACTGTAGAGGTTAATGCAAGTCCGTAAAATGCATTTTTGCACCAATGGATAAATGTTGATGTATACTGCACATATATACATGGATTCACCCGCAGGAAATCAGTTTTCTGAAACTGAATATTGATTTTCTTCTTTTGTACATTTTTTTATTTGACACTTTCGGTACTTTCTTTTGTTACTACACAAAAACGTTACAAATCCCAATATTGGTCATGATCTCGAAAATATTTATATAGAATACGCTTATATTTGTTTTAAGTCTCAGGTCTTTATCGTTCTTGGTTCAAAAGATACACGCAAACGAACTTTGGGTTGCGCAACGTCACGGAAACACTGTATATATAATTTACATGTACTCTTCATTACATAAGTGTCTTTTATTTATTCATCTCTTCTTCTTTCATTATAGAATTTCTTATTCCAGCTTCTCATACATTACAGAAAACACTAATAATATTACTGTTATTACGTCTAACTGGTATTTGTTCCGCACGAACCTTTGGTCCCTGTACAGTACATCTATCTATTAAAATGCTACAGTAACAATTAAGAGTAGCTTAGCTTAGCTTAGCTTGAAAGTGTGGTTTTGTGTCGAGTATCGGACAAAAGTCCCTGACTCGATGACAGCTATAGAAAAGAAAATGATTAGACCTGTGGGGGGTGAGTTAGAATATGAGATACGACGACGTCATGTGACCTTCAGCTGCAACTGTCGCAGTGAGGGGGAGAGTGTGGGTAAAGAGTTATGCTACAACCGTGGCGTCCTGTAAGTTCGTCGGTGTGTATGCGCTGTGCCAATGGCTGCTATAGCGGGGTTGACGTGGCGGGGAAGGTTGGCCCAAAAACGAGTATGGTATTGATGTAACACGTCCCGGATAGGATATATGTTTAAGTCCTCTAAAAGTTGACGATTGCGCGTATATCGGCCATGGCCTGTTATGATACGAGCTGCCCTAGTTTGCACACTCTCGACCGTGCGCAAGTGACTGAGTGCTGTATGTTGCCATGCTGGACATGCGTAGGTGATTGTGGACAAAATTACCATTTTAAAGACGTGGAGTCTTGTTTCATGACTTAAGGCACTGCAACGCAGAATAGTATAGAGGGCAGACAATTTTCGAAGGGCTCGGTGTTTAATGTCCCTGATATGAAGACCAAAAGTAAGGCCTCTATCTAATATAACTCCCAAGTATTTAGCATGCAGACGGTGCGGAACTTCAATGTTGTCATAGTATAAACGATGGATGGCTCTGCTGCGTCTTTTGCTATAGCAGACTGCAACGCTCTTATCCGCGTTGATTTTTAGGCGCCAGGTGGTAGCCCAACGTTGAAAGACATTGAGTTGGCGCTGCATGTAGTGGTAGGAAAGACGAAGATTGCTGCTGTTCGTAAAGAAAGCAGTGTCTTCGGCGTATGTTGCAGGAAAACAGTGTGGCACAATGGGTAAGTCTGCGGTGTATAAGGTGTAAAGCAGAGGCGAAAGAACCGCGCCTTGAGGCACACCAGCTTGAATTGGTTTGGGAGCAGACTTGGTCCGTCCCACAGAGACATGGAAAAAGCGATGAAAGAGGTATGAAGTGAGGAGTTTGAGATAAGGTAAAGAGAAGCCTTGTAAGCGAAGTTTATAAATGAGGCCTGGTAACCACACTTTATCAAACGCCTTCGAAATATCAAGGTATACACCGACAACATATTGTCGTCGATTAAAAGAGGTAGTCAGGTGGTCGACTACCCTCACTAATTGGCTTGTTGTGCTGTGGTTAGCACGAAAACCAAATTGATGGTGGGGGAGTATATCCAGAGTGGTGACGTGCTCGTGAAGTCGGGCGAGAAGTACTCGTTCGAAGAGTTTGCTCACATGAGATAATAGGCTAATTGGTCTATAGTTTTCTGGGAGAGTCGGATTTTTACCTGGTTTAGGGAGAAGAATGACTTTCGCTTCTTTCCAAGCACGGGGAAAAGAGCAAACCTGAAGGATGCCTGTAAATAAAGCAGCAAGATAGAGGAGTAGCTTCCGTGTCCCATGTTTCAGTAGTTCTGGGCGGATCTGATCAACTCCAGGCGCTTTTTTGTTGGGCAAGTGACAAATTTGACGCTCAACTTCTCTTGGTGTTACGACCTCAGGCAGGGGAAGTATTGGTTGAAAATGGAGCATGCGCATGGTGGCCCGAACGTCCTGCCGAATGTGAGGAGCGGCAGGAGTCGCATTAGGTGTAAACTGGCGCTCTAGAGATGCAGCAAATAGGTCTGCTTGCCCTTTGTCGTCATGTATGACCCCATGCGGACCTTGCAGTATTTGAGTTTGACGAGAAGTCTCTCGGCGCTGGAAAAGGCGGGAATACTGCCAGATTTTAGTGTCATTAAGTGTGACCCCACGAAAAAGTGTCTCCCAGTACTGCTCGGCTTGTCGTCTAGTGATGGTCTTGATTTTGCGGCTTAAGGTGTTCCATAGTGTTTTGTAGAGTGGATGTCTGGTGCGCTGCCAAGTACTTCGAGCCCAGCGTTTCAGATGGATATAAAGACGAAGTAATGGAGAGTCACATTGTGGATCGGACTGCGAGTCAGGAATTATTGATGTGCTGAGGGAGTCAGCCGTACGTAGAGCAAGTGTGAGATGGGCGACCGCCTGATCAATTTCCGCAGGAGAATTTGGACGAGCGGCTATGTCGAGCAAAGAGTTTAATTCCTGCTTATAGACATCCCAGTTCGTAGTTCGGGAGATATGAGCGGGTGCAGGACGGGATATATGACGATGCGAAATTTTGAAAAGAACCGGATCATGATCTGAGTCCAGTGCTGAGATCACGTAAGGACGTGTAGCTAAGATGGTATCTTTGCTTAGAACTATGTCCAACACATCCGGTTCTCCACCTGCTTTAGGATGGTGAGTTGGATCAGGTGGCCCATAGGCAATGAATGGAGATGTGTGCAGATACCGATGTAATATTCGTCCGTTTTCGTTGGAACGTCTGGAGTGCCATTCCCCATGTTTTGCATTGAAGTCCCCTGCCAATATGATTTTGGGGCCCAAAGTCGAGATGGCGTCGAAATCATTGGGATCTAAGTCATGTGCTGGAGAACGGTAGCCCGTGACCAATATGAGAGGAATCCCGGGGAGGAAGACTTCTATAGCAAGAGCTTCTAGTGTGTGTAACGGGGGTAAAAGGAGTTGTCTAGCCTTGAAACTTCGTTTCAGGGCAATCAGTAATCCTCCTTTCCGTCCTTGAACTCGATCGAGACGAAATAATTGGTAGTTTGGCAGTCTCCAGAGTGTAACCTGGGCAGTGAAGTGAGTTTCCTGTATGAGTATGATATCTACCTGATGTTCTGCTAGAAAACGGATTAGGAGACGCTTCTGGTCGGTAAGACCATCTGCATTCCAGGTGACAACAGTTATGGTGTGATGAATGAGTGGTTGGTTAGAAGCAGCCATCAGCAATCATGTCAGCGAATGTCTCTATGACGACAGCAGCCTTAGACGCAGGATCCGTGGCATCCCGAAGTCTAGTAAATCCCTTCTTGAGATGAGAGATAATGCGGCCAAAGTTGAAGGTTTTGATGTAAGTGAGGAGTGAGTGGAGATTAAAGTCATTAACGGATGGTGTAGACGCACTATCTGGTGTGCTCGACGTAGAGGGAGCATCCTGATTTGTTGGTGGAGGACGGTCGCTGCGAGGTGCCTTATCGTCCAGTGAAGTTGATACAGTAGGACCGGAGCTGCGGCTAGAAGGAGTTGATTTCTTGAGAGCATCTGAGTAGGAGCGAAAGACGGGACAACCGCGATAATTGGCTGGATGGTCCCCTCCGCAGTTTGCACAGGTTGCTGGCGTGGATGCATCTGGTTTGGCACAGGCTTTTGTAAAATGACTTTGCCCACACTTGACACACTTAGGTTGAGCTTTGCAAGTGTCCTGTGAATGACCAAGGCGTTGGCACCGGTAACACTGCAGAACACTCGGCGGTCGATACGGCTCAAGTGTAACTTTATAATGAAGCAATGCTGATATGTTGTAGATCTCTTGTATATTTGGAGTTTTCTCGAGGGAGATGAGAAAAAGGGGCATGGGAACCCTATCTCCACCAGTGGGGCCCCGATGAGACATTTGATGAATCGTGAGTGGCTTAAAGCCTAAGGTGAACAGTTCAGACTGAAGGTCAACGACGTCTGTATCAATGGGCAATTTGCGAACGACAACCTTTAGGGGTCGGTCACTTTTGGCGATGCCAGTAGCGTATTCAGTTTTCGTCTGTTCGCAGTAGTTTTTTATAGTTGTGAAGTCGTCCCTAGAAGATACCTGAATCACGATACGTTCTTTGTTATGCCGAACCTGAGGCGATTCTCTGAGGGTCTTGGAAAGGCTTTTGGTAAAGTTGTAAGTGTTTTTGATGCCGTAAATGTAAATAGGAGGTGGTTTAATCTCTTTGGTGCTTTTGGGCCGTGGCTCTATCACAGGAGACTCGTCAGCTGTGAGAGTAGAGAGAGGCTCAAATCGGTTGCTCATCGGTAAAGCAGGGAAGTCTGATGAATGTTGTTGGCTCAGTGTGGACTCCAAGGACGAGCGACGTCGCTTGGGTGTAGTAAACAGGGTAAAGTCCATGGCATTGTCCTGCGGTGGAGCAAGGGATGGAACGTCTGTCGTCGACTGGTTAGTCGAGGATGATCGTGACTTGGCAGTAGCGCCGGAGGTGGAGGGCCGCCCCAGCGGAACAAGGAAGTCCTCAGGCCGGTATTGAGATCGGCTTACTATCTTCGTTGGGATTTTGGTCTTCTTTTTCGAGATGACTGGCTTGGACGTAGCCATCATAGGAGCTCAGATGACGAGTGAAGCTGAGATGTCAAATGTATAAGCTACCCTCCGAAGAGGAGAGTAACTTAAAAAATCGTTTAGCCAATAGAAATTGCAAGGTCGTCAACAGATAATATCAATGTGGTGCGTTAACCTCCGTGGAGGTATTAAATATAATTCGACGGTTGTTTCCTCAGCCTCAAAGAGGCAAGTAATCCAACCGTATGTACGAAGATCGCGACTAAAATAAATCAATGGGGATGAATACTTAAGTGACTGGGTTATTTTTCTCCGCCAGCTACGGATACCCTATTTTTTTACCTGGTTAGAGATTCCAGGTGGCCAGTTCAATTAAGAGTCACGGTCACGGTCACGGTCACAGTAATGTTGAATTTTTGTGAAGAGTATCGGGCCGAAGCCCCTGACTCCATGAGTAAGATGGCAGAAAGAATATATACAGATGTGCAGGTGGCTTGTTGGGTAGTACTATTGTTTTGTTATGTCTGTGAGACTACATCTACAACTGTCGCAGAGTAGCTGATGTTGAAGTCATTACGATCTAAGGAAAGATATTAAAGGCGTGGCGTGCGATGAACGTTACGTAGAGCGCGTTTGGTTCCAATGGTAGCTATAGCTGGATTTATGTGTCTTGGTATAGTATGCCAGAACTTATGGTGGAGGTGCCGTAGAACTTCCTTAACAGGAGGCAGATCTAAATCTTCAAGAATTTGATTGTTGCGTGTATATCTATCGTGACCAGTGATGATACGACCGGCTCTCGTTTGCACACTTTCAAGTGTTTGAAGATGACTGTTAGAAGCATGTTGCCAGGCAGGGCATGCATAAGAAAGAGTTGATAGGACTATCATCTTCAATATGTGCACGCGGACCTCATGAGAAATTGAACTGCAGCGAAATATGTGATACAATGCTGATATTTTCCGTAATGCTCGTTGCTTTATGTCGTTGATGTGTGAGGCGAACGTTAACCCACGATCTAAAGTTACACCCAGATATTTAGCATGTGTGGCGTGAGGAATGTGTGCGTTCTCATACGTTAAATTTCGAGGGGCGCGGATGCGTCGTCGACTGTGGATGACAGCACAGCTTTTGTCTGCATTGATTTTAATTCTCCAACGTCTTGCCCATTCCTGAAAGCCGTTGAGTTGACGTTACATGTAGATGTAACACTGTGCAAGTGGGCTGCTGGTCGTAAAAAAGGCAGTATCGTCAGCATACGTTGCGGAAAAGCAATGTGGTAAAGTCGGGAGATCCGCCGTGTACAGATTATATAAAAGCGGTGAAAGTACAGCGCCCTGTGGAACCCCTGCTTTGATAGATCTAGACGTGGATTTGACACCGTCAAGAGACACATGAAATTTTCTCTCAGTAAGGTATGAACGTAGTAAATGTATAAGACGATCTGAAAAACCTTGGGTATATAGCTTATATAATAGTCCTGCTAACCATACTTTATCAAAGGCTTTTGACACATCCAGGTATACTCCAAGGGTGTGTTGTTTCCTGTTGAAAGCCGTTGTTAAATGATCCACTACTCGTACAAGTTGCGTTGTAGTGCTATGTTGAGCACGAAACCCAAACTGATGGGAAGGTAGAAGGTCTCTATTATCTACGTGATGTTTCAGCCTCCAGAGAAATACCCGTTCGAAGAGTTTGCTCAAGTGCGATAGAAGGCTTATCGGCCTGTAGTTTTCCGGGAGCATTGGATTCTTGCCAGGTTTGGGGATTGTGATGACACGAGCTTCCTTCCAGGTTTTGGGAAAGTAGCATAACTGAAAGATGGCATTAAATAAGTAAGTTAAAAAGACCAGTAGTTTTCTAGTTGGATGTTTGAGAATCTCAGATCGAATCCCGTCAGGCCCAGATGCTGTCTTTGTCGGTAGACATTTGATGTGTTTTTCTATTTCCCGAGGTGTAACTGGGTTGATGCCATGTGTAGGGTTTTGTGTACTTACGCTATATAATGTGGTTCGGATGTGCTGTTTCAGATAGGGATCGAGGCGTGCTCTATTGGGCTGGAACTGTTTTTCCAGAGAGTCAGCGAAAATGTCCGCTTGCGACTGAGGATCTTGAGTCAGTCCTTGAGGTCCTTGTATGACTCTGGCTTTGGAAGCATTTGTGGCACGTTGGAATGATTTGGAGTACGTCCAAATTTTACGGTCATTTAGTGTGACATTTCGAAAAGTGTCTTCCCAGTATTGTTGATTCTGTCTTGTAGTGAGCATCTTGAGCTTCTTACAAAGTTTGTTCCATAAAGTCTTATATGCGGGATGTAGTGTGTGCTGCCATCAACGTCTAGCCCAACGTTTCAGATGAAGATAAAGTTGTAAATGAAAACTGTCGCTATGACTGGTTTGCGATGGAGAGATTATTGTAGTGGAGCTCGCTGCCTCTGCTGTACGAAGTGCTAGCGTGATGTGAGAGACCGCTTGATCGATGTCCGCAATGGTGGCAGGCCTATTCCGTAGATCGATCATGGTGTTTAGTTCTTGTTTAAATACGTCCCAGTCAGTGTCTATTTGCTTGAATATGGGGGCAGAATGGGCGATGCTGCGGTGGGAGACGTGAAAAATGACTGGATCGTGATCAGAATCTAAATCTGAAATGACATATGGATGGACTGTAAAGGATACGTCTTTGCAAAGGGCTACGTCAAGCACATCGGGTTGTCCGCCGAATTTTGGATGATGAGTTGGGTCTGGTGGAGCACTGATGATGAAGTTGGACGTGAGTAAATATTCGTGTAAAGTATCTCCAGCAGTGTTTGGAGTAATGGAGTTCCATTCTCCATGTTTAGCATTAAGATCTCCAGCTAAGATGACTTTGGGCCCTAAGTTAGCAATGACATCGAAGTCTGTGGGCTCTAGTTGTCTAGCCGGGGACCTGTACCCGGTGACCAATATTAATGGAACGCCTGGAGTTATTAGCTCAACACCAAGTGCCTCCAGAGTTATTAAGGGTGGTATTGTAATTGACCTGACGGGGAATGCCTTTTTGATTATGAGTAGTAATCCTCCCTTCTGTCTGCCCACTCTATCCTGTCGATACACAATGTAATTGGGTAGTCGCCAAGTAGTGATACGAGCAGTGAAGTGTGTTTCTTGAATAAACATGACGTCAACTCTATGGTGTTTGAGAAATCTAATAAGCATTTGTTTCTGCCCCTCGAGACCATCTGCATTCCATGTAGCAAGGACAAGTGTGTGATGCAATACGCTGGATTTAGAAACAGCCATCATCAATCATTTCCGCTATTGTTTCTATTACTGCTGCAGCCTTGGAAGCTGAGTCTGCTGCTTGGCGGAAACGGGTAATATCACGTTTAATATGTGTTATTATTTTGCGTAATTCTAAACCCTTGAGAAATGAAAGAACGGACTTTAAGTCTAGGTCTTCTTTCGGGCCCTCCTGTTGTTCGACAGAAGCTGATTGGGTGTGGAGAGAAGTGGAAGCTTCAGCGTCTTTATTGTCCGTAGCCATAGGTTGGATATTAACAGCAGTGGGCATGGAAGTCGTCTCTTCTGATGGTTTGTTGGAAGTTTTCTTAGTCTTTTCTGGAAGTTTCCTCGGCTGCTGGGCCGGCAATTTAAGAGCCTCAGAATAGGATTTAAAGACTGGACAGCCACGGTAATTTGCGGGGTGATCTCCCTGGCAGTTGGCGCAAGTGGCGGGCGTGGAGGAGTCTGCTTTACTGCAGGATTGGGTGAAATGAAATTGCCCACATTTGAGACAGCGCGGGTGGGCTTGGCAGGTGTCCTGTGAATGCCCCAAGCGTTGGCATCTGTAACATTGCAGCACTGAGGGAGGCTTGTATGGTTCGATGTGGACCTTGTAATGAAGAAGGTTGGGAATAGCATATATCTCCTTAACAGCTGCAGTTCGTTCCAATGCAACCAAAAACAGTGGCATCATAATTTTCTTGTCTTCTGTCTTGCTTTTGCGAGACATTTGGTGGACGTTTATTGGTTTGTAACCGAGACGCAATAGTTCTTCCTTCAGATCGTCTAAGTCGGTGTCTATAGGCAGTTTTCGGATAACGACCTTAATAGGCCTTTCATTTTTTGCCACGCCTGTAGCATACTCAGTTTTTGTTTGTTCGCAATAAGCTTTGATAGAATTATAATCATCTCTGTTTGCTGCTTGAATACGAATGCGCTCCTTATTGGGCTGAGCTAGAGGGAGCTCTTTCAATGCTCGTGACAAGGTCTTTATAAAAGTATATGTATTTGTAATGCCGTATATGAAAATCGGTGGAGGCTTATGAGTGGGTGGCTGTTTTGGCAGAGCAGTATTATTGCTGGCATGAGCATTATCTACTTGGTTGGAAGACAAAACATCAAACCTGTTGCTGACTGGGAGAGGCGGATAGTCTGCCTTGTTGAGGTTTTCCAATGAAGACCTACGTCGCTTTAGTGTTCCAACTACTGTAAAGTCCATATCTTCAGGCTTATTTGAAGTAGAAGGTTGTGAGGCACTTGATTGCTTGAGTGTATTTGGTTTCGATTTGAGCTCCCCTGGAATGCCTGTTTGCTTCTTCTTGCCCAAGGGCAGAAGAAAGTCTTCAGGTTTGTATGTGGCCCGGATTATTTTGGAATCTTAGTCGATTGCGATTTTTTTTAGATTTGGTGGATGTCTTCTGAGAAGCCATCTTTATTGTGAGAGTGGGGGATGGCGCCAGCTTGCAAGAAGGGTAGTGGCGTTCCCAATAAGTTTTAATTTGCCAAGGTGCTTTTCCTCCGAAGAGGAAGCACTACTAATCGTTAGCCGGTAGAGGTGCCAAAGTCGTCAACGAGGTTTTAATTATCTCTACCTCCGAAGAGGAGAGTATAAAAATAAATCGTAAACCTAGAGAATAGCAAGGTTGTCAACAGTTCAGGGTGTCAACCTCCGTGGAGGTATGAAAATACAATTCGACGGTTGTTTCCTAAACCCCAAAGAGGCAAGTAATCCAACCGTATATACGAAGATCGCGAATAAAATCAACAAATGGGGATGGACACACTAAATGACTTGATTATTTTTCTCCGCCAGCTACGGATACCCTATTTTTTTACCTGGTTAGAGATTCCAGGTGGCCAGTTCCAATTAAGAGTGATTTTTTTTTTACATTGCTAGCTGAGGCTAGCTACCTTTGAGAGGGTTACGCCCTCTTTTAGGGAAGTGATGTGAAGGAATTGAGGATTGTGAATTTCTGGTTGGTCTAAGTGCTTTATTTAATTTCTTCCATAGTAGGAATGGACTTAAGGAACTTTGCGTTCCTTAACATTAGGTGAAGAAAGAGACAAATACATATAGACAACATAAACATACATACATATCTGTTATGAAAGATGAATATGAACAAAGATCAACAGTACAATACATGAGGAACACTATTTAGGTAACATATACAATAAACATAATCAGGAGAATAGAAACTAGGTGATAATAACGCAGTAGTATAGTAATATAATTAATGAGGATGAAGTATGAGATGAGGTGCAAGCACAGGACAACACATAGGAACATATTAGTGGACGAATGCAGTTATCTTCTTGCCTAGGGGAACTCTAGGCTATGATGAGAGACATGATGAACCCAAGTTAGTATGAGAAAATTACTGTGCATGAAATGATGGAAAAATGAGAGGTAAATGAACATGAGTGACGTAATCGTTCAGAAGCAAGAGTGAGGGATCATCAGGAGGAAGCGTGTAATGGTATAATGTAAATAGAAGAGATAATGACGTGTGAAGATACCGTGTGGGTGTGGGATGTAGGGCTATGTAGTGCATTATATCGAAAAGTAGTGGATGTTGGGTTTGGAATCGGCGTCGTATGTAGGAGAGTCGAAGGGATTCAAGATGGTATTGCAAGGTAGGAAAAGTAGTGCGTTGATACAAGTCTTGTGTGGGGCTAGGTAATTTTATGCGAAATGCAATGCGGAGAGCATGACGTTCGAGAATAAGAAGTTTGTTGTAGAATCGGTCTGATGCTGC
Source organism: Thermobia domestica (assembly GCF_964235325.1). Taxonomy (NCBI): domain Eukaryota; kingdom Metazoa; phylum Arthropoda; class Insecta; order Zygentoma; family Lepismatidae; genus Thermobia; species Thermobia domestica. Next base: position 83,931,965 of record NC_137464.1, on the reverse strand, counting down.
AATCCAAGCTGTGAAACCATAGGTGAGACTAGGACGGAGAAATACTTTATAGGTGTTTAAGACTGTGATTTGAGACCCCATGTCGTTCCTACGAGACGTTTAAGTAAGTTTAGACGATTATGCGCTTTGGTCACAACTGTTTTAAGATGTTGCGTCCAGGTAAGGTGTGTGTCGAATGTGATGCCTAGGTAGGTGACTGCCTTAGTAGCCCGTAGTGGAACCTGGTCCACGTGAAGAGATAGGCAACGGCGATTGCGGCGAACCTTAGTTGTTTTCTTTGGCGGTAGAAAGATGATAGCCTGTGTTTTTGTAGCGTTGATGGTGAGTTTCCACTTCCGGCACCAAAAGCTGAAATCTGTGATGGCTGTTTGTAGGATATTATTGATATGCTGGATGGATGTTCCTAGGGCGAGAAAGGCAGTATCATCTGCGTACTGGAAAGAATAGACTTGTTCGGGGAGACGTGGCATGTCAGCAACAAACAGAATGTACAACAGCGGGGAGAGGGCAGAACCTTGTGGAACTCCGGATAGTAAGAAGATAGGATGAGAGAGATGTTCGTTGATGGCAACATAAGTAAGACGACCTGAGAGAAAGTTAAAGATAAGCCGGATGTATGGTGTAGGAAGCTGGAGCCTGATTAGTTTATGAATAAGTCCGAGATGCCACACTTTGTCGAACGCTTTCTCGAGATCGAATAGTACGAGACATGATGGTTTCACTCTGTTATAGTGTGTGGTGATAAGGCTTGTGAGTCGTAAGAGTTGATCGTTTATAGAGAAAGAAGGACGGAAACCTGCTTGAGTGAGAGGAATGATATTTCTTGTGTTGAGGTAGATATGAAGGCGTTTCACGAGAATGCGTTCAAGGATTTTACTGAATGTGCTTGTGAGTTGGATTGGCCTATAGGAAGAGATCTCATGAGGAGGCTTATGTGGTTTTGGAAACATGAGTGTTTTAGATGTTTTCCAAGACATAGGAAAGTAGCCTGTACGGAGTATAAAGGTGAAGAGATTGGCGATGAGGATGAGTAGTGTAGGGGGACACTCCCTGATCTGACGATAGGTGATATTATCGAAGCCTGGCGCTGTGTTCCGTTTACATTTGATGGTATCTGTGACCTCCTGGACAGTGATGGGTGCAGTAACATGTTGATCGACACTAAGTTCATGCATGGTATTGGGTTGCAAGAATGGAGAAGTGTTAGCTTTGTCTGCAACATGGGGTGTCATTCCAGGGGGTGGTGGTGTGAAAATGTTCTGCAGATGATCTGCAAAGGCATTTGCTTTCTCCGTATCTGTGTGAGCTGCGGAGTTGCCGATCAGAATGGGGTAAGGAGTTTTTGTGAACTTGCCGCATAAACCGTTGAACTTTTTCCAAAATTTGGTAGGATGACTGGTGGTAGAAAGATTATTACAGGTTTTCACCCAACACCGAAGTTTATAGGCCCTGATGTAGTTGTGCACAGTTCTCTGCAATTGTTGATGATGGTGTAAGGCATCAGGATTTCGTGTGCGAATGTAATCGCGATAAAGTTGGCGAGAACGTGTGATCATAGTCAGGTAATGTGGTGGCAGTCGAGGTTGATATGGAATATTTTTGGTGGTAGGAATGTAAAGAGTGCTAGCTTCCTGTATAGTAGAAGTGAGTGTATCGACAGTGCTGTAGAGGTCGTCTTCGGAAGTGGGAGATGAAAGATGTTGAGTGCGTTTAGTAAGATAAGAGCGATAGGAGTTCCAGTTAGCTTTATCAAAGCGAAAACAGATGCGTGAAGGCAATGGAGGACGAGGTGAAGCAGAAGAGTGAAGATTTATTGAGAGTTTAACAGGAGCATGGTCACTTCCCAGGGTATCAAGTACGGAAATAGTGCTATGAGTTATTAGATTGCTAGACGTAATAACGATGTCTGGTGTTGTGTCAGAGATTGGCCGAGTGGGTTTTGGTAACTGATGGTTCCAGTGGTGTGTGTGGTGATGAAAGCTGCGAAATTGGTACGATCGTGATCTGAGCGACTGTGCATATTAAAATCTGCCATGATGATATAGTGGCTATAGGTGTTCGAAATATGTTGTACAAATTGTATTGGGAGAGGATGGCCAGGCCGGATATAGATGGTTGCTATGGTAATGATAATAGATTTGAAATATACAGTGGAAATTATATATTCGGGTAATGGTGTATGAGTATAATAGAACTGACAGTAAGGCAAGTAAGGGGAGAAACCAACCGCTACGCCCCCATTAGCGCGCTGTGCGGGCTGTAGATTGTCTGCACGTAAAATGGTATATCCTGGTAGGCGACATGGAGTTGCTTTGGTTAAGAATGTTTCGTTTAAGAGGAAAACTGTTATATGTTCCTCGAGTAGCAGGGTTTGAAACAAAGGTTTGTTTTTAGTAAAGGATCGGATGTTCAAATAAAGAAAGTTTAGAGCCATGATGAAATTAAATTCAACCGGTTTGAGTTGTTGGAGAGGCATGAAAATGCATTGAGTTTCCAGAGTATGTTGCTGTGAAGTGAATATGAAATGTTGCTTTGGCTGCAAGGGTGATTTGCTGTAAGATGTGTGGCCGGATGAAAGGATGGATATTTTGCAGTGAAAGAGTAAGAAAAGTAAGGAGTTGATTTATTGTGACTGGGGTATCTACTGTGGGCGAAGGGGTGGTAACAAGCGATGTGGTACGCAAGGGTACAACCAGTTCCGGATGTTGCGGCGTTGGGTCCGGCTTTGCTTTACATTTATAGCTATAAGTAGGGTGGCTGTCCGGACATGTAGAACATTTCGCTGGTTGGTGCAAATTAGTGCATAAACGAGTTGAGTGTGGTCCTGCACAGTAACCGCATTTGAAGTCATTCTTACAGTCAGCTGTATTATGCGTATTATATTCTTGGCAGCGTTCGCATCGAACTGGTAATGGTGCCATTGAACGCGATGGTTCGACTCTATGTTTACGGTTATATATGAAAGCTCCATGTGCAAGCAAATCGTCGATTGTCTCTTGATGGGGTGTGAGGATGCGAATCATGAAAGTGGGCCCACGATCGTTGCGAATTCTGAGTACTTTAGAAATGGTGTAGCCTTCGAGTTTTAGTTCATCATGAACTTCCTCGTCTGTGTAAGACGGGTCGACACCTCGGATGACTACAGAAAGAAGCGAGGGTCTCCGTGGTGGAGGGGGTTGCTTGCGTGTCGAATTAGTGAGATTGGTGATTTCGGCTTGTGCTCCGAAAGTATCGATAGGCACTTTGTTTCGAATCGTCGTGTATAGATCAGGGTCAGACGTTTTAAAGATATAACCATTTCTTGTGTGCACTATTTCCCTGATGGCAGCACGTGGAAGATACTTCCTTAGTTGGAGTGCAACAAATTTCTCATTTGAGAACTTCGTGTCGTAATTGCGGAGAAGGATGGCAAAAGATGACTGAGCAGATGGAGGAGTAGAATCTGCTGGTGGTCCTATATCCATAGCGTCATTGGTCGGGTATTCAGTATGATGCTTCTTCTTCGGCGGTGAGTTTTGAACTCGGGCAGCATAGCTAGCCTTTGATTGAGGCGACCTGGATCGGACTGATGTAGAAGATTCGACAGATGCACAAGAAGTTTGAGAATCTTTCCGTTGGCGAGAGCCAGAAACATTCGTTTGTGTCTTTGATGATCCCTTCCGTGGCCCCACCTTCGTGGGACAAACAGATGGTCCATCGACAACAGTAGGTAGATTCGTATGTCGTCCGCTAGTTCGTTTACCAGGTTTCGTGCCATGATCCGCCATAGTGAAGTCTATCTGGTGGGCAGATGCCCAAATGCTGTGTATATGATGTGATGTGATGTGATGTGATGTGATGAGATGAGATGATAGCAAGGTTGGACTACCCGTTTGGATAGTAGTCCAGGTAAGGCAGTTCCCCTATTAATGCAGTGACACTGTACACCCTTGGCTGAGATAAGTCTGATGAACAGTGTCCTGAAAAAACGCGGAGAAAAGCCCGGGATCAGGAGTAGGAAGGTTTTCAAAAACCGTCACAGTTCTAAGTAGGTGGCGCTTCAGAGGCAAACCTATGGAAAGTATGATTAAGAGTGATTTTTTTTTTTAAGGGTTACGGGAATAGGGTAACATAGTGAAATCTTTATTCATCAATTAAGTTTCATGATGCAGAAAATAAGTTCCTACTCCCAGCCATTAGAGGGTTACGCCCTCTCTCTGGCATGGAGTTTAGAGCATCACTATTGAGTTCAAGGTAATGATATATGGGCAAAGTGCAGTAATCATGAACACAAATATTATTAAATGCATAATAAATTAATAAATTGTTTCTGAAAAATATATAACAGAAAAGTGCAGATATATTATTGAGGTGCTAAGATACTAATAGAAATCACAATACATAATAAATATAATAGAATAAAGAATAATGATGATTATGAAAAATGAGGTGAAGTGCTTACACATCACAAACAGATTAATATTAGTAAGACAGATGCAGGGTTAAATCTTCTGTCCCGGGGCGGCTCGGGACTAATGAACACATTTGGAAGCCCTTGTTAGTGATGAGGATCTCTGTGCTAAGATGGAAAGAGATGAGGAAGATGATGATCAATGACATATACTTCATATATTTCCCTTTCAGCCGCAGGAAGATGTTCGTGTTTCACATACATAGACATGAATATATTTAAAGGTGAGTGTTTGTATCGATATGCTGCGTCGGTAAGTGAGTCGGTGTGAAGTATATCCAAGAATAGCGGATGGCCTGTTTGGATGCGGGAGGTTATGTACCTAAGGCGGAGTTGTGCGAGATGCTCGGTGATCTTAGGAAAGTCTATATATTCATACGTGAGCCACGTCGGATATGGAAGTTTAATTCGATACGCCAGTCGAATAGCATGTCGTTCCAGTATGCTAAGCTTTTCATAAAAAGAAACAGAAGCATTGCACCAAGCGGTATGCCCAAAAGTAAGGATCGGACGCAAGAATGCTTTGTAAGTATGAAGCAAAATATCGGCTTTAAGTCCCCAAGTTGTTCCTGTGAGGCGTCGCAAAAGATTTAATCTAAGATTGGCCTTGTCCGTTAGTTTTTTCAAGTGAGCATTCCAGCTGAGCTTTGAATCGAAAACCACGCCTAGATAGGTAGCAGTGGTGGAAGGGCGTACAGGATACCCATCAACAGTTATGCTTAAGAGAGTTGGGTTTCTATGGACTTTGGAACGACATTTAGGCGGTAGAAATACTAGAGCTTGTGTTTTCTCGGAGTTGATCATTAAGTGCCATTTCTTACACCACTTGACGAAATTATCGAGTGTTGTTTGTAAAGCAATGTTAAGCTGATGTACAGTTTTTCCGAGTGCAAGAAAAGCTGTGTCGTCAGCATATTGAAAAATAAAGACGTTGCGTGGTACAGAAGGAATATCGGACGCATAAAGGATATATAATAAAGGACTGAGAGCTGATCCTTGTGGTACACCAGTTAGAGGAAAAATCGGCCAGGAGAGTGCTGTACCAACTGTAACATAAGCTATGCGATTTGAAATGAAAGAATATATTAACCTGAGATAGCACACGGGAAGTTTGAACGACTGCAGTTTTTTAATGAGGCCATAATGCCAAACCTTATCGAACGCCTTCTCTAAATCCATAAGAATAAGACATGATGGTAAAGATTAAGAGTGACCGAGCTCTAACCTATAACGTTAGCTTTCAAACCTTTGATTTACGGTTATTTGTGATTTCACGTTAATAACAAAGACAAATATTTTTAAAAGAGTGTACTTTAAATAAATTACTTAAAGAAATATTTTTTCACAAAGTTTATCCTTTTAAATTATTGTTCAAAGGCCTTTGCCTGTAATAAGCCTTCTACGAAATAAATGCAAATGAATTGTGCTGCCATCTTTGGAGCTCTTTTAAACTACGTTTATATGTTTATGTCCAATCTTTTCGCCAATGAGATCTCGGAAACTACAGACTCTAGAAAGATGACGTTTTCACTGATCGATTGCGAATTTCATGTAGATTGTCCAGTTCTAATTGAATATTTAAAAAACATGTTCACTATTTCTTTATAACATTTTTACGGGTACATTGGAAGTGTTGAAATTAAAAAAAAACTAAAGCATCACATCCTAAGCATTATACATTCCAACACCACATTGTTGTATATAGGGGTTGTATATGTCTCAGGCGTCTGTTTCATAGCCAAATAATAATGGAAAAGGAAGGATAACCATTTCTCCAGTCTAAGATGAACCTTTTTTTTGGGAGTGTTTTGCCCAATCAACACCATATATAACTGACATTATAATTAATTGTGTATGTAATGTATTTGCTTATTACATACTGCATGCAAGAAGAAAGAAAACACTGGTCATACATGAATTCGAAACTCCGACCGGAAGCAGGCTCAAATCTTGCAAACGGTGCGAGATATTGAGAAAAAATAATCGAAAAAAGTCTCCCCTTTATGATACCCCTTGGCTTTTTTTAATCAATACGTCTTCCACTTGTGTCTGTAAAGGGACATGTACAGATGTTGTAAGGAATAAGGAGATTTATGCTCATATGCGAATGATGCGCTGTGTAGAGAGCGCAGGTTCAGCTAGTTATAAGTTAAAATCGTAACTAATTAAAATATATATATGATCGTTTATATTTTTAACAAATGTATTTATTTATTTATTTGTGATTTGTTCATAAATTTCCTCAAACTCGATACCATATTTATGCGTCAGCGCAAACAATTACGGAATGTGGCAGTTTGTGACCTTTTAAAAACACACGTTTGCCTCGATTACGCCAAGACTATTGTATAACATGGGGATGTATAATCTTGCGCCGTAAAAGTGATGCCATACCTAAGTATTGATTCATTGATTTGTCCTTTATCACCTTTTGTGAGCAGCAAGGATATAAATGACAAAAATCTAACGTTTAATAGAGGATCAGAGGCACTATTGTATGTTCGATGCTCCCATACTAAGAATTGAATCCGGAAACTCATCTATCAATGGCATACGCGCTGTCCACTAGATCAACGAAGAGAACTAACGTAAATGTTGTTCGTACTAATTAACAAGTCTAAACAATTATATACAAAGTCTAAAGAATTCCATACAAAGTCTAAACAATCCTTTGCTTTATTATACTGCTAGCAGAAGTGTCTGTTCTTCACATCAGAAGTATATGCAAAATTTTGGAGGTAAAGAAATGTGCATTTTTCTATAACGACGATCTGACATGCCCGTTTCTTCACACGAGAAGAATAAAGTTAAAGCAAAAGAACTAAAAGGTCTGGAAGGTATGTAACCATGGTTACGCACGACCACATGAAGAACGGTTAGGTTTCCTGCCTCATACCAGGGGCGGACTAGGACGGACTTTGGGGGGGGGGTTGTAATACTACTACTTAGAGCTATTTTTAAGAGCTCCAAACTCTGAAGTGGGTTTTATTTATATGTAAAATAAGAAAATTTCCTCTTCTGGGAAGGGGGGGGCAATCGCCCCAATGCCCCCCTGGATCCGCTCCTGCCTCATACGTATTATGACTTTACCTTACATTTTATGTCATTTTTATCTAAAGAATGACTTTAAATCACCCCCTCGAGAGGAAAACGAAAGGAAAGAAAACATCTTCCCTCCCAATTCGATCTGCTAAGATTTGTGTACAAACTTCGATGTCTCTAGGTCAGCCCTGGCCACGGCGAACAGCTAGTGGAAACTCTCCTCGGGAACGCTCACGAGCATTCTACGTGCAAATACCGTTGTTCGTACTTCGTGCATCTTCGGGTTTCGTCCTTAGAGGAGCGGAAGTGTTGTCAACCTTGGCGGTAATCACTAGCTTACCAAATGAAAAAAAAAAAGTATGTATGGAAACTGACTGCCATTTAGTGTAAAGTGTTTTCTACAATGTGGTAACCGTTAACTATAGACAACACAAACTTGTAACAGCAATCAAATGATAAACTATGTACGTTTCTTTTCTTCTTTTTTCTTTCCTTTTGTTAAAGAAGGATGTGGTAGAACCAAACCATCACTTACATTTATAAAAATTTGCTAGTTTGTCATGGAAAACCAGTTTTCAATATATATATATATATATAACTCTATGGCCTATGGAACCCGGAGGTTCAATGCCGCGTTCACAAAAGCTCTCCACTGAGTTCTATCCTTAGCTAATTGCATCCAGTTTCTACTTTGTATTCCAATCTCTGCGAGATCCATCTTAATATTGTCCTCCCATCTGCGCCTAGGTCTTCCTAATGGTCCTTTTTGATTGGGTTTTCAGTTAAAATTATGAAAGCGTTTCTAATTTCTTCCATTCTGGCTACATGGCCTGCCCACCTGAGTCTTCTACACTTAATGACCCTAACAATGTTAGGTGAGCGGTATAAACTATGCGATTCCTCGTTATGAATTCCCTCCAGTCCCCATTTTCATCCCTCTTTGGTCCGAATACTACTACTACTACTACTACTACTACTACTACTACTACTACTAGTAATAATAATAATAATAATAATAAGCATTATTATTATTATTATTATTATTTTCAACCTCCCGTCGTTCTGCTATCAATCTAGCAACGGAAGGCGTTTACAACTTAGAAAACGTGAAGCGAGTGACAAGTTACAGACCGCGGCTAATGTAATACAACATCACGAATTGTGTAAGCAAGCTAGAAAGGTCTGAAACAATTCGTTTCCGATTTCTGCAGTCGTTTTTACGTCTGTAAGCTGACATGTTTAATGTTAGTTTCTTTCTTTCTTTCTTGTTCATTTGTTAGTTACTTCAACGCTAACTGTAACCTCTTATCATGCGTCTTCCTCGACCAAAAAACGTAACAATTTTATTTCCTGCAGTGTTTTCGCGTCACTGCTTTCGAAATGGGGAGGGAGAGAGTACACCTGCACATTTCACGCTTGCGTCTGCTCAATGATTCAACATCGTGCGAATTTCTGACCAGGCTTGGCCGTAGGTTTTTTGCCATCATGTGTGGTTGGCAACACTTATCGGATGCAGTGAAAGGGGCGAAGCTACCAGAACCTGTGCTCACTGTTCTTGTCTCCGCTCGTGCTCGCTCACGCTTCGGCTCCAGGAGCCAATTCATGGACAGGCTTGCTCTAGGTCCTTTCTATGCGAAAATCTGATAGACATACACATTCTTTATTATATTAGTGCTAGCAGAAATGCCCGGCTTCGCACAGAGAGAATAATGTTTATGCATAATATCTAAAAATAAAGAACTGAGTAGAGTAAATAACGGCAAGCAGCGCGTTAGGTGTTACCCCCTGTCAATTCCCGGGCCATCTGATACGTGGAATGAATTTGACGTTGCCCTTGTCAGAAAATAAAGAGCTGAGTAGAATAAATAATAATAAACTTAGCATTGCCCCTGTCAATTTTAAGACCAGCTGACATGCATGTTCTTGATCAATCTTTGGCTTAAGTTGCATCAAGTCTGTCACGAATCAGTTTAGCGACCACGGAAACTACGGATTCGACACTAACCGCCTTATGCAGAGTCGTTTTGACGTATGATTAGCGTCATACTAAAGGCCTGACTACTGCAGGAAACATATTTTAATCGAACTCTTTAGTATGGGACTAATCACGCTTCAGAACGACTCTGCATAAGGCACTAACATTTTATTTCTCACCCTTTCTTGTCCAAACCCTATATGCCTATGATAACTGAACTTGGGCTTAAACCGAATCAGGAAGTGTCACTATTTATCTCAACGATCCCAAAGACTATGGATTCTACACTAATATCAGTCATTTTTACATATCACCCCTTCCCACCAGCTAGGAGTGTTGTAACCCCACAGTATTTTTGTACAGATTTTAGTCAAATATGTGCGTCAATTTTTTCCCAAAAATGACTTTTCACACAGAGTTTCATCTTCCTAACATCAGTAGCTTGTGAGATACGATATATTTGGCATACATTTTAAAACCAACTCTTCCCCTTTAAGACCCTACCTCTCCCCTTAAGAAGATATAAAAGATTCTAAATAGTCTACAATCTCTCCTGACTTCGGTATCTTTCGTATAGTTACTTAAAAGTATTCCAAGCTAACTGTGTACATTTAAGTAGCGAACAAAGAAACAAATACATATTTTTATATATCGGTAGTATCTGAAATAGCTGTTCTTCGTACGGGAGGTTAAGGTTTATGCAATTTATGATATTGAAAGGTAAAGAAGTGAGTGAAGTAGTTAAATAAAGAAGAGCAATGCCTCCTGCCTTGCCTCTCTGAATATAAATGTAATAAATAAATCACGAATAGCAATACCTTCAATGTTTCCTCTGTAAATTCTCGGACCAGCTGCAATGTTCCTTCTTGCCTAAACTTGGACTCAAATATCAATCAGTTACCAATCAGCTTAGGATCCCGAAAACTATGGATTCACATTAATATCGGTAACTTTAGATATCTTAGTTTTCACGCCTGCAACTTCCCATGACGAGAGAGCTAAAGTTCGACTTCAATGGTGTCGGAAGTGTTAATATTCATCTCACAAGGGACGTATGCGAACCGTGACAGCTAGATATTCATGGAAATTGGTACTGCAGCTAATTGTGGATCCCTAATCATCGTGGTAATACTCACTCGGTGCGCAAATGCCTTGTTTATCAGCTACCAGTACCTATAATATATATATCAAGCTGTGACAGGGTGAGGCTATTAAGAATTATACCCCAAAAACGCCAGGAAAAAGGCAGAAAATGAAAAATGTATGTATGTAACCTGATACCTACGGATTTTGGACACGTGCCCAAGAACAAGGCAATAGTGCCAGACAAGCAGTGTTGCCATCCAAACGAAAACTTAGTTTTTCAAATAGAACGTACACAATTTTATGGTATTAGAACAATTGGCATAAAATGCAAAAGAAAATAAGCAAAAGGTGGGTTATCAATGTTGCCAAATAAGGGAGATATGAGGCTCTAACGTTGAGAAATTATGGGGTACGTATAGAGAAACTAACAAATATACAACAAGACTGAAGAAATAACAAATGTACGGTAGGGAGTAAACTATACCATGCGCAGTATCCAGTGACTAACGAGCTTAGGGATGTGCACGAGACGAGTCGAGACAGAATTTTCCTGATAAAATTCGAGTCGAGACACAGCTCTTCCAATAGAAAAATATATATTTTTCGAGTCTAGACATCACTTTTACAGCACATTTTCGAGACGAGACAGTCTCAAATCTTGTCTCGTGCGCATCCCTAATCGAGTCATATTGATTGTAAAGCTAGGGCGAGAAATGTACGTATTTTGCCGTACTATTTATGTACGCATTTGTGTATTCTGACGCATTCGTGTATTTTGTTAAAATATTTGCGCCTGTATATTACTTGTAACCTGAATGCAGTGTGTTTTGCCTTCATCACTGTCTCACATACTAAAGTTTCCTATACTCTCGACTGACACCTATCACAGGTCATTAATCTTTGCGAATTTATTCTGACGTACTTTCTTGTAAAGATTTGTTACCTATCTTGGCACAGCTATTCTGTACTCTTTTGAGGCGCTATGCCGCCGTTTCTGTGGTTTGGAAGGCATGAAGGATTTTATGCAGTGTTGCAACCCGAAGACAGTTCATTTTATAGGTCTAGGGAACAGTTCCAGATATCGATTCTACAAAAACGCCAATGGAACTGCTGCGCTACACGAAGACTTACTGTTCACATTTCTGCATTATGTCCGCTTCTTTCTACGGCTACTCTAACATGTGTCCGTTTTGGGTGAATCCAGTATCAAGCTCGTTAGTGCATGCTGTAGTTTACTCCCTACCGTACATTTGTTCCTTCTGCAGTCTTCTTGTTGTTGTACATTTGTTGATTTCTCTGTAAGGACCCCATAATTTCTCAACTTTAGAGCATCGTATCTTGCTCATTTGACAACACTGATAACCCACCTTTCGCTTATTTTCTCTCACGTTTTATGCCAATTGTTTTAATGCAATAAAATTGTGTACGTTCTATTTGAAAAACTATAAGTTTGTATTGAGATGGCAACACTACTTGTCTGACACTACTGCCGTGTTCTTGGTCACGTGTCCCCCTCCCGTAGGTATCAGGTTACCTGCAAACATTTTTCATTTTCTGCCCCTTTACGGTTCTTTTGGGGTATAATTAGGCATAAACTCACCCGGTCACAGCTTGGTATATGTATTATAGGTAGCGGATAAACAACTCATTTCCTCACCGAGTGACTAACACCGCAATGATTAGCGATTCACAATTAGTCATGGTATCAATTTTCATAAATAACTAGCTGTTATGGTTCGCATACGTCCCTTGTCAGTAACCCCGAAAACTATAAATTTGATACTAATATCGGTTATTTTCAATTATTTTTAATTATTGCCTACCTGGTTCAACGCTTCCTTTAATTGTTGCTATCACATTATTCACTCGTTCACACACCCCTGGGACTGTCTACCTCCACTGTATTTTTTCCAGATTGTAAGCCATATGTGTATGTTAACTTATTTTTAGTATGAGGTGACATACCGATTTTCATTTTCATGACGTGTAAACTTCGTGATATATTTAATTTTTACGTAAATTTTAAATTACCTCTTCCACTTTGAAGATCCGTCCTCCCCTTTAGGATATGAACCAGTTGTATATATCCCACGGTCTCTCCTAAACCATGGTCTCTTTGATAAAACCATTTTGAAGTAAGCTAAGTTATTGGTGTGAATTTGTATACCGGACAAACACACACGCACACACATTCCTTTATATAAATAAGAAGATAAGACATAGAAGATATTCTTATTTTCCATGAATTTACATAGCCCTATTTAGGTGGGGACATAGTGGTTTTGAGATTATGATAACTGAAACACCCATTTGCTGCAAATAATGATTAGCATGAGCAGAATATAATACTTAAGTTTCACTTTCGACGAACTTTACAAAATTAACACGAATTTCCGTTAATACACGACTTCTCAATAACATTCTAATAATACATTTTGAATCATGACTCACTTTTTGGATATCTCTGAACTAGGCCATAGGGGAGGTTGGTGCACGCAATTCCATGAAATTACCAACAGACAAAATTTCTCTCGTCTCTTCAAATTTAAGCCACAGTTCAGTGTTTGAGGGCTCACGAAGATGTATGTGTTCTTGATACACATTAGATACGCTGCAATTGATACTACTTGTCCTTTCTGATCAGCGTTGCCAGACTCACAGCTCGGAATTATTCCAAAACCTGATCGAAATTATGCTAGATTCGGTCAAATTATGCTAGATCCTCATAATTACTAATTCAAAAGTTTTTAAAGAAAAGAAAACCGAAGTTGAGACACAATAATGTAACTTAAAATACGCAGAGCGCAAGAGTGCGAGGATAGAAGTGTCAATACTTCACGCACCAAATCTTTAACTCAAATAAACTCGTTGCCAGACTCGCAGTTTGTAATTATTCTGAATAACCTTGGGTGGAGCTAGAAAAAAAAAAAGCAAAAAACAAAAATGTATCTCTGGGATGGACTGGGTCAAACACATAACGAAAGGCCTTTGAGTCACTTGCATTTGTATGTATTTAGTGTTTCATCTCAACATCAAGAAGCTACCGTCTCCAATAAAACTCGTTTTCTAACTCATTTTCAGAAACACTAAATTGTTTTTATTCCCACGCTCCTTCTCTAAAGGCATCGGTAAAGAAATGATCTCCCGCAGCTTCGAACTTGCTTTGAACAATAAGACTACCTGTATGGCTTACCGACTGTATGAATCAATGGGAGAGGATGCATTTCTGTCGTTCTTTTTCTTTCCACGACCAACTTCTTTCTCATCTCCAGGTTTTGCGGTTTTTTGATAAACTTGCTGAAATTATGCTAGATGTGGGCAGGATGCTAAAAGCAAGATGCTACATGCTAAAGACATGTAAATTATGCTAAATCTAGCATCATTATGCTAGATCTGGCAACGCTGTTTCTGATAGCTCGCTGTGCGCACGTGGTGCTCAATGCTGTGTTGCCAGCTTCAGTTTTGGGTATTGAAACATGAAATTATTCACTGCAAGTTAATCTCAGTTTTATAAAATTAAATGACACAAAAGAGAACTAAAAAGAATGCTCTCAATAACCAGCAGGTTCACTACTCAAGTTGACATTTGACTACTAAAACAATGTGAATTTGTTTATATTCAAAGTGGCAACGTTCGGAAAGGGTGAAATATTTACGATTGCAGAGCGATTGAAACAACAGTTCTTCTTGCCTGATTGTTATGACCATGTGCAGGAAGGGAAAAAGAGAGGAAAATAACTGTCAGAAAGGACAAGTTGTATCAAATAAAGTATAACATCATTCACTACATTTGTAACACTTCACACAAGATCGCCAGGGCTGATCTGGATGTTTTACCGGTACCCCTGTGAATTCTAATTCGTGTTTCGCGATATATATATATATATATATTCGTTGAAATAATTAAATAGAATTCAACTATCGGGTTCTGCTTAACCAATTCAATTTAGCAGCAAGTGCAGAAAGTTGGCTAACCGTGCGACCAAGTCGAATAAGTAAAAACAGGACTTACTATCCCTGTATATAGAATGAAACGTGTAGTAATAATAGTCTTACCTTGAGCTCTGAGTACACCAAGAGCTCTTCCAACTTCATATAGAGCAGCTGTTCCACTCGTAGGGTCTACTGCTCCGAATATCCAAGCATCTCGGTGATTCCCAAGAATAACATATCGATCTAAAAATTAAAATAATTGAAAAACGTCTAGTATAGTACAGTAGCTTCAATGCTGACATTGCGGTATTTTAGTTGGCATATTTCGTATACAGGGTGTTACATAAATGTGTCACAATTTTTTGAGAACAGATTCTTCACATCAGAATAAGGAAAAAAGTTCATATGGACCTGTGCTCAAAAGTGGATAGTTTCGGAGTTATAAGGTGCCGAAAACGTTAAACAAGTGAATTTTAAAAGTTCATAGCTCCACTACTATGGGACCTATCGTAGTCTGGTCAAGACGTCACTGAGGAACTGGTTTGCGAACTATCCAAACATCCATATATAAGAATGCTCCAGTAGTTGCACACCAATTTTTAGAGAAGTAGGTGGAGAATAATCAAGTACTCCCAAACAGCCTCTCTAAAAATGATTCAGAAATGAACATTTTAGATATTCAATATAAGTTCATTAGCTCACTTCTTCTTTCAGTGGTACAGCGCTTACCTCTGGTGCGTGGGTCTCCGGTTCGATCCCCGTGCAAATAAAAAGTTTGTGGTGGACAACATCGTGTTCGTGAGTTTTCTTGGGGTACTCCTGTTTCGTCCTACTGTCTCATTGCACCAATTCTTCCACCATCATTCACTTGCTTTAATCATTGTCTTCCTTACATCAATCGTGGGACGTTAAAATGAAAGATTTTTCTTTTTACTTTCCCCTTTATTTTCCTCCCTCTAAATCTGCTAATAGAGATAATGAGACTACTTTTCCCCTTCTTTCCGTATTAGGCCGAAAGGAAGAGGTATGAGAGCACCACTCTTTTTAGAGATTTTTACGAATCGGAATTGTTGTTTCTTCTGCTTGTGCAGCACAAATATCTTCGATTTCAACGGGAAATATAGGACAAATTATACGAAATCTGTTCAAAAACTATCGAACCCAATTTTTTGCACGTAAATCAATGAAGCGCGGGAGATTTTCTTTAGTATGGATGTAGAAGGAGCACTAATGTGCAGTCTTGAATTTTTTCTCGCCCACAAAAAGCGTCACTCGTTCGGAGTCGGTCAACGAGTGAAGCGTAGTGAGCATTCGTCGGATTTCAGTTTTTTGTAAAATGACAGAAAAACTTGAGCAGCGATATTGCATCAAATTTTGTCAAAAGTTTGGCGATACTCAAGCGGAAACCATTCAATCGGATCGGTACATTCAATTTTGAACGAGAATTTAGACATGAGGATAGTGTCCGCGAAATTTGATTCAGGCTTTCATTGCCAAACACAACATTGCTGTGTATCATGAAACTCCCTACTCACTCGACATGGCTTCGTATGACTTTTGATTATTTCCCAAACTGAAAATACCACTAAGAGGGACACCATTTGAATCAAGAGAAGACATCATGCGGAATGCGACCGCAAGGTTGCTGATCATTCCAAAAACTACGTTCCAGAAGTGTTTCCCACAATGGCGGAAGCGCTGGGAGAAGGATGTGCATTACCAAGAAGACTACTTCGAAGGGGATTAATGTTTCGGATTTCCAAATCAATAAATGTATTTTTGTCAACAAAAGGTTCGACAGTTTTACCTCGTATATGTATATTTCTCTTCCGTGACGTTATTATGGTCCTATTTCAAAACAGTCTTTCTGGACATTAAACTACAAAAAAATTAATAACGATTCTTTATTTGAAATAATTCTGTGTTAATTTTGGTTACATTATGTAATGATACTTTTTTTTAAATTTCTAGGCAAATTTTATTACAAATAAGAAGTGAAAAGTCTATTTTGTAGCGTTTCATATCACTGCTAACTCAAAACATTATACTAAAAGCACTTCAATATTATCTCTTTAAAATATAAAATAATGTCATATAAACACGAGTAAAATATAAGTACAAGTATAATTTAAAATATAGATATTAATTGTTTGTCCTCACGAAAAGAAAAAGTATCCTATACTCTCAGTATAGACAAATATTCTATACTCCCAGTTTACAACTTTCCGTATCGCTTACGAATAAATTAATTGCCTACCTGGTTCATCGCTTCCTTTAATTGTAGCTATCACATTATTAATAGTTCCTCTTTGATTTGAAGTTCGAACTTCTAGTCTTAGTTTCCAGTCTGGATTCTGGAAGCCAGGTCCGATTGAGTAAGACACATTCAAGTATCCTACCCATGAATCAGGAGCAGCAATTTCTGTCGACATGTATCTGTAGAAAGGAAACGAAACTAAGTTCACACTGAAACAAAACATGTTGTCCATAAAAAAAAGGTAATTACAAACTATTTCCTGATTACAATATGCCTTACGGTAATACAGGGGTTAGACAAAAAAAAAAAAATAATAATAATAATAATAATAATCTAAAAACACTTCATACAGGACACGCAAGTTTGGCCTTCACTGTACAACACGTGTCGAGGTTGCCGATCGTTTTTTGTTTTCAATGTTTCATGTGGACCTTCCTCTTCCGTCAGCAGTAACCAGTTCACCTGTGAGTGTCGTGGTGTGAAAGTGGTGCGGTGAAATGGGCGACCTGACAGACTTTCAAAGAGGCATGATCGTTGGTGCCCGTCTGGTTGGAGCTTCAGTGGCAACAGTGGCGAACATTGTGGGAGTATCGAAAGGCACTGTGTCCAATGTTACGAGGGCATACACAATTCATGGGCAAAGGAAGTCTGCAAAGCACAACAGTGGTCGAAAGACAATCCTGCTAGATAGGGACCGGAGGGCATTAAAACGGATTGCAGCAGCTAAAAAGAAGACCACTGCAATGAAAATTACATCTGAATTCAATTCCGGCTTACAGAACCCGGTTTTATCGAAAACAGTGCGACGGGAACTTCGTAAAATGAAAATTCATGGCAGGCCCGCTATCGCCAAACCCCTGGTCACAGCAGTATATGCAAAGAGGCGTATCCAGTGGTGCAAGGACCCATGAACAGTAGAAACATGTAATGTGATCCGATGAATCAACCTTCACCTTATTTCCAACAACCAGTCGTGTTTACGTATGGAGAACACCGTCGCAGGCCTATGATACAGACTGTCTGCTCCCAACTGTAAAGCATGGGGGTGGTTCTGTTACAGTATGGGCAGTGATATCGTGGTTTTCTGCAGGTCCCATCATAGCCCTGCATGGAATGATGAATGCTAAGGCGTATGAGGCCATTTTGGCCCAAATATTGTTCCCTGATGGTGATGGCATCTACCAAGATGATTTGGTACCCTATCACGCTGCAAAAACGGTGAAATTATGATTTGAGGAGCATGACCAGGAGTTATCACACCTCCCCTGCGTCCCACAATCACCAGATCTGAACATCATTGCGCCATTGTGGTCTGAGTTAGAAAGGCGTATTCGGTCTCATTACCCTCCACCAGCATCCCTTAAGGAACTGGAGAATGTTTTGTAGGAACAATGGTACAAAATTCCACACACCACGATTCAGGAGCTGTATACGTCTATTCCACTTCGGATCCAAGCTGTTTTGGACGCAAAAGGAGGCCTCACACTATACTAGGTATGATTTTGATACTTTTGCAAACGTTTTAGATTTTTTTGTCCAACCCCTGTATGAATATGAGGAAATTAAATATCGTCCAACAGTTTTCAGTTCAGTGGTTAGCTAGTGTTGGTCTAAATTTAACAAGGGCGTAGGGTGTTCCCGGATTGAGCCTAAGATAAAAACCATAACAGAACTTTTCTGTTGGAAAGTATGCCTTTCTTTACACATGAATTATGATTTTTTATAATTATGTTGTAAAATATTTCATTTATAAATTACTTATAGTTGTGGACTTGTTAGACTTAGCGCATACAGTCATACAATCATACAATTCAAAATATTGCTATGAAATTGCCTACAATAAATCTTCCTCGGTTCCTATTGAAATGGGTCAAATTGGTCATTATGTGATAAACTGACAAAATCGTATTTTTTATGTCTAATTTAATATCTGCAGATAATAACAATGTCAAACTTGCAAAAAAATATTCTCATTGTGAAATGTAATTTATGACGTAAAAGGCGTTCTTTAATCCGTGGTGTATTATGTAAGAACAACGAATTTTGTTCTATATTTACTTTTTAATGCAAATAAAAGAAATTTCAAAGTTTAGGGTATCTCAAAGCCTGATTTAGCAACTTGCATAATCATCATGTTTCCAGATCATAAGGTATTGACATTTCTATTTTAATACGGTTTACGAAACACACTTTACGTTCCAAA
This sequence comes from Thermobia domestica, assembly GCF_964235325.1. NCBI lineage: Eukaryota > Metazoa > Arthropoda > Insecta > Zygentoma > Lepismatidae > Thermobia > Thermobia domestica. The sequence continues at coordinate 83,913,019 of NC_137464.1, read as the reverse complement.
AGGAAGATCAAACAATATTTATTATAGGCTCGTCTTGTATATAATAAGCGTATTTCTTATTAGACAAAGGTGAACTACGTATAGTGTTCATGTAGAAATAATAAGGGATTATAAGTGTTCAGTTTTCATCCTGAAGGAGTACCATAAATCGATAGAAATTTACATAACAACACTACAAGGCGAAAATATTAAACATGCCACAAAGTTTCAGAAGAAAGAGTTTTCAAAGTGTCCACAAAGTCCCATTACCAATATCAAACACAAAACAAACGTTCTCTGGAAAATTAGTAGTTATTGTTAATGAGCAATGAATTTGAGATATTCTCATAAATCACTAATAAATCTAAGGGATCAGTTTGTGCACCGTCCTTTTTATGGCAAAGGTTGACGATTGCTTCATAGAATCTTGAAACAGACTGCATATTTCTCTTCTGGTGGATGATGTGCCACTTCTCTTCTTATTCCTGACATTGCCTGTGGAGAAGAGTTTATGATCGCATTTCAAAAGGGATTTTCGGGAGAGGATCCCGTTACACCCGCGTCATACAGTTACTATGCATATAGGTCTGCACAGATATAAACAAAATCGCATCTGCACCAGTATCGGCAGATCAAATATATATCTGTGCGAAGCGTAAGAAAATTTTCAAAAATAAAACCTTCTTTTCCTTGATTTTGAGCACTTTTTATCAGTTTTTTCCTTCCATTTTATATATGTGCACATGCATTTTCTTAACATGAACAACATTCTAGGACCACTTCCTAAATATTCCAAGTAATTTTTCCTTTCTCTTTTTCTTTCCTTCTTTTCTTTCCTCTTTTCCTCCCGAATTTTGAGCTCCCTTACTTCGGCGCCCGAGGCCGTTGGCCTGCCCCCCCCCCCCCACGGCACGGCACTGCTCAAAATACTTGTACATAAACATCTTTACTCGAAACACACAGGCAGAATGGAAATAAAAGACCCTCCAGAATAAAGAATATGCTACCTCACACAAACTCATATTGATAATAGAGTTTCAAACAACACAGAAAAAGATAAAATAATTAACGAAACTCGACTTTATTCTGGTAGTTATTTGTTCCGAAAGGGTAATCACACTTTATTACAAGATGTAAATAATTAATAATGTTTAGAAGAATGATCACTAAAATTCTTCTTTTTTCATGAATATATGCATTTTTACCCAACATCTGCCCAGGCACTATAAATATGTCCGCAAAAAGCTATGATGTGGATACTTGCGGATATGTGAATCCGCTGAGACTTCTAACGATGCAGTTCTGCCATAGTCTTTCCTATTTTGATTTCTCTGATACACCCACCAACTCGCAACAACGCGTTCTGCAATAGTATAAGTGGACGTGTCAGCCAGTGTTTATTTCATAGGACTTAAAACGCTAATAAAAATAGTTATTATACAGTATAGGCATTATTTAATAGTGTAAGACGACGTATCACCCAATTGCTTACTTCACAGGACCTGAAATACTAACAAGAAATACCGTATACGTTATTATCATGCACTTAAGAGTAATGGGATTTTATGGCCGACCTAAATATTATTAACATATTACCTGAGTATATTTTCGGCGTCACTGTATCCAATAGGTTGAACTGGTATTCTCGGAATATCAGCTTCCTCTTCGGATATTCTGTAGGCATCAGCTGAAAGACACAACAAAACATGTATCTTTAAATGCAAGCATGGGATGGGAAGGGGAAAATAGCTGTGTAAAAAAAAAATGACTAAAATATGTTACTATTTTTAGTCATTAGTCAGTGGCGACTTTTCGGGGAAGTCACATCAGAATTTTGTCGCTTCATTCTAATAGGAAAAACTTACCTAATACAATAATTAGTAATTACACTGAAAAAAGAACTTGGTCTGGAATACCAAATTTGTTTGCCCAGGGCATTTGGTTAGTTTAACCAAAATTTTGTAATTTATACCAAACAAGTTTATCGTGAACACTGTATTTTTTTTTTTTTTTTGGTTACACACAGGCTTTTTCTGTTATTGCCATTTGGTTGATTAAGTTCGTTATGCGAACCAAATTTTAAGTGATTTGGTTTTCCTGACCAAAATGTTTACTTAGAAGGTCACGTGTAGCCATTTTGATTTCTGGGTAAACATGGCGAGTATAAAAGTGTGGATCATGGTTTGAGCGTATGAGTGAAAGTATATAGTGTTTCTAGCGGGGGGAAAATACCACGGTTAACTACCATAACAATCACAAGTATACACCGTTTGGAATTCAAAGGACGTGTGTGAAAGACTTTTGTCTGCACTATCCAACTTTCAACATCAAAGTCTCAATGATGTGAAATGACAAGCAATTGTCACTTGGCAGCAACACAATGAATCTCTGCGTGAGGAACATATTAAGAAGTTGGAACTTACCGCTGCTAGTTGACGTGTTTCGAGGTAAGCTTACTTTTTCGTATACATTACTTTACTGTTAGTTAATGTGTATTGGCTATTTTATTGGTTGTAAATTTGACATAACAAATGCGCCTTAGGTAAACTTTACAATAAACCCTCCAGCTGTGCATCGATATGTAGGGCCACTTTAAAAGGGTGTAGTAGAGTAGGGTAGGGTACAGTAGAGTAAGATAGGGATAAGTAGGATAGAAGTAGGAACGGGGTAGCTTAAAGTTAGGGAAGTTTTGACCCGTTTTCATAGAACTAATAGAGTGTAATTTATATTTTTATTTTCAGTTTAGTACCTGTACCAACAGTATTTGGTACTTGCTACCAAATATTTTGGTCAAATTCACTAAAAGCAGGTTTAGTACTTACAACCAAATTATTTCGGTACAAGAACCAAACCTGGATAATTTTAATCAAATTTTTGGTACTCCAAACCAAATCCTACTTATTTGGTCATTATTACCAAATGCATATTTGGTAAGGGTAACCAAATACTAGGTTCCCGCAACCAAACAACTCGTAACCAAATGATTTCGTGCTGGTGACCAAACGATTTGGTCACCAACACCTATTTTTTGGTCAATCTGATCAATTTTTTTTCAGTAAGGTAAGATAGCTTTCTTTTAATTTCTAGCGATAAATTGAAACGTTTATCTATGTGGCTTTTCCTCCCTATATATATATATATATATATATATATATATATATATATATATATATATATATATCGGTGTATACACGAGAGGTACCCAAACGAAACCGAACTAATTTTTTTCGTTGGGCAGAGCTTTTGTAATACAGCGTTTTGTCACGAGGAGCGCATAGAGCGAACACTCCTGAGTCAGTTAGCTGAATGCAGTCGCTGAAGAAGATCAGGACTAGTTTCAGCAGAGTTTATAGTGACCAACTGTTTAGTGCAATAGTCATTTTTTCTCAATGGCTGATTTACGTGAACAGCGTGTGGCGGTGAAATTCTGCTTTTTGCTTACAAATAGTGCAAGAGAAACGCTTGAAATGTTAAGAATGGCATACAAGAACGATGCTATGAGGAAAACTCAAGTGCTTGAGTATTTTTCCCGTTTCGAAAATGGTGAAATAATTGATGATAAGCCTCGTTATGTTCGTTCTTCCACAGCCCGAACACATGAAAATGTTGAAAAAGATCGTGCAATAATCGGCGAAGATCGACGACGGACCATTGAAAAAATTGTGGAGCTGTCAGGAGTGATTTGGAGTTCAGTGCATCGAATTTTGACAGTAGTTTTGGGAATGGAAAGGGCGGCTGCCAAATTCGTGTCACGACTGCTGATTGCTGAACTAAAACAAGGTCGCATGGAAGTATGCTGTGCTTTGAAAGAAGAGTTCCAAAATGATCTAAATTTTTTTTTAAAAAAATCATCACAGGTGACAAATCTTGGTACGAAAAAGGACATGAAAGGAAAGCGTTTTGCTGATGTTGCTAAGGTAAAGAAAAAACGACGGAGACGTTATCAAGCATCTAAAAAGATGAATTTAAATAATATTTTGAAAAATGAAATAAAAGATTAGACAAATGTATTAGTGTAAGTGAAGAGTACTCCGAAGGAGGTTGAAGATTTGTGCTTAGAATCTGAATAAATAAGTTTAAAAACTAAGTTCGGTTTCTTTTGGATACCCCTTCGTGTATATATATATATATATATATATATATATATATGAAGGGGTATCCAAAAGAAACCGAACTTAGTTTTTAAACTTATTTATATATATATATATATATAAATTCTTATATATAATATATATAAATATATTATATATTTATATATATAATCTTATATATATAAATTCTTGTATTACTAATTCAATATATATCGCACACCCAAAATAAAAGTCGTAACTCTAAAATTTCAATTTTGCAGCTAAGCATTTTTTATTTATCTAAACAATCTTGATTGCCTTTGCTGTTGGAAATTGTAACGTTATTTCAGTATCTATTATATTATTATTTATTATAGGCAAGACATTTCTTAAATGCATACAAATTACAATTATTACACATTACTGTAAATTGATAATTTAAAACCTATTTTGAGTTACAAGTCTTATACTAGGGTTATTATAAGTTAATATGACCTGGTACCCGAAAGAAAAACGCTAAAGTTGATTTCTACATTGTAGCACTGCACGTGCTTCATATGACTTTCTTTCTAACAAGGAAGCGTCACGAAGTGGCTCCGCTGAGATCCGAACAAGACAATTTTGTTTACATTTGATATATTATAACTAGACGAATCCAAAAGTTATACGTGCCACTGGGCGGAATACCATGAGTTACAACACATTTTGTAATGTAAAAGCTACAAAGCTGACAATAATTTGAACAGGGTCATTTGTTCGGAAACGGTTGGATAAATGGAAAACTCCCCGAACACGTACCCCATCATTTTCAAGGGCACACTTTTGGGATTAAAAAAAAAAAAAGTTTGTTCCAGGCTTCTCCACAGGATCCCAGACGGGCTCCAACTCAAAAATTTCAAATGGCAAGGGGGTTGGGTAGTACATCGTTTGAGAGCTGTTGTAAAATGAAAGAAAATGAAGCAAGTCTCGACTCTCTACGACAACCCTGTGCAAAATGGCTTCGGGTCAAAATGTAAACAAAAACTTAATTGAAAAGTCCACTCCCACAGCCACCCGTATAAATTGGAAGTGGTGAGACAAATGTGAAAACAGGAAAGGACGTGTGGCATTATTTTGAAAGTACAACAATTTAAGTTAAAATGTCTTGTCCCAGGGCCCCCATAGGGTTCCAGACGGGGTCCAACTCAAAAGTCTTAAATGGCAAGGGAGGTTAAGTAACACATCGTTTGAAAGCATTGTTATATGAAAGAAGATAGAGTAATTCTCGACTGTCTACGACAATCCTGTGCAAAATGGCGGTGAATCAAAATGTAAATACAAACTTAATTGAAAAATCTATGGCTACCTTGAATCCAATATGGCCGCTGTCATTCATAACAGTACGAATCTAAATCTCTATTTTTCTCTATTATGTATTTAGATACAATAGGAAGACTAAAGAACAATTGAATTTTGATTCACTTCAACTATTATTTTATTCCGTAACAACACATAATGTGTTTTGTTTTTTTCCTAATGCACGTTCGTCACGGTTTTCTCGATATTATTTACGTGAATATAACGAATATTCGATGAACACAAACTCTAACTTCCTATTCATACTGCTAAACAAAAGTTGAATACAGGCAGGTTGGGGGCTCTATTGTAACGTATTTGTGATGGTTTGATAGCAATATTTAAAGCAATACCAAATATACAAAAAAAAAGAAAAGAAAAAAAAGAAAAAAAGAAAAAGAAAAAAGAAAAAGAAAAGAAAAAAAAACATTCATTTACAAGATTTCCGAGCAATACCAAACCACGTATAAATCATTTCAGTACATTGAGCTGCGTCAAACTTTGTTGGTCACAATATTCCAAGAAATAGCATAATTATATACAAATTCATTTTTCACTCGGTCAGGCATATTGGATTACAGATGATACTCTTTGATATTTTATGGATATCTACTATTGACCACAAACTTAAGTACCACATTTCGCTTCTCCAACACTAGTGGTTTGAGCTGGACATGCGTTCGATACATAGTGCGGCATTTTGAACTCAAAACGTTGTGTTTTTGAACATTTCGTATTTTGTCGTCATCTACTGATCAACATTCATGCCGAATTTGGTTTTCCTAGCTTCAGCAGTTTGGTATGCCTAGCCTTTCGACACAGCTTTTAAGCGGCCATTTTTTATTCAAGATGGCCATAGATTTTTCAATTAAGGTTTTGTTTACATTTTGCACAGGGTTGTTGTAGAGAGTCGAGACTTGCTCCGTTTTCTTTCATCTAACAACAGCTTTTAAACAATGGGCTACTTAACCCCCTCTTGAATTTGAAATTTTTGAGTTGGACCCCGTCTGGGACCCTGGGGCAAACTCTTTTACCCCGAAAGGTGTGCCATTGAATATGATGGGGTAGGCCTACGTGTTCGCCGAGTTTTTCATTTATCCAATCGTTTCCGAACAAATGACTCGGTTCAAACTATTCTCCCAAGTCCTTTGATTTATTTATTATTATTATTATTATTATTATTATTATTATTATTATTATTATTATTATTATTATTATTATTATTATTATTATTATTATTATTATTATTGTAGTTTTTACATTACAAAATAAGTTGTAACCCAGGATATCCCACCCGATGACACGTATAACTTTTGGATTCGTCTAGTTATAACATATCAAATGAAAACACAATTGTCTCGTTCGGATCTCAGCGGAACCAGTTCGTGACCCTCCCTTGTAAAAATTCATGAGTTACAGAACAGATGTAGAAAATGAGGGAAAGGACGTGAAAACAGATTAATGCAGAAGGGGATAAAAATATATACGGGAAGTTAAAGAACGAGTTACGAAGGAAAACAGACAAAGCATGGGAAAAGTTTTTTTTAAAAAAAGTGAGGACATAAAAGAATTAGAAAGTTTTGGTAAATATGAGGAAATGTACAGTCATGAACATTAATAAATGGAGGCTGAAACCATTATTTCTTATGGCTTCAACCTCCATTTATTAATGTTCGTGACTGTACAAGTAATTGAAATATATGGAATTTCGGAAGAAATAGGTAAGCATTACGATTATAGTAGAAAATAAGAATGGGAAAATAGTCACTGAGAAGAATGAAGTCTTAGAAGCATGGAAATAATTTGTTGAAGACTTGTATGAGAGTAAAGACAGACCGCAAGACCTAGATTTTGAAGTGCGCGAGGATAATAAAGTGTTTAATATTCTTCGGAAGGAGTTTTAAGAAGCTATATCAGAGATTAGAATAATGAAAAGGCAACCGGGATAGATAACATACTAATCGAATTCATTAAGGACATGGGAGACAAGGGCAAGAAAGAACTGTTCCGACTCTGCAATGAAATATATGAAACAGGAAATTGGCCGAAAGACTCCCTGAAGACGATCATGGTATCGTTGGCTAGAAATCAAACCCAGAGAAATATGAAGACTACAGAAGTTTCATATAACATGCAGCAAAAGTTATGTTTTGAACATTGAAGAGAAAGATCTATGTAAGACCATATGAAGAAGGTGATAAGGAATATTTCGGATTTAGGAGAGGTAAGAGCACAAGAGATGCAATTGGCTTATTAAGGGTAATCGGTGAAAGATTTTTAGAAAAAGGAATATATATATATATATATATATATATATATATATATATATATATATATATATATATATATATATATATATATATATGTGTGTGTGTGTGTGTGTGTTTTATTTATTTATATAGAAAAGGCTTTTGAGCAGGTGAACTGGTAATTCTTGATAAGAGTTCTAAAGAAAGTGGGATTGGAATGGAAAAATCAAAGACTCATTAGAAAATTATATATGAACTAACAAGTAAATGTTTGAATAGAGAAAAAAATAACACAAAAGATTGCAATTGGAACGGGAGTTAGATACCTGGGTTGTAACTCGTCGACGTTATTTAGTATGTATTTAGAAGTGTCTACATCATGAAGATGCTATTTAGGTGGAGATAGAAAGATTTGCTGATATGAAGTACAAACATGAAATAAAAGGAAAGACGGGCATGAGAAAAGACATATTTAGGAGGTGCAATGAGCACTTTCAGGCCCATTGCTAGTTTTGTACATATATGCATATATTTAAAGTAATTTTAATACTCATATTTTTCTTTGATTATTAATGTATATATAATTAGGTTAAGGAACCAGCGCTGGTAAAATTATTATAGATTGGTATTTTTGTCTATTAATCTTTATATAAATTTATATATTTCATGTTGCATTTATGTATTGCTTAATGTATATATATATATATATATATATATATATATATATATATATATATATGTTAATCTTTAAAGTTATTCTTTTCAGTTAAAAAAAAAAATAATTCCAAGTAAGGCAAAAGTTTAGTAGCTAGCTAGCTAATTTGGAAACACTGCTAAGCTCAGTGACAGTTTCTTCTCGTCGTAGCGGAGAGGGGAAAGCTGTTAAATCGTATATAAGTAAGAAGGGAATGGCAGCGAGGAGGCAGATTTTGGATTCTTTTGACAGAATCGAGACGGAATTTTTAGCGAGATGAGCTTTCGTGCTCCTTGGGTCTCTTTTTTGCTTCGCGACTTTTCTTTTTAAGTCAGAGCAGGGGTACAGCCGAAAGAGATGGCTGTGTATAGGGTCAACCTTTAGACTTGTTAAGCGGAATACAATTCAGAATATTTGAGTTCTGGTTGTATGTCCTTGGGTAAGGTCTAAGGATAGGTTCGATTCCCGGTTAGGAATATTTTAAGGGATGAATTGTAGCAGGGATTTTTAGATTTATTGTGACAACGTTCCTTCCGAGCGCTGTATGTTTTCAGAAATTTTCCTTATCTTGATTTTAGGGAAGGCTGTTGCTATGGCAATCGAGCCGGATGAGTAATATATACTTTTTTTTTTCCTCGGCTAGTTGTTTTCGATTAGCCGATTAGATCTTTCACAGCTGATTCCTCACATAAGGGGATGGTAGGCTGTTGTTTGATGTGAATTTTATCCCTACTACCGAGCCTGAGAGAAGGTGCTTTATTCCTAAATGAAGAAATTTTCCAATTCCCTTTACCTTTTAAAGTCTGTTAGCTAGCTGAATTCCTTAAGGGTTGTCCAATAAAGGGCGATTCCTGAATTAGGGTTTTAGGCCAGACAGTACTCAGAATGTTGGGTCTGTCTTTAGAGTATGTGAGGTTCATGATGGCTTGTACGAGGACGCATGTTCAGAACCTCTCTTAAGGAATTTTAGACAAATTTTAAAGGAAGCTTCATGTTTGGAGCGAACTGTTATTTAAGGTTTTAAATAGGTGGGGACCTCTGGTTCTAGAGGTGTACCTGAACGAATCTTTTTTTTTGATTAGAGAAATCATTTACAGTAAGGAATATTGATCTCAGAGAACATTTTTTTTTGTTTTTGTTTTTGAAATTTTGAATAAACTTGTCTACTTGGAAAAGTCTGATTGATATAAAATTCCCTGAACCTTGGGTATTGATATTAAGTTTATTGTTTACTAGTTACCTAGACGATTAGTAAGCAAATTTATTTATATTATGTGAGTGTCTCACGAATTAATTTTCAGGTTTTGAAGCGTAGTATAAGATAGTAGAAGGAACATACTATATATTATATAAGTGTTCAATAGGGAGCATCGCAGAGGAAAGAACTATATTTTGTGGATCCTTGTAAAGAGTTAAGAAAAAGACTCATAAAATGCTTCGTGTGGAGTATTGTACTATACGGAGCAGAAATACAGACATTACGCAAAAATGATGAAAATGACTAGAAACCTTCGAAATGTGGATGTGAAGAGAAATGAAGAAAATTGGATGGTCGAATGAAAAACAAATGAGAAGGTGTTGAAAATTGCGCTGACTGAAAGGTTATTGCTAGTGATGTGGGTTATTTCTAATTTTCCAGATATATCTAACTCTGTGTTATCACCTTTCTCTCTGTAGAGTCAATATCCAACAGAACTTTTTTTGGGTGCCCCATAATTCCTTGTTCATGGTGTAGAAGGATCTAGATATAATAATAATAATAATAATAATAATAATAATAATAATAATAATAATAATAATAATAATAATAATAATAATAATAATAATAATAATAATAATACAGAGGCGACAGATACAGTGAGCTTCAAGACTTCGAAGATCTAATAGAAGTTGTCATTAAAAACTACAATTTCGTTTAAACGAAACATTTACCTGTGGCCGGATAGTTAGGTGTTAAGGGATCTCCGTTGAAGATGAGAAGAGTACCACTTTGAACTCCACTGTCAGGTAGATAAATATCATCTGGATAAACATCTTCTGGACCATTTGGGGCGTAATCTTGAGGATCGGAAAATAAAACCACTCCCAGAGCTCCTCTTGTCTCGGCTTGTCTCACCTACAATTAATAATAATAACTTTATTATCCAAATATTTTAACAAACGTTAAGTAATTGTAGATTGTATGATTGTCTACGACTGTTTAAATCAAATTCACAATCAATTAATAAAATTTGAAGTGGTAATTAATAACAATTTTCTCATGGTTCAATTCGAAGTCACAACATTCTGTATGCTAACAGAACAAGAAACGAAGAAATTAATAGATTTGAGCTGTCAACGTGAATAATTTTTAAATCCATAATTTAACACATAGAACTGCGGTGTTACAGTTCGTAAGGGTCTACGTAACGAACATCCTGAGTTGTATCCCTGCTTGATAGAATTATGATATTTATTTCGTCTCTAATAGGCTATGTGTCAAAGTGTAGCAAGTGCGGAGCCTTTTCCTTTTGCTCCTTTTGAATTGTCCCGAATGGTAGGTGTACCTTAATTACTTGCATATCGAAATGAATAAGCATATTTACGGTAGTTAATTGTCAGAAGTAATAATAATAATAATAATACAAATCATATCCCTGAAATTTGTTTTAAATTGTTTTGTGAAGAAATATCGAATAGTTCAATCACTTTCCGAAAATTAGCAACGATTTATGAAGAAAAATAAAATAAGACTACGTTGTTTCGTAAATCCTTATAGATGAAGCAGTTAATTAAAATAGTTTACCGTGAACGGATTTTTCGCGTTTTTTTTTTTTTTTTTTTTTTTTTTTTTTTAACGTTCATATTCTATCTTTACAAGTTAGAACTTCTGTCACTCATACGCAAACAATAATTTACCATATTTGTATAGCTCATAAACAAAGTAATTTTCATCTATCTTTATTATATACGCCACATAACAGAAAAAAAGGAAGAAGGGGAAAAATCCAGTTTGCTGCTCCTTTATACCCGAGTTTGACTTTCCTTTTCATTATATTCTCACAATTTAACAATGTATGAGTAAGTGGCGTAACTACAACAGAGCGAGTGGAACAGTTGCTCCAGAGCTCACAGTAAAAAGGCACAAGGAAAAAAAGAATATGGAAAACTGTTCCTTATGCAAAGAAACGTTTGAAAACATTTCAAAAGGTACGCTATGACTATTAGCAGTTAAATGCCAACAGCCGATATCAGGGCGGATCCAGGAATTTTTGAGGAGCACGCAGGTCTGAAAACTAAACTTGAGACATTTTTCGATATTTGATTCGCTAACTAAAAATGTGGGCTGCAATGCTTCATAATACATATTTATTTCTGTCCTTCTGGAGGCGGCATTGAGGAAAGCCATGCTGCTCAACACGAGAGAATCCAGGATTACCATGAACTGGAAACGCATACATTACTGCAATGAGTGGAAAACGCACTCAGAATCTTCCTTTTGAGAGAAATTTAGAACTGTTTTTTCCTACAACCTTTGAGCAAGCATTTCATTAGGAACTAATTTATATATTTTACTCCAGATGGAGGGGCGCGCGAGCCCCGTGCCCACTTTCTGGTTTTCCATTGGGCAATACCAGGACAATCGTCACTGCAATGTTTGTCTAGCTAGCTGCCTAGTAAAACTTTTGCATAATGAGTCATTGCAATCAGTGCGCCTCGTTTCCTCCTAGCTTCAACCCCCACCCGGGAATAAAATGGAAGTTGGGCCTGTTTGAAACCTAGTTGACACTTATAAAACTATCCTGTACTCCATACTTATATTACGAATTGTAAGCAATGATATCATTCTACCTTTAAAGTATAAAAGTAGCAGTTTGTATTAGATACAGTAAATCATTTATAATTTAATTTCCTTTGAACATAATTCATATTAAGATGTAGTGATAACTTAGGAAAAAAATAAGTAAAAACTTTAGATTTCTTAATAAAAATAATTTTGTATACTATTAGTATATATATATATATATATATATATATATATATATATATATATATATATATATATATATATATATACAACGCAGCAACTGAAATGCGTGAAGCAGGGGGCAGGTATATGAGTAAATCGGTGATGGATCGATCCAGGGAGCAGTAAAACTAGTTACGCCACTGTATGAGTACATGCCTCACCGTTAAAAGTGTGTGTGTCACCTGCTAGTTCATGTATTATTTTATGTGAACAATAAACAGATAAATAACAGATGATCTTCTAGTAGAATAAGGAAGAAAGGAAATAAATTATGCAAAATAACTAAACTTACAATATTCCCTCTGAAGGTTCTGCCGTACCTAGCCAGTACGATCTTTCCTTCTACTGATATTCCATTGCTGTCAAGATACTCAAAATCATCCGGTGAGCCATAATGCACATAAATCGGGTCGCCCTATAATGAAACCAAAATACTGTCTAGAAAATATTTTTAAAATGTATAAAATGTATTATTATTATTACCTTCCTTGTAAAAATTAGCCAATAATGTGAATTAGATCGATAGATTTGTGCAGAAACAATATTCTTCCCAGTCATCATTTTGTCTTCACTTTGTTGCCCGTTATTACTTCTCATAGACACCATTACTTTCAACCAAGGTGAGAATGCTAAACTATTTGTCTCGAAACAATACATTATTTATTTATAACTAGGTACAGTATTTAGAAAGCTGAATTTCAGCTAAATTTGACATCATAAATTAAAATGGCATGCAAATAATAAATACAGGGTGTAACAGTGAATTTGATGATTTGATAGCACTGAATGTAGCTAATCGTTGCATCAGACGTTGCATATCACTGCCATGCCATGCATATCACTGCCACGTTGCCATCTTATAGTCCCTGCTTTACCATATAGTTCTAATATGGTGCGGTGTAGAATGACACACTGGCGAGCATTCGCTGTAAAAGCATTTTACAAAAAGAATTATAGTTACTTATCCATGTAGCGTACACTTCACAAAACATTTTGATATTTGTATTCCACGTCTGGTGTCATATTCTCACGCTATATCAAATCAAGGATTAATTAACTTTGCGGAAACAGATTCTACATTGAATGGAAAAACTCGCAATGTAGAGTGTGTGCGTGTTCTGAGAAATATGACTACAGAGGGAAGTGTCATATCCATCAAACTGACTGAGAGTGTGTGAAACGAAATGAAAGACATCTTGTCATAATTATCTGATTCTCTTTCACACTTTGTATGTAATAAATACCGGTACATGTCAAAATTGTAAGTCAAGGTGAGAAATCACAGCTTTAGAGACTAAAATGCAGAAATGTGCATTGTTGTGCAACATGAGGACATAATGTATGTTGACCATCGCTGTATAATTGTGGTGCATTTAATGGAATTCAGCGCTGCAACGACCTGCATTGATAGTTTCACTCGTCTGAGAAAGGCATAATGGGCCAATCCCACTATAGACCACCGTACCACCTTCTGTGACTGAAAAGGTGGCTAAAGAGACCGTCCTTTTAATATTAATCACTGTCCAACGATCGTGACCAATTACGGTTCTCCTAGCAGATTCATTTCGTCTGAAGCAACAATTCGATGCAGGAAGCTTTCCCGCTTCTTTACACTCAGAGAAGTACACACATTCTTGAAATGAAATCTTTGAGTTTTACGTCCCACGGTTATGCCGGTTAGGCTAAAGGAGACGGTACACACATTCTTGTTGGCTGGTGTCAACTTATCTTGTATCTATGACACCAATTTCTTCACCTTACCGATTTCAAGGAACCACCAAACAACAGTGATATAGCGTATACAAAAACTCGTTTCCAATGGCACGAACACTTTTCCGAGAGTCTATTTCCACAGCGTTCCTGACGAACTCATCCGAACATGATGTTGGTTGGTGCCTAAGGGAATGATTTCCAATGCTGTGTCAAGTGAATGAAATTTGAAAAACCAACGGCGCGCTGAGAATGATACGTTCATTCGCCATCCTGGTCTAAAAATAGACTAATAATGTTTTGTTTTTAAATACTTGCTGTGCAGAATGTCCCAGTTTCAATTCATAGAGAAACCACTTGCATTTGTGCGTTCTTCATGGTGTAATTTCATACGACCCTTTGACGTTTACTAAACGTGTACTGTTTCCTTTGTGGTGTTAGATGCATGACTTTAACACATTTTGTGCTGTACTGCTGTGGTGAGTCTTTCACCAGACTTTAAAGTGGACATTTTATTCATACCAACCTAATAATATTAGGTATTTTGAAGTAGCATGGGGATAGTACACGAGAGAATGCAACTTCTTCACACGCCGAAGTGTCAATCAGAATATTCTTTTCTGAGAATCAATCAAATATTTGCAGTAATTTTGTGTCTTCATTACCACATTTACAGTCTGTATAAATCATATCAACTAGTAGCACATTAAATTATGCTTTACCTACCGATTCTGTGGTGGAAACTTAATACCTACCGATTCTGTGGGGGAAACTTAATACCTACCGATTCTGTGGTGGAAACTTAATACCTACCGATTCTGTGGTGGAAACTTAATACCTACCGATTCTGTGGTGGAAACTTAATACCTACCGATTCTGTGGTGGAAACTTAATACCTACCGATTCTGTGGTGGAAACTTAATACTTACCGATTCTGTGGTGGAAACTTAATACCTACCGATTCTGTGGTGGAAACTTAATACCTACCGATTCTGTGGTGGAAACTTAATACCTACCGATTCTGTGGTGCAAAATTAATACCTACCGATTCTGTGGTGGAAACTTAATACCTACCGATTCTGTGATGGAAATATGCGCAACCTAAACTACAAATATTTCCAAAGTGGGTTTATATGAAGATGTTAATTATTTTCTAATTAATCCGTCAAGAGAAGAGCTATTATTTTACAATGAATACACTCAAACTACTATGTGATATTTATAGCATTATTTGTTCGTATTTACTTACTGTTGCCCGCTATTCCCTACACGTTATTATAATAAACAGGAGAAGATTACATTATTTTAAAAAATAATTATTGTATCATATAAAATAAGAAATAAAGTAATAAAAACGTTAATTTGTAAAATAATACGTATTATAAACTTTAAAAATGACATTACCTCTACGGTTCCAGTCCCGGAATATGCGTTAAATGTCGTTGTAACCAAATCACTTTCTTCCTCTTCCGATCCCAGAGGGGGTTGACGAGGATCGGATATAGAAACTGAGGCACCTGTTTCATCCAATACAATCACCTATTCATAAATTCCAATAGAAATAATGAGAATATATACAGAGTGTTGCAAAAAAAGTCACAATATTTTGTTAATAGATTCCTAACATCAAAATAATAATTAAAAAAAGCGTTCATGTGTCCGGTGGTCGGAAGTGCATAGTTTCGGAGTTTCGGGTGTCGAAAACGTGAAAAAAAATGAACTTTAAAGGTCCATAGTTCTACTACTATAGGTTCGATCGTAGTCGGGTCAAGATATCACTGAGGAACTAATACGTGAACTATCTAAATATCCATCTTTCAGAACTTCTGGTATTTACACAATCATTTTTACAGAGGCTGTTTGGGAGTACTAAAAATTGGAGTGCAAGCACTGGAGCATTCTTAAACATGAATATTTGGTTAGTTTAGATACCAGTTCCTCAGTAAACAAGACCCAAATCTAGTAATCAGAGTCTGAACTCGTTCAATGGCATCACACTTTTGAACTTTAAGGGTCATGGCTAGGCTCATGTTTTGAATTTTAATGAATAAGACAACGAAGACTATCATATATATAGTAAGTAAACCAGATAGTATCTATAAAATGCAATTATAAGTACTAATAATTGTCTCCAAGATATTTCGTATAGTGTATACATTTTGGTGCCCTATAATTACGAAAACATAAACTGGCACCCAAAATTTCTGGTCTATAACGAAAGATTTGGAAATGGTTATTGGTTTAATAACATTTTGTAGATACTATCTGAGTAAATTTCTACATTTTTGGCATTCTTCATTGTCTTCAAGTTATTCAATAAAAATAAAAATGTAGAGGTGAGTTTAGCGAAGAGTTTTAGTATCTATAAGATAAAAACAATAATAATGGCTTTGTTTTAAAAACTGCGAACATCTTATAGGAAACATACATTTGTAAAAAATCAATATAAAACCTGGTACAATAGTCAACAAAGTATAATAATAATAATAATAATAATAATAATAATAATAATAATAATAATAATAATAATAATAATAGTAATAATAATAATAATAAATTAGAACAAGATAATTATCAACTGAGCAGGTTAGAGTCAGTCCTTTGTCATAATCTTAGATATACAAATTTCTAAAAATGGAAATAAGTTTAAAATCATGTTCAAGTTCAAAGTTCAAGTTCAAGTACAATAGTCACTGTTCTATAATACAATTTTCAAAACAACGTATTTAAACTTTCATTTAAAAGAATTTAGCCACAATTTTTACATTTTTATGACCACCAAACTAAATTTCTCATATACACTTCGTTGTTGTATTACCTGAAACATACTGGAGATAAATATAACAATAATATCACAGGTTGCCAGGTTATTCATTGTAATAAATATATAAATACATTTGAAAGTGTATGTGATAAACACGAGTCTTTTTTTTCATTACTCAGTATTACCACGTAATAATAAGATTTTATTACTCTTTTTAGAATTTAATCGGACCAATGTGGATCGATTTCTTATTTTATAATGTAATACTCTTATACCGATATTTTCCGAACAAAATAGGAATACAAAGTAATGGATTCAGTTGACTAAGAACAGAAGTCAATGAAGAGCTTTTGTGAATCCGACATTGAACCTTCCTTTTCCATAGATCAAAGAACTAGTTAGTTAGATTATTTGCTGCAATACGTGTTGTCTAACACTATTTGAATAAAGATTTATTAACGAATTTACTTCTTTCAAACCGACTTCAGAGCCTCCAATAACTTAGCCACTTCGCCTGTATTTGGCGTGAGAAATATCCCTCTGCAAAGTCCAGGTATAATCAAAACATGGAGTGGGGCCATTTTTCGTGGCAACTTTTCTCCATTTCCGCAATAGTGTGATGAAGCCTCTTCTCATGCTCGCCACTCACAGCTCCAAGGTTTGGGGAGAAGAGGTCTATGTGTTGGTCCAAGAAGTGAATTCTAAGGCTCATGTTTCACCCTAATGCCTAGTAGGCAGTTAGGAAATCGGACAGAATGTCACAGAAATTGTCGGACCTACAATTCCTCCCAAAATTTCTACATTATGTTCTAAATGCCAGCCATACATTTTTCTCGAGCTCATTAAGTTTGTCAATGAACTGCACATCACGGAACAGTTCCCTGATCTAAGAGCCTATAAAAATACCCTCTTTGATTTTAGCATCACTCATTCTTGGAAAATTAGGTCTCAGATATTGGAAACCCCTGCCAGTTCCGCCCATGCTTTTGACGAAATTCTTAATCAGACCGAGTTTTATGTGTAGAGGGGCTAGAAACATTTTTTGCTGATCAACTAAACGTAGATGCATGACATCTTTTGCCCTGGAGACAATGAAGTTCGCATAGTGATTCTGCCTGTCTCGACTGTCCCATTCGCAATGCAACTTGGTACACAAATTACATCTAACCTATAGTATTTTTCAGGATACATCATATTTTGGTATCTGTAGCCGGGGTAGCTTCATAGGTGCAAACTCAACCAATAGGGATTTTTTGAAGCAGATTGCCCGCATTATCCTTAATTTCCCTTTTTGTGTACATCATGCAAATATGCACAGGATACCCTTGGAAAGCTTGTTTCAATCTGAAGAGAATGACGTACGAACTACGAACCATGATACTCGGATGGATAGTCTTGCAGCAGTAGCTACTTTCTTATAAACTTGCAGCAGGTTGAGACAAAACCTTTGTTGACCAGTGTAATTTATCTTCACTCATGTACTGTATCATTTATATGGATATAAAATTTTAGTTGCCTGTCATTTAGAATACTTAATCTTCGATTTGTTCATCTTTATTTATGTTACTTCATTGATTTTACATGAGCTGACAAAGTATTGTATTTTTTTTTCGTAAATGTCAAGCGTTTAGTTTTTCTCAGTTAATTTCTAATAAATTACTTCTCTATCGGTTATTTATTGTATTCTAATCTTAATAATAATAATAATAATAATAATAATAATAATAATAATAATAATAATAATAATAAAGTCATATTGGCATTTAACTTACCCTGTTGGGGTTGTTCTTGTCAGGGTACGAAAGTAAAACATCATATGAGTATATTTTAGATGTATCGAATCCATTATCTAGAAAATGTTGTTGCAGCTGTTCTGCCGTTTCAAGATCCTGTGGTGTTCCTGCTAAATGTGGGAGCAACGTCAAATTCCTGCAGAATATCACATAATAAATATAACAAACTTTCTAATAAGATTTAATAACATTATATACACACACTAGTATAACTCGTATATTATGTGAAACAAGAACTAAGCACTTCTTAAAGGGAATTCAGTCAACTTTTTCCTGTAGAAGACAACATGAAAACTTGCAGTTAGTGATGAGCGCAAGATTCTTGGTCTTGCAGTTTTTGCAAGAGTCTTGCATGCAAGACCAAGACCGAGACCAAGACCAGGAATCCTGATGCAAGACCAAGACCAAGACCATACCTGCAAGTCCAAGACCAAGACCAAGACTCTTGCGCAAGAGTCTTGCACAAGTACCGGCACTACTTGAATTTTTTATAGAATGTAAAAAAGAAGGAAATGGATTTCTTGGCTTCAGTTAAAATGCTGCTGGAGTGAATGTGTTCCCAGTAGTTTATGAAATCCGTGTGAGTCGCTCTGCCCCTGTAGCATATAGCTACAATATGTCGTTTTCTGAATTGGTTGTTCGCGTTTCCTGTGGATAGTGTACTGCTTGTTTTCAAGCCATACAGGTGTCATCTTGCGCCATGTGAGTTTTTTTGGTGGACAAACACTGTGTATGTGGATTTTCTCGGCGTTTTTCCGTTTCCTCCTACTTTCTTCATTCCACCATTTCAGTCATTTCTCATCATTACCGTCTCCCTTAGCCTTGGCTCATAATCGTGGAACATTAAACTAGATGCTTCATTTCATTTCAAAGCACATTAGTGGTGGTGTTCTTCCAAAACTAAAGAGAAATGTAGTGTTGAACATCAGTAATACTGTACATCATAGGCGTCGACTACATTGGCTCTGAGAATCAAGCATCCGTTGGAAATTTTTAATGTGTGCTCATAAAATTAATATCGAAATAACATTTTCATGACATTGACAAAAACTTTGTGAATGTGACTGCAAGTTTGATTTCATGGGTGGATGTTTATACATTGAATAATTGTTTATTAATATAACTTTTAGCATCCTTAGGTATACGACACATCGAGGGTTGAGCGATATAACATTATCCTACAACAATAAATCTATGTTATAAAATTGAAAGTGACTATTTTTGTGACTCCTAATCTTTTGAACCACCCGACCGATCTCGATCAAATTTTCAACATAGATGGAGTTTGAGCCTGGGAGTGTTTTCATCATTTCACTTTGACGGTAAAACTTAGGGGAGGGGAGAAGGGGGAGTTATAAAATAATAAATAAAACTTAATAATTCTTGAACCAAACGACCAATCTCAATCAAATTATTAACATGTATGAAGTTCGTCCTGGAAAGTTTTTAGAGTTTATTCCACTTTGGTGGTATAACCTAGGGGAGGAGGAGGTTATACCCATTATTTTTATATATATAACTTTTGAAACACCTGATCGATCGTGATCAAATTTTCAACATAAATGACGTTCGGACTTGAAGTGTTTTTTTCTAAATCACTTTGAGGGTAGAGCTTAGGTTACGGGGAGGGGATGAAAAATGTACAAAAATAAATAGAATTTAATAACTCTTGAACCACCCGACCAAACTTGATCTCATTTTCAGCATAGATGAGGATCGGACCTGAGATGGTTTCTGTCATATCATTTTGACGGTGCGGTTTAGGGGAGGGGGTGGAAAGATATTTTAAAATGATCTAAAATGACCGATATTAAAATGGAATCTACGGTTTGGTGGGTCACTGAGATAAACAGTGACACTTCCGATGCTGTTTAAATCCAAATTCAGCCCCGTAGCTGGGTGGAGGGAAGAGAAGGTATATAAAAATGATTGAAATTAACCAATATTAGTGTCGAATCCATAGTTTTCGAGGTCGCTGAGTTGAATACTAACACTTCCGATACCGTTTACGATCAAATTCAGACAGGTAACTTAGGGAAGAGGGAGATACATAATAATGATAAAAGAATGACCAAATATTAGTGTCGAATCCATAGTTTTCGCCGTCGCTAAGATGAACAGTGATACTTCCGATCCCGTTTAAATGCAAATTCAGCGCCGCAACTTGGGGCAGGAAGGAGACATATAAAAATTATCGAAAATGACCATTATCAATGTCGAACTCATGGTTTTCGAGGTCATTAAGACGAACAATGACACTTCCAATACCGTGCCTCGCAACATGGGGGAGAAGGAGATATATATATAAGTTTATTGAAAATGACCAATATTAGTGCCAAATTCATAGTTTTCGGGGTCTCTGAGACGAACAGTGACACTTCTGGTGCCGTTTAAATCCAAATTCAGCCCCGCAACTTGGGAAGAAGGAAGGGAGAGAAATTATAAAAATAATGGGAAATGAGCGATATCAGAGAGCGTTTTACTAATAGTAAAAAGTGACTTGACTAACGAAATATGTTATTATTATTTTTTTAAAGTTTAACCCAACGAAGTGAGTAATTGATGCTAGTAATCCATATTCACAAGTGAGACTTCAAATAACTTGGAGTTTGATGCCGGTTTTTTTTTTTTTTTTTCTAATACAGGTCAAAAGTATTTATATAAACTGAGTTTACACGAAAGACATAGGCAGTTGAGTCGTTTTCAGTTTTCCCTCAAATTATTCTGAAATATTAAGAGATTTGATTAATTTTAATTTTCTCTCTCTTTTTTTTGAGGGGGGGGGGGTCAATACTGCTAAACATATAATAATAATAATAATAATAATAATAATAATAATAATAATAATAATAATAATAATAATAATAATAATAATAATAATAATAATAATAATAATAATAGCTATTCTGCCATTATTGACAGGTTACTTGCTGCAACAGAAGGTTCGACGTTCGGTGGTCCTCAACTAGTCTCTTCGTCCTGACGTAGCGATTTTCTCTTTTAATACTTTTCTTCAACTAATCTCCTTCGCTCCCTCCCTCTCTTTCCTTCCACAATACCCTCTAGCATGTCCCTCATAGTACAGTTCCTCCTCAGCCAATGTCCTAACCAGTTCCTCTTCCACCTCTTAACAATATATAAGATTTTTCTTTTTTCCCCTACTGCTAATATTTCTAACACCTTCTCATTCGTTTTCCGTTCAACACAGCTAATTGTCTCCTTTTTCCTCTATGTCCATGTTTCGAAAGCCTGTAATTGTTTTCATCGCTTTTGCGTAATGTCAGTGTTTCTGCCCCATACAGTACATATTGAAAGCAGTAAAACAAAAGCTCAATATTTAATTGGAAGTTTGTTTAAGACAAGGATTAGCTAATCGTGGTTGGAAAGAAAAACCTGACACCTTTAGAGTGTAAAAAATATTTTGCAATTCATGGTATAATTTGTGCCGTCTTGATTTTCTTTCATGTTTTTCACGGGTAGCCTTCCCAGTTTGGAAACCAATGGAGTGTTGAACCTGTTAAAAAAAATACAAACAGATTACGAAACGTTGTGATTTAGGGATAACTTATAAGTAGTGAAGCGTTGGCACCCATTAGAAATAAAATAAATGTCGTCACCTATGTTGTACACTATCATCATACTTATACGAAGTTAAACTATATTACATTTAGAAACATACATTGTATTTCCGTTACTACTGGCGCATTGTAGAGTTTATTATCCCTTATATCCATAGTAAAATTTACCTATGAAAAGCTTGAGGTTTCTTAAATGCAAGACTTGAAAGACTCTTGCATGCAAGACCAAGACCAAGACCAAGACCAAGACCAAGACCACCGTGCCCATTAAGATAAGGAAGACGATGATTAAAACATGCGAATGATAATGGAAGAATTGATGGAATGAGAATGTGAGATTAAACGGGAGTACCTCGAGAAAACTCACGGACTCGAAGTTGTCCACCACAAACTTACTTGGCCGGGGATCGAACCATGAACCCCACGCACCAGAGGTAAGTGCTCTACCACTGAGCCACCGTGTCTCCACTAAATGGCATTAAAAGCCATCGTGGTTGTAACCTAATAGCTTGACGAACCTAAACTATGGATTCGACACTAATATCAGTCATTTGAGACATTTCACTTTTCATCCTTTCTCATCTCATGCCGATTGAGGCTGAGCTTGGACTTATCGCTGTCGTGAGTGTAATTATTATTCTCAGCGACATCGGGAACTATGAATTCGACATTAATATCGGTTGTTTTCGAATATTTTTACATGTCAACACTTTTCCACTACCCTAGGGGTGCTAATGGGGGTTAAACATAGACTTCAATGCTATACGAAGTGTCACCAATCAATTCAAGGATTCAAAAAACTATGGATTCCATACTAATATTGGTCGCCTGTGATTTTTTTTTCATGTCATTATCCCATCACAAATACTGACAGAGGCTGTTCTTGGATTTAAACAGCATCAGACATGTCGTTATTTATTCGGTGACCCCGAAAACTATAGACTCTATGCTAATATCGGTTGTTTTCTATCATCTTAAGTTACCCTCTTCCACTTTCCTTAGATGTGCTAGAGAATTTATCCCTACTGGAGGCTAAACTTGAACTTAAAGGTCATCAGAACTGCCAGCAATCAATTTAAGGGCCCCGAAAACTATGGATTCGACACTATTATCGATTATTATCAATTATTTTTAAATGGCACCATTTCCTTCCCCCCTCAAAAGTACTAATGCGGGTTAAACGGCATGAGAAGTGCCATTGTTCATCTCAGGAACTCTGAAAACTACGGATTCGAACCTAATATCGACCGTTTCGGTCATTCTTATATCTATCTCTCTCCCCCAATCCCTACGTGAGCTAGATGGTCTTATCTCCATTGTGGAGCTAGGCATCGAAACTGTCAGCAGGCAGCTCATGGACTACGAGAACTATGGATTTAACACTAATATCGTTCGTTTTCGATCATTTTTAATACCAAGTTTAAGTAAAATTGCTCCAGGCATTCCAGAGTTATAGTGAAATATACTGACATGTATATTTACTAATTATATTAAATTACATGCATATTTACTTACACTAATTATATTAAATTTATTCCTACTTGTTAGATTTTAAATATTCCATTTTCTAACTTATAAATGTAACTATTACTATAAAATATTTAGAGGACATAACGCACTAAAATTATAATTAGACTACATTATATAAGGTATACCGGTTTTCCTTTTAAAATATAATCAAATTGACATAGAAAAAGAGACAAACCAAGTGATATAAAAAGAGATAAACGAATGAGTGAGTGGGGAAAGTCACGAATGGATGAGGAAGCACTCTTGTTATTAATGTAGTAGGGATATCCAATCGATATATGTAGCTCACATGTAGAGCGGGATATGTAACCCGCATGGAAAACACGTGTTACTTGGACAGTCTCTAAGAAAAAGACCTTTAGGTAAGTCAAAAAATGTGATGATAATATAAAGTTGAATGTGAGTAAAATAGGTAGATATAATAACAATTACAATTGAATAGGTTTGGCATTGCATATAGTTCCACTAATTAGACTTTTTCTTCATAGCTATAGTTCTTATGGCAGTTAACCATGAAGTTAGTTATTCTTAAGGAGGCTGTAATTGAAATTTTCTATTCTTTTCCAAAATAAATTGAGTGTTTTCTTACAACTTTTCGTTAAGAACTTTAATAAAATTATTAGTTTGCTAATATAATTGAGGGGGTGGGCGCAACAGTGGTCTGACCCACATTTTTAAAAATGGAGAAAAATCAAGTTAAACACATGTGTTTTTTGTACAATATATATATATATATATATATATATATATATATATATATATATATATATATATATATATATATATATATATATATATATATATATATATTTACAATGTATGACACATACAATTATTTGTGATCGCTTTTGGTACATTGTACTAAAAGCACATGCGTTTAACTTTAACTTGATTTTTCTCCAGTTTTAAAAAAAAATGTGGGTTAGACCACTGTTGCGCTCACCCCCTCAATTGGAGCCATCGAGTTGTCAGGAAGCCCACCTTTCAAATTTCTCATCTGTGCTTTATGTTAAGATGATGTGTCCACCGAAATGGTAGTTGTCTACTGGTTTGCATGATTTCAAATATAAGGTATGTCGTAGGAACTGTTTACAGCCCAGTATTATTATGAGTAAACACATAAAATACGAACGTGAAATAAAAGCAAGGATAAGAATGACAAAAGAAGCATTTAGAAGTAAGAAAAATGTAATTTTGGGTCTTTAAATAAAGAGTAAAGAGAAAGACTCACAAAACGTTTGGTGTGGAATATTGTGCTCTATGGAGCAGAAACATGGATATTACGCAAAAGGGATTTAAAAAAATAATAAAAAACGGCAGTTGGATTTCGAAATGTTCGTGTAGAGATAATTAGCTGAGTCGATCGGAAAACGAATGAGGAAATGTGGAAAATAATAGAGGAGAAAAGGGCAATTCGCACGTGAAGACAAAGTAGTTGAAGACTGTGGTGCATGGAAATTTGTCAGTTGCGGCAAGTAATGTGCCAATAGTGGCAGAATACCTGTACTGTTGATGATGAATCTTGGCAAAATATCTCAAATTAGACATCTCATATATCAGCAGGAATTGCTACGGGTCATGACCAGAGTTTCAGTGAAACGACACATTAATTTTTTGGCTGACTACTTCAAAGTCCCAGGAAAACTCACCTTAAGTATAATTCCAAGTTGTCAGCGCTAACTTCTTCTAAAAACGCATCAGTGACGTCAACGCGAGCTGAAACTTGATTCGCTTTTGTCTTCTGATCTGCTCTTTCATGTTCAGATGTATTTGGAATACCATATCGTCCTAGTGTCAAACCTTCAAAGAAATTTTAAAACACTTCACTTAGTAACAATAATTTTATCAAATTTTCATTTGTATATTCTTTGCAATGGGTTCAGAGTTAGTGAGATGTCTTATGTTCTTTCTCATTAGGAAATAAGCAGTGTCATTTTATATTTCTTTGTATTACAATTTATCAACAGTTTTAAGCTTAACTTGTTAACTTATCGTTGACGTTTCTCAATTACCATTTGATGTGAATGATTTTGACTAAATTGTTTAATAATGAATTGTTTACTCCTTTAATTTACTAAACCCTAGTATAATATTAAATTAATACAAATTTTTAATTTTCTGGATTAATACCAGTCCTTGATAAAATGTAATTGATCTCCATTTATGTGTGATTTCCTTAAGGTTCGGCTTTGATCCTGTGGAGATATTACAAATAATGAACTAAATGTTCGATCCTGAAAGAGTTCAAATAAAATACCACACATAATAGATCAGAAACTATGGGTTGAAATTACACCCGTCGTGAATATTTCGTTCGAGTTTGATCAGATTATTGTTTCATAATTTCCATAGGCATTTCCCAAATTTCACATTGAATATGCGATATTAATATGCTAGTGTCTGAGAATTTAAAATTATATGTATTTTAGATTATGCCCAGATTTATTACCTAACTTTTGTATACAATATCAAATGAGTTAATATACTATCTTTCATAAATTATTTAATGATTATAATTGTAATGTAAAATTTAATATTCGGAAGAATATCTCAAGGTGCCATCATGGAAAGTTCAATCATATCCATAATCATATTGAGAATACTGATACGGTTTCCTAAAACAAATTCCATAATCTTATTCTTTCGAAATAGCCTATTTCCTTCTGGTCCTTTGAAACCGGGCTAATGCTTTGTTCTGATCTACAAAAGAACTTCCTGCATCATCATCGAACTGATTATTTCCGAACATGTTATTTCTGCAGTGTGAGACAATGTGTTAAATACATAAATTTGATAAATGGAATAAATACAAGAACTCGTAATTTAAGATAATTTGCTGCTACAATATGAATGAACGAATGCAGAAATACATACAGAGAGAATTTTAATCGTGAATTGTGGGATTATTTTATAAACTCGTATAATTTTGCTTATGCCATTTGCTTATACATATAGATATAAATTATATTATGTTAATTCTTTCCACTTAGTCCTGAATTTATATGGTAAACTTACATTAATTGAGATATTGTATCTCAGAAATAATATTTTTATAGATTACTATTTGGGAAAAGCTGTTGATAAGAGATCATTATGTAAATGAGGGAAACGAACTATGCGGTCTTTGTAACAATTGACTTCGTTTATTTTGAGAAATGATATTGGAATGCCTGACCTAATAATTATATGAGAATATCTTAAATCTCTTATGTAAAACAAATGTGTAACGTAACTGCATCTACGTCTAAATGTTTTGTTGAAACAGAGTCATGATACATTCAGAAGCTAACTGTGGAAGACAACCGCAATGAATTGGAATATTGTAGGATAACTGATAATCAAATCCCACTTAACTAATATCGAAGACTTAAACATTACCTTTATTTAAGTCATTGAACTTTCTTTTCCTAGTTACGAGTAAAATAATTTTTGTGTGATTTAATATGAGAAATACTTTCTCAAATATAAACTGATAACTTTTAAATATCTTAAATTGTTAGATTAGTCTTCGAATAATTCTCGTGCAGAAAGACAGTTTACTATTCTAGTTCATATTCGATGAATATGCCAGCCTGTCAGTTACGCTCCTAATAGTTCTGTCTGGCTAATGATTGTCGTTAGCTGCACTACCTCCCATCTGACGTCAAGAGATGTCGCTAGGGTGCAGGCAATTCACAGACAAGCCGAAGCTTGGAAAGAAGAACTAATTTTATTAAACCATTTTGTTACTAATTAGCTATATTTCACTGAAATTATTCTACTTTGATTTTATCATTATTGTCATCCGTTTTTTTTATTATTGTTGTTTGACAGAACTATCCATGTTTCACGTGGATAATCTAATTAATCCAAAGATGATTAAAGGTTCCTTTAAAAGCCTTTCTTTATGATGATCCATTTAATCTTTTTTAAAACTGGACATCACATTAGAGTAGGCCGAAAAAGGAAAATGTTTTCTTCAACTCGTAATACTGCGGAAAGGTTGCGAATTGGGGAGACTAAATAGGATCAATAAAAAGAAATAAACGCGGTTTATATCTTCCGGTCGCGCATGTGTTCTTAACTAAGCCAAAATATTGAAAAACGCAGGTTTTTACGATAATTTTTAACATTTTTGAATTAGCCTTCCCCCAAATATAATAGTTTAAATTCTTATGTATTAAAAAAACATAAAAAGGGAAGTTTAAACATGATTTAAATCCATCAACACCTTCCGATCGCGCATTGCCTTCAAAGTTAATGAAATTTTGAAACAAGATTTACAAATAAAGGTAGATCCTAGTTCAAAGGGAAAAATGCTAAGAATTTACATTTTTGTTTTCCTTGATAAATATAAGTTCAAAGGTTTAAAAAGAAATTATTTTTAAAAGTAATATTTGTAAACAGATTTTTTACTGATAAAACTAAGTTCTGTCAATAAAAATCGGTTTATAAGTATTACTAATGGTCTAGAATAATTTGTTTTTAAAGATTTGAACTTAAATTCAATAAAGAAAAAACATGTAAGCTCTTAGTATTTTTCCCTTGAATTGTGATCTACTTTATTTGTAAATTTTGTTTCAAAATTTCATTAACTTTGGGAACAATGCGCGACCGGAAGATGTTGATGGATTTAAATAATATTTTATCACTTCTTGTGGTTCTAATACATAAGAATTTGAGCGATTACATTCGGGAAGAGGGTAATTTAAAAATGTTAAAAATTATCGTGAAAATGTGCATTTTTCCACATTTCGGCAAAATTTAGACCATATACGTGCTCGGAAGATATAAACCGATTTTTAATTCTTTTTAAAACTCCTTTTAGTCGCTCCAATTCGCAATTTTTTTTCACGGTATTATTACTTGAAAAAATGTGTATTTTTCGGCCCACCCTAACATTACATGCTCCTCTTTTGTCCTTTTTAACATGGTTAATTTAACAATTCCCAGTTTAAAATCTTCTCGGTGCAATATATGTATGCTAATAACGCCTGAAGTCACCTTCATTGCCGAGTAAATATGTTCCAAAATGAAAATATAATATTGGCTTCTTTATAGAAAAGCCAAGTTTTGATTCCAGTTGGACGATAGTAAAAAATGATTTTAAAATCATAGTAAATTCTTAGCAAGACATATATCAATAGATTAAATTTGAATTTTTGAAAACCTACCTACTATAAAGACTCCAACGCTAAGCGAAGCGGCGTAAACGAAAGACAAAGCTACCATGTTTATGGTAGACAAACACTTCCTTTGATTGCTTTCAGATTTTGTAAAGTTGAATTCAACTATTATTCGTTTTAGATATAAGCATCAGTATATCTTTTCAAGGTTATTGTGCTTGGATTTCCTTATATTTTATTTAACAATTGATTGACATGCTTTTCTCTCTCATCTCGCAAAAGATAAAATAACAAACATTACTCGCCTTACGTCTAGACAAATTACGTAACATAATACAATAGAAGAGAATAGAAATATAAACACTAAACGTTCAAACTCTTAAAAATGTCATTCATTTACTTAGTGCTTATCATCATCTTATCAATCTTGTCTGACAAAAACAAGCAAAAAGGACTTACAAGGTTTTGAGCCTTGTATCAATTGAGTATTAACATTTCTAATACAAACAACAGTGCCAAACCTCTTGTAACTTCAAAGGTATTTGTAGATTAACATTTATCTTTTACAGAGACCAACCATTATTGTTCTTTGAGAAGCAAATACCTGGAAATACGAAATTCATTTCCAAATTCTTTGTGTTTGAAAACATAAAACAGTTAGTACTTAAGGATTGGTTTCGAAATTTTAATATAGATAATGTGCAGTCTATTATCTTAATAACCCAATCAAAAATAACTAATACTATCACTTAATAACTTATATATATATATATATATAGATAGATAGATAGATAGATAGATAGATAGATAGATAGATAGATAGGTATAGATATATCTTCTTTGTAATACATAGCATTCTGTGCAAACTTATTTTGTGCTATACTTTCAACTTATCATGAAAATTATTTCGAATAATTTTAGTCACAAAGTTTGGTAGAGAACACTTGATATTTTGTTTGTGTATAAACTCTCGATGACATGCTAAGGTGTCATTTAAATGTTTCAAAATTTTTGTTCTAATAGTAATAACTAAACTACGTATACCTCAGTTCTATGTATAAAAAAAACTCAAAAATGACTTCTGTTAGTTTACATCGCTTTTGTTTTTAATGAATAATAAAAAAAATAAAGAATATCAGAAATGATTTACGTCACGCTGTGTCCGGTTTGGTATCTTGCGTACACTGTAGGTCTTGTTGGACAGGTTGAACCTGTTTCATTCAAGAATGGAAAATGAAATGAATTTCTAAACTCCATCTCAGTTTTAGAAAGCAGTAAAATTAAAGTGACGCTAAATGTAACGTCATGCAGCACATCGTTGCTGCTAACTGTTGTTACAGTTGTAGATTCGTAGTATGATTCAAGGGGCTTATAACTCAAAACTACTAGTCTTGTAATACCAGTGTAAAACTTTTCGAAATTCAAACATTTTACAATTGTTTATCCATAAAATCATGAAAAATCAGAGGTATCACAATTAGCATTTAGAAATGACTTTCACTATTACTCTAGTGCTTGTGCTTCATGGTATTTTACGACTTGTAGAAAACATATTACAAGACTAGTAGATTTAAGAAATAGACCCACAAAAGGAAAAGGAAACGGGAAAACAATTGAACTGAACAGCTATAAATGACTCAATAATAATGTCAATGCAACCGATCAGTTTCCAACGTTATATTACGTTATTTTCACTCGGTCGAAAAGGTGTAACAGCTTTTTCAGGCCAGCCTTCCTGAGTGAAGTTACTTTTCCTGGTTTTTCCTCATCCGCACCAGGAAAACCGGGTGGTACTCTACATAATGGTTACAGACCGCTTCCTTCCTTCCCCATTCCTTCCTTCCTCGCCAATGCTCCGGGCAGTATGATCGCCGAGGGACATCATCTCTCATATACGTGACAGGCTAACATGCCCAAAGATGCCGAAAGCCCAGAAATCGAATTCCTAATCCTAGAATTATTGCCACTTGTCTCTCGTTCAAATGCAAAAAAACATATCTACTGAAAAACTGATTTGCGAGAAAATCACAATTTCCTCCTTAGCTAAAAGCCACAATCTTGTGGATAAAGATAAGGCTTATACCAATAATATCGTCTACAATATTATTGATACGGCTTTCTGTCCCATGGTAATATGATTTATCTGCTGCTAATACGAAGTCTGTACATAAAATCTTTTCCTTTTAGATGGCAATACCTATTTCTTTCTTTCGGGTTTACACCTAACGTCACTTGGTCCCTCTTCATGGTCAAGTGACTAACATACGTGGTTGTGGGTTCGATTCCACTGAGCTCGGAAACTAGAGTAGTGATGCAGTAAATCCCACTTTAAACAGAAGTTCCGTTTCATTCATATTTGGTGCTGAAAAGAAGACGTTGAGCTGATAAAAGATAACCAACCAATTAATGCCAAAATGTTATGCTTTGTAGGGTAAATGGATTTATTGTTCGTTTGAAGTTAAAAGAACAGCAAAGCTATATGGGAGAAGAACTCGCAGCTTAACAACATGAACTCCCACTGGGAGTCGAACCCTATTTTCATTTGCCAAAGAAGTATACCTTAACATATAGCTATAAGAAAGTATATGGGAAAATCAGAAAATATCACCAACAATAGTAGTCAATATAATATCATGTCATACAAACATCCCTTCCCTAGAAAACGGAGCTCGAACTCACGACTTCGTCTTGCAATCGCCAGCCAGCGTCTCAGACAATGCCAGTCAGCGTCAGACTACTAGAAACGTTGCTGCTTCTGAGAATTGAGAAAATGACTACAAAAAGACTTACACTTGGGATCACATGACGACGTACAAAATATTTGTTGCAATCTTTGTGGCATAACGCCCGCTTGTTAAATGGCAACATTTGATTTTTTATATTTCCCCGTTAGCTGAATACTATGGTCTGGATTACACACTAGTTCTGAGATGCGAACGTGTTGTGCTAGTGAAAAAGAGCATCTTCGTGATGGAGACTTCTAGATGTTTGAAGTTTCGTATAGTGGAAATAGTTATCTTAAACCAGACCGACTTATCTTAAGCCGGCTGTGGACAAGACCGGCTATTGTAAAATTCGTCTTTTAAGGGACGAAGATGTAAAAATTTGTATCCCTTGACCACACCTCAGAAGTGTTGGGAATAAGATGTTATAAATTTTGAACCGATGCACGTAAAAAACGAAATGGGGTAGATCAACAAACATGGATATATCACTGCTTTAGTATAGCTGACATGAGGAAGGGGTGAAGTTTCCTTTAAAAGTTTCCTTTAAATGAACACACGAAATTAGGTATGTTGGTCTTTTCAGGCAGGAAACATAAGCTCGTTATGCAGAAATTGAGTATATTAGTGGTGTATATAGAAGTAATGTCAGGAAGACAAAGAAGAAATATTGATCGCTACATTAAATTCTTAATGGGTTTGCCAATGAATAACAGCTTATCAATATTCTTTATAACGGTTTGTGGTAGAATTAAAAGTTTCAAAAAGTTTTATGTTTTAGAATTTGTTATAGATTACGAATATGTTTTATAATAATTCTCTATGCTTTCTCAGCATTATTAATACCACCACCTAGAATAATTCTTATTTCCTATATTTCTTAAATATTTTGTAAACAGAAATCAAGCTGGAATATTGTGAAATCAAAATACCACGAAAGTATGTTTAATTGTTAACTTTATTATTAAATTTGAAACAACTTTAATTACAAATTTATTACAACAATATGCGATTTTGATGTCATAGTATCAAAGTTTCTAAAATGGCATCATTGTGTCGAGTGTGAAATAAGACACAATTCTAATAATTTGATGTTGTCACAAGTGCACTTATACGTATGGTAGAATATATCTGTTAGAACATCCAAATACATATAGGATTTGTAACCGGATTTGCCATCATGGTTTGTACAGGATTTAAATGTACATGCATGGTTAGTCGGTTGACATCATTTTCAACTCAGTCGATCGTAACATATTAAGACATATTCAATGTGACTAGAAGAAGTGAAGAGAAAGTACCCCAATTAGACAAGTCTGGCTTAAGAAGATTGAAGTTCCATTAACGATCTTATGCCAAATCGACTAAGCACTTGCAGATCATCTTCCAGAAGAAAATTTTGGCCGTTGGAACGGGAAAAATCATAATGTGAGAGTGCTGCATTAGCACACTATTTGAAAAGGATATACGAGTAGAAATATATTTCATTCATCTATACAACTATATTCTACGAAACAGCAGGAAGATCATTCAGACAAGAGTAGCGCTGCATGGTGTCGCTACTGTCGATTGATAGCACGGAGGAAATTATTTAGCCGATTTAGTAATTGTTAACATTGTTATAAATTAATATCAATAAAACTTCATATTCTTATTTAAATAATTAGTTGAATTGAAAGATAAAAGGTTAAAAACAATAAATTACTTTTAAACATGCTTCATTCAAAAGTTTCGTTATATTATTAAGTTAGAATTCAGTGGATACTTATACTGTGCATATGATCTGTACTTTTGCATTTGTTCTAGAATTAGACTCTTCATAGAATCGGTTACTACTGATGCTGCGACAACTCTCCTGACAGGCTCCGTAAGGCTCCAGATTGTCGTCTCTGATATAATAAAAACTACAAGGTTGAGTCAAAAGTCCTCCAATATTTCCACAATCGAAACAGCAGGCACATGCATATCCCGGTGGCAAGCAGACTATTTAACACGAAGGCCGCCACTCCCTCAGTATCTTCAGTCAGTTTTTAGTGGCAGTGCTCAACAACGTTTGAAACGTAAACTCTTACTGTATATGTTCGAAATAGGACGTAACCCTACGGAAGAACTTTTATCATGTGAAAGGGAAGAAGATGCTGTGAACTACAGCACAGCAACTCATAAGTTCTCGAAATTTCGTGCAGGTTGTAAAAACGTCGAAAATCAGTGAAGGTCCGGCCGTTTCAAGGTAACAGATTCTGAGGTCATACGAATGACTTTAAGGAAAATCACTCCACCATCTCACATCGATTGTCAGACCAACTTGGCATCTTCCAGTTTATTGTAGTGTATCATTTTCAACAACTCGACAAAACTATGTGGAGTTGCCTCATTGTGCCACATGAGTTTACCCCAGCTTATGGCCAGAACAGAGTGAATGCGTGTCGGCAACTGACCTTAGAATCTGTATTAAATATAGAATATTTATTATCGGTAACATTTAGTTATCTCGTGAATGTGATAATTTTAAGAATAATGGCTATTGTCTTAAATATTTCTAATGATAACAACACATGACCACAATGTAGGTATAGAAAATGGATCTAAAATACAATATCATTGAAGAGGAATCAAAATATTTTTGTAATTTTGTAGACATTAAAATCTTTATATTATTATTATCATTATCATTATTATTATTATTATTAGTAGTAGTAGTACTAGTACTAGTAGTACATAAGATAAAATAGAAACCGTATGGGTAAAGTTAATAAATTTCAATGATAAACCAGTCATATTAATTCTGCATTATTTCCTTCAGTAGGCAAATGATATATATATATATATATATATATATATATATATATATATATATATATATATATATATATATATATATATATATATGTATAAAGAATATTTTTGTTTCTTTAATTGGCATTGATGTAAGGTTAATTATGACTAGTTATTTCAATATTCCTGTTCTGTAGGAGTGAACGAAATATTAGTACATCTCACGAAGTTGAAAAAGAAAGTGATAAAACTGAATGCATCATATGAAAAAAAAAATCAGGTGATTTCTTTGTGTATGGCAGTAATCTTGTCTGGGCTGGGGCAGTGCATCTTTTCCTTTTAAGTACCTCAGTTAGTTCTCTGTGGGTTATCTCATTGAGCAGTGTGTCATGGCCCCATGGGTGTATACAGGTATCTGCTTTATCAGCTTCGATCAAATTGAGGTGGTGCTGTATTATGTGTTTCAGTTTTTCGGTAAGTTTTCTTCTGGTGTGATGACCTTTTTGATCTGATTGTCAGTATTCTGGAATGTTCTCAGGCTTGCATTGTAGAGTTCTGTGAGTTTGTGAGTAAAATTTTCAGGTGATTTCTTTATGAGTGGCAGCGATCTAGTCTGGGACAGGGCAGTGCATATTTTCCTTTTGAGTATCTCATTTAGTTCTCAGTCGATTGTCTCATTGAGCAGTATGTCATGGCTTCCTGGGTATGTATCTGCTTTATCAGCTTCGATTAGGTCCAAGTGGTGGTGTATTAAGTGTTTGATTTTTTCAATAAGTTTTCTTCTGGTGTAATGAACTTCTTGAACTGATTGTCAGTGTTCTTGAAGGGTCTAGTATCGGCTACTTCCGGTTCTGTGGGTAGAGGATTGTTTTCTTGGTGTAAGCAGTTCCTTGGTGTAACACCGCAAGGAATCTGGAGCTATGATGTTCTAGGTGAGTTTACGTGTAGTTGTTTGTGGGTGTAACTAGAGTGTCGTCCCGTTGGGCTATAGTTTAGCCTACTTGTTCTCCGACTGTCGGCAAGGCCTGTACATGCAAGAGTGCCTGCTCTAAGCTTGGTCACTCGTGAGGAACAGAGGAGTAAATCGTTAAACCTCTCCGTTCGATTTGTTTAACGTCAATACTGTTGAGGAAGGAAATCTCTCTTGTAAGCTGGCTCTAATAAGAGCCGAATGGTACTACTCTTTAAGAGCGGCACGGTCCCTTATCCTTGTCTTAGTCAATCATATCAGTCAATTTTCTTTGCGATTTAAGACTTTGACGTGGACATAGTGCATTCACTTATCCTGCTGCTGCTTGCTTTCATAGACTTGTACTGCTACTGTAAGCTGTAGACGATAATTCTTCTACGGCCACTCCAGGTTACCTCTCTCGGTCCGTGGAGCGCTTGAATTATGATGAGACCGGAGATGTGAGCATGTATATGTGGTCAGACACGTAGCCAAGGGGTGGTCCGGGGGGTCCGGACCCCCCCCCCCCTTCGAGACCAGAAATAAAAAAATAAGGAAGGATAAAACAAAAAGAAACAAGAAATGGGAAGAGTCAGCGTTAAAAATAAAAAGCTAAAAATAAAAGTAATTTTTCATCATCGCTTCTCTGTAATATTAAACATGTTATTTGAGAAACGGTTTTCAACTGCTCCTTTAACTTGTCATTTGGAACAGACAGTATTTGACGGATATTAAAAAAAAAAAAAAGTTATGTGAAAGAAAGTTCCGTTAACATTTGATTCAATAGAGAAAGGAGCGCAAGTAGGCTATTGTAAAATATTTTACAAGACATTATTGGATACGTACTTTTTAAAAAATAGTTGAGGTCATAATGAAGGGAAAATTGTTATATTTGTGTGAACAGAAGAAGGAACGTAGATATTGTAAAATCTTTTAAAATCTTTTTAATATTCTTTTATTCGACATTTCTTCATAGTTTATTACTAAATACTTACTATCATGTCTTCATTTTATTGTCTTAACAAATAGTGATCAAGCCCCTTATGTGATAACCACAATATTTCATATCACACTGCCCCTCCCCCATTACGAAATCCTGACTAAACGAACCAATATATGTTACAAGTAAGAAAGTTTAGAATAATCGAACTCTGGTGTGGATAACCACAGTATTTCATGTCTCGGACCCCCCTATTACAAAATCCTGGCTACGTGCCTGATGTGGTGATTATTTAGGGCGGAGCTATGAATAAAAGCTTGCGACTGGCTGAGCGACATGGTGGCTTCTGGTTGGCTAGGGGATGCTGACACCTGATTGGCTATATTTGTGGCTACGAGAAACGTCTTTGTTGATTTTTTGTTCCTGAAAAGGGTCAAGCAGATAGGGCTGAGTTGAAACCCGTTTCTCTATTGGGACTGTTTCACGTGAGATAGCTATGGCTTTCTTTATTATTTTGTCCCAAAAATTGCTGCACTACTATGATGGTATTTGTAAAATCAATTGGCTGGAGGTGGGTTTGCCAGTAGTGTGGCCGATGAAAGGCTATACGGTAGTGGAGATAATCCTCACTCTATACTTTTCTCGTCACTTGTGTTGGGAAATTAAGGCATTTTTAATTGCCATGTTGATATCTGTAAGACTCGAGCCATTCTCTTGTAGCGTCGAACAAAGACGGTTGAATTCCTCTTCTAAGCTTTCCTGGTCATTTACGGAGACTGCTATCTAAATCAAAGTGTTCAGCACGTAAGACGTTGTGACTTGTGATGGAAGCTGCTTGCATTCAGATAAAGATCCGCATATGTCGACTTCGTATGTACGTTATATGAAATAAATATACTTACGTCTTTCTTGGAAGTGGTTGCTGGCAAATTAATTTTTTCTTTAGATTTTTTCGCTATTTCTCGATGTCTTTGCTTTTACATTTTCTGTCTCTTTTTCTATTTAACCAATTTTGTAGCACCTTCTTGGACATCTTGCAAATTGAGAAGTAACTCTTAATTCTTCAACCCACAAAGAAAGTTTAAACACCACTAAGCAAATATTTTGAAAGTGTCAGTTGTACTAAAAATGATCAAAGATTACTATAACATTCTTATATACGCTACAAGTCTTTCTTGACTTTTGTTTTCTATACCTGCTGTTAACAATGAACAGTATTAATCCAAGGTTCTCTGTTGTAGTTGATGATATCGGGAACGACGGTGAATGCTTCAAACCAGACCGATGACAGTTCACATGTGTTAATTTTGTGAAGGTCAACGATTTCTTATCGTAAATATATTCATCTAATTTCCTCTTAACCTTTAAACTAAAGTAAAAACCACATTTTATCGGAACCGACTTCCGCGATTAGAAAGGAGCTTTTTCAACCCATATTACCTCGCTCAAATTGTATCCAATTGACAGACTTTGAATTTGGATCAAAGACTGCGTGAAAATTGTGTCAAAACAGAAAAGTTTCAATGTCACCACATGAATATAGGCCCTACTCCTAACCCTCAACCCTGTGTCCATCTGATCTTTAGAAACAAAGAGTTCTGCACTGATCTTAAAGGACAGCGCATCTGACATCTTAAAGAAAAGCCACTGCAAATTCAGAGTGTTGTTCTTCATTAGAGAAGAGATACTTGGAAAACTCGATTCCCACACCCCGAAAACGCAAACATTTTAAAAGAATTTAAGCATCATTTGCGCCAACAGCCTGACGACCAGCTGTTTGGTGAGAATTTTTATTTTGAAATACAGTACATGAAAAGCAGTTGTTTGTTCCAATGAAGTGAGTATACTATGGATCGACTGTAGCGTATACTTCCTAAATTTAGGTGGCTATACGATAGTTTCCAAAAATTAGAGGTGGATATACGCCGTATACCCGCGTATACTCTCCATTACATCCGTAGTGTGGACCAGAGTTGGAGTGGGTCAGTGGGTCGGTGGGTCAGTGGATCAAGTGGGTCAAGTATTCTGAGTGGGTCAGTGGGTCGTGGGTCAACAGCATGTGACCCACTGTGGCCCACCACCCACCGTGACCCACTGCGACCCACCACCCACCATGACCCACCACCCACCATGACCCACTGTGACCACCACCCACCATGACCCATTGCGACCCACCACCCACCGTGACCCACTGCGACCCACCGACTCAGTATGGTCTACCGACCCTCTCTGCTCACTGCATTGTAGACAGTATCTTCTGAAGACTGGTAAATTTGTCTCTGTTTTACCTTCAAGACCTTCATTTCCCTTCCTTTTCCACTTGTTTCTGTCTACCTACCTGAGGTGAGTATATCTAACCAAGTGAAAAAAGAACTTCAGGCACTTTTGGATATTGATATTTTTAATTGTAATAATAGCAATAGGACTTACACTACAACTTGGCTTTCGAGACCTATGAGTTTTTAGAGCTAACTACTGGAAAAAAATACATTTTTGAATCACTGTAATATATAAAAAAAAAATGCATGTAACTATATGTGCCTGATCATCACGGTCAAATTGCCAAGTCAAATGAAATTACTTTTGGTATATAGTTCGGCCTTAATCCAAATTGGGATGTTATATTGCTTTTATTATAATGCATAATATCCTAACGAGGTAGTGAGGATTCAAATTTTTGCGGAAAAAAAAATGAGTATCTCGCAACCCGTTAAACTTACGGAGCTGAAATTCAGTGTATTAACTCTTTATTGAAAATAAACAGAATGTGTTCTAGCATTTTTAAAATTCTCCTTTATGTGGGGGAGGGGCACTTTTCTATATATGGAAAGTTGGTAGTGAGTTGGTTTGTAAAAATTAGGGATGGGCACGAGCGAGTTCGAGCGAGTTTTCTTTGAAACTCGACTCGACTCGAAACAGACATGTTTGAACTCGACTCGAGAACTCGGCTCGAAAAATTTCCTCCAACTCGACTCAAAACTCGACTCGAATTTGGTTCGAGTTTCGAGTTGAGCCAAATCGAGCCTAATCGTGTGTGTAGTTCAAGTACTCTCTTCAAGTATTATACATACACAATACAATTATTATCAATGACACTACTACTACTACTTCTTCTTCTTCTTCTTCTTCTTCTTCTTCTTATTATTATTATTATTATTATTATTATTATTATTATTATTATTATTATTATTATTATTATTATTATTATTATTATTATTATTATTAATTTCAGCACGCAAAGTGTCACATATGTAAATATTTTCATGAAAGCAGAGAAATGAACTTGTTTTTCCGATTGCCTTTGTAAATAGCTGTGCGATTCTTCCTGTTATTTGAGGAGTGTCTGCAAATTTTGACTACCATAGCTTTGCTCAAATAAATGACACACTGCCGCAGAAAAGTAATATTGTTCTTCTCCTATTTTTATTGCCTCCTGTAAAAAAGGAAAGAGCTTAAAACTATTCAGTAAAGAAAAGTCTGAACCTCTGTAGGGAGGGACCTCTGATTACAGATTCCGTTTGGTGGGAACTTGTTTACTTGCAGAGTTGCAGGGCTGTTGAACAATAAACCACACGTGTTCAGTTACAGTCCAGTCTAAATCTGTAAGAACGTTTGCCTCCAATGAATAAGATAAAAGAGAATTTCCGGCCATACAAAATATGAAGAAGCGAAGTCATCACTTTATTTACCATGATGTGTGTGGGGCGGGGCGGTAGCTCAGTAGTAGAGCGTTCACCTCCGGTGCTTGGGGTCCCTAGTTCGATCACAGCTCGCGCCGTGTGGACTTTATAGTGGACAAACACCGTGCTCGTGGATTTTCTCGGGATTCTCCCGTTTCCTCACACTTTCTTCATTCCACCATTTCACTCATCTCTCATCATCACCGTCTCCTTTAGCCTAACCGGCAAAACCGTGGGACATAAAATTTAAAGATTCATTTCGATTTACCATGATACGAGAGGATTTAGCGAACATCATGATAATTGTCACTTCTGGTAAAATTAAGTTATTAGGTGGGCCGGATTGGTATTAAACCACAAGAGAAACTTGTTTGGTATGTGTCATTGTATCGAATTGCATAGGAATGATGAACTTTCTTTTCATACTTACTCGAAAGTCAGAAAATGTGGCATACAATTATGTTTCCACGAGCTGCCCATACAAATAACAACATTGTTATCCGGATAGGCTATTTATAATATTGTTAATAATAATAATAATAATAATAATAATAATAATAATAATAATAATAATAATAATAATAATAATAATAATAATAATAATAATAATAATAATAATATGTACAAGCTAGATGACGATTATTCTTCTCGCAAGAAACACTAAATATGAGGAATTTAAAAATACCATAGGAAAATTATAAAGCTAAAGACAATATAGGAATATTACTAAAGAGTATTATGAAGATAATTTAAAGTTAAGTATGATTTCTTTTGTCACTACAATTCTTTATAATGATTGATACTAACAGAAAAACAGACTAACAAACCAATATGTTAATACTGAAAAATTAGTAATTTCTCCACATAGCCTATGATAAGATATTCAGAAAAGTGATCAATTTTGAATTATCCCTTTTATTAATTATTCATAATGGAAGCCATTTCAACACAGCTATACACAGTCACATATATAAAGACAAGGAGATTTAATGTTGATAATTATGGTTGGAGGGGTTATTCGAGATATATATATGATAAAATATTGGAAAATATGGTAAATTTTATGTATTAATTTGTTACCTTATACATAGTATAATGTAACATGGCCCGGAAGTTTTGGGCAACCAGTATATATATGAATTTAATATTTATTGAATTTTTCTTAAATATATAATTAATCGATTACTCAATTTTAAGTAGATCGCAAAATTTGCGTTAAGTTCCTTGGAATGATGATTTTAATATATTTAAAGGGAAATATATGGTAAAATATATTTACATTGAACAATATTCGTATATTTAGCTAAAATATAATGTTATTTTAGGAAATAAGGTTATATCTGGTCGTTTTTAATTCTTTCCAGTCAATTTTCATTAATATTTTTGGCTTAGGGGATCTTCAAAAGAAATCAAATTTTTTATCTCAAAAATCTTCTTTAAAATTTCACATTTGTAAAGTCAGCCATAGTAGCTTCTTGAAGCATCTCTTTGTTTAATCTAAATTATCTGTGATTGGATCTTCCGCAGTCACAGGTGGGGTTGAGATTTTTCGGCTTCTTTGATCTTGAGATATACACCTATCATCGTATAGTTACGTCACAATGAACCTCCAATTAGGGATCTTCTTCCCATTGTCATTGTCTTTTACCGGAAGCAGTATTAAGTGATGGACGTACAATTATCTTCGTCGATAAAAAACGTGGAAAAATAGAAGTTTTAAAGTAACAACACGACATAGGTGAGACCTTTCATGTCTTTGGACAGTTTATGTATGCAGAGTGTGTTTGCTGCGCTCAATGGACGATAGAGTCACGACTGTGTGAGCAAATTTATACGTCAGAGCGTGAGTGGCTGACGTAAGCCATTGTGTTGGTGAAGCTTACCTGTCTGGAGATGAAGCAAAATTCCAATATTTTTTAGAACACACCGCGAAACTACTCAGCCAGAGTAGTGGTGTAAGATATTTCTTCGAGAAACCCAACAAGGACTGACGAGGTAGGAGAGTAAACATCATCCTATTTTCCATGGAGGATATAGAGAAGTAAGTGTGGCAGAAGTAAAATCCAAGTTGTTGTTTTCGGCCGAACTAACCTGCTAAAATTTTTATCATTGGATTTGTTATGTCTTATTCTTTTGGTGTTGTGATACCTAATATCATGTGCTAAACGCTGCATAGTTTTCCCTAAGTTATACAGTATGTAAACTTCGAGATGTGACATAAATCACTCGTTCAATGGGGGGAATTGTTCTTTTGGAGTTTCAGTGTGGACGAT
Source organism: Thermobia domestica (assembly GCF_964235325.1). Taxonomy (NCBI): domain Eukaryota; kingdom Metazoa; phylum Arthropoda; class Insecta; order Zygentoma; family Lepismatidae; genus Thermobia; species Thermobia domestica. The sequence continues at coordinate 83,870,863 of NC_137464.1, read as the reverse complement.
TGTTACAAACAGTCCATGAAATGTGTGTACTTTCGAGTACATACATTTCACCCCAAAATTATATTTTGAATATGTAATCTCAGATTTTTTTTATTATTTTTCCGTACTGCTATATATCACAGAATTAAATCCATTTTCTGGTTTTGTGCTCACCTTCACTTTAGGTTGAATACGATGAGACAAATGTTTAGAAAGTTTCGGCTCACATTGATAACAAGGGTGCTAGTACAACCATTGATAATGGGAGATGCTCATCAGCAGTGACACATTCGCTCTGTATTTTGAATTCCTTTTACTAGAAAACAGAAGCTCAAATTTTAAGAACATATTCTAGGATTTTTTTGAACTTTATAGAAAATCAAAGCTGAATGGTAAGCGTCCAATACGTCCTCAGTAATATTGTGTGTGTGTGCTATAGATTACGAATCTCTTGGATAAAAGTGATTTTTATATGTCTTAGGTTAAGCTAGCTTAGATAGTTAGGTTAGGAACTTAGGTTAAGTATATTTTTCTTTCCATGTGAATTTAATAAGTGTATGTATTATCTCCGTAGAAATGTTTTGTTGTGAAAATAAAAGTGGATAGGTCTGAGCTTATACAAGGGAGGTCACCCTATTGGTATAAATCCTCTGCGCTGGCCCCACTTGCACAACTTTCACTAAAGAGAAAATAGGAAGGAAAGAAAATATAGTATATAGCACACAGCCCTAATGTGTAGTATAAGGCTTATGTGACTATTGTAGTAAATATCCTAATATTTAAAATTGTTTTTTACAAGTGACGAAACTAAACACATGTAAAAATTGCTCACGAGATGTGAAGAGAATATGTAATTCAATTTCAGTTGTGGATAGACTTACCCATTCAGCCATGTAAAGTTTCAATTCGCATTGCTAACCATTCCGACTTTTGTTTTCTGATTCGTTTGGCTTGTTTCTTGTCTGACAGAAAGTTAGTGTAAATAAAAAATATATGAGTCGAAACAAAATCTTTTTTATATCCAGTGCAGAGCTGATTTTTTAAAACTATGTAGTAAATTAACTTCAGTAGTATTGTTAACACTTAGAATGCAGAGTTTTGAAAAGCAGTACGTGAACAGTGTAACGAAAGTAAATCATAGCGTCTTGAAGACACACAGAATGGATTTCACTTAGTGTGACCGGGGTTGGAATCACAGACCTGCCAGGAAATTTCACTTCGTTAATAAGATCAACAAAATTCATTTTATGCATTCAGTTTTCTTCTAGAAATTCCATCCTGTTGCGCGGTTTAGATTCAGTTCAAGATTTTTTTTCTGGGTTAGTAAATACAAACATTTAGATTTTCGAAGCACTCACCGTCAGTTTCACTCTTGGGTCAGTGTCTTGTTCTGTCGGATTGTGGTTTGTAACCTATCTCGTGATGGGATGCAGGCTATGAACTGCGGATCGGGATACTGGACTGCGAGTGAGAATGAAGAAGGCTTAGAAATCTTCACATTTTGGGTCAATTTGAGTTCTATTTTCCGGAGATGATTGGTGTAGTGGATGGGTCAGTGAGTGTTGACAGCTTACCCGTCTGGGCCCGGGGGGTTCGCGGTCATCAATCAGTGACACATTCACGCAATCATAGTCTCAAGGAAAGGGAATATCAAACAAAACACATCAGTATTAGTATCATCAGCATAATTTTATTTCCATTTTTTTATTTTACATTTTTTTATTTATTTTATTTTATTTAATGAACTTTTTTGTAAAAAAAAATAATTAATCACGAGTATTCATAACGTGAGAGCTGCTTTAACACAACTATAGCATAAAGGTGTATACCAGGAGATAAATTGATGCCCACATCAATTTGATTAAAGAGGGGTTACGTGAAACACATCATGTATAGGCCTATATTCATCTTAGAATACCCCGGCAACCCTGTTTTTTTTCTGTTCTGGAGTTAGCAGTTATCTGAATCACCGCGGTGCTCCGCCCGTATTTAGGATTGTCAACGGATCGAGTGGCTCGGCTCACACCTCATCTACTATCGAGCCGAACCGAGAAATGAACCGAGTCAACACCTCACCTAACCGAGACAGCAAAAACCGATGGCTCATCAGGGCCGAACCGAACCGATTCGGTGGCTCATCCGGAACGAGTCGGCTCAGGCCATCGGCTCAATTGAGCCGAGCCGATGGCTCATTCCAACCGAGCCGGCTCGAGTTGTTTGCTCAGTTGAACCGAGCCGAGCCCGTTGACATCACTAACCGGCTTGGGCTTCTGCTTAGGTTCAGAAATACGACCGTGCAGGTCTCATCCTTGATGGTAAAAACTACAGTATATACATATATTGGTGCTCACGACACTTGAGGCTGTCCTTTTATTTTAAAAAAAATCTATTGTGCTCTCGTTATCGAGACGAGATGAGATGCAAGCAGTGTACCCTCTCGTGAGCAACACTAAAAGTATTCCACAGTACGGCTTACATTTCTCATGGCTTTCGTTTTACAGTTTAATGAGACCATGATTTCAAATCGAGCTAAAACGAGCTAAACTAGCGAGCCATGTACCAAACTTGACTAGACTCGAAACTCGATCTCAAAAACAGTAACTCAGCTCGAAACTCGACTCGAGAAAACAGCCTTTCACACGGCTCGAAACTCGACTCGAATTCGAGTCGAGTTTCAGCTCGACTCGTGCCCACCTCTGGTAAAAATGACCGAAAACGATCGATGTTATTTAAGAAAAAAAATCAGAAACAAAAAATACAGTGCTTAGCTTCATATATCCATTGCTTTCTGTTATAATAATTGCTGAAGCTTATGTTTATTATATGGAGCGCTTACAGCACAGGGCAATCAACCAATAAAGTTATGAGAAAAAAAGGCATAAAATTTGTACTGTAAGCATAATTACACGGAACTTTTAAGTTTGGATTGTACGCATAATTGTATGGAAAATTTTACACTTTTTTCCTTTATGTTGGTCTACTTACTTTGATTTGGAACTTTGAAATTTCATCCTTTTTTCCACTGAAAAGTATTGATAATTCAACAAGGAAATAATATTTCTCAACACTACATTTAGGTTATTACACATAGGCTATAAAAACTAAAAACAGTTACATTAAAAAGAAAATAAAATCTTATGATAATCAGACTTCCGAAATCAGACTTTCAAAAATTTCTCCCGACCTCAGTTTTCAAGATACAAGAATGAAATTTTGCACACGTATTTTGTACATAACAATTCATTTAAAAAAAAATCAGATCCCTACGTGTACCCGGGCCCGGGCGTATAATATGGACGAGTGAGTGACGATAAATAGCAAGGAAGCAGTAGCTGTTTGAGTGAAACTAAAATTTACCTCAAAAAGTGGAAATCCTAAAAGCGTTAAACGGAATTCATTGAACACATTAACTGTCATATCAGTTTTGTCAACTGTCAGTGACATGTTCTTAAATGTGGGGATATTTAGACACTTTTGTTAACCGTAGGGAGGATTTCGTAAATTAATAGGAAACGTACAATGGCGGACCATCATATTAGTAATATTAGTTGATCAATGTCACTGTAATTCATATTATTCGGACAAATTGTACCTGCGCAGAAGTTACCAACCCTGATTTCGAACGATTCAGATTCTAAGTTCCGAAAAGAAAAATGGAAGTATCATTGACTTTAAGTTGACTCTAACGAATTTCGTCTATGTTGAGTGACTCAGAAACAAAGAAGAGAAAAATATGGAACAAGAACTCCTCAATTGAGAAGTGAATTTCCAAACCATACTAAATCCGTTTGGTTGAATTCTTCACAAATGGCAAAAAAAAAAAAAAAAAAAAGCTATAGTTTTTTACATTAAAACACTATTACAAGTTATATTTCCAACAGAATTTACTACAGAAAATAATGTGTTTTGACAAAAAATAATTACAAAATTTAACGTAAGAGGTTTCATACCGTATTCAGTTTAAACTCGGACATTTTTGGATTTAACATGTTTTGGAAATACAATCCTCAATTCACTTCTATAGATATACCACATTGACTTGACATCTAATCTTCCGTTCCGAACTATCGGCTGAAGGAATTCCACTCCTTTTTGCTAAGACTCTCTGGCTTAGCAACAGCTGAATCCTTAGGCCGAGCCTCCATTGTTCTCGAATGCGATTGCGATTGCGAATGCGAATTTCCCAGCACGTGTAAATAAATTGGAGTGCCTTGACTAGTTCCCACCTGGAAATCGCGAAAACCGACGAAAAGATGCGAATGTGAACGGTCCGAACCTGCTAGAATTGTTCGTTCGAATTCGTGTGAATTGAGAGCCGTCTGCAGAGGAATTGAGCGCCATGTGAGAGAAGAAAGTTTGTTTTGCGTGAAAGCAGACAGCCTTGCGAGGTGCGGAGATAAAAATAAATAAATAAATAAATAAATAAAGATGGAAATAGATGTTGATGCTTTGATAAATTGTGTTTTTGATAAAGTTCCATTGTAGAACGAAGCTCATCCAGATTACCACAAACGACACGTCGTGAACAAATTATGGGTAGATGTAAGCAAGGAACTTGGAGTGGAAGGTTTGTTTTGTCTTTAAAATATGAAGATTTAATTAATACACGAACCGCAACTTTTTTATTCAATTCTTCAGCGTAACAATGTTGTTATATATGTTTATACAATTTTAATCAAATTATTATCAAATTTCGTTAATATTTCAACACTACATTTGGGTAATTACACATAGGCTATAGAAACGGAAAACAGTTACATTAAAAAGAAAAGAAAATCTTATGATAATTGTAAATGCACAAATCAGTCCCATTATTTGATTTAAAAACACTTCGCTTAAAAACTGAAATTACTCAAAATCCACTTTTATTTTTCCTACACTACACTACCCAGACACACACACAAATGAAAAAGAACTGCATTAAAAAGATCTGGAAACTTCCGAATTCTTCTTGTGTGGGTTATCTGATTGATCTGATTGAGTATGTGACATATAGCATGATTATCTCATGTTACGCAAAGATCATTAATCCTTTTTTTTTAACACGTTATTGTGATAAGCCTCGCAACAGCATCCTCAAACCTTCGCCAAGATTACAGACAAAAGATCTCCTCCAGTTCCTTACCAGAGTGTAGCGTTCCCAAAACTGATGCAACGTTCCCTCTTTGTACTGCCATGCTGATGCGTTGCAGTAGAAAAGAGGTTGCTCTAGCATCTCCTGACGATAAAGAAATGCGGTGACCAACTTCTTTTATAAAGTTAAGACCTTCGGGACCCCATGAACCACCCGATTCAATAGCTAAAGCGACAAAATGATATTTGTCGAGTAAATTGCTATACTTCCTGCGTTTCTCTGTTTCTCGGCGAGCAGCCACGTTGCCAGCTTGTGCTGAGGAAGAATGTAAATTTGAAGGGGCGAAGGTGTCGGAACAAGTAAAATCCCATAGAAGTGCTTTTCCTTTCTTCCACGGTATTAGGGTCATACCATCTGTCCTCTTGCCGTCTGCACGACTGCATCCCAACGGTTCACATATAGAAGGAACGCCTGCTGAAGTTAGTGCCCTCATGATAATGTCGTTGACGCTGGAGTGGCGTGAATGTCTGCCCGCACTATTGGCACAGGAGAGTCCATGAAGGCCTTTCTTGTCTACGACACTTCTACAGGCAGGACATCTGTGTTGCTCTCAAACATCTGCTCCCAAACGCAGTGCACTGGCAATTCGAAAACTGTCATTGAGAATATGTAATCCTAGAGGAGGTGACGGGGTAACATGAAGCCAAGCGCCTGCTTCTGGAGACGATGTAGCTAGAAGTCTGGCCTTATCTTCTGGGTTATCGGATGACTGAAGTAGAGCTGAAAAGTGATGACTTATAAGAAGATCGTCCCAAGAGGATTGTAGTCCTCTCTTATCAAGGTCAGGTGGATCTGATCCCACTATAGATGACCACTTAGCAATGCTATCGTTGACATCCGAATCCGATACTAGGCTAAGATCTTGTTGGAGAATGGTCTCGATCAATGGCTTAGGGCCATAGAATGAAGACAGGAAGGGTGAAATAGCCAGATCCATGGCACGACGAATGCCGAGACCTCCGTGGTTAACAGGAAGGGACGCCTGCAACCAAGAGTTATTGTTGAGTGAACAATTCAGGATAGATTCTAGACCGGTTTTCAAGGTGTTGTCATAGCATTCCAGTAGATCAGCATCCCGCCAAGAAGGAGCACAGCGAAGAAAGTATAGCAGCCGTGGCGTGGACAATGAGGCACGTAGTAAGTAAAAGGCAGAGTGAGCTGAACTCAAGGAAAGACGTGTAAAGAAGAATTCTAATTTAGAAATTTTGTCTTTTAATATTGTTCGTCTTGCCTCATTAGATAATGCTGCTCCTAATAAGCTGGCATCATCTGTCGAAATTCTTTGAATCCCATTCGCGGCTTCGTCAAACAGCTTGAAGAGGTTATTAGACTGCTCATTGGAAACTCCGAGAAAGCTGACCTCACATTTGGAGAAATTCATTTGCAATCCGATCTCCTTAGCCCGTCTACGGATCATTTCTAATGTCTCTAGTACTGTATCCTTGTCTCCAGCTATAGTCCCGTCATCCAAATACCATATGTTCAGTTCTGTATTGATACTATTAACGATGGATTGTAAAGTTAGTGCGAACAAACCAGGGCCAAGAGGGTCGCCTTGTTGTACGCCACGCTAAGAGAGGATTATTTTATCTCCTAAATATAAGTTGCTCGGTTGCGAGTAGCACTGATGTACGTATCGATAAATTGATGGAAAACTGTTTTTTACCTGTATGAGCATAGAGTCACGATTCAACTCGTTAAATGCGTTTCTGAAGTCTATTTTCAGAAAAACTTTCTCCTGCTGGTGTGGAAAAGAGTAATACATACGAGCAGCGTGGACTGCTGCTTCTGCTCCATGTGAGACGCAAACTCCAAGTTGGTGTGGGGATAGAAAATGTGTTAGAGGTTCTCTAATTCTATGGCAAATGATTTTGACTGATAATCTCCTCCACACACTGCCTATTGCGATAGGACGAATGCCGCCACTTTTCTTCCTCAAAGCTATTAGTGATGCCCCAAAGAAAATAGGTCTAATTTCTGTGGGCACATCACCGGAAATAATCAGATGGAGAAAATCGCAGATGGCGTTAGTCAGGTGGTCTTTAGTTTTGCAGTCTTGGGAGAGTAGGAGGTCCTTTAATATTGAAGGACGGAGACTGTCCATACCTCCTGATGACCCGGAAGGAAATGATTTAAGTGCCTTCGTAAACTCGTCAGCTGATATTCTAGGCACTACAATACTGGGTTCAAAAGGGTGGCTGTGAGCCGGATGTTTCTCTTTTAATGCTTCTAATACCGATCCATTCGGAGAAAGTATAGTATCTTCTGAGATGAAAAGCCGTACTGCGTTGCGGACATCACCATCTACTAATTTGTTCTCGACATTCTTAACGTTAAATGTGGAATTTACTGGTCGCCGAGCTTTGAAGGATTTTTTACTGTGGTTAGGAAGTGCTTCGCAACGAGAATCAGACCAACATCGCACTCTTTGTTTAACCCATGATGTTAAATTATTCACTTTGTCAGCTTTTGATATTCGATGATTTGATTGAAATAGACGAGCTCAGGAAATAATTATATTATGAAAATTTAATTGAAATTCATCGTAATTTGGCACATGGCAAACAGCAGTGTGGTAATTGAAGGGGAAGGAGGGAAATTCCCATTCACCTCTGAACACTTTCCAGGAACCTCGTTCCCTTTCGCTTTCTAGACGGGGGAGGAAACTTGGTAATGGTATCAAACCTTCATGTGTAACTACAAAAATTAAATTTATAAACAAATAAGAAATCATCAGTTTATCATATCAGGCTTTAATTGATAATTTATTCACAAGATTCTCTATCAAAGGTGTGGTAGATGAAGTTTCTGTTCTACATGGGTCGACATTGCCAACTGACATGGTCGATATGGAAAAGATGTTGTATGGTGATAGAGAGATGATACTTCTTGCTGAGTATTTCAAACCTGACCAAGAAAAATCGTTATCAGACTTAAGTCTAACAAGTAGATTGTCGATGAGAAGTAGCAGAAATCGGGTAGAAATATTATCAATTTCCACAACAGAGTGCAAACGGGGATTTCTCCTTATGAATTTACAGATGACATATTAGAAATAGACTAAGTGCTCAAACATTGTCTAACTTGTTGCTCATCAATGTTAATGACCCACCGCTAGACAAGCTCGAAATAGACGAGCTAGTTATTTCTTGGCAGAAGGATGGACATCATTCCGCTGCGGACGATTTACCACGAAAAAGTTACCAACAGGAAATAAATCCGATTTCAGATTTGTTTTAAGGTGGAAAATTACGAGTTACGGAAAATGTATACTTGTATTACTAATGGCTAATTACTTATGTTATTCAACTTTGTACCTAATTTTTAGTCTCTTCTTTGCTTTAGGTACTTTGAATAAATATTCATAATAATTGCAATTATGCATATTTGTAACTTATATTTAACGTGGTGTTTTAGTGATTACACAAATTACAATTATGAGCATGCTTTAGGGAGATGCTCTCACATAGGGTACCCGAGCACCTTTATACAGTATGAAAAACTGATATTTCAAGTTTTTTGTGAGAAAAATACCGTGAACTGAGAAACCATAACCTTTTCCATATTGTACAGGGATATTTTCCTGCGAATAGAAGTTTCTTGGGGAATGCGTTCAGAAATTAACACTTGCAAGAATACTCTCTTAGTACAAGTATATTTTAGGCACACACTAATTTCCCCCCACCTCGAACTGCTTCAATTTCCTCACTGCCAAACACTTTACCATTTTATATCGTAAAGGTCAGATCCACCGTTATTGTAACAGAGTTGTGCTTGAGCGATTGACTAGAAATTCAAAATCCGATTAGTGATAATTTCGCACTCTTGTTTTATTACAAGTGTAAACTCTTTAGTCAGTTCAGAAGAGGCCGTGGATCGTGTTCAGAGTTGGTGACGATGGATTTTGGTGAGTCAGAGTAGGTCAAAGTGGATGAGAGTAGTTCATGGTGGGTGGTGGGTCAGAGTGGGTCAGAGTGGGTCATGGTGGGTGGTGGGTCAGTGGGTCGTGGGTCACGGTGGGTGGTGGGTCAAGTTTTGATTAACCCACGCCAACTCTGCTATCTACCTCTCTCTCTCTCTCTCTCTCTCTCTCTCTCCCTATATATATATATATATATATATATATATATATATATATATATATATATATGACAAAAATGGTCACCTTCAGACTTTCAAAAATTTCTCCCGACCTCAGTTTTCAAGATACAAGAATGAAATTTTGCACACGTATTTTGTACATAACAATTCATTTAAAAAAAATCAGATCCCTACGTGTACCCGGGCCCGGGCGTATAATATGGACGAGTGAGTGACGATAAATAGCAAGGAAGCAGTAGCTGTTTGAGTGAAACTAAAATTTACCTCAAAAAGTGGAAATCCTAAAAGCGTTAAACGGAATTCATTGAACACATTAACTGTCATATCAGTTTTGTCAACTGTCAGTGACATGTTCTTAAATGTGGGGATATTTAGACACTTTTGTTAACCGTAGGGAGGATTTCGTAAATTAATAGGAAACGTACAGTGGCGGACCATCATATTAGTAATATTAGTTGATCAATGTCACTGTAATTCATATTATTCGGACAAATTGTACCTGCGCAGAAGTTACCAACCCTGATTTCGAACGATTCAGATTCTAAGTTCCGAAAAGAAAAATGGAAGTATCATTGACTTTAAGTTGACTCTAACGAATTTCGTCTATGTTGAGTGACTCAGAAACAAAGAAGAGAAAAATATGGGACAAGAACTCCTCAATTGAGAAGTGAATTTCCAAACCATACTAAATCCGTTTGGTTGAATTCTTCACAAATGGCAAAAAAAAAAAAAAAGCTATAGTTTTTTACATTAAAACACTATTACAAGTTATATTTCCAACAGAATTTACTACAGAAAATAATGTGTTTTGACAAAAAATAATTACAAAATTTAACGTAAGAGGTTTCATACCATATTCAGTTTAAACTCGGACATTTTTGGATTTAACATGTTTTGGAAATACAATCCTCAATTCACTTCTATAGATATACCACATTGACTTGACATCTAATCTTCCGTTCCGAACTATCGGCTGAAGGAATTCCACTCCTTTTTGCTAAGACTCTCTGGCTTAGCAACAGCTGAATCCTTAGGCCGAGCCTCCATTGTTCTCGAATGCGATTGCGATTGCGAATGCGAATTTCCCAGCACGTGTAAATAAATTGGAGTGCCTTGACTAGTTCCCACCTGGAAATCGCGAAAACCGACGAAAAGATGCGAATGTGAACGGTCCGAACCTGCTAGAATTGTTCGTTCGAATTCGTGTGAATTGAGAGCCGTCTGCAGAGGAATTGAGCGCCATGTGAGAGAAGAAAGTTTGTTTTGCGTGAAAGCAGACAGCCTTGCGAGGTGCGGAGATAAAAATAAATAAATAAATAAATAAATAAAGATGGAAATAGATGTTGATGCTTTGATAAATTGTGTTTTTGATAAAGTTCCATTGTAGAACGAAGCTCATCCAGATTACCACAAACGACACGTCGTGAACAAATTATGGGTAGATGTAAGCAAGGAACTTGGAGTGGAAGGTTTGTTTTGTCTTTAAAATATGAAGATTTAATTAATACACGAACCGCAACTTTTTTATTCAATTCTTCAGCGTAACAATGTTGTTATATATGTTTATACAATTTTAATCAAATTATTATCAAATTTCGTTAATATTTCAACACTACATTTGGGTAATTACACATAGGCTATAGAAACGGAAAACAGTTACATTAAAAAGAAAAGAAAATCTTATGATAATTGTAAATGCACAAATCAGTCCCATTATTTGATTTAAAAACACTTCGCTTAAAAACTGAAATTACTCAAAATCCACTTTTATTTTTCCTACACTACACTACCCAGACACACACACAAATGAAAAAGAACTGCATTAAAAAGATCTGGAAACTTCCGAATTCTTCTTGTGTGGGTTATCTGATTGATCTGATTGAGTATGTGACATATAGCATGATTATCTCATGTTACGCAAAGATCATTAATCCTTTTTTTTTAACACGTTATTGTGATAAGCCTCGCAACAGCATCCTCAAACCTTCGCCAAGATTACAGACAAAAGATCTCCTCCAGTTCCTTACCAGAGTGTAGCGTTCCCAAAACTGATGCAACGTTCCCTCTTTGTACTGCCATGCTGATGCGTTGCAGTAGAAAAGAGGTTGCTCTAGCATCTCCTGACGATAAAGAAATGCGGTGACCAACTTCTTTTATAAAGTTAAGGCCTTCGGGACCCCATGAACCACCCGATTCAATAGCTAAAGCGACAAAATGATATTTGTCGAGTAAATTGCTATACTTCCTGCGTTTCTCTGTTTCTCGGCGAGCAGCCACGTTGCCAGCTTGTGCTGAGGAAGAATGTAAATTTGAAGGGGCGAAGGTGTCGGAACAAGTAAAATCCCATAGAAGTGCTTTTCCTTTCTTCCACGGTATTAGGGTCATACCATCTGTCCTCTTGCCGTCTGCACGACTGCATCCCAACGGTTCACATATAGAAGGAACGCCTGCTGAAGTTAGTGCCCTCATGATAATGTCGTTGACGCTGGAGTGGCGTGAATGTCTGCCCGCACTATTGGCACAGGAGAGTCCATGAAGGCCTTTCTTGTCTACGACACTTCTACAGGCAGGACATCTGTGTTGCTCTCAAACATCTGCTCCCAAACGCAGTGCACTGGCAATTCGAAAACTGTCATTGAGAATATGTAATCCTAGAGGAGGTGACGGGGTAACATGAAGCCAAGCGCCTGCTTCTGGAGACGATGTAGCTAGAAGTCTGGCCTTATCTTCTGGGTTATCGGATGACTGAAGTAGAGCTGAAAAGTGATGACTTATAAGAAGATCGTCCCAAGAGGATTGTAGTCCTCTCTTATCAAGGTCAGGTGGATCTGATCCCACTATAGATGACCACTTAGCAATGCTATCGTTGACATCCGAATCCGATACTAGGCTAAGATCTTGTTGGAGAATGGTCTCGATCAATGGCTTAGGGCCATAGAATGAAGACAGGAAGGGTGAAATAGCCAGATCCATGGCACGACGAATGCCGAGACCTCCGTGGTTAACAGGAAGGGACGCCTGCAACCAAGAGTTATTGTTGAGTGAACAATTCAGGATAGATTCTAGACCGGTTTTCAAGGTGTTGTCATAGCATTCCAGTAGATCAGCATCCCGCCAAGAAGGAGCACAGCGAAGAAAGTATAGCAGCCGTGGCGTGGACAATGAGGCACGTAGTAAGTAAAAGGCAGAGTGAGCTGAACTCAAGGAAAGACGTGTAAAGAAGAATTCTAATTTAGAAATTTTGTCTTTTAATATTGTTCGTCTTGCCTCATTAGATAATGCTGCTCCTAATAAGCTGGCATCATATGTCGAAATTCTTTGAATCCCATTCGCGGCTTCGTCAAACAGCTTGAAGAGGTTATTAGACTGCTCATTGGAAACTCCGAGAAAGCTGACCTCACATTTGGAGAAATTCATTTGCAATCCGATCTCCTTAGCCCGTCTACGGATCATTTCTAATGTCTCTAGTACTGTATCCTTGTCTCCAGCTATAGTCCCGTCATCCAAATACCATATGTTCAGTTCTGTATTGATACTATTAACGATGGATTGTAAAGTTAGTGCGAACAAACCAGGGCCAAGAGGGTCGCCTTGTTGTACGCCACGCTAAGAGAGGATTATTTTATCTCCTAAATATAAGTTGCTCGGTTGCGAGTAGCACTGATGTACGTATCGATAAATTGATGGAAAACTGTTTTTTACCTGTATGAGCATAGAGTCACGATTCAACTCGTTAAATGCGTTTCTGAAGTCTATTTTCAGAAAAACTTTCTCCTGCTGGTGTGGAAAAGAGTAATACATACGAGCAGCGTGGACTGCTGCTTCTGCTCCATGTGAGACGCAAACTCCAAGTTGGTGTGGGGATAGAAAATGTGTTAGAGGTTCTCTAATTCTATGGCAAATGATTTTGACTGATAATCTCCTCCACACACTGCCTATTGCGATAGGACGAATGCCGCCACTTTTCTTCCTCAAAGCTATTAGTGATGCCCCAAAGAAAATAGGTCTAATTTCTGTGGGCACATCACCGGAAATAATCAGATGGAGAAAATCGCAGATGGCGTTAGTCAGGTGGTCTTTAGTTTTGCAGTCTTGGGAGAGTAGGAGGTCCTTTAATATTGAAGGACGGAGACTGTCCATACCTCCTGATGACCCGGAAGGAAATGATTTAAGTGCCTTCGTAAACTCGTCAGCTGATATTCTAGGCACTACAATACTGGGTTCAAAAGGGTGGCTGTGAGCCGGATGTTTCTCTTTTAATGCTTCTAATACCGATCCATTCGGAGAAAGTATAGTATCTTCTGAGATGAAAAGCCGTACTGCGTTGCGGACATCACCATCTACTAATTTGTTCTCGACATTCTTAACGTTAAATGTGGAATTTACTGGTCGCCGAGCTTTGAAGGATTTTTTACTGTGGTTAGGAAGTGCTTCGCAACGAGAATCAGACCAACATCGCACTCTTTGTTTAACCCATGATGTTAAATTATTCACTTTGTCAGCTTTTGATATTCGATGATTTGATTGAAATAGACGAGCTCAGGAAATAATTATATTATGAAAATTTAATTGAAATTCATCGTAATTTGGCACATGGCAAACAGCAGTGTGGTAATTGAAGGGGAAGGAGGGAAATTCCCATTCACCTCTGAACACTTTCCAGGAACCTCGTTCCCTTTCGCTTTCTAGACGGGGGAGGAAACTTGGTAATGGTATCAAACCTTCATGTGTAACTACAAAAATTAAATTTATAAACAAATAAGAAATCATCAGTTTATCATATCAGGCTTTAATTGATAATTTATTCACAAGATTCTCTATCAAAGGTGTGGTAGATGAAGTTTCTGTTCTACATGGGTCGACATTGCCAACTGACATGGTCGATATGGAAAAGATGTTGTATGGTGATAGAGAGATGATACTTCTTGCTGAGTATTTCAAACCTGACCAAGAAAAATCGTTATCAGACTTAAGTCTAACAAGTAGATTGTCGATGAGAAGTAGCAGAAATCGGGTAGAAGTATTATCAATTTCCACAACAGAGTGCAAACGGGGATTTCTCCTTATGAATTTACAGATGACATATTAGAAATAGACTAAGTGCTCAAACATTGTCTAACTTGTTGCTCATCAATGTTAATGACCCACCGCTAGACAAGCTCGAAATAGACGAGCTAGTTATTTCTTGGCAGAAGGATGGACATCATTCCGCTGCGGACGATTTACCACGAAAAAGTTACCAACAGGAAATAAATCCGATTTCAGATTTGTTTTAAGGTGGAAAATTACGAGTTACGGAAAATGTATACTTGTATTACTAATGGCTAATTACTTATGTTATTCAACTTTGTACCTAATTTTTAGTCTCTTCTTTGCTTTAGGTACTTTGAATAAATATTCATAATAATTGCAATTATGCATATTTGTAACTTATATTTAACGTGGTGTTTTAGTGATTACACAAATTACAATTATGAGCATGCTTTAGGGAGATGCTCTCACATAGGGTACCCGAGCACCTTTATACAGTATGAAAAACTGATATTTCAAGTTTTTTGTGAGAAAAATACCGTGAACTGAGAAACCATAACCTTTTCCATATTGTACAGGGATATTTTCCTGCGAATAGAAGTTTCTTGGGGAATGCGTTCAGAAATTAACACTTGCAAGAATACTCTCTTAGTACAAGTATATTTTAGGCACACACTAATTTCCCCCCACCTCGAACTGCTTCAATTTCCTCACTGCCAAACACTTTACCATTTTATATCGTAAAGGTCAGATCCACCGTTATTGTAACAGAGTTGTGCTTGAGCGATTGACTAGAAATTCAAAATCCGATTAGTGATAATTTCGCACTCTTGTTTTATTACAAGTGTAAACTCTTTAGTCAGTTCAGAAGAGGCCGTGGATCGTGTTCAGAGTTGGTGACGATGGATTTTGGTGAGTCAGAGTAGGTCAAAGTGGATGAGAGTAGTTCATGGTGGGTGGTGGGTCAGAGTGGGTCAGAGTGGGTCATGGTGGGTGGTGGGTCAGTGGGTCGTGGGTCACGGTGGGTGGTGGGTCAAGTTTTGATTAACCCACGCCAACTCTGCTATCTACCTCTCTCTCTCTCTCTCTCTCTCTCTCTCTCTCTCTCCCTATATATATATATATATATATATATGACAAAAATGGTCACCTTCAGACTTTCAAAAATTTCTCCCGACCTCAGTTTTCAAGATACAAGAATGAAATTTTGCACACGTATTTTGTACATAACAATTCATTTTAAAAAAAATCAGATCCCTACGTGTACCCGGGCCCGGGCGTATAATATGGACGAGTGAGTGACGATAAATAGCAAGGAAGCAGTAGCTGTTTGAGTGAAACTAAAATTTACCTCAAAAAGTGGAAATCCTAAAAGCGTTAAACGGAATTCATTGAACACATTAACTGTCATATCAGTTTTGTCAACTGTCAGTGACATGTTCTTAAATGTGGGGATATTTAGACACTTTTGTTAACCGTAGGGAGGATTTCGTAAATTAATAGGAAACGTACAGTGGCGGACCATCATATTAGTAATATTAGTTGATCAATGTCACTGTAATTCATATTATTCGGACAAATTGTACCTGCGCAGAAGTTACCAACCCTGATTTCGAACGATTCAGATTCTAAGTTCCGAAAAGAAAAATGGAAGTATCATTGACTTTAAGTTGACTCTAACGAATTTCGTCTATGTTGAGTGACTCAGAAACAAAGAAGAGAAAAATATGGGACAAGAACTCCTCAATTGAGAAGTGAATTTCCAAACCATACTAAATCCGTTTGGTTGAATTCTTCACAAATGGCAAAAAAAAAAAAAAAAAAAAAAAAAGCTATAGTTTTTTACATTAAAACACTATTACAAGTTATATTTCCAACAGAATTTACTACAGAAAATAATGTGTTTTGACAAAAAATAATTACAAAATTTAACGTAAGAGGTTTCATACCATATTCAGTTTAAACTCGGACATTTTTGGATTTAACATGTTTTGGAAATACAATCCTCAATTCACTTCTATAGATATACCACATTGACTTGACATCTAATCTTCCGTTCCGAACTATCGGCTGAAGGAATTCCACTCCTTTTTGCTAAGACTCTCTGGCTTAGCAACAGCTGAATCCTTAGGCCGAGCCTCCATTGTTCTCGAATGCGATTGCGATTGCGAATGCGAATTTCCCAGCACGTGTAAATAAATTGGAGTGCCTTGACTAGTTCCCACCTGGAAATCGCGAAAACCGACGAAAAGATGCGAATGTGAACGGTCCGAACCTGCTAGAATTGTTCGTTCGAATTCGTGTGAATTGAGAGCCGTCTGCAGAGGAATTGAGCGCCATGTGAGAGAAGAAAGTTTGTTTTGCGTGAAAGCAGACAGCATTGCGAGGTGCGGAGATAAAAATAAATAAATAAATAAATAAAGATGGAAATAGATGTTGATGCTTTGATAAATTGTGTTTTTGATAAAGTTCCATTGTAGAACGAAGCTCATCCAGATTACCACAAACGACACGTCGTGAACAAATTATGGGTAGATGTAAGCAAGGAACTTGGAGTGGAAGGTTTGTTTTGTCTTTAAAATATGAAGATTTAATTAATACACGAACCGCAACTTTTTTATTCAATTCTTCAGCGTAACAATGTTGTTATATATGTTTATACAATTTTAATCAAATTATTATCAAATTTCGTTAATATTTCAACACTACATTTGGGTAATTACACATACGCTATAGAAACGGAAAACAGTTACATTAAAAAGAAAAGAAAATCTTATGATAATTGTAAGTGCACAAATCAGTCCCATTATTTGATTTAAAAACACTTCGCTTAAAAACTGAAATTACTCAAAATCCACTTTTATTTTTCCTACACTACACTACCCAGACACACACACAAATGAAAAAGAACTGCATTAAAAAGATCTGGAAACTTCCGAATTCTTCTTGTGTGGGTTATCTGATTGATCTGATTGAGTATGTGACATATAGCATGATTATCTCATGTTACGCAAAGATCATTAATCTTTTTTTTTTTTTAACACGTTATTGTGATAAGCCTCGCAACAGCATCCTCAAACCTTCGCCAAGATTACAGACAAAAGATCTCCTCCAGTTCCTTACCAGAGTGTAGCGTTCCCAAAACTGATGCAACGTTCCCTCTTTGTACTGCCATGCTGATGCGTTGCAGTAGAAAAGAGGTTGCTCTAGCATCTCCTGACGATAAAGAAATGCGGTGACCAACTTCTTCTATAAAGTTAAGACCTTCGGGACCCCATGAACCACCCGATTCAATAGCTAAAGCGACAAAATGATATTTGTCGAGTAAATTGCTATACTTCCTGCGTTTCTCTGTTTCTCGGCGAGCAGCCACGTTGCCAGCTTGTGCTGAGGAAGAATGTAAATTTGAAGGGGCGAAGGTGTCGGAACAAGTAAAATCCCATAGAAGTGCTTTTCCTTTCTTCCACGGTATTAGGGTCATACCATCTGTCCTCTTGCCGTCTGCACGACTGCATCCCAACGGTTCACATATAGAAGGAACGCCTGCTGAAATTAGTGCCCTTATGATAATGTCGTTGACGCTGGAGTGGCGTGAATGTCTGCCCTCACTATTAGCACAGGAGAGTCCATGAAGGCCCTTCTTGTCTACGACACTTCTACAGGCAGGACATCTAGGTTGCTCGCAAACATATATACTTTATTCAATTTATATTTCCTTTTTGTTCCTCAAATAATGATTTTACGAATACATGTAATTATTGACAAATATGTTCGAATTGCAAGCAACAAGAACGGATTTCTTTACTCATGGAAAAAACTTTTCTTAGAAAGTAGGTTTATTCTGTTCTCTAATTTTATCTAGTAAATTTATGTTAAAGTGAAAATAGTAGTGGTTACCGCGGAAGCATAATAATAAGGGAGCGACATTCACTCTATTTTGCACACAAAGGAAATTAATAGATATTATTATGATTTAGGATCTCAAGATTTTAAGGTGGGAATTTTCAAGCAAAAATATTTCACATTGAAGTTTTGAGACATTGCAACTTGATTCGCATTCACAAAACTCGGATCTAGTAGAGGCACATGAACTCGTAGTTCGCAATCGCAATCGAATTCGGAAGCAATGGATAGGCGGTCTTATTGGCTCAACGCGTGGGTGTGTTGAGTGTGTGAACATTAGTTCGCATTTTTGCCACGACTCAAGACGTTTTGGCAGCACTATAGTTGTATTTTTTTTCCCTGAAGACACAAGAAAGAGTCGGCAAAACCTTTGAGACAAAGGACCAGCAAATATCTCTACAACGAAAGGCCATATTACGCAGGTTTGCTTGCTTTTAAGGAGATTCGAACCCGGGAGTACTGGAAGGGAACCCTGTGTAGAATACAAGCATTCCTTTCAATGCTTTCAGAAAATTAAAAAAAAAACAATAAAAAAGAAACGTCAGCACACTAGAACAATTTGTGTGAGTACGAACACATTATAGTAGGATAAAAATGATCGATCTGGCTCAGCGTTTGCCAACTCACGAGCCCCTGGGAAATCGAGCACCGTACACCGTGAGCTCACGGTCTTTTACGACCTCCATTTTAGGGGTGAATTCGTTCCCTTTTATGACCACTTTTTAGGGGGTGTATTCGTTCTCTTTTACGACCTCCATTTTAGGGGGTGTACTCGTTCTCTTTTATGAGCACATTTTAGGGGGTGAACTCGTTCCCTTTTATGAGCATATTTTTCAACCCCTACGAACACATAACAGAAGAGCAGATAACACATAAGACTCCTTCTCTTTTATGAGCACTTTTTCAACATAGCAGACAATGAACATAGCAAAGGGGTACGAACACATAACATAACAAGGGTGTACTCGTTTTCAACCCCTATTTTAACATAGGAGATAACACATAAGATTACGAACACATAGAAGAGAAGATAACACATAAGAGTACGTAACACACAGCAGATTAGATAACACATAAGAAACAAGGGTGTACTCGTTCTCTTTTATGAGCATATTTTTCAACCCCTATTTTAACATAGGAGATAACACATAAGATTACGAACACATAGAAGAGAAGATAACACATAACACTACGTAACACACAACAGAACAGATAATACATAAGAATACGTAACACACAAAGGTGTATTCATTCTCTTTTATGAGCATATTTTCCAACCCTTATTTTAACATAGCAGAAATATAGCGAAGATTAAACATAGTCCATTTTAAAGGGTGTACTCATTCTCTTTTAAGATTACTTTTTCAACCCTTAATTGAACATAGCGCATCAGACAGAGACTACGAAACATAACAGGGGTGAACATAACGAACATGAAACATAACAGGGGTGAACTCGTTCCCTTTTCCAACCCCTATTTGAACATAGCGCATCAGACAGAGACTACGAAACATAACAGGGGTGAACTCGTTTTCCAACCCCTATTTGAACATGAGACTATCAACACTACATAACACACAACAACCTCCATTTTAGGGGGTGTATTCATTCCCTTTTATGAGCATATTTTCCAACCCCTATTTCAACATGACAGAGACTACAAAACATGGCGGACATAGCACAGGGGGTGTATTCATTTTCTCCACCCCTAATTGAACATAGCAGAAATTACACTGAGAGTACGTAACACACAAAAACCTCCATTTTAGGGGTGGACTCGTTCTCTTTTATAATTACTTTTCCAACCCCTATTTTACCATAGCAGAAATTACATAATTTTTTTTCAACCCCTATTTTAAGACAATGAATACCTATGTAACATAGCGATTCGATACGCTCTTTGAACCGATTTGGATGAAACTCGGCATATGGGGGGTTTTCGACCATGCTGAGTACGAATTTCATACTTATTTTTACCTGGGTCCTATAGTTTATGTGGCATACGCCCTTTCTAGGACAATTTTAGCCGATTTGGGTGAAACTCGGTATATGGGGGTTTTCGGACATGCTGATTACGAATATCATACTTATTTTTACCTGGGTATTATAGTTTATGTGGGATACGCCCTTTGTATGACACTTAAAACCTAATAACTCAAAAACGAAGCCACACATTGAAGTGTTATTTCCAAATCTAGTAACTGGTCATCAACTACTACAAGTTCCAAAATAATGATCATCGAGGTCAAAGGTCAACATACTTAAAACCTAATAACTCAAAAACGAATCCACATATTGAGATGGTGTTTCCAAATCTAGTAATTGGTCATCAGGTACTACATGTCCAAAAATTAGTGGTCATCAAGGTCAAAGGTCAAAATACTTAAAATCTAATAACTCGAAAACGGAACCACATATTGAGATGTTGTTTCCATATTTAGTAATTGGTTACCAACTACTACAAGTTCCAAAATAATGATCATCAAGGTCAAAGGTCACAATACTTAAAACCTAATAACTCGAAAATGGATCCACATATTGAGGTGCTGTTTCCATATTTAGTAATTGGTCATCAGGTATTACAAGTTCCAAAATAGTGGCCATCGAGGTCAAAGGTCAAAATACTTAAAACCTAATAACTCGAAAACGGAGCCACATATTGAGATGGTGTTTCCACATTTAGTAATTGGTCATCAGGTGCTACAAGTTCCAAAATAATGACCATCGAGGTCAAAGGTCAACATACTTAAAACCTAATAACTCGAAAACGGAGACACATATTGAGGTGCTGTTTCCAAATCTAGTAATAGATCATTAACTAGTACATGTTAAAAAGGACTGACCATCGAGGTTAAAGAACGGAGCCAAATATTGAGGTGCTGTTTCCAAATCTAGTAATTGGTCATCAACTACTACAAGTTTCAAAAATAATGGTCATTGAGGTCAAAGGTCAATCTCGTAAATGAAACCACATATTGAGATAACGTTTCCTCATTTAGTAAATTTGTGTGATTTATTCAATTTTGTACAAAGCAGAAAAAAAGTGAAGAAGGAATACATTTGAGTGGCTTATTTACTTTTGTAGTAATGAGAAAGAAATCAAAGGAACACAATTTTAACTAGAGCAGAATTTCTGTACCTTTTTGGGCTATTCAAAGCAAGAATTAACAAGAAAGAAAGCAAAGATATGCCATATTAACTAGCTGAGAATTATATGTCATCTTGTATTATTTAAACAAAACGAAGGGCTAAATTTGAGAAAGCGAACATGGACCATTTTACTCAAACTTGGATGGAGTATTTATCTTTGTATGAACCAGAAAAAAATGAAGAAGGTTCAATATTTCTATATAATTTTGTACTACCCAAATAAACGAAATTTTATATTTGCACCAATTACAAGAAAATCAAAGAAGGGTCATTTTATACCTCTTTGTGTTATTCAAATAATAGAGGGAACAAATTTCAGTGGTCTATTTTATTTTTGTACCAATCAGAAGAAAAGCAAAGATATGCCATTTTAACTATTTAAACAAACGAAAAAATAAATTTGAATGACCTATTCAATTTTGTACCAACGAGAAATGCCATTTTGTACTAATCAAATAAACAAAAAAGCCGAAGAATGATCATTTTAACTAACTCAGACTTTTATACCATTTTGTACTACTCCAATAAACGAAGGAATACCAACCAGAAAAAAAAGAAGTGAAGATTAGGTGGATTATTTTCTTTTGTACCAACTAGAAAAGAGAAGAAGAGCTACTTTAACTCGCTCAGAATTTATGTAACTTTTGAACTACTGAAATGTTCTATTTTTGTATTAATCAGAAAAAAGTGAAAAAATACCATTTTAACAAGCTCAGAATTTATATACATTTTGTACTAATCAAATATACGAAAGAATAAATTTAAGTGACCTATTCAATTTTGTACCCATGAGAAATTGCATTTTAACTGGCTCAGAATTTTACTACTCAAATAAACAATGGAGTATTTAGTTTTATATCACCAAGAAAAGAAAAAGAAATTGCACCATTTTGGAGTATTCAAATAAACAAAGGACTTATAATTTGTGTCAACTCTAAAATCAATTAAACGAAGTAATGCGTTTGAGTGAGCTATTTAATTTGAAAAACCGAAGTTGAGTATTTTATACCATTTTGTATTATTTCAACAAACAAAGGAATAAGCAAAAAAAGGATCATTTTATATCATTTTAAGTGTCATACAAAGGGCGTATCCCACATAAACTATAATACCCAGGTAAAATAAGTATGATATTCGTAATCAGCATGTCCGAAAACCCCCATATACCGAGTTTCACCCAAATCGGCTAAAATTGTCCTAGAAAGGGCGTATGCCACATAAACTATAGGACCCAGGTAAAAATAAGTATGATATTCGTACTCAGCATGGTCGAAAACCCCCATATGCCGAGTTTCATCCAAATCGGTTAAAATTGTCATAGAAAGGGCCTATCCCACATAAACTATAAGACCCACGTAGAAATAAGTATGAAATTCGTACTCAGCATGTCCGAAAACCCCCCATATGCCGAGTTTCATCCAAATCGGTTCAAAGAGCGTATCGAATCGCTATGTTACATAGGTATTCATTGTCTTAAAATAGGGGTTGAAAAAAAATTATGTAATTTCTGCTATGGTAAAATAGGGGTTGGAAAAGTAATTATAAAAGAGAACGAGTCCACCCCTAAAATGGAGGTTTTTGTGTGTTACGTACTCTCAGTGTAATTTCTGCTATGTTCAATTAGGGGTGGAGAAAATGAATACACCCCCTGTGCTATGTCCGCCATGTTTCGTAGTCTCTGTCATGTTGAAATAGGGGTTGGAAAATATGCTCATAAAAGGGAATGAATACACCCCCTAAAATGGAGGTTGTGTGTTACGTAGTGTTGATAGTCTCATGTTCAAATAGGGGTTGGAAAACGAGTTCACCCCTGTTATGTTTCGTAGTCTCTGTCTGATGCGCTATGTTCAAATAGGGGTTGGAAAAGGGAACGAGTTCACCCCTGTTATGTTTCATGTTCGTTATGTTCACCCCTGTTATGTTTCGTAGTCTCTGTCTGATGCGCTATGTTCAATTAAGGGTTGAAAAAGTAATCTTAAAAGAGAATGAGTACACCCTTTAAAATGGACTATGTTTAATCTTCGCTATATTTCTGCTATGTTAAAATAAGGGTTGGAAAATATGCTCATAAAAGAGAATGAATACACCTTTGTGTGTTACGTATTCTTATGTATTATCTGTTCTGTTGTGTGTTACGTAGTGTTATGTGTTATCTTCTCTTCTATGTGTTCGTAATCTTATGTGTTATCTCCTATGTTAAAATAGGGGTTGAAAAATATGCTCATAAAAGAGAACGAGTACACCCTTGTTTCTTATGTGTTATCTAATCTGCTGTGTGTTACGTACTCTTATGTGTTATCTTCTCTTCTATGTGTTCGTAATCTTATGTGTTATCTCCTATGTTAAAATAGGGGTTGAAAACGAGTACACCCTTGTTATGTTATGTGTTCGTACCCCTTTGCTATGTTCATTGTCTGCTATGTTGAAAAAGTGCTCATAAAAGAGAAGGAGTCTTATGTGTTATCTGCTCTTCTGTTATGTGTTCGTAGGGGTTGAAAAATATGCTCATAAAAGGGAACGAGTTCACCCCCTAAAATGTGCTCATAAAAGAGAACGAGTACACCCCCTAAAATGGAGGTCGTAAAAGAGAACGAATACACCCCCTAAAAAGTGGTCATAAAAGGGAACGAATTCACCCCTAAAATGGAGGTCGTAAAAGACCGTGAGCTCACGGTGTACGGTGCTCGATTTCCCAGGGGCTCGTGAGTTGGCAAACGCTGAGTCAGATCGATCATTTTTATCCTACTCATTATATTACGTAATTTTATGTGATGTCATTTACCGAAGAAGTCCTAACGGGAAATTTAACATAAATAGTAATACTAAATACGAGGGTTGGGGCAAAAGTCATGGCAACTATTTTTTTTCTTGAAGATACCAGTCCGGTTGGAAAATCTGACATATACATACGAAAGGACAAGGTGTTACCTACATGTGTGGACAATGAATACCACTGAAATATCGTAACACACTAATTTATTACGGTAGTATACAGGGCTATATGGCCTTCACGGTGCAAAAGAATGACAACACAGTACGCATACAGTTGACATGACAAACCTGAGCATAGAGACCCTCAAAGTAGTCCCCTGCTACTTGCACCACGCGCTGCCAACGATGTGGGAGGCGTTGAATACCATCCGCCTCAGCATTTGCCACACCATGTGCGAATCGGGTCACCTGTTCGCGCACAGCATTAGCAATGTCCTCGCGTCTTGTAAACCACCTACCACATAGTGGTTCCTTAATCTTTCGTATGAGATCAACGTCACGGGACGATATGTCAGGAGAGTGCGATGGGTGGATGACGACACGTGCCATGTCGGTCCGCACACTGACAGGTCGTCCCGAACGTTGCTCATCACTGATTGATACACGTCCTTGCTGAAACTTTCCTACCCACTGTGCTACTGTCCGGTATGGTAGGGCATTATTACCAAGCGCTTTCACTGTGACATTCCATCGCATTTCACCCTCGGAGAACGGCTATTTTGATGTAAGCGCGATGCTCAACACGGGTTACTTCCATCTCGCACGACACTCACCAACTGACTGATTTCACAGGCCTCGCTGTGATACTACCAGCTATCACAGAGCTATCTCTTGTTCTGCATAGACACTATGCGTGCAGAACTTCCACACGACACATAGAAGTTTGTGATCCGCTCACATATCTGCAAGAAAAAAAATGGTTGCCATGACTTTTGCCCCAACCCTCGTATATGATCATACATTATAAATGACTATATATATATATATATATATATATATATATATATATATATATATATATATATATATATATATATATATATATATTATCATTTACAATGTATGATCATATATTTAGTATTACTATTTAGAGCAGCAAAGTTTTATATATAAAGGTAACCAAGAAAGTTCTGTCGCTTTTTGTGGAGGTCTGTGTTCAATTGGCCCTTACAACGTGAGGTAAATGCGAATGGAGATAACGTGATGGCCAGTTGCTAGTGTGGGTATATCCAATGTACTACCTGGTTGTGGTAGTTTAGTTACACCGTGAATTTGCGTAAGCACAAAGTGAACATGGGACCTCCACAGAGCGTCATAAGGGCATGCATGCCGTACGAGTTCCAACTGAGGTCAAACGATACTCCAGCGAGGTGGAAAATGTGGTGAAGGTGTCGTGACTCCGCGGACAGTGCAGTGGTGGTTTAACAAGTTTAAGGACGGTGACGAAACACTCGAAGACACACCACGTGCCGGAAGACCAACAGATGCACAAAATGAAGATCTTCAGACACCAATCGAGGCGAACAGTGGCCAGACATGTGAGGAACTGGAACTACAATTCACTGTGAGTGAAAAAACCATTCTACAACACCTCCATCAACTTGGAAAGCACTACAAGTTAGGTCGATGGGTCCCACATGATTTGACTCCGAGCCAGAAGGCAATGCGAGCAGACAACCTGTGTTTCTTTGCTGTCTTGTCTGAGAGAGGAGCCATTTCTGAACAGGGCGTTGACATGTGATGGGAACTGGGTCCTGTACGAAGCTCCACGGCGCCGTCTTCATTGGTTAGTATCCCATGAATCTGTTCCAAAACAGCCAAAACCAGCGTTGCACCAAAAAGAAGTCCTCCTGTGTGTTTGGTGGACTGCTCGCTGCATCGTGCATGGTGCATCGGGAACTGCTACCAGCTGGTCAGAGCATCAATGGAACTGTGTACTGTCAGCAGTTGAGACGTGTTCAAGAAAAACTCAAAACTCTGAAGCCAGCACTTCTGAATCTCCATGGAATCCTTCTGTTACAGGACAACGCTAAGCCTCACGTGGCTAAATAACCCGGGACACCATTTTACGCCTTGGATGAGAAACACTATTGCATTCGTCTTACTCCCGGACATTGCACCGTACGATTATCACTTGTTCCATTCCTTGGATAATCACCTTAGAGGAGATCAGTCCAAATCCTTAGTGGAGGAACAAAGTGCACTTGATACCTTCTTTGCTTCACGACCCACCAAGTTCTACCGCAATGGAATCCTTGGCTTTCCAGAACGTTGGCAGAAGGTCGTCGATGCTGATGGGGACTATTTTTTGATCTTCCAGGTAGCCTTAGGTGACTTATCGATGTTCGAAGGTGGTGGGTGAAAAAGCAACAGAACTTTCTTACCTTTATATATATTATATCAATCCAATCGAATAGTTACATCGATTCTTTCCAGATGGTAGTTATGTCGATACTAGTGCTCTCAAACGGGTCGGGTTGACCCGACCCGAGTCAGGTCGAGTCGGGTTACGGATCGGGTCGGGTTGTCGGTTCGGGTTATCAGGTCGGGTTGTCGGGTCGGGTTGTCGGGTCGGGTTGTTGGTCGGGTCAGTCGGGTCAGTTCACTTTGTTCAACTGAGTTTAAGTTGAGCTTAAACTCGGCTGGAGTCGAAAGCTGCTGTTTTTCACTAGTTGCCTAATTAAAAATAGCAATTATCAATTGATTTTATAGAAACCATAAATCTATTTTGAACACTTGCAGCTAGTGTTTTAATGGTAAATACTTATTTTTGTACTTGTGTGTACTTTAATTTGTAAATGTGGAAGATTGATTTTACCAATCGACTTTAATATTAATATCTACGCCAATATGGAGTCTGGATTTAGAACAAAACTACAAGTTGTTTAAGCAAGGCCAAAAGGAAGATTGGATATGGACGACCAAGCCCAAGCAGGGCTGCGGTGGCTCAGTGGTAGAGAATTCATCTCTGGTGCATGGTGTCCATGGTTCAATTCCAGCTTGTGCTAAGTAGGCTTTGTGGTGGAGAAACACCGTGTAGTGGGTTTTCTCGGGGTTCTCCTGTTTCCTCCCACTTTCTTCATTCCACCATTTCATTCATTTCTCATGGTCACCGTATCCCTTAGACTCGGTGCAGAATCGAGGGACCTTAAACTGAATATTTCATTTTATTTCACCAAGCCCAAGGGTATCGATACAAGAACAAGATAAAGATTGGATATGCAAGACGAATTGCATAGTAATCTTGCTCTTGGCCTTGTTTTGGTGATCACCAAGTAGCGATGAGCATACTTTCTTGTTTTCCGTATAGTATGAAAGACCATAATCAAAATCACACTTGGTCTTCATTTGTACCGATGAGGCGAGTATTCTTGGCTCTTGTATAGCATGAAAGACCACCACGACTACGAAATGCAGGACCAAGACTTGACTGCAAGACAAAGAATAAGACGCAGTATTGATGACCAAGACCCAGGGAGCGAATTGTTTGAATTTCATTTGTTGGGCTGAAAGTGACGAAATTAAATTATTACTTTATAATTAAATATCATACTGTATTTTTAAATTTTAAATTATAAAATTTATATTATGTATCTTCTTACGTGCAACTATATATACTGTAAAATACGTTTTAATTACCGAGAAAGAAAAATCAAAGTGGCACGGGTCCCGGAATGTCCATGACGCTCAATTGTCTATCCGAAGGTGTTCTTCCATGAAAGAAAAAACCTTTTCGATTAATTTTTACACCCCCTCAAACATATTTATATAGATTTTTAATCCCCCCAAATATTTCAATGACGCAGTTTGCGTCATAGCCCCCCTTGTGGGCACCCCTGGTTAACGTGTAAGACTTCGGTACAGGTGGTCCGGGTTTAATTCCCAATGGGAGTGCATTTTGGCGTTCACTCAGCGTCGTGACTATAGTGCTCTCAAACGGATCGGGTTGACCCGACCCGACCCGACTCGGATCGGGTCAGCTCGGGTGGGGTTACGGGTCAGGTCGGGATGTCGGGTCGGGTCAGTCAGGTCAACTCGGGTCGGGTTGTCGGGTCGGGTCAGTCGGGTCAGCTCGGGGCGGGTTGTCGGGTCGGGTCAATCGGGTCAGCTCGGGTCCGGTTGTCGGGTCGGATCAACCGGGTCAGCTCGGTTCAGGTTGTCGGGTCAGGTCAATCAGGTCGGTTCACGGTTCGGGTCAGTCGGGTCGGGTCGGGTCGGTCAATTCGGGTCACGGGTCGGGTCGGGTCGGTCTTCAACCCGACCCGACAAGACCCGTTGAGAGCACTAGTCGATAGACGTGGACACTAGCACCACTGTTGGCGTAACAATCGATATTACTGATTGGTAGATTCGTAGACCAATGCCAATTGCTACAGGTTAATCTACGACTTTGCCACATAGTAAACATTTTTTGATTCCTTGTTGTCTCTGAAGGCGAGCCCAGAGGGTATACCGTTATATAGCATTTTCCTGTATAATAGTCCTATGTTACCCGTGTCCGCCATTTTAGAACACAAAATTCAATATAAATGTGAGAAAAATATTTCAAAGGGCTAAAGAGATTTATTTTTGAAAGAAAAACGTTAGTCCGTTGCCATAGAAACCGCCGTTTCCAGGGCAACAGATCCTGTCACGGTTAGCCAATATTGAAAGTAAACGAAGAAAAGAGAGCTAATGTAGAGGAGTCGCTACAAATTAATCCTCTTTTACGAGGACGATTTACGAAACATCATCTACTAATTGAAGTCATGATTATTTTCCAATACAGTAAATTTCAATAAACTTTCTTGTTATCGTTAATTACTCCATATCGGACTCCCGAAGAAAACTCATCGAAACAACTTATTGACCGTGCAAATAGCGACTACTCTGTCATGACTCCGTTTTCTTTCATTCAGAAATAGGAAAGAAAGAAAAGAAAGTAGAAGGGTAAAAGAAGGAGGTAGGAAAAGAAGAAAGAAAAGAAATAGGGTATTTTAATGATAAACAGATTACTGGATAATTCCGGAAATATAGTAAAAGGTCGGGAAAGTCGTTGAAAGATGAATCATTCTAAATGTTATTAACGACTAATCAATTTTGGAATGCTTCGAAATAGACACATGTTCCCTCATACCACCCAGACCTAGCTCCAGGCACCACGATCATGGGGTTGCCCAGACCTAGACCTGGGAATGAGAAAAGTGAAATTTAATTCTTTGTACTGTTATTCCAACCGGTAATTGATTTCCATCCAGCATCTGGACTCTGTTCTCTAGGATCGACCACACACATGAATTAGCCAGGGAAAAAAAAAACCAAACTTATTAACTCAATATAAATTTATGTATCGTATCAATAAGAATTTCAACCTCCTGGAAGAAAGATGTCGTATTTAGGCTCATCCTGCTATTTTTGTTTCACTCCTAGAGCCGATTTAAACCATTAGTAGCGGTCCTTCATGACCTAGGTTATTTACCTTAACACATATATTAAAACATGTCACATATATTACAGATGTTAATATGACAAAGGATATCACTAAAATTACCTAAATTAAATCTATCATGCATTCACACGCTCACTCACTCAGGACAGTGTATATATGTTTAAAGGAAAATCGACTAACTACAAAGATACAAATAGTTTATTACATCCATAGTGAAAAGAAAAGACAAACAGATAATTATGAAGAAAATATTACAAGCACAAGTTATTGGTTATATATTAATAGAGTACATAGTGTTATATTCTAGTAAATTTTTGTATATTCAATCATCTTGACAAATAAAAAAAAAATAATTACATGTATTATATCTTAGGCATGCTAAACAAAATTATGATTTGCGACATACGCAAAGAGACACTTATTTCACTTTTTTAAAAAAAAAAATTGGACAAAGAGGAAAGAAAGAAAAAAAACTTTTAGGTGCATTAAAACTTGTATGAGTCTCTACCTCACATTGAGAAATGAAATATCAATAATTTTGAGCGTTCAAATCACAAATCACGCACTACTCGTAGTGTCCAGAACATTTCGCTCCATTTGACTTAGTTTGTGGTCATTTATATATCTATATATATATATCTAACTATCGGTTTACAAAAACCATTCATCATTTATATTTGGTTCGTAACTCGTCACAGTTTATGTCTACGATCACACATTACGACGCTTTACCCATCTAGGGACCTTAAGAAAACAACTTTCACCAGAGGATGTTTCTCCTCTTAGACGGTCCATTTCCAAACTTATTAATTGGATAGTTTTAAGTTATTTATTTAACACAGGGACACGTTATGAGGCCTTTCCTTAGGATCACTTTCGTATATATTTGTATATGATTCGGATTTTAAAAAACGATCTCCCGCAGGTGTACGGAGTATGAAGGTTTAAATTGAGGATAAAAAAAAAACTGGTCAAGTCACATGATACATATGAAGGTGAGAAGGATTCACGGTGCACTTTCCACAATGGCTTTAGGTTGGTAGTTCAGGGTTAATATTCGTTGTGATATGAGTTACGTTTTGACCTGCCGTTACTTTTCAATACATGCCATTACATAATTACAGAAGTTGTCATTTACATTTATTCAAAATAAAAGGAAAATTACTTAAGTGCACGGCGGTATTCTTAACAAAATCTACATTCTTACATTCGTCGGAGAACTCACTGGTAACTATAGCAACCAATACACGTTTAGGGGGACAGACACGAGCGCTCTTACATATATTCATAATACATTTAATATCATACTTTTACTTTAAAATCATATTCACATATTAAGTACATATACATTTCGACGTATTCATTTCTCTCTCTCTATATATATATATATTTATATTCAATAAATGCGCACACATTTAAATTAATCACCCCAATAATAAAATTTTTTACAAGGTTGCAAACATTGTCCCAAAACAAATGACTTCCGACATTACATATGAAAAAGAAAATCGCTTTTCTACCTGATACCGCGCATCTATAAAATTTTTCACTTTTATATATTCAATTCGTGCTTAAATCATGGAGGAAAAAAAACTTTGGAAGGCAGGCACGTAACACAGAGCATTTCTAAAGATATAACTAGATAACCTAAAATACAATTTCTGGGCCCAGACCAACTACAAGGTAATCGAAAACCAAAACAGAAAAGAAAGTGACCAATGGATTAAAAAAAAAACTTAAAAGGGACGACGGTGAAAGAACGTAATTTAAGTGTCGTCAACTACGAAGTCTTTGTTCATTTCGGCGATAGGTCAAAATGTGATGGAGGACCCAATCATTATCTACTCCATTCATGAATCGTGTCTTGCAACGTCTCAGCTGGTAATTTCAGATCAGAGTTGTACGTTAAATAAATCGTAAGTAACAAGTTCAAAATCTTGGGGGGGGGAAGGTTGAAAATTAAAAAAGAAATATATAAATCTCGAAGTAAGAAGGAAGAAAGAGACAAGAGAGAGAAAGCGGCGCCAACGAAAGAAGAAAGATTAAAGTACTACTCACTACACAGAAGAGTGATCGAATTTAAATATATAACAACTCATAGCCAAAATATTCACATATGCCGAAAGAGGGTGGTTTACTTAATTACGTAAACTAGGAGGGAGTCCCTGCTGCCAAGGATGCAAGTTCTGTGTCCATCAGATCCCAATCCCACAAGAATTTGCTTGTAAGATTGAAATCCGATCCCCGTATCCGGCCCAGACCAGCAGGATAAAAGGAGAGGGGGAAGGGACCGGGTAACTGAGTCCCCAATTTTGAAATCTCTAAGTAAGAAAAAAAACATTCGACCCCTCAGAAGAACTAAGGAGGTTCTAGGACAGTAATGAAACTAGAGTAATAGCTAAGATATCCCTGATTAGTGATTTGCCAAAATAAAAAAAAAAAATTAAATAAACTGAATTTCGGATCGGTGATTTCTATGGCCAAACCTCACCGATAGCTACCCTGCGCAGACACGCCACAGTCTGGGATGTCGTTAATTTCCCTCGTCTAATTAAACTAAGAAAAGAAATGAAAATACTTAAAGGGACTAGGGGTCGACATCCGGGTACGCGATAATAAATTTCAATAATTAATTGTTTTGATTCTGTAACCCTGTCAGAGCTGTCGCCTCCATGAACATTGTAAGCTAGCCCGAGTAGGTGACGTGAAGGAAAAAAAATCTCACGGAGCAGGATATTCTATTTTAAAAACCGACCAGAAGATATGATTCACTACAGCCCTGTTGTATAACTACTATTTTCTTTTCATAATTTATTATTCAATATGTCTAGTCAACGATTATATTATGCTACCCCTTCTATCAGATGGTATTACTATGGTTGATTATTATTATAACACATTAAACTACAAAGTATTACCATAGTCCGACTATATATATCGCCCTCCGGTCCGCGTGATATTATGGTGCAGGGGTCAGAACTTGAGATGTTTGTAGCTACACGTATCTATTCAATATATATATATATCAACACGCGGCGAAGTATTCACTGGGCTACTATACATTTAACTATATGGGTGTCCTATATTCTATATTCATTTACTACAATATTCATACACTTTATATTCATATTCACATTAATATTCATTTGCCACGACGCTATATTCTACAAACACCCTGTTTCCTCTATCTACGCCCAGCCTATTTACACATTTCATCATAACACTTTAAAATCTATAGTCACTACAAACATTTCCCATTCCGATCACCGCACGACAACCTCACTCGAACCCAAGACTCTTTCATCCCACACACAATACTATGTAATACTCGGTAGCTTTATTAAGAACGAAAAAAAAATCCTACGTATGTTCACTGAAAATAGAATTATCCGCGATAATATTTAATGTTTATAAAATTTTGCAGTAACAATGAACTGCTGCAGCCACGAAGAAAAATGAACATCTAATATAATTCCAAAGCGAAGAACTAGCATCATATCGCCCGACTTCTGTTAAAGATTTACGTATAGTTTATTTATTTAAATATTTCGATTTCTAGACTATGCAGAATGTTGAAACTTTCAGAATATATTAATTTTGGGTCACTTGACCTAACTGTACATTCATATGGGCTGTGAATTCTACCTTCTAGGTTTTATTTCGGAAAGAAAGGTCAATTTCATGAAAACTAAATCACTAAGCACCGCGACGGAAGAATGGCGGTTAGTACTGACTTTTGACACTAGGGCTAGCGACGATATAATCAACCCTTGAACAACTGAATGTGACCTTGTACACGGAATTATTATACTATATTACTTCACTTTTGAATATTGTGTATGAGTTCACTTAATGACGGAATAATAAAAATATCGCATAGTAAATACTACACTGTCCATATTTAATTATCTCACACACTCTTTCATCACTTAACTACCACAATTACTAGTACTAGAACATGTTTCTACATTACGAACACATACATGCCACATTCATACTACACACTACATTAATACATGTTATACTAATAAATATATACAGAAAACATTCATATTTTACCATGTTAAATCGGCTCGAAAGGAAAAGGGGAAGAAAGGAACAGGGCCAACTGGCCCTGTATTCACTGAATCACATTCTTAACTGTTTAATCAATGCCCCCGAGGGGACATATCCAAGTATTAGCTAACAATAGGACCCCTGCCCTGAAGGGGCAGGAACCCGGAACAAACTACATGTTCAACTCATTCCGCTGGAAGCCGTACTCCCAATTTGGGAGTCAGATAGGAGCCCTCTGCTTAATTTACACGTACATGCTGATTACTATACTAACTACAACAGAATTAAGTGCCGCCATGTATGTTAAAAAAAAAAAAGAAATCACATCCACTATATACACGAACACAAACGGTAGTGGGGCAGGTCTTACGTAACTAGGAAAGGAATAATTTTAAGGATAAAGTATTTTACGGGGAAAACACCACTTTCCGAAACTATTTGTGGATTCCTAGGAATAACTCGCGAGCTGATGCACTTCACAAACCTGTCCACTATTAATTATATCAGCAAAATATGGCGTTACCGAGTTGACTTCCTATTTCTGCTCTACAATCCGGTTTTTTACTATAAAAATTGGCAAATTTATGGCTCCTTAGCTTCCTGCTTGGTAGTTATTCAACTATTATCTTATTTTACCTTTTACTGCAGCTTTTCCAGCTAATTTTTGACTTTTATATGCTGGCAGATCCTACTCCGGCGTCTTCAGCGGAATTCTTGCAAGGAATGGAATAATTGCGCCCTAATATCATAGCGTGGGTTTATCAGCCAATCAAAACTAAGCATTTTGGCGGTGGGGCTTTGAAACGAATAAAATTTGGTAAAATCTGGATTAAACTAGATTTTAGAAGGACCTAGGTATCTAAAAGAGAGGTGAAGGGTGGTCCTGAAAATTCTGTCGAATTTTAGATTGGTTATTTGATCTGGAAAGTTCCGTCCAATAGTGGATCTATATTTTCAGATGGCACTGACACCGTAAGCATTGTAATAATCCATTTACATATCCATATACAAAACTTATAACTAATTTAAAATATAAATAAAGATATTGATTCCCAAAACTATAATCCGTAATAATTTTTTTTTACAGTTTTCCATGTTAATTTGAAATAGAATAACGAACAATATTACGAATTATATGAACAGCCAGAAATTTTTTGTTAAACATCAAGTACAGTCGGTGCAAAAAATTTCGGGCACCCTCCTGTTAAGAACATAATATCATTAGACTGTAATGGCATATTACAGTTCCCCGGCGTCGTTAAAAAAAATTTTGTTTGAATAACAAAATTTTGTTGAATAGAGTTAACATGTATTAATACTAATAAACTAACTACTCACTCATACTCTCATACACTCAAATGAGACAGTGTAACATTCACTTTGGGTATTGAGATAGAAGTTCCCGTTTTTTGTCCTCGGTACAGTTGAAAAGCTTAAGATTCTGGAAATTGTGAGTTCCGATACTTTCACCTTTTAGATTGTGTAATACAGCGCAATTTTTCAATAATTTAACTGCTAAAAACGGGCCGGTATAGACTTTCATCCATTTTGCTGACTCATGCTTTATAAGTGAGGATAAGTTATGCAGTTTCAACATCGCTAATTGCCCTTCTTGCAGATTTATAGCGTTTGACGACTGTTTAGCATGACTTTTTAATTTTACCTCTACTTCAGCGTATCGGAAACGGTTATCTATGGAATCTAACTCTTTGGGCCATGGGAACACTTTCCTATAGCTATCAACGGCAGAATAACTAAGAAAGCGTTCCGCAGGCGTACAGCCAATACTGGAACAATATGAATTATTTAGGAGATCCTGAATTTTGACTAAGTACTTGTGCCAAGTGGTTTGATCCTCATGACACCATAATCTAACTAACCTATTGAGTTCTTTATGGCTACGTTCTGTAACGCCGTTAGCCTGCGGGGAATAACTGGAAGTTTTCTTATGTTTAATTTTGTATTTGTTACAAAAGTCCTGCCATAACTTAGATTGGAACTGTGGTCCTTTATCGGATAAGAATTCCTGTGGGTAAGGCAATAGATGAAAGTATCGTCTCTCTAATACTGTGATTATTTCCTTAGTATGAGCCTTTTTCAGTGGAAGGAAAGTAACGAAACGAGAATAAATATCTGTTAGAGATAAAATATAATAATATCCCTGACTGGGTGGCAATTTTCCAATAAGGTCCACCCCCAGAGTCTCATGGGGTACGGTCGCTTGGATATGATATTCTTGCTTAGCTATAGCACGGTTTGTAAACTTTGTTTCGGCACATTCTATGCAATTTCGTATGAAGATTTTAATCGTGGTTTTTTGATTCTTCCAATAAAATATAGCTCGACAAAAACGATAACACTTTTGAACTCCAAAGTGACCGGTAGAATGGACAACACTGATAATTTGGGGTATACAACTCTGCGGTATCACTAAGAGCCATTTCTGAATACGCAAAGGTTTGATATAAATTAACCCACAGTACATTGTTACTCTGTCCAGATTACGGTTGTTTTCATATTGCTTTAACAGGTTCTTACATAATTCATCTGTTATTTGATTTTCTCGAATAAAGTCTAGATTAATATCAGCATCCTGCGTTTTGGTTAAAAAATGAACATAATGTGTTTCGGGCTCAAGCAATACCTCAGGTGGGTATCTACTAATTGTGTCGGCTACAAAATTTTCTCTGCCTGGACAGTGTTGAAAAATTAAATCAAATTTCTGCAGTTTCAATAGAATACGGGTGGTTCGTGGCTCAAGGTTCTTTTGGGTGAATGCATGTGTGACTGCCGCGTTATCTGTATGGACATAAGTAGTACGACCCATGATATACTGCTCAAAATGTTCACAGAGGAACAGGACTGACAGGAGTTCCAGCTGAGATATTGAAAGAGACAACTCATAGGGTTTCACCCGTCGACTGGCATATCCAATGACGTTAGGATTATCTTTATCTGAAGGATATTGTGCAAGTAGGCCAGCCAAATTTTCCATGCAGGCATCACTATGGATGTGAAAAGGCAAGGAGAAATCTGGCTGACTTAATGCAGGTGGATTACTAAGAAGAGTTCTCAATTTATTGAACGTTTCCGAGGCTTCGTTATTCAGTACGAATTTCTGATCCTTTTTCAGGAGTTGATACAGATTAGCAGTGAGACCAGAAAAGTTTGGGATGAATTTTCGCCTCCATCCTATAAGCCCTAAAAACTTCTGTAATGCTTTCTTGGATTTCGGTACTGGAAAACAACGAATTGGCTCATTGAGTCGAGGGTCAACCCTTATTGTTCTGCCACTAATTATATGTCCTAAAAATTTGATTTCCCGTGCAAAGAACTTACATTTCTTGAAATTTAATGAAAAATTTGCTTGTTTAAAGATTTCGAAAGTTCTCTCTAAATGAACCAAATGCTCTTCTTCCGTAGTTGATTTTACTAGTACATCGTCTAAGTACAAAATAACAAAAGAACGGGTCGAGTCATTAAACAATTTTGTCATTACTGATTGGAATACGGCAGGACTACTTTTCAGCCCCTGTGGCAGAACAGTAAGGCAATATTGTCTTCCCTTGTATACAAAACTTGTGCATTGGTAAGAGTCTGGGTGTAAACTGATCCCATAATATGCACTTGACGCGTCAAACGACGAAAACCACATTGCCTGCGAAACACGGTGTAGTAACTCATTGATAGGTTCTACCTGCACCTGTGGAGATATAATTTTTGAGTTGGTAGCCCTCAGATCTAAAACTGGACGTACACCGCCAGAGGCCTTCCGGACGACATGAATAGGATTTCGATATGGAGACATTTGTTCTATTGCTATCCCCAACCGTAACCATTTATTCAACTCTGCTTCAAACTCAGGTTGTATAGCCTGAGGAACGGAATAACATGGTCCAACAACTGGTTCTTTATCCTTCAACTGTATTTTATAGGGAGGCGCGTTAACGCGGCGTGGGTACTCAGAGAAAAGAGAACGGTACTTTATTAATAGTTTCCGAAGACCTGATTTAATCGGTGATGGTAAGTCATCCCGAGTGGCAATATATGAATCAATCTCTTGTTCCGAGACATTGCATTCGGTGCCCAGGAGTGGATCCAGCTGATCTCCCCTGTTAACCCCTCCCTTGTGGAGAGGTGTCACTGCACAGGCAGCTTGACAATTTAAACTGGGGTCAAGCATGGGTTGATCCACCACCGGCCATCCTGATTCACCGATTGCAATCTCTTCTACTGGTAATTTCACTAGCATTATGTTCGGTCGATCCGTAGGAACGACAACAGTGTTTCCTAAACTATCTTTCATTCTAATCTCTTTCTTTTCACGGTCAATGATACAATGGAATTTGTCCAGAAACGGACATCCCAGTATTAGGTCCGTTCGCAAATATTTTATGACGAAGATGGCTATTTCGAATATATGATTTTGTATGTTTAGGTTAAAATTTTGAACGCCCTGAACCGAAAAACTCTTTTTTCCAGCGAAAGCGCCAAGTGTAAGGCCCGTGTATGGTGTCAATTTAGCGGATGGAAACCGTTGCTTTAATTTTTTCCACACCTCCCAGTCCATTAGGCAGAGCTCCGAGCCACTATCGATTGTAGCGACAAGTTCAACGCCGCCGATACTTCCTCGTAGGCTGGGAGAGGTAGAAAAATAGCGTTCTTCACTTGAAGCAAAGGGTTCCTCATCTATAACGAATTTTATAACAAATTGTAACGAGTCCCGAAATGATAAATTTTGTGTCCACAAATTAGATTTACATTCGTGGTCGGTCTGGTTTTTCAAAATAATGGGGTATATTTTCCCGCAACTATCCTCCCCCATTTCACCAGGTAGTTGCGGAATTAGTTTGTCGATTTGACAGCGGTCTCGCGACTATCAATCCCTCGAGTGGCTAGAATTCCATTTCCGCCATTAGTTTGTATTTGCGAAGGGGCAGAACTCTGAGATCTGTTTGCACTATTATTATTAACATTACTGCCTTGACCATTACCGTTTTCTCTTCTCCGGTACACCCCGTTAAAGTTCCTCCTATTATCGTCCCTATTCGGGTTCGATTCCCCCATTGTGCGGTCATAGGGGCGATAACCCCGGCGATTGTTAAACATCGGTCGGTTGCGGTACAGCCGTCGACCATTATATTGATTGCTTTCTGAGCCACTCCCACTCGGATAACGAGATCCAGCTTGGGTGTAACTCAGAAAGTCCGTTTGGCAACTAGCCGTTGCCTTGCTTTTCACGGGTTTCACAACTTTCGCTTGTCGGGCGAAATACCTCTTTGGTGGGCCTCCAGTTTCTTTCCCACACAGGGCAGCTAGGCGTGACGTAACTTCTCGCACCGTTTGGCACAAATGGGAAGCAATAGCCCGCGACTCATCTGGTGGAAGAGCGTTCACTATAATGTCTACTAGTTCGGCTTGCGATGGATTTTCAGCGATCTGGTAGTACAATTCTATGATCTTCCAAGCATAGTCCAAAAGGGACCCATACTTGGCTCGATCATACCTTAAAGATTGAAGGTTGCGTTTTTGAAGCCTTTCTATATGCTCATTGCAATATTCTTCCTTCAAAAGGATCAGAAAATCGCCAAATGTATGGATGCTGTATTTAATAGAGGCAAACCACGCGCCTGATGCTGCAATTAAAAGTTTCTCAACTATTTGCAAGCGTTCTCTATCAGTCAACCGATACATTTCCAAGCACTGCTGCAATCTACGCAGGAAAACACGAGGCTGTCCATTGGTGATATTCCCATCAAACGTGGGAAAACGTTCGATGTCCCTCAACGAAACCTTGGAACCCATACTAACATAAGCAGGGGAATAGTTAGTGGGAATTAACATATTATCTTGCACAATCGGAGTAGTCACCGGATTTACCACCGACGACGTCGTAGCGGTGTTATAATTACCCATATAATTAAAAGGGATTCTGTTGGTCGTATTGAATATGTTGGGCTCCATCCCCGGACCAATCGCACCCGTGAACAACGACTCAGAATGGTACCCATCTCCTCTTCCCGGCAACACGCTATGTGATTGTATACCTCCATGTAAGGAGGGAGCACTCACGCTAGTGACCGTAGTCGTCACAACACTCGACTGATTCGGCACACTATTGGAATTGAACCACGACTTTAGTTCTGACCGATGCATGGGGTAGTGCATCGCAATATCCCGTGCATCACCTGACATCGGATTTTCTTTTCCTGCGCTACAGGTAGTTGTTATAGCAGGTAATATTTCCGGGGAATCGCTACCGGGGAAAGGATAGGCTACCTCTGATTTTTCGCGACTTGGTTTCGTTATTTCTTTTTGAATATTTACTATTTCGTCCTGAATTTTTAAAATTTTTTGGTCAGTTGCTTCCCGTTTGGTTTCCAGTGATAAATTTGATAAAGTTGACTTTAAATTATCAATTTCAGCCTGCTGTGTTTCTAGTTTATTGTTGACCTTATGTAATTTGGTATCTATTCGTTCAAATTCTGAATTTACATGATCGAATTTACCCTCAGTCTCCTGTTGAAGTTGCTTTATAGATTGCTGAGCCTCGCATCTGACCAGGTCAATTTCAGTAGACATTTGCTCCCTCAATGTGGTTATTGAGGAAGCAAAGTCCGAACATATGTTGTCTATTTTCTGGGTTAGTACCTCGAATCGAGATTCGGTTTCTCGGTTCGAGGTGTCAAATTTCTCATTTATTTCGCGTCTCATTTCCAGGCTATTCTTATCTATTTTTTCATTTATTTCGCGTCTCATTTCCCGGCTATTTTCATTCATTTCATACCTCATCTGTTGATTATCCCGATCTATTTTTTGTAACATCTGTTGTAATGAAAGGAGGAGAGTGTCATTATTAGATGACACAGTCTTCCTTTGCTCTTCTTTGGTTTTATCACCATTCAGGTTTTCCGGTAAATCACCAATTGAATCCCCATTTCTTTCATCATCATCGAGGTCAGATATCTCCACTGGAGATATTTGGCGTCGGTTCTTCGGGGTACTATACCCTCGCTCCCCGTCTGAATCGGGATGTTCAATTTCTTTCTCAGAGGATAGACTCATGGGTTCACGCGACTGGTGGAGCTTTCCCTCACATTCTTTACAGTATTTAATTATCTCACCAGCCTGGACCTTTTCTGCATTTTCAGCAGTATCCTCTAAATTGGTACAACTGAAATGAATCCATTTCAGCCCACACTCGTGACACCTCACTAGCCTACGGGAGACGCGAGCTTTTTTTTCTCATTAATGTCTAACGTACATTGTGTACATGAGACTTCCGCGTTCTCGTGTGATACGACAACTTCTCTATTGGTTGCCATAGCTTCCGTACAAAAAGGACACAATATAAACACACATGCAATTATATACTTATAAACTAACAATACTTATTAATCAGGTACTATTCATAAATTAAGGGACTCCTATCTAATTCCCTCCTTGGGTCAACTTTCAGCATTTTCAAATTTTTAGAATTCAAACTTTGACAGATTCCTTCATTTCCCCCTTTCTATAGAGAGAGACAAAGATAGCCGAACAGCCAACGACTATAATTATTTAATCTCACTATGACCATTTTTAATTATTCACCCTTTTGTGGCCAAGTCAATATGTGCTCGATCCTAAACAGTGTTTAATAAATAATTTCAGATTCGTTACCAGGGAAAACAATTGTTTCCATGGTAACTGTCCTAAGTCAACGGTCGCCAATATTGAAAGAAAAACGTTAGTCCGTTGCCATAGAAACCGCCGTTTCCAGGGCAACAGATCCTGTCACGGTTAGCCAATATTGAAAGTAAACGAAGAAAAGAGAGCTAATGTAGAGGAGTCGCTACAAATTAATCCTCTTTTACGAGGACGATTTACGAAACATCATCTACTAATTGAAGTCATGATTATTTTCCAATACAGTAAATTTCAATAAACTTTCTTGTTATCGTTAATTACTCCATATCGGACTCCCGAAGAAAACTCATCGAAACAACTTATTGACCGTGCAAATAGCGACTACTCTGTCATGACTCCGTTTTCTTTCATTCAGAAATAGGAAAGAAAGAAAAGAAAGTAGAAGGGTAAAAGAAGGAGGTAGGAAAAGAAGAAAGAAAAGAAATAGGGTATTTTAATGATAAACAGATTACTGGATAATTCCGGAAATATAGTAAAAGGTCGGGAAAGTCGTTGAAAGATGAATCATTCTAAATGTTATTAACGACTAATCAATTTTGGAATGCTTCGAAATAGACACATGTTCCCTCATACCACCCAGACCTAGCTCCAGGCACCACGATCATGGGGTTGCCCAGACCTAGACCTGGGAATGAGAAAAGTGAAATTTAATTCTTTGTACTGTTATTCCAACCGGTAATTGATTTCCATCCAGCATCTGGACTCTGTTCTCTAGGATCGACCACACACATGAATTAGCCAGGGAAAAAAAAAACCAAACTTATTAACTCAATATAAATTTATGTATCGTATCAATAAGAATTTCAACCTCCTGGAAGAAAGATGTCGTATTTAGGCTCATCCTGCTATTTTTGTTTCACTCCTAGAGCCGATTTAAACCATTAGTAGCGGTCCTTCATGACCTAGGTTATTTACCTTAACACATATATTAAAACATGTCACATATATTACAGATGTTAATATGACAAAGGATATCACTAAAATTACCTAAATTAAATCTATCATGCATTCACACGCTCACTCACTCAGGACAGTGTATATATGTTTAAAGGAAAATCGACTAACTACAAAGATACAAATAGTTTATTACATCCATAGTGAAAAGAAAAGACAAACAGATAATTATGAAGAAAATATTACAAGCACAAGTTATTGGTTATATATTAATAGAGTACATAGTGTTATATTCTAGTAAATTTTTGTATATTCAATCATCTTGACAAATAAAAAAAAAATAATTACATGTATTATATCTTAGGCATGCTAAACAAAATTATGATTTGCGACATACGCAAAGAGACACTTATTTCACTTTTTTTAAAAAAAAAATTGGACAAAGAGGAAAGAAAGAAAAAAACTTTTAGGTGCATTAAAACTTGTATGAGTCTCTACCTCACATTGAGAAATGAAATATCAATAATTTTGAGCGTTCAAATCACAAATCACGCACTACTCGTAGTGTCCAGAACATTTCGCTCCATTTGACTTAGTTTGTGGTCATTTATATATCTATATATATATCTAACTATCGGTTTACAAAAACCATTCATCATTTATATTTGGTTCGTAACTCGTCACAGTTTATGTCTACGATCACACATTACGACGCTTTACCCATCTAGGGACCTTAAGAAAACAACTTTCACCAGAGGATGTTTCTCCTCTTAGACGGTCCATTTCCAAACTTATTAATTGGATAGTTTTAAGTTATTTATTTAACACAGGGACACGTTATGAGGCCTTTCCTTAGGATCACTTTCGTATATATTTGTATATGATTCGGATTTTAAAAAACGATCTCCCGCAGGTGTACGGAGTATGAAGGTTTAAATTGAGGATAAAAAAAACTGGTCAAGTCACAGGATACATATGAAGGTGAGAAGGATTCACGGTGCACTTTCCACAATGGCTTTAGGTTGGTAGTTCAGGGTTAATATTCGTTGTGATATGAGTTACGTTTTGACCTGCCGTTACTTTTCAATACATGCCATTACATAATTACAGAAGTTGTCATTTACATTTATTCAAAATAAAAGGAAAATTACTTAAGTGCACGGCGGTATTCTTAACAAAATCTACATTCTTACATTCGTCGGAGAACTCACTGGTAACTATAGCAACCAATACACGTTTAGGGGGACAGACACGAGCGCTCTTACATATATTCATAATACATTTAATATCATACTTTTACTTTAAAATCATATTCACATATTAAGTACATATACATTTCGACGTATTCATTTCTCTCTCTATATATATATATATATTTATATTCAATAAATGCGCACACATTTAAATTAATCACCCCAATAATAAAATTTTTTACAAGGTTGCAAACATTGTCCCAAAACAAATGACTTCCGACATTACATATGAAAAAGAAAATCGCTTTTCTACCTGATACCGCGCATCTATAAAATTTTTCACTTTTATATATTCAATTCGTGCTTAAATCATGGAGGAAAAAAAAACTTTGGAAGGCAGGCACGTAACACAGAGCATTTCTAAAGATATAACTAGATAACCTAAAATACAATTTCTGGGCCCAGACCAACTACAAGGTAATCGAAAACCAAAACAGAAAAGAAAGTGACCAATGGATTAAAAAAAACTTAAAAGGGACGACGGTGAAAGAACGTAATTTAAGTGTCGTCAACTACGAAGTCTTTGTTCATTTCGGCGATAGGTCAAAATGTGATGGAGGACCCAATCATTATCTACTCCATTCATGAATCGTGTCTTGCAACGTCTCAGCTGGTAATTTCAGATCAGAGTTGTACGTTAAATAAATCGTAAGTAACAAGTTCAAAATCTTGGGGGGGGGGAAGGTTGAAAATTAAAAAAGAAATATATAAATCTCGAAGAAGGAAGAAAGAGACAAGAGAGAGAAAGCGGCGCCAACGAAAGAAGAAAGATTAAAGTACTACTCACTACACAGAGGAGTGATCGAATTTAAATATATAACAACTCATAGCCAAAATATTCACATATGCCGAAAGAG
The DNA here is from genome assembly GCF_964235325.1 of Thermobia domestica. Taxonomy (NCBI): domain Eukaryota; kingdom Metazoa; phylum Arthropoda; class Insecta; order Zygentoma; family Lepismatidae; genus Thermobia; species Thermobia domestica. The sequence continues at coordinate 83,826,616 of NC_137464.1, read as the reverse complement.
GGTGGTTTACTTAATTACGTAAACTAGGAGGGAGTCCCTGCTGCCAAGGATGCAAGTTCTGTGTCCATCAGATCCCAATCCCACAAGAATTTGCTTGTAAGATTGAAATCCGATCCCCGTATCCGGCCCAGACCAGCAGGATAAAAGGAGAGGGGGAAGGGACCGGGTAACTGAGTCCCCAATTTTGAAATCTCTAAGTAAGAAAAAAAAACATTCGACCCCTCAGAAGAACTAAGGAGGTTCTAGGACAGTAATGAAACTAGAGTAATAGCTAAGATATCCCTGATTAGTGATTTGCCAAAATAAAAAAAAATTAAATAAACTGAATTTCGGATCGGTGATTTCTATGGCCAAACCTCACCGATAGCTACCCTGCGCAGACACGCCACAGTCTGGGATGTCGTTAATTTCCCTCGTCTAATTAAACTAAGAAAAGAAATGAAAATACTTAAAGGGACTAGGGGTCGACATCCGGGTACGCGATAATAAATTTCAATAATTAATTGTTTTGATTCTGTAACCCTGTCAGAGCTGTCGCCTCCATGAACATTGTAAGCTAGCCCGAGTAGGTGACGTGAAGGAAAAAAAAATCTCACGGAGCAGGATATTCTATTTTAAAAACCGACCAGAAGATATGATTCACTACAGCCCTGTTGTATAACTACTATTTTCTTTTCATAATTTATTATTCAATATGTCTAGTCAACGATTATATGATGCTACCCCTTCTATCAGATGGTATTACTATGGTTGATTATTATTATAACACATTAAACTACAAAGTATTACCATAGTCCGACTATATATATCGCCCTCCGGTCCGCGTGATATTATGGTGCAGGGGTCAGAACTTGAGATGTTTGTAGCTACACGTATCTATTCAATATATATATATATCAACACGCGGCGAAGTATTCACTGGGCTACTATACATTTAACTATATGGGTGTCCTATATTCTATATTCATTTACTACAATATTCATACACTTTATATTCATATTCACATTAATATTCATTTGCCACGACGCTATATTCTACAAACACCCTGTTTCCTCTATCTACGCCCAGCCTATTTACACATTTCATCATAACACTTTAAAATCTATAGTCACTACAAACATTTCCCATTCCGATCACCGCACGACAACCTCACTCGAACCCAAGACTCTTTCATCCCACACACAATACTATGTAATACTCGGTAGCTTTATTAAGAACGAAAAAAAAAATCCTACGTATGTTCACTGAAAATAGAATTATCCGCGATAATATTTAATGTTTATAAAATTTTGCAGTAACAATGAACTGCTGCAGCCACGAAGAAAAATGAACATCTAATATAATTCCAATGCGAAGAACTAGCATCATATCGCCCGACTTCTGTTAAAGATTTACGTATAGTTTATTTATTTAAATATTTCGATTTCTAGACTATGCAGAATGTTGAAACTTTCAGAATATATTAATTTTGGGTCACTTGACCTAACTGTACATTCATATGGGCTGTGAATTCTACCTTCTAGGTTTTATTTCGGAAAGAAAGGTCAATTTCATGAAAACTAAATCACTAAGCACCGCGACGGAAGAATGGCGGTTAGTACTGACTTTTGACACTAGGGCTAGCGACGATATAATCAACCCTTGAACAACTGAATGTGACCTTGTACACGGAATTATTATACTATATTACGTTCACTTTTGAATATTGTGTATGAGTTCACTTAATGACGGAATAATAAAAATATCGCATAGTAAATACTACACTGTCCATATTTAATTGTCTCACACACTCTTTCATCACTTAACTACCACAATTACTAGTACTAGAACATGTTTCTACATTACGAACACATACATGCCACATTCATACTACACACTACATTAATACATGTTATACTAATAAATATATACAGAAAACATTCATATTTTACCATGTTAAATCGGCTCGAAAGGAAAAGGGGAAGAAAGGAACAGGGCCAACTGGCCCTGTATTCACTGAATTACATTCTTAACTGTTTAATCAATGCCCCCGAGGGGACATATCGAAGTATTAGCTAACAATAGGACCCCTGCCCTGAAGGGGCAGGAACCCGGAACAAACTACATGTTCAACTCATTCCGCTGGAAGCCGTACTCCCAATTTGGGAGTCAGATAGGAGCCCTCTGCTTAATTTACACGTACATGCTGATTACTATACTAACTACAACAGAATTAAGTGCCGCCATGTATGTTAAAAAAAAAAAAAAAGAAATCACATCCACTATATACACGAACACAAACGGTAGTGGGGCAGGTCTTACGTAACTAGGAAAGGAATAATTTTAAGGATAAAGTATTTTACGGGGAAAACACCACTTTCCGAAACTATTTGTGGATTCCTAGGAATAACTCGCAAGCTGATGCACTTCACAAACCTGTCCACTATTAATTATATCAGCAAAACATGGCTTTACCGAGTTGACTTCCTATTTCTGCTCTACAATCCGGTTTTTTACTATAAAAATTGGCAAATTTATGGCTCCTTAGCTTCCTGCTTGGTAGTTATTCAACTATTATCTTATTTTACCTTTTACTGCAGCTTTTCCAGCTAATTTTTGACTTTTATATGCTGGCAGATCCTACTCCGGCGTCTTCAGCGGAATTCTTGCAAGGAATGGAATAATTGCGCCCTAATATCATAGCGTGGGTTTATCAGCCAATCAAAACTAAGCATTTTGGCGGTGGGGCTTTGAAACGAATAAAATTTGGTAAAATCTGGATTAAACTAGATTTTAGAAGGACCTAGGTATCTAAAAGAGAGGTGAAGGGTGGTCCTGAAAATTCTGTCGAATTTTAGATTGGTTATTTGATCTGGAAAGTTCCGTCCAATAGTGGATCTATATTTTCAGATAGCACTGACACCGTAAGCATTGTAATAATCCATTTACATATCCATATACAAAACTTATAACTAATTTAAAATATAAATAAAGATATTGATTCCCAAAACTATAATCCGTAATGATTTTTTTTTTACAGTTTTCCATGTTAATTTGAAATAGAATAACGAACAATATTACGAATTATATGAACAGCTAGAAATTTTTTGTTAAACATCAAGTACAGTCGGTGCAAAAAATTTCGGGCACCCTCCTGTTAAGAACATAATATCATTAGACTGTAATGGCATATTACATTTTCCAGACAAGTTAAAGAGTGATCGCTACTAATTAATGAGAAATTACAGCTTCTTCTTCTTTTTCTTGTGTCTCCCAAAATATTCTCACGGGCACAGCCTGCATACTAAGACCCTTGGCTGTGGATACCCCTGGGCTAGACTGAATCACCGTGCTCTCATTTTTGATTGCAGTTAAAATCATCATAGCACAAGCCAACACTTCACTCGACTTAGGTGTGATTCCAAATTAGTTTACATGCTACCTACCGGCATATTTTTTAACGCTCGACCCTAGCCATACGTTTCTGATTGGTTGCAGTTTGCGATTGTCCAAACTTTCTGGTGCATGTGTTGTGTATTATAGTAATAGAAGAAAATTGTCACTTTGTATGTTGATAAAAATAAAAAGATAATTGTGTTTGGTTTACATTTCGTAAGAACATGAAGCATTTATTTTTTTTTTCACGCGATACCCTGAATAAATATGCATTTTGGTAACAAGGAAGCGGGTGAGGTTTTAAGTTGGACCAGCCGTGTATGATGTAATGTCACGTGGTTTTATCATAGGGGTAAAGATGGAACAAAACGAGCCTTGCGGGGCTTCTAATCCCTTTCTCTCGCTGACGCTCGCTTAGCTATGTTTCCTAACGTAAGTAAATAACTTTTTATGCATTATATATTACGTACAAGGGAAAATGCGTATAATTTTCATCTTATTTCAATGAAAAATTGTTATGAATTTTTTTAAAAAATCCTTGGGCGGGTTTGTAAAAAAAAAACTTTCCTTGGGCGAGTTTGAACCCACACCAAAAGTAATTTTCATTGCTAGCATAGTTTCCATCATGCACGCCAACGAAGATGGACAATGTCTGATGTTTGCTTTGTGCTATATGTTTGCTACGTGGCGAGAAACGGATAACTCCAACCAACCAGAACCGTGTATTTAGTTCCTATGGCTAGAGTCGAGCGTGACTAAAATATATGCTACCTACCGATTTTGTTTGCTTATCTTTTTTGTTTATTTACGTTTGCCATAGTGTTGCGTGAGCTTGCTATATTTCGTCTACCGATTGATTAATGTCTTAACTTCGGACATTTTTCTTCAACAGAAATAAAAATTTTAAGCGCTAATGATGATTTGAGGCTATAAAGCATTTTACCATATTATGTGCACTGAGGACTAGCTCGGGAGAACAATACTCCCGGAAGTAGGAACTAAATACACGGTTTTGTTGGTTGGCGTTATCTGTTTCTTGCCACGTAGCATACATATAGCAGAAACCAAATGCTTGCTGCTGTTGGCCCTCGTGACCGAGCGTGCTAGCGATATGGGTTAGTAATAGGAATCTCCTTTAGCGTGGTTTCAAACCCGGCTTACGGAAATTTTTATTTAAAAAAAAATCATAAAACTTTCTTCATTGAAACATGATTAAAATAATACTCAAAAATTGATTAACTTACTTTTGTGCAGATAAGTAATTAATAGTAGTAGGAGTAGCAGTAATAGTAGTAGTAGTAGGGGGAGGAGGAGCAGGAGTAGCAGTAACAGTAGTAGTTGTTGTTGTTGTAGTAGTAGTAGTAGTAGTAGTAATAGTATTAGTAGTAGTAGAAATGTTACGTCATTTCAAAATGTAAAACAAGAAACAAATGAACTATTCTTTTTGTTAACAAAACCTTGCGGAATGATTTGATGTTATAATTCAGAGGTAGTGACCACGCCAACTTTAATTGCTTAGGAAGCTATGCTGGGCGCAGATAAATTTTGGGAGAGACAGCAATATTTTTTGTATACCAAAACTAACAGTTTTATATTACTTGACCCATATTAGAACACAACGTATTTGGGGACCAGTTACGGGGCGGACAATGTCTCCTGGGATGCTCGACCCCTTTTTTTCTCTATAATGTAAATACTCAGAGTATAATACTTGGTTAATTATAGCTTAGTGTCCTTTTCAACAGCGAAGCTATATGAGACCTGGACCCACAACTCAATGTGTGATTCGAACTCCGTGCACTCCTACCGAGAACCAAACTCTGGTATCTAGCACTCGAGAGGATAATAATAGAATACTGAAGATACTTTATATCCATTTTTAGCCATAGCATTTTACATTTACAATTCGTATAGTTCGTTAGGAGCACGTAATTGAAAAAAAAAAAACTTGATCTTCTCTAGGATTTTAACACACGATTAATGAACTAATCGCCCAAATCGCTCGACTACTTCTCACGCTATATCAAATCCACTTTGTGTAAAGTAGTTCTCTGTTTCACACTGGGTTTTGTTAACAGTCAGATAGATTGAGTTTGCGGCATATATAGTCCGGGATCCACAGTACATGTCCGTAAAAATTTCTGGATGCACGGAGTTTTATCATTGCATCGTGTTCTTCGACCTATCGCTTTCTATTTTATTTTGGGTAGACATCTCAATTATGGTTACTTATCTCTACAGATGCCATTTTCCAATATGGCAGCCAAATAAGTAATCAGCATACATAACTAAGGAACAAATGCACCTAGGAAAGTCATCTTGCTGTCAAATCATAGGTTTTCGGGATCAGAGAATTCAATTTTTATATTAAATTTGCGATATATTGAAGTCTGATGCATAATATATCTAGGGGCGTACGCAGAAATTTATTTCGGAGGGGTCCAAATCTTTTCGGTGAGTCCAAGTGCAATATGAGGGCAGATTGTATTAAAAGCGATCATTAACCACTTCCCACCGAGGTCCTAATCAGAAAGAATTCCAAGACAACCTTCCATGCATTATCTGCGGAAACATTTCGGCTACAATAACTGGAATGCGTGGACTAAAGAAGTTTCGTGTGTGTGAAGAGAACAGATCCCACAAATTTCTGGCAGCTGCAAATTTCGTTCAAGATGAAGTATTAGATCGTATAGAAGATTTAGATAGTTACCACAAGTTGTTTGCAGCCGATATACTCGCCCATGGAAATTGCTTGAAAGCTTATCTTAGAAAATATGACTGGCTGTCAAATGTTAAAGAGCCGAAAAATACAAAATCGTTACAGAAATTCCAGTTATTCAAGCACGCAAAATAGTTATTAACGCTTTGCTCAGTAAGGGTTATGGCTTCGAGCTTTCTAAAATTAGAGAGCTGATGAACAACTTCGATGAAAGTATTCCAATTTATAACAATGAGTTGAAGATTCTTTGCTTATATTTTCTTCTGAACTGAGTTCAGAAGTTTGAGCCCAAATTGTTAGATCTTACAATGCCGTAAAGACTTCAGGAAACTTCTACGTAATGCTATTAAGGATGTAGACTTTGACTTAAGCGACAAATTCTGAGATTCTACAGACCTTCTAGAATCCTGGAAGATGATGACGATGTCTGATGTAGTATTATCATTCTTTTCATTCCTATTCAATATTAGCAAAACACACTTACCCATGAAAGCGGAAGGAGACAGTGATAATGATAATGAATTGGAAGATGATATCATTTCTGATACTAATGCACTAGAACGCAAATCTTTGCTACTATTCTCTCTATTCCAAATAATGTATTATCAGGTATGGCATGGTATGAAGAAAAAACCACTTCATATGATGATGGTTTATGATCGATGCAAAAGTAAAACGTTAATAACTTCCTTAAATCGGGTTGGTGTTTCCATTAGCTACTCACATGTCAGATTTAATAACAAACAGAAACTTACTCTCTGCGTACTCTGTAAAAGCCTGTGAAATTGCTGACACATCAATACCAAGTCATTTTAACTTAAGAGATTTTACAACAGAAGCTATTGACAACTTCGACTTTCAAGACAAGTCACCGCTCTCAGCTACGTTTTGAAGCCATCATACTGCCATGGTTGTTTTTTCAACATAAAACATCAGAAGAGATCCACAGAAAGAAAAAGATTTCACAAACTGTACTGATGAAGACAACTTGTAAACTTCAGTATGAGCTACGGTGTCAAAAAAGTACTAAACCAAAGAAAGAATACAACCAAACCTGGTCTTCTGAACAACTTTAAAGTTGCTGAAGATATTTGCATTCATTCATCTAATGAGGTATCCACATGTGCTCTAAAACTGAGTTTGTTATTTCTCTTGCTCAATGTGATGCGTTTTTAGGCAACACTCAACTTGTATTACCAAAGTTTCATCCGAGGTTGTACCAATTAAACAAGTTGGGTTTCTGCCAGTTATTTCTTCCCCAGTTACTGATTACGCTATTGTTTGTACTGCCCTTAGAAACTTTTAATCTCTGAGATAACCCAATCTTCCGATCTTCTGCGACAAAGCAGGGTTCTGTACAGTTATGGACATAGTTCTTAGTAACCCACAGGAATTTCATAGCATATTGCCAATGCTTGGAATGTTTCATTGCACAAAAGTGGCTCTACGGTGTGCAGGGAGGTAACCCCTTGGTAGCGGTTTCGATGATGCTCTGGTTGAAACAGAGAGCTTTGGAGTGAATTCAGTTAAGAGTGTAATAAATGGAAAACATTATGTTCGGGCGTTTCAAGAAATGTTAATTGTCTCTGAAGTACTCGAGAAAATGATTTGGGATGCTTTCTTGGGTAATAAGGAAAAGGAAACACACAACAATTTGCTTTCGATTGGCTTTGCAAAATAAAGAGAAAGGAAAGTGTAAATTCCTCCACACTCAGCTGTTAGTTTCAAGTTAACAACTAATAGACTGCTATTTAAAATTTGTGAACGAGTGTAGCAAGAAATCAGAACCTTTGCAGTTACTCAAAAAAAAAAAAAAATAATAATAATAAATAAATAAATAAAAATAAAAAATGACAAAGTAATATTAGAGACTGTAAATATTGTGGTTGCTCAAATGTTGTATATAATTTTGTTTATAACTGAGAAATATTGTAAGAATACTAAGTTGTTTAGTCACATCAGCAACTTTTCTAATGGTTTAATTTGCTTGTATTAATATTTTGAACCATTAACAAATAATAATTCATAATGATACTAATACCACAATATTAGATATACTGCTTTTACATATATTGTAAACCATAACCAGGGCGCGAATTACCGGGAGGGATGAGGGGTATTTCTCCCCTCAATCACATTTCGTTCCCCCCAAAGAAGTCAGCTGAAGTATCCCACCGGGGATGCTGGTTTTTCCCCCAAACTATGCTCAGTATAACTCCAAATTTCACTCATTTTTTGGTATTTCTTGTAACTTTAATCTTCTAGTTGTATTTCGAAATGATCGATGGAAACTATTCAGTTTTGGTCATTTCTACTTACCACGTAATTTCCCACTATTTTCAATGTTGTTTAGTTGAACTATATTATTATGACTACGGTTGTTATTTGCAACTGTACCTTCGTACCCTTCAGTTCGTCATCGTTCGTGAATTTGAATGTACTAATTGTGTACAACAAAGCCACATATGGATTTATAAAGGTTCTTAGCGGTTGGCCAAGATGTAAACAAATAGCTTCTTCCACCATACTTGGAGAAGTTCGGACATGTCATATTCATCTACTACATTTGTATCGATTATCATCTTATTTTAATTTTTGTTATAACATGTTATTTCATTTTCCAGTGTACTCTTAGTTAGCACATAATCTTCATTCCTTAGTAGTTTCTGTGTATGCAACTCAAGAGTTGCATTTAATTTGTGATAATTAGCATAGTAATCACTGCCTTTTAAAGTTTACGGAAATGAACTTTTGAAACTGTACTCAAAATCTGAGATATAGGTATTATCTCGTAAGTATATGTTAACGTACACGCTGGGGATACGCTCCTAGTGAGCAGACATGTTAGTGAAGGTGATTTTTAGGTGAATAAGCGCATAATTGAAGATTTGTTGCAGCATTTGTTAATACGACGGGTTGTCCATGTCTGTATAAGCATTCCAACTGGAGCGGCTTTTTTAAAATTAACCCTTCATTTTTCCATCTTTCTTTTCGCTGTACAGTTTGCTGTCCACGCTGATAATGTTTGTCAGAAAAATTTCAATATAATGTTTTAGTTTATCTGAATAAGGTAGCCCATAGTGAATCAACTCATCTGCAACTTAACAGTAAAGTAATTGTAAGTGCTGACTTCCTGAGCCCCATCACGGAATCGATATTTGGAGGAAAAAAAGTCTGTGAAGAGCGCAGCTTTAGCGGGGAGTAGAAGCACAAGCTCAAAATTTGAATTGAAATATTTTAAATATTTGGCCTTCGATTTGACTTTGATGTCAGAAATCGGGATCAGCAGCAATCCATTTCTTGTTTGATAGGCTAATATCTAGATTTTCTTTCTTTTTTTTTTTTTAAAAAAAAAGTATGTCAGGTTTAACTAATAATTTTAGTGGTTTTCATAAGACTGAAGTATTTTTTTCAACCTGTATGTAATAACGCAAAGTGGAAGATTTCAATATGAGTGGAAAAATTAACATATACTTGTGATCATGGCTATCGGTTGGGCCGAATTAACAACTAAATAAACCTTAGAGAGCTACGGGGACAAGAGTGAGTACAGCATTTAAACACGTCCAGAAAGATTTGGTGGGGTGTGTGTATGTCAGGCAATATATACGTGCATAGTTGTTGTCGGTAGATTTATTAAATTAATAAATCTCTTATTTATTACAGATGTCAATATATATATATATATATATATGGGGTCAGTGTATATTTATCTCCCCCCCAATATAGATTATCTAATTCGCACACTGACCATAACCCATTTTGTATATCAACTTTGTTTTCGCATCCTTTTAAGTTAACATAGACAGGGCTGCAATGTCTGTAATAAATACAATACATCACATATACAGAGTGGACCATTTTGATTCATCCACAGGAATATTTCGGAAACTATATACCGGATCAAAAGGACTTTACAATGAAACTTGTTTATCACAAAGGAGGATATTTTTGGCGTACTCTTTAACACCACCAGATTAACAATGTTGCAATTCAACACAAAGTTGTATTTTTTTCAAATGTCACTACGTTAGGCTATTAGAAATTTCAAATCTACATTTAGAAGCAAAACAAGCAATACCACAGTTATTGTTCAGTGTTGTAAATTAACGACGCTACAGTATCACAAACATTAAAAATAACCAAACTTTGAAGACTTCTAAAATAATAATAACGCAAGTGAGACGAACGGGACAAGGCGTATCGAATGCACCTTAGTATCAAACACCATCATCATAATCTGACGTATTTCGAATAATAGGAAGAAAATGACAAGAGATTCAAAATTGCTTACAATGGCGTAGTGTTAACAGTATTTGGTAGTTTTATTTGCAACAAGTTCTCATACTTACTTGATTTTAAGCTGTCTTGCTAACTTTAACATTAATTGCCATATCTCTCCAATGGTTTCAGATATCAAAGTGCTGTAAACGGAATTATGATCATCATCCTTTTTTAAAACAACTTACGTAATTAGATAGTTATCTATGCATTTTTTCGAAATAAAGCCTTTTGAAAAGTTAAATTTTTAATTCCTTATAGTATTGTTCACATTTATTCGAAATATGACACATCATGACTGTAGTATTTGACACTAACGTACATTCGATGTGCCTTCTCTTGTACGCCTTACTTACGTTGTTGTTGTTTTAGAAGCCTTCAAAGTTTGATTGTTTTTAATGTTTGTGATACTGTAGCGTCATTAGTTTACAAGATTGAACAATAAGTGTGGTACTGCTTGTTTGGTTTTTAAATGTAGATTTGAAATTTGTAATAACCTGACGTAGTGACGTTTGGAAAAATACAACTTTGTGTTGAATTGGCAACACTGTTGATCTGGTAGTATTAAAGGGTAGGCCAAACTATATTCCTTTTTCTGACCAACAAATATAATTGAAAACTTTCATTGATTCGTTTTGTAGTTTTCGAGATATTCCCGTGGATGAATTAAAATGATCCACCCTTTACATATTATAACCGCCACCAGGTTATAGAAGTATTTTTTTGTGGACGCTCTGTATATTTCGTAAAAACAGTGATTATTATTTTCGATTTATAATTTATTCTGCGACGCATATAAGTTCTTTCTTCGGTGAGAATTGCTTTTTTCCCACACAACTGAACGAAGAAGTCTTTCATTGCTTTTTCATATATATATTTAAAACATTGCTTTTGGTGAGAACATTTCAGTTAGTGACGAACCATTTCAGTGTTTCTCCCTGACTTATTATATACACAGTATATATTCTGTAGTTATTGGTAACTGAATTAAGTGCTTTCTTTAATCGCTTATGAAACATTGCAATAGATTAGAGCAGACTAGACCAGAACAGGTATTAAAGGGCCGAATGGCACCAGCCTCACAGTTTTTGCAGTTTCTTATCTGTACCTTCTCACGCCCGAGCTATCGCAGTGTCTCGTGCATTGTGGGTAGTTGACTAAAATTAACATAAATTATTTTTCGTATTCTGTTTGTATGTGCATACAGGTGAGTTAACTGAGTGATTTTTGGAATGAACTGCCAACATTTTTTAGTTGATTACTGCAGCTCGTACATTGAGCTTTGGGGGCTCAGGAAGTTTGACTCCGGTATTGTGTGCAGCCACCACGCACGTTGCGTCGGGAATCAAGTATGATTTTGTGTTAAGGGGCATAAGCTATTAGCCAGTGAAGGACGTTTTCTTACGGCTAGCCCCAACTAGTAAAGTCCCAGGTTCTTAAACCTTGTGCGCTAAAAAGTTATACACGCGCCCTCCAACATCAGCATTCTACTTTCTTTTTTTAAATTTGCTGAAGACTTATCTTTACGCTTCAGGATTGTTTGGCGCAGCAACTGGATTTCTTGTGGGATTATCCAGGCAACTTTTCCCCCAGCGCTAATCCCCCAAGTGCGTCAATGTGTGAGAGAAGCATTTGCAGTGAAATCTGAATTATAATCTTATATATCTAAAGGGCTACAGTGCATTAGAAAGGCAAAGTGGGATTTCAGTGATGAAAATTATTAGCATATTCCGTGCTAAGTGTTGTATTCATTTCTCTTCATTATTTTTTTAATATAACAGTGTTCTAATAAATAAGTATAGTGTTATTTAATCCAGTGTGTTTTCGTTGTTTGTGTGAGTTATGTTTGTATGGTCTGGATGACCGTCTGATCGTCCGTGAGGTTTTCGAGACGAGACACCCGGACCTCTCGGAGTCTAATGCTCATCTCATCATTGAGACCGACGAGCGATTTGGAAACAATTTGTAACCCTTCTTGGAGAGGTCCTTCATCGTCCTATCCAGGTAAGATCAGGTATCAGGAAAATACTTATTGGTAGGACCACGAACCACGAACAGCGACCACATTACAGAAGTGGTTACAAATAAATGTCCGCCCGAACAGAGACCTCGAACTCGAATTGGTTACAATATAATATGTGCTTTTGTCGGTAATATGTAAAATACTTCAATATATAGCAATTTTATGGTAATATTTGAATTCCCTGACCTCGAAACCCTATGATTCGACACCAAGATGACTTTCCTAGGTGACAGTTCCTTAGTTATGTATATGCTGATTGCTTATTTGGCGACCATATTGGAAAATGGCGTCTGTGGAGATAAGCGACTATAATTGAGATGTGTACCCAAGAAAAAGTAGACAACAATAGGTCGAAGAGAACGATACAATAAAACTCCATGCACCCAGAAATTTTTACGGGAATGTACTGTGGATCCAGGACGTAATAATTGGAAATTAAATGTCTTGCAATCAAATGTATAAACGTATTTTTTGTTCATGTCACATTTTCTTTCATGACACAATAAAAGAAACAAGATGAATCTGTGAAATGATGAAGAGAATTAATTAACTAATGATCGACAGTGTCATATGGGCTCGTCAAGACTTACATGAAAGGCTTTTAGCTAGTTAACATCTTTTGCGCAACCTCAAGACACAGATTAACGTAGGTAAGTCGTTACTATATTGGATTTTCAAGCAGAAGATCGGGGTTCAAGTTCCCGCAGAAGTAAACTTTTTTTTTAACATACTTCAATTTCAATCCACACTGAATGTGAGAAGAAAGGTCTTCTCCTGTAAAGATGAAAAGACTTGAGGGAATAAGGGGGAACTGGAGTAGGACTATAAATGGAAACAAAAGTTTACAAGCTTATTTCCATCAATTGCTTCAGATTTGATATTTTTAGTTAATTTCAACCATTTTGTAGTTCGTGTATAAGCAGTGTTTTTTTTTTTTCATTCTTCTTATATGCAGTATGTAGTGAAATAATACATTATACACACAAGAATTATAGTGTTTTTGATGTGTAGCTCTCATTGGACAACATGTTCCAAACAATAGAGATAAATCTTAAAATGGAGAGTTTATCTTCGTGCATCAACACAGGATTACAGTGCTTTCAGTGCTTCACAGGCTTACAAATGTTCCCGGCTTGAAATGTTAAGTGTAAATTGGGTTGCAGCTATTCAGGTATTTGCGACATTAGTGAAAATACTAATCTCAACATAATGGAGTTATAGCAGGCAGAGGTCCATTTACTTCTGTGACTATCTGTACAATACTCCATGCAACATTTGATCTGTCTTTCTTCTACTTTCCAAAGACTTCGTTCGCCATTCCTATCCTTGCTTGTCTAGGCCAAAAATGAACGGTAAACAAGGCGCCTGTTCCGCCTCTTCCGTACTTTAGCGTTGACATATAAACTGATTCTTTCAGTTATCAACTTTTTGTCTTTACAACGCCTATTTCATTCCACGTAGTTCACTATTTTTCTTCAAGTTAGTAATATTCTAATTTTCGGCTCAAATTTCGCAAGAAGAGAGCTCTGTAGGAATTTCTTTGAAAAAGAAAAAATATATTTTTTGTTGACATCTTTATCTAACTCAACTTCCAATCATTCTTTCCTGTTATTTGTTTCCTCTAACTTACTTGTTGTTCATCTTTGAACTCTCATCTTCTCATTCAACCTAAACTTTTTCATCATTTCTCAGTTAAATGTCAAAGGCTTAGATTTAGGTTAATTAACATTTAAGATTACATTTCGTTTTCTTTTTTTGTTTTGTTTTATATAAATTTACACGAGGATTGTTAACAATCTGCAACAATGAAGCTTACATTTATTCTTGTACATAGCTCTTGGTGACAGAACTAAAATTAATCAATAATGTTTCATTATCTTTATGTCTTCGACGGTAACGCCTTACGAAAGGGAGAAGTGTTCGTTCTTACTAAATGCTGTTTGAAAGGTAAGATTCTATGATTCAATTAACCATTTTATATAGACGGTGTCAACTATCTTCTTTTCAGGCCATTTAGTTTCAACCGTTTTCACTCACAATCCAATCCGGGTAAAATCTTACATAATATTAACACATGGACAAGTCATGATCATTTATTTACATGTCTTGTTTAGGCTACGTATAAATGTTTTTATTTTAATTGTTTGTTAACTTTTGTATACTTGAGAATTTTTCGTGTGCTTTTGGTGAACATACTCCCGGATTCAACTCCCAGTTGGTCGAATGGTTAACGCGTGGTCATTGTCGGGTTCAATTCTCAACGGGGTAAGTGTTTTGGGTACAAACCCGAGTAGTGATTTTGATCTCAGTTTAGATAGTAGCCTATACCAGGTTTTATATAGCCTCGGCACTGAAAATGGGCATATATATTTAGATTAACATTTTTTGCCGGGGCACTTTGTTGGATGGGAGTTAAATGTTCCAAATTACAGACTTTGGTGGGAGAATCACACTCGTTCCTTCCATCGGTAAAAAAGTGCTTAACCATCACAAGAACTGTTATTTATCTCATTTCGTGGTGGATAAACAACATGTGCGTCGATTTTCTCAGTGTTCTCCCGTTTCCTCCTACTTTTTCATTAATTTCCTAAGACTTTTTCTCAGGATTACAATATCTACAACATGTCACGGTTTCAGTGATTTTAATCGAATTTCAGGATATCACTATCTTCGGCTGCTTTCAAAAAAAGTGTCCCTATAGTGGAAACACGATCAGAGTGTGACCATTGAGAATTTTTCTAAGAATTACAATACCTACAACATATCACAGTTTAAGTCTTTCTTTTTTTTTTTTTACCGAAATCCAGAATAGCGTTATCTTCGACTGTTTTCAAAAAAGTAGCCCGCCTGTAGTGGCCAAACGGTCAGTGATTTGTGGTTATGTCCATTGAAACGTTTTCTGAGGAACGCAAGATCTACAACATATCACGATTGCAATCAATTCCAGCGAAATCCAATTTCCGTAAGTATTGTGCGAGGTTCTTTGTTATTTCGAAGGAGGCCATTGTCCCTTGCTACTCTTTTCCCGCAAAAACGACAAAACGCGTAATTCCTACTTTGAGGTCATTTTTGCATCGACAGAGTTTCGTTTATTAAATGTGGCCCTCTTAATCAAGGGGACCCGTTTTAAAAAGGGACCCTTTGCCCTCATTAACGTATTTTCCATAAGAAAAATGCATATCGATTTATTTTCGGTCTAGTATGTGCCAAGTTTGAAGAAAATCGGATAAAGAGAAACCCTTGTGAAGCCCTCCTTTACACTTTCACTTTTTGGACTTGACGGGTTTTTGCCCCAAAGTCTTCAATCATCAACCATTAATATAAATAATGGAAAATATATTTACTCTTTGTTATATATTTTAGCGTTTATATATTTTTCAAAATTTTTGGGTAGGCTCGTGCTTACCCAGCCTACCCGCTAAAGCTGCCACTGGATATTGTCCAACAAATTTGGGTTTTGCACTTAATTAGTGTAAAGGTCTACCATAATGCAAATACAAATTTGGTTGAGATCGAATGAATTCCTTCAGTCGGGTTTAGTAAAGATTTTTTCTTTCTTCGAAAATTTGATTATGCCCAAACCTCAACTTTGATAGTCAATAATTCGAGAAGTAAAGGTTCCATTTGGCCATATCTAAGATGGTGATAGACCTTGAAACCCTTAGTAAGGATATGAAATATTACACTGTGCAAGCGTTTGCTTCCATATTTATTGGTCATCAAAGTTGAAGTTTGAACCTATCAAAAAATAAGTCCGAACTCCAACTTTGATAGATAGTAATCGAAACCCAAAAGTGAGCACATAACATCTCGCATGCTTTGTGATCTCCTTAAGCTCTACCATCATGCCAATTTTGGTGAAAATCGGATGAGTTACATCAATCACGTTTTAATGAAATTTCTTGATTTACACCGAGTACATTACCAATTTTGATGGCCAATAACTCGGTAACCAAGGATCCTTGCATTATAATATGTCATATCTATGCTTGCTAACCTCGTTGAGGCCTATCTTAATGCCAAAGAACTAAAGATCATGCCACTAGCAAAACAGGGCCACTCTTCGATACATTTCTAATTTGCACTTTCTATACTAATTTCAGGGTGCGAACCCAATAGAACTATTTTTAAATATAGATAAATAGTTTTTAAACAAGATACGAAATTTGAACAAGTCTAAAGCAACGGAAAAAATGGTGAAAATCTCTAACATGATTGTCATTATAATGATGAGATGCATACTGTATGAGTACTAAATGAAAAAGTACAAAAAAATACTCATGAGTATCACAATGTACGGAGAATAAATGTGGATATTACGAAAACAAGATGTATTTGAGTTTTTGGAGATGTGTATGTTGTGGTGGATGGAAAATCCAGCTGACTGGAATGATAAAGCAACGGGGGTACTTGTCATAGTAAGAGTTCAATTATATCATTTGAAATACTTAAGAGGTTAGGGTTTATAGGGGAAAGGAATTAAAACTCTCTGTAGTGTTACCCACCAGACGAGACGAGACAAGACAAGAAATAAGATTTTTCGTCTCGTCTTGTCTTGTATTTTCTTCGAACTCTCGTCTCATCTAGATTCTCGAAGCATTCTTTCTCGTTTCGTCTCGATTCTCGGAATTCTTTTTTCTTGTCATTTCGTAAATTTGTGTTCAAACTTTGTCTCAATTTTCTTATTAATTTCATCTGGAAGCAGGCCGGTAGCCAGCCCAAAAATGTAGGGGGGGACGGTAGAAGTTAGGGGGGCCCAACCCAGCTATATTATAGTTCGTCACCATATTATAGTTCATTTGCAAGCCTATTAAGAAAATTTTAGAGGGGCAAGTAAAAATTTAGGGGGGTCCGGCCCACCCTAGCCCCCCGTGGATACGGGCCTGTCTGGTGGTTACCAAAATCCTTCCGCACACGAGAGGTCCATGACGGGTGAGACGTAACAAAATTTAAAATATATTTATTACTGAACTATATTATATAATGACTTGTTTATTTTAAAATGTCGATAAATACTCTTTAAACGTTGATAAATGCTCGTCATTATGTTTGTACAATAACTTTCTCAATTTATAGTTTTTGACCGTGTATCATGTAATCCCTCGAAAACGAGACGAGAATTGTCATTTCTCGACTCGTCTATAATTTGAAAATTTCCATCTCGTCTCGTTTCAAGACGAGACAATTTTCATCTCGTGGACAATATTAATTCTGAGTGAGTTAGTTGCGTAGCAGTAGGTCCAATGTTCAACCCAACTCAAACCTTCCTCCTCATTAGTGCTGTGATATCGAAAATGGATTTTGCTTATACTCAGTACGTTCCATTTGTTATCCCCAATGTTACGACGGCATTTTATATAATGTTAATGATTTCGTTATATTTTACACAATATGTACAAATATAAAGTGAAATTATTTTATCTTAAGTTTGCGTGTTTTATTTCTCTTTGGAATACATTTTTCTCCTCCTATATTTCATTCGCTTTTATAATGTATCCGAAAAGCAAATATTGCTCAGTTATGTTTAAAAATCTTATTTTCCAGAAGCTTTAATTTAACCCTTCTTAAAATTCCAGCATATTAGTTATAGGGGAGAGTAGCCAAAATCGGAACACTTTTTACATAAATGGTTTTAATTTGAAACTTTTGAAGAAATTGAAAATGATTTTTTCATAGTATTGAATTTTATAGTTTTCTAATTCTTTCATAGTGATTTCATAACGATATGATATCATTATCATGATAAAAGTGATGATAGTTTAGAAGCCTGCTACTGGTGCGATTTACGCAACAGGTTTCCCAAATCGCACTGTGAAGCCACAATCGCACCGCCATTTGAATACATGAAAATTTAACAGTAAAGCATATGGGTAAAACAAATTATCACTTCCATGGAATATCACATCATTTTATTCACGTTATATTAAGATGGGGAATAATACATCCTTAAAAAGGAAAAAATACTGCAATATAAATAACCAAGCACAGAAATAACACCTTAGAAATAAGCTAAGTAGAAATGCAACCTAGAAGTAAAACAAATTAATAATTCTATGTTATATCACATACTTTATCTCAATGTTATTAATACGAGGAAAAATATATCATTAAAGAAAAAATATCCATATTTTGATTGAATGAGTAATAATCCATGAGCAATGTTGTTCATGATCGTATGAAATGTAAACTATCTATATTTATGGAAAACACGGACGTCTTAAGTGCAGAAAAATCACATTGGAATGCACGTTCATCTCTTGAAACACCCGCACAAGACTCATGTATCCAGACTTTACACAAAACACACTCGACTAAATTTTGTTGTAAAAGGATGCAAAACCAATCTTGTTCATGGACTTTAAAAGCCACATTTGAAACACAGCGAATATGTAGCTCGGAGCACCGTTATTTGGTTGTATCTACTTTTCGAATACACTCTTTGGTGTTAAGGTTTCCTGAAGCACATGCAGACCTAGCTGAACGTTCAGAAAGATTAGGTCTCTCCACACGTTTGGATACTCTTGATTGCCTTCGCCGTTGTTTTTCAAGGTGCTTTTTTTTTTGTAAGGACTTGATAAGAGAACTTCTGTTTTTTTGTGGTGGCCTATTGGTAGTCCTAGTTTCTCCTGCTATTGGACTAACAGCGTCACTTTATTTTCTATATACTGTTTCAAAGCACGATTCATAGACTCCGGAGACATTTTCCATATTGTCGTGTACCCACTTTGTGTGAACAGTAACGAGAAACAAACCAGGAAAAACAATTACATCACGGGAGCTAAAATCGCACAGGTGCGATTTCGGACACAAGGTAGTAGTGCGATTTGGGAAATTATGCCATTTAAAAAAATGATTCTTTACGCATCTCACAAGTTAAAAAAATAACAATTTGAGTTTTTCACTATAATATTAATGGTATTTTGTTTATTACTACTTATTGAAACATAAGGTAATTCTCTTACCTTAATTCCTATTCTCCTGTGAAATACCCCAAAAATTAGTAAGGAATATTAAAATTTTATTGTACTGCATCTGCACACACACATAACTTACTAAACGTCGTCACTTTACTGTGAAGCTATGGGAGTATGCTTAAGGATTTAATTTTAACTACCAGATGGTATGTTAGTAATACCGTCCTTTTTAAACTGGGGGTGGTGCGATTTAGAACCCGGTACGATATCGGGAACTCTCCCCTATACTGTATTCCTAATTTTTGTTAACTCTGTCGTAGCATATCCACCAAAATGTAACATTTACGAATGCAAATACAGAACATTGGAAAAGAAAATGGATTTTAAAAATAAATGCATTGCAAGGTTCCTATATTTAACCGAACTATTAGTATGTGCGACTTTGATATGTGTAATCGAAGTAGTCCAAGTTTGAGTTTGGGGAATAAGTTACAGTGTGAGGGAGTTAGATCTGGGGAATAAGGAGGATAATCTAGACGTTGAAACCCCTAGATCGTGCAATGCCAGTTGTGTTTGAAGTGCTCAATGGTCAGGGCTGTTGTACTCAAGGGAAGATTTCATTTTTTAAAAATTTCCCGTGGCGTTGCATTTTCAGTTTTGTGAAAAATGCAGAGAAATACCCTACATTAAATGTCTGACCCATGGTGGAAAGACTACAAGCTGGTTGCATGCGCATGTCGTCTGGAGCGCTGTCGTGGCTGTGACGTCATCTGGTTTGCAAGAGACAACGGGAAACGGCGCGGCTTTAAGTGACAAGTGGAAATTCTTTGTTACTTTGTTCTTTTAAATGATATCGAGAATGCCTAACTGTGCAGTGTACGGCTGTAGTAATTATTACATAAAAACTAAGGGAATTAATATAAAATACTTTAGATTTCCTCAAAAAGAGGGGGAATGTCTCCAGAAATGGATTTTAGCTTGCAGGCGATAGGACAAAATAAACCTAAAATATGGTAAGTTTTACATAAAAGTAATAAATAAATGAAATTTTAAATGAAATTATAAAAAAGCGATTATGTAGTTTCTTTTTAGTATTAATAGTATGTAATAATAGTATATAAGGCTATAGCTTGTGTTGATTCTGCATACAAAAGTCCAATAGTACGATTTAAAAAGACGAACTTTGAGGCAAGATCCGGATTCGAAATGATGATGGAGGGGAACCGACAGAGGTGATCATTTCTATCATCATTTCCTTCTACATAAGATATTGAGATAAAATTTTCCCCACAGAGGCAGGCATGTAACTCGAGAAGGGAGGCACGATGATCTGGGAGGCTTACCTCCCTCGAGTTACGCAAATGGAGAGCATTGAACGCGTTAAAGTAGTTCAGGTCCCATTTCGTTTTGGAGGTCTGCATTCCCTGTAGCCTCGGTGTTAAAACGGGACGTTGCATTTCAAATTAACTAACGAATGGAAGGTTCGTAATAACTATTAACGGTTATAACAATGCATTAGATCAAGAGAATAAAGTATCCACCTACCATGTCAGGACGACATTGTCGGGACATTTTTACACTCAGATTTTGAAATTTTTGTTCATTTTAATCATAACTTTGGATAATTTACTTTGGATACATATTTAGGGGTTCCCTCCAGAATTACAAAATTAAGAATGACTGCAGTAAATTTAAAAATATGGTAGATTCGCAACTAATCAAGGAAGCACGGTGGCTCAGTGCCAGAAAGCTCACCTCTGGTGTAAGGGGTACTGGTCCGCTTCTCGATCAAGTGAGTTTCTGGTGGACAACATTGGTCAGTTTCTCGGGGCACTCCTGCATTCTCATTCCACCAAATTCCACATAATCATTCATTTGCATTTATCTTTTGTCTTCTTTAGTCCACGGGACAGAAAAGAGAAAACTTATCAAGAAAATTATGTAATTTTATGGTTTATATGTTTTCTAGTCTAGCTGAAACACAGCTGTTTTCTATTTCTTGCTTGAAATAGTCAAGTTGCAATTTCTTTGTTTGAGGTGTTTTGTATATACATATTTATTTCTATATATTTTTAGAACACAATAGTATATGTAACGTTTTATTTCGTACAAATGTTTAATAATGCAGTTTGTTATGGCGTAAATTTTGACACTAATATTCATAGAACTGTCAGTTTCACCAAACCTTTTGTTCAGATACAAATTCTATAAATAAGCGATCAGCGATTTCAAATAAGATGATTTTTTTATAAATCAAAAATAAAAACGATGTTTAAAATATTAAATACGTGCGTCCCTGCTCAATAAAGTTTTTAACCTCCCCTGAGATTCTGACGAAACTTACATGGGAGCAACCTCTTAAAAAAAAAAAAAAAAAAAAAAACTGTCCAAGCATAAGGAAAATATACGTACGTGAATTTCTGTTTACGAAAATCATGAATTCTCCCTTGAGATATTCTCAAAATTTATATGGGGTCATCAGTAAAGAATTCTCTTTCAAGCAAAATAATAATAATAGTAAATAAAAACCGATCAATGTGTTACGAAAATATACTTGAGCATACATAAATATATAATAATGAAATGCATTAACGACATACTGTTATAGATTATTCAGGCCTATACATACTCGAGTGTATTACTTCAGATGTTTAAAAAAGAAAAGAAAGAAATAGCAATAAATGTAGTGAGTAATATTGGCTTGTTCAAGCTTCAAAGTTGTTTAATATGAACTGATATTGCTGTTTCTTTTACTATTGTAAATATCTTCCTTTGAATTCACTTAGCTTAAGCATTGATTACATTACGTTTATATAATTATTGTTTGTACTAAAATTTTCACTAAAATTTAAAAGATCACTATAAATAGAAGAGAAGTTTGCGTGTAAGATACCAGCGAGCAAGCGCTTGTTAAAAGTTCATCTGACTCGCTGGGCACGTGAGACCAAGATGACGTCATGCGCCAGAGCGACAAAAATCTAGCACTGCATTGCATCCACCTTGTAGTCTTTCCACCATGGTCTGACCTTTGGGCAGGTAGTCTATGAATACGACTCCATCCTTATTTCTGAAGAATGTTGCAAACACTTTCCCAGCCGACTTCTGTCTCCTGAACTTCTTGGGGTGTGGGAAACCACAGTGTCACCACTCCATTGACTGTTGTTTCGTTTCAGGATCATAGTGGTACAACTATATTTCGTCCATGGTTACTATTTGTGACAGAAATTGGTCGGCGTTGCGACCAACGCGTTCCGAGAAATGCCCACAATCTCTGCTACACGTTTTGCTGAGATTCTGCGATTTTCAAGAATAATATAATGAATTTCATCCGCGATTTTGGGAACAGTCACTGTTTTTGGTCTTTATGCGTGTGAAGCACCATGTTGAGAAATCATCACATCTAAGTGTGCCACCAACTTCTTTACATGTCGGGAGAGTCCCGTAGTGGTTCACTAATTTCCTTCAGAATTTGTTTCGGAGACTTTACTTGATGAAACAAAAAGGAATGGCATCGAGACGAGACGAGACTTTATACAGTCTCGGTCTCGTCTCGGTTGATAAGTAGCGGTCTCGGTCTCGATCTCCTTCCGAGTCAAAAATCACCGTCTCGGTCTCGTTTCGGTCAACAGATGCTTGTCTCGATCTCGGTCTCGGTCTCGAAGGCCAGGTCTCGATATCGTCTCGAAAGTCTCGAAATAAATAGTGTGAAATTAAAATTGTGAAAGTTGATATTATCGTACAGTCTGTCGTTTCCGCTTCTTATTTTTTGCCTCCATTCTTTACTTAGAATTATGGTATGATGTACCTCTTCGTAGCTTATTTGCTAGCGCTAGTGCTTTCCATGCGTGTGTTCCAGGTTCAATCATCAGTGGGTATAACATACCTGGAATAAAATCCTAATAGTAACCCATATTTCACTTTTCAACAATAGACTTTGTCTCATATAGCCTCAGTACTGCCTAGCCTATACAATTAAACTCTATTAAATTAACTCCAGTACTATACAGTAGTTTATTTCCTTCCTTTGAATCAGAATTGTTGTATATCTCCTAACGGATAACGCAACACATAGCAGCACGAATGTATTAAATCGTACCGAAATTGAAATTTTACAATTTCTCATTTATTATTCAATATATTATGCTTTAACTGCCATTTTAAAAAACAGAATAAACGTTCATTATCTTAACAAATAGGGAAAATTATTATAACAATATATTTTGTTTCAAATTGATCGATTGCTTTATAACCGTTTCACATCTCAGTGTTTAATTGATACTTTAAAACAGGACCTTCCTTAACCATGTGGTGGGAGCTACGGCACTCATCTTTGCTATCTGAGGTCTCGGGTTGGATCAACAAACACGTTAGATTCAAAGTCCGATGTTTCGTATAGGTCGCGTCTCACTTTAAGTACATTCTGTTTTTTATACAAGTTCATAAGGTCGTAATGTATTACATAAGCAGTATTACATGTAATGTATTAAATGTCCAGTGCCTTAACATAGATTAAGCTTATTCTAGAGCTCTCAGTGGTGCATGTGATCTTTATTCGAGAAAGCTAATAGTGTGTTTATTACGTTGAAATTTTATATTGTTTGAAAATTACTTGAGCTATCTGTATCTATTTTCTCTCTCTTACCAAAACAAGTGATTCTTTACTTTCTAGTTTTCTTTCGTATTAATTTTCGTTGGTTTGCTGCAACACGAAGGATTGAAGAGTTAAAAATATTTTTTTGCTGTACGACTTTCGTTAAATTTTGGATCAATTTTTAACCTAACTTACCTACTAAAAGTTATAGGGCCGAATCCAGGATTTCTTGAAGGGGGGTGCACCAATAACTACCACTACATTTGATTTAAATTTTTAAGTTTTTAAATGCCTTTATGCATTTGTGGTGTGAATGAGGAATATTTGTTCAGTAAATCCTTTTCCTTCAACCTTTAGAAAATCGACTTAATCTATTGCTTTTGCAAAAGTAAGCTATCTTTTAAGCCTCAAACGGACACATGACAGCAGAAAGTTTCGGATAATGTTGCTTTTTCACTGCTGGGTTCTCATTTTAGATAGTGTATATTTACAGTGAAAGGGTGCACTCCCCTAAATCCGGCCCTATATATATATATATGAACTTTAGAGGTAGACTACGCTAAATTACTTTTTGATCAAAATTGAGTTAAGAATACTTTTTTAATAGACTATGTTCTTTCAAGTGGTGTCAGGGAGTAATCTACCCCCCCAACACCCCCCAAATTTCTTTACACACACCCCTGGGTGGAAAAGGAATACTCCCCCAAATCCAATTGTATCAATCGGTATTATAGGTTATTTATTACATCAAGTTAAAAAACGTTTAACGTTTAGGAAAGAAGGCAATATTCTTATTTATTTATCTCATTTCAAAATGCGAAGCGACCTTGTTCTCATATACTGCTTCGAGAACCACATGACATTGTTTCGGACGGTGTTTCGATCAAAACAGACCCGCTCATACCTACCCTCCTTGCTTCCGCGGTCGTTTCCGAGAAAAGAGATTGATAAGCGGCCCATACATGTACACACTTGCATGACCAACATGCATGAAAGATTTGTCTCATCATGCATCTTGGAAGAATTTTCTGCCCACACACGCACCAACATGCTGTCCAACTTACTAGAAGTAGTTTGAGAAATGTGGAGAACGGAGACCGTGAAGAGTCGAATGGTAAGACAATATGATTGCTACCAACTAGTAGTAACCATCGAGGTCTCTTAATTCTACATGTCAGTACACAGAAATAAGTGTGAAAATAAAAGTAGTTGCAATAATATTTTATTTTAATTACCTGTGGAGATGACTCATCAGGCTCTTCATCACTGCTGTGTTCATCTAGGTTGCTTTTGCTTACACGTGTTTCTTCCTGATCGAATAGAAATTAAAGTTAATCGTAATACCACTTGGGTGTAGCCATGGGTAGGAGGGGCCAGTCCGCCCCAAATGATTTCCTGGACCCCCTAAACGATCAGCTTTTAAAACATCATCGTAAAATTATATCGCTCCAGTCATTTAAATATAACAAACTTTACATATAATTAATAATTTACGTTAAATTATTTACCGATTGAAAAATAATATGGTGTCTCTTCTGTGTAATTAATGACCAAATGCACAGGTTGCTACCACATCTACTACAATCGATTGATCTAGTGCTCCTGTGCGGATCATTTCCAAATAGGTTGAGTTGATTTTGAGTTTAACGTCCCGTTCAGCAGCGAAGCTATATGAGACGTGGACCTACTGATTAACGTGGAATCCGAACCACATTAGTTCCCGCTGGGAATCGAACCCGGGTCTCCCACGCCAACATGTCCAAATTGGATGGAAATGGTTTAGATAATGGAACTAAATTATTCCACACAAATTATAATATTTTGTGTAATTTCTCTTTAGATTTGTGTCAATATAAACTCATAAAAAACAAATGAACTTCGAATATATATATATATATATATATATATATATATATATATATATATATATATATATATATATATATATATATGTAACAGGAGATTACACAATTTACTGTGATTTTATATCAGAGGCGGATCCAGAGGGGCTATAGCTCCCCAGAAGATGAAGATTTCTTATTTTATATATAAATAAAACCCATCCCAGAGATTGGAGCTCTTAAAGGTAGCTCTAAGTAGCAGTATTATAACCCACCGATCCCCAGAAGTACGTCCTGAATCCGCCCCTGTTTTATATTTGACAGTTTGAAGACAAACGTTTCAACAAGGTACTACAAAACTATCGCACTAAACTGAGTGTTTAAACAAAAAAAAAAAAAAAAAAAAATTATCAGATGGAAAATATGGTGAAAAACAACGTTTTAATTCAGTTTTTCAGTTTGAATTTTATTCGCTTTTTTTCCACTTGTTGTAAAACAGGATGTGATATATAGCTGTTAATAAAATAATTATAATGTTTTTTAATCACGAATAATAAATAAATATTTTTGTCAGGAAATTTTAAAGAAATTAAATGAAATTTCAAAAAAAAAAAAAAAAAAAGCAATCTTATGTAGATGGGTTCTGTGTATAAGGACTTGGATTGAAATAGTTTTTCACAAAGGTATAACGTTTGGTTCGGGGCAGTAGTTCTTGGTTAAGTATAATAAAAACTACCTGGTACATAATATTTATGAAGAAAAAAGCTTAAAAAACAGTGTGTTTAGATTTTCGGACGGAAACAAAAAGTCCGTTTTTTCAGCCCTCAAAATATCTAGCTGTAACACATTTTGGGGGGTTGGGTTGTACATTGTAGCTGTCTCTCCTCAAAAACTACCCCCCTTAGATAAAACTGCTGGATACACCCCTGGCATCTTTGGCATGTAAACTTCATGAGTGGCAGATCCACTTAATTTCCTTTATCTCACTTTGATGTGCATTCTTCTGTAGTTGGAGCGCAACGTATTTATCCTCCTTTTAACACCCATCAAGTGTGGAGTGAAGTTGAAATTCTATCAGCTTTTCTAGTTTTTCATATGTAGAATTCTTTACGTCATTCCCCACACAGTAGTTTTTTTTAAATTTTTATTTTACCTTCCAAAAACATGGTAGTTCTTTGTATACCTGAATAAATTCATGCACAGAATCCCTTGTCATGTAACGCATGTCTCTCTCTCTCTCTCTCTCTCTCTCTATGTTTTGATGCTCCAGGAATAACGAAGATCACCCATCTTCAACGACCTTGGCATGCGACGGAGAAGAGAGTCACGTGATTTCTTCCGCTGTCGTGATTGGCGGATCTAAATATAAAACAGCCACCTTGCATGAACGAGCCCATACACGGTAAACATGCATGCAGAACAGCAAAAACATCAAGCATGTTTTCAGAAGATTTTGAAAACTTTCAACATGAATGAACGAGGCCATGCACGATCAACTTGCCTGTGGTTTTATCATTTTTCATGCAACTCGGGCTGTTTCTTCAGGCATGTGTTTACGTGTATGGGCCCCAATAGACAAATGCAGATGACTGAAATTGGCAACGTCTTGAGCGGTCATTCGCATACCTCCTCCTCAATAAGGAAAAATGTGACAATACAGTAATAATAAGCCTATACCAGATTCACTTGTAAGTGTTACTTCCGAAATGGTGTATCAACGGATGGAAGTTAGAAGGGTGTAGTCAAAACGTTTTTAGAAATGAAGAGATGGATCGAAGTAAGACTTATATATATATATATATATATATATATATATATATATATATATATATATATATATATATATATATATATATATATATATATATATTAGACTGAGTCTAGTGTTATGCAGGAACGCATTTGTCGCTAGATTAATTTTTTGTAAAGTATATTTTTATTCACGTAAATTCATTGAGCGGATTATTAAAATTACGCTGCATTAAAAAAAGACAAAACAGATTCAAAATATTTGTAAATTGAAAAACTGGATTTCTGGAAAACAATTAAATCAATGAATAATTTTCTTATGAAATATATTCAGAGCCAATAACGTAGCCAGGAAGGGGCAGTAGCGAAGATTAATAGATCAAATAATATCACAACAATTAATGTTAATAAAAGGTTAGAACATTATAATAATGAAATTGCAACTATGTACAGTATTAATTACTGAAAGAATGTGATTTCAACATGGGACAAGGGAATTTGTTCCCAATTAATACGAAGCGCATCCAGAAAGTAAGTTTCCCACGCCTCCCATAGCTAGGAAACGGTATGTTGCGCGAAGCGACTACGTGTACGTGAGAGATTAAGATCCTAGCATGGCACATGCACTAGCAGCACTTCCCTAGTGCTCTCAGTAGCGTCGTGGCAGTCGTTGAAGATGGACTTTCCTATTCCAGCTCCCGCAGCGTGTGAAGTGCAAGCAGTGATAAAGTTTTTGAATGCACTTGACATAGCACCAATCGAAATTCATCGTTAGCTGTGCCAGGTTCATGGGCCCAACGGCATGAGCAAGCAGTTCCTGCAGATTTTCCGCTCCTTATTGCACACCACTGTCACGGAGTGCCTGTTGATCAAGAAGTTCTGTGTTGAAACAACTGACTATAGAGCACAAAGCAAGGCGCATAGAGTCAGCATTGACATTTTTGCAACGATACAGCTGACGATGGATTTCAATCGGTGCTATGCCCTGTGCATTCAAAAACTTTATCACTGCTCGCACTTCACACCCGGCCGGAGCTGGAATAGGAACGCCAATCTTCAATCACTGCCACGAAGCTACTGAGAGAATTAGGGAAGTTCTGCTGGCGCATGCGCCATGTTAGGACCTTACTCTCTCACGTACATGCAGTCGCTTCGCGCAACATACGGTTTCCTAGCTATGGGACGCGTGGGAATCTTACTTTCTGGATGCGCCTCGTATTTGAAAAAACACCCACTAAAACTTGCTGGGAGTGAATAAATTGAAATAATGGCAGAATTTCGCAAAATGATTACAATAATGAGTATGTAAGCAATTCATATGTAATTAGTGGGTAAAATAGTGGTGGTTAATTCCTAATACAGTGAAACCTCTCTTAACGGGCATCTCTCAATAGTCGACACACTATTCTTAGACGCACTCAATATTCTTCCATGCCATAAATATCTGTGGTGTGGTGTCATGAAAGAGAACCCTTTCTTTTAGGGACACTCTCATTTACGGACAAATAATCGTGTTCCACCGATGTCCGTTTAGAGAGGTTTCACTGTATTACTTAGTTTAATAATAAATGCCCAAATATGCGAACTTCCTTTATTCAACCTACTACTGCTAAGAGTAGGTTCAATATTATTATTATTATTATTATTATTATTATTATTATTATTATTATTATTATTATTATTAGTAGTAGTAGTAGTAGTAGTAGTAGTAGTAGTAGTAGTAGTATTGCAATAGTTGCGTAACAAAATATACTGTTTTCTTTGAGTTTATTTAAAAATGTAGATCACTATTCTGAGCACTCCCCTTTTATGTTGAACACCCCCCAAGTAAAAATTTCTGGCGTACTTACTGAGTGGTGTAATAATGTAAGTCTAAAAGCATCCTATTGCTTTGTAACTACTTGTTAGTATAGTTTGAAAAACAGTACTATAGGTCTTACTTAAGGAACCGGTTTTTCGCTTCTCCTGTAAAATTACGAAATTATGACTTTGTTCAGTTTACCTCTGAGGTCCAGATAAAATAAAATCATAATCAACCATTATCAATCAAGGTCTTTCCAAGTCTTCTCCATTCTGTTTCTGGACTATCTATCTTGAGCATTTCTTGTTCAGGTTACTCGCCAGTTATTATTGATTTCGTCAAACCTTCTTGTATGAGGACGTTTCCTAGGCTACTTTTATCCTGTGGTATCCAGTCTTCGTCCATCAATCATAATTTCTTGAAATATGTCCAGCACATTTTTCAGCCCATGTTAACATTAATTCATTAGTATCAGTCATTACTTGCCAAAGAATTCATTTCTATATATTTGGGCTACAAATAGTTCAAACCGCCACTTTCGGAGCACACAGACACTACTTTTTGATCTTCGAATCTGACTCAATGATTTAAATCAACACAATGTGAGGACTTCCATTTGGTCTAGCTGTTAGCACTCTTGACTTCGGTTCACGTGGTCCCGAATTCGATTTCCGGTGGGGCTATAGTTGAACGACCTAAGTGGTTCGAATTCCAATATAATCAGTAGCTCCGCATCTCTTTTGCCGCCCTAGCATATCCGTGGAACGTTAAACTAAAAGAAACCAAAAATCAACACGATGTATATTACTAACTGTACCGTAAGTCCTTGAATAATTGCATATAGATATATGGTATGGATCAAGTTTGAGGTGGTCGGTGGTCAAACTAAAACAAGGGAAATGTTACTACGGTTTAATTAGAACTTTTAATTAAGCGCGATTTTGTGTACATCAGGCCTAAGGCTAAGGGGAACAACTAGTGTTACTGAGAAGTTATCAGTTACGTTTAATTTCAGTTACAATTTGCATTTACATGTATTGCTGGAACCAAATCTTTGACATCAACATTAACATTATAAAGACTATGAAAACCGTCGTCTTTTGAAACCATCTTTGCATCATAAAACAAATTACGAGTAATTTTAAAATATTTTGCAGTTTACCTACGTTATTTGCACTATATTTAGAATAATATTTAGCAATTTATTTAAGTTGGCAGCACTGCTTAAAATAATGGAACCGCGACTTATAATTAAAACCACCAAAAAGTATTTTTGTAATGTTATAGAAGCAAACGAAACCAACAATCATTATAAACATTTAACACAAGTACGTTATTTTAAGCAGTATAACAATCACTATTCATGTGTTTGGTATCCCTAAAACGGTTTGAAATAACAATTGTTGTAAATGGCAATATGATCATTTAAGTCTTTTAGAAGCATCTACATGATGAGACGTGATATGTCAGCACGTTTTCGAAGTAAAGACTTTAAAAAATGTTAAATTTTCCATCTCTTGTAACTTTGTTCCTTCCTTCATTCGAAATGCATTATACCATGATCATAGTATTTGACGCTAAGATACAAATGATCCGCATTCCACCGTCTATGCCATTTGAATGATTAGAGATTTCCAAAATGTTGATGTTAGTGATACTATATTGTCTTTTGTTACACTGAATAATGTATGTGGTGTTGTGGTTTTATTTAATATCTAAATTATAAATAGGTAATACCTTTCATAGTGCAATTTGAGAAAACACAACTTTATGGTTGGTAACACTGATGTTTATCTAGTGATAATGCAGAGTATCTAGAAGAAATTTCCCTTCAATATTTCACATAACATGATACAAAATTTCAGCATTTTAATATATATATATATAGCCGCGGATCCAAGGGAAGGGCTATTGGGGCTATGGCCCTCCTTAACGCTGAGGTATACACCGGATAAAATGAGTTTCAATCCTGCTTTACACTGGATAAAATGGAAAAGTATGGTTTAGCCCCTCCCTTGATCATATCCTGGATCCGCTGCTACATACGGCCGGATCCAGGATTGTCCGAGGACTGTAACCAATCACACTGAAACTCTTCAAAGTGACAATTTTCTTTACCCCTGACAAAGCTGATGCATAGAACGGAGGGGAGGGGGGAAGTATTTTAAAGAAGGTCCGAAGTGTTATGTTGGAAAAATGTTCTCTCTTCCTGGATTCCGTTTTCTTTCTTACTTGAAAAATGTTACATTGTTCTGCTTGGTAAATCCTTTTCCTTCCACCTTTAGAAAATCGATTTAAACTATTAGTTTTGCAAAACTCTGTTTCTTTAGTCCCAAACGGAAACATGATCGTAGAAAGTTTCGAAAAGTGTTGCTATTTTCACAGCTAGTTTCTCTTATTAGATAGTGTACATTATAAGGAAGGGAGGATGCACGTGCACCACCTAAATCTGGCCCTATATATATATATATATATATATATATATATATATATATATATATATATATATATATAGAGAGAGAGAGAGAGAGAGAGAGAGAGAGAGAGAGATGATTATATACATCAGCAGTGGATTTTGTTTCGGGAGAGGCTTGAGGAACGGGTAAGAAACATTTGTGTTGTACGTGCAATGGGAAAAATGATCACAAATTTATTTCGAGAGGGGCTTGAGCCCGATACTTACCCCCTAAATACACCACTTTACATCAGTCAACCATTCCCATATTAATTCACGCAGCAACGAAACAAATTTCGAATAAAGGCAAAATAGCTATCAATATTCGAGACGAGACCGAGACTTTCGAGACTGACCAAGTCTCGTCTCGATTTATAGAGGTCTGTCTCGCTCTCAGTGTCGTCTCGGTATATAAAAGTCCGTCTCGGTCTCGGTACGATCAATAATAATAATAATAATAATAATAATAATAATAATAATAATAATAATAATAATAATAATAATAATAATAATAATAATAATAATAATAATAATAATGACGGGTTATCTGATCTCCATGTTCGTGAATTTCGTTGATTGGGCATACATAATCACTTCAAAGGCCTGAAAAACACAATAAGAATTTCGTTATTAAGAAAATTTGTATTTGTACAGAGTAATGTTCCTTAAAGCTGTAGGTATACAATTTCATCATTCTCCCTGTACTCTCTCTGGGTTGGGCTACGAACTTTTCGCCTCCCGTCGTATGATAAATGTTTAATTTTACAAAAAATTTTGCTCAAGGGGTTTAAACCCCCTTGAGAAATATATTATGGAGAAATCAACATTTACTATATTTAGAAAAATGAAATGAAATCTTTGTTTTAGGGCCCACGGTTATGTCGGCTAGGCTAAAGGAGACGGTGATGATGAGAAATGAATGAAATGGTGGAATGAAGAAAGTGAGAGGAAACGGAAGAACCCCGAGAAAACCCACACACATGGTGTTTGTCCACCACAAAGTTCACTTGGAGCGAGCTGGAATCTAACCAGGGACTCCATGCACCAAAGGTGAACGCACTACCAATGAGCCACCGCAATCCCTTTTACTATATGAGGATATACAAAAATCGTTCTTCTGAAAGGATATAGGATTGAATGCTTGAACTCCGTGATAAAATTCTACGTACGCCACTATCAATTTTAATATCCGCGAGGGCTCCATGTTCTGTACGAATATAGAAAAGTCCGAAAGTCTTGTTACTCCTTTTGTTCCAGCTTGTTTAGTGATCCAGAACATCAGTATGGATTGGATACCACCATTATCGTAACACAATATGAGGTGGCGCCATGTCCTGTGTAAAATTTTCCGCCGATTCAAATTTTTCTTGCTCAGAAAAAAAAAAGCACTCCCCTATTCCGACAAGGTCAATAACTTGCACTTTCGTCTGAGATGAAAACTTTGCCTCTTACAAACACATTGAGCAAATTTTTAGCAAGCTTCATGTCTTCGTCGCATGTTCCCATCTCATTTACGAATGATGGCCTAAACGATGTAAATTCAAGACCATTTTTCATGTGTTCACTATAGTCACTTTTGGAACTCCAAGTTCACAGTATCTTTTCCGCAATGATTTTTTTATTACTTGGGGAGAGGGCAGTGGTACTATTCAGCCGGTTCGCACCGGTTCCCTAGAACCGGTTGTTAAAATATTTCGAGTTTGCAGAACCGTTTCTTATATCCAGACATAACAGTAAATTTTACCAAGTTGTCAGGAAGAGTAAATCTTAATTTAACTATCATTGTTGTTAAAAATTCTTACAGTTACAGGGTTAAACATATGATCTCTCAGAACAAGATATAAGCATTTATTTCTTAATCCCAAGTGTTCAGATATAATGAATGAAAAGTGGGTTCACATGGGTGTAGTGGTGAGAACTATTTATATTTGAAACACATACATATCATTATCAACAGTTATCTATCCATTGCTGGATTAAGGTCTTTCCAATACTTTTTGACAACAATCTATCTTGCATAATTTGTTTCCAAGATATTCGCAGTGCTACCTAATTTTGTGACACCATCTTGTATTGTCTCTATTTGTTATTTGTGGTATCCAGTTATATATATATATATATATATATATATATATATATATATATATATATATATATATATATATATATATATATATATATATATATATAACCAGTTGTTAAAAATAGAATAACACCACTGGGGAGGGGGAGATCTCACCCCAGAATCCGCCACTGCTTCACATGTTTCTTGTCATGTTGATGGTCGACCGTCCTTTCCTTATAAAAAGCAATATCGTTTGCAGCCCATGCATGTACTTGCCAGAATACATAATTCCACACTGTAGGTACTTGTGTCAGCAATCTGAAAAGAAATTGAAGAATAAATACACATATACGTATAAAGAAAAGGGGGTGTCAGCCATCTAAAAAAAAAGAATAAAAATACACATACCTACAAACAAAAAAAGAGGGACAAGACTTTCGGATCGTATTGTAGCCGTTTAACAAGTATTTATAAAAGTTCTTCCCCCTTCTGTTTCTCTCACAAGTAGCATTTTGGGGATAACACTATGTTCTTAGCACTGGGCTACTGTGGCTCAGAGGTAGAACTTTCACCTCTATTGCATGGGATCTTTAGTTTGATCCCAGCTGTCGCCAAGTGAGCTTTGTGGGGAACAAACATCGTGTGCGTGGACTTTATCGGGGTTCTATAGTTTCCTTCCACTTCCTTTATTCCACCATTATCATCATCCATTCCATTATAACCGTCTCCCTTAGCCTCAGTGCATAATCATTGGATGTTAAACTAAATTAAATAAATAAAATTAAAATAAAAAATATGAGAAATACTGGCTGCTTAGAGCATTATTTCAACAATAGAAAGGAACAATAGAAATTCGTTTAAATTATAAAATTTTGAATATACTTTATTTGTTGAAATTGTTTAAAAATCTATTACCATAAATACACTACTTTTTTATGTTAAGAATATTTTTATCCGCAAGATATGGACGCAAGGTGAGTTGATAGTAATTTCTCTCATTTTTTCTTTCATTTTTATTCATATATTTTGATTAATTTACTTGCAAACTTTACGATAAAATGTGGAGAATTTGTATTTTTGGAGGGAAAAATACGTATGCGGGATTTTCAATAAGTAATATTTATTTATAAATAATAGTGGGTGTGTAGCCTAAGTATCTACGACGATGTTTGAATTTAATCTTATTATAAAACAATAGGCCAATGGAAGAATGAAAATTTACATATATTGGCCTAAACTATTTGATGAAAATTGATATGCATGTAAGGATGTTATATTAATAGTGATGATTGGTGTTTCCAGATTCACAACTCTAATGCTTTAAAATTATTTAGTAAATCATTCGTATATATATAATGGATATAGCAAAATTTGGTGGTAATTCTTATTTGAAACTGGATATGATTGTCCTTATCTACCATAAATTAAATTAAATCTTTAAGTTTTACGTCCTACGATTGTGCTGGCTAGACTAAAGGAGGCGGTCATTATCTAACAGTTGGAATGATGAACATAATGCAGTTATGGTGGGGATTAGGTGTAAAATCTAGTAATCATTGAAAAATTACATATTTCAGTAGCGTACACAGAATTTTAACAAAAGGGGTTCAGATACTCAAACTCATATTCTTTCAGTACAAACATGACTGAACTTTACTTTTCCATAATATCTTTCTCAATGTGGAATTAAAACCCGAAAATCTCCCTTGCGTACGCCTCTACAGATTTACCTGTACTTCGTAATATACGCTCCAATTCGCCTCGACGGGCACCGAGAAGTAGGACTCGTTTTCGAGTGTTTTGCGACAAATTGCATTGATGCAACTTTCGGTTAGCTCAGTAACTTTGTCTTCGTTATGTCAAGGTTAAGATTGAATTCCTTTTCGCGACAGATGGTGTAACCTTGGGTTTAGCTATGTAGCATGTCTTTGTTCTGTAAAATTTGATGTAAATTTATATTACTTATCGTCTCTGCGACAGATGACATTGATTACAAAGTGGATCAACTTTTCGCGATAGATGTTGTCAATGCAGGTGTGGTGTATGTATATAGTCGTCTTATGCTATTCGAGGAATTTTCTTTGAAAATTAAATTGAGTATGCATCAAGTTGTGCAGTTTACAATTCTGTTTTTTTTTTTTTTTTTTTTTTTTTTAAGATTAAGCGGGTATAGGACCAGACATAGTTTTATTGAGTGTGAACTTGGCTATTGTCTCAGACGATTGTTGATCTATTACATAGAATGCTAGGGAGTTAGGGAGTGCCCCTCAGTAGGTGAGAAGAATACTAGCTACAGTGTTGTAGCTGGAGCACACTTTTTAAAGTTGACCATTATATAATAATGTAAACGTATTCACGTAATGCATCGTGAGGAGAAGCAAATATCCACAATGTAAACTTTCTGCCGAAGTCCTCATAGCGTTTTCTCTAAGTTACAATTAAAACTTGACGACTGATGAAATTATGAGCGTGGCTACTATAATTTGCTACAGCCAGTTAATCAAACGTGATTTAAAATTTAAAAAGAAAGAAATCGTTAAAGAATCATTTAAGACACCACTTTAATTGGCTTTCTAGCTTTACTTGTAAAAATATCAATGAATTTCCATATTTCTAACATTGTTATGCTCCAAGGTGGATCAATAGAATTTGAGGAAGTTGAGAGAAAATAAGTTGAAACTCGTGAGAAACATTGAAAACTATATTTAAAGAATTATAATTTATACAAGGAAATATATTTTAGTTATATTTAAGGAACAGCACAGCGAAAGGACGATCAACACAGCATTCAGTTAGTAGAGCATGGACAATTGAACAGAAAACACATCACATGCCCAAGTGTCAATATGCCTCGTCAGCATAGGAGGGTTCAATGTAGCCTATTAATATACTGTGTTGAATGGAGTTCTAGGTTTTTCTACAAAAAAGGAAGACCATGAGAAGTTTGTGCACGTGCAAAGCACGCCGCCAAAACAGTGATACGCGTGTGGAAACAGAAGATAATCATACGCAGGAACGATTGGGACGTGGACACACCACTGGATAACAGACATATTTTTCAGATGGCTGTGAGAGCGAACACCGTAGTCCACAGCATCAGTTAGACGGTAAAGGATAATGGAGTAGAACTGTTTGAGTTGGCTGTTTGACAGCGTTTGGGAATATTATACTGGGGCACGCATGGCTTTACTTGACTTCTATTGACCCAGAACCACAAACGTTTCAGGCTACAATGGGCATGTGAATGCCGTTGCTTACCATGTTGAGCGGCCCAGACGAGTCGTACTGTGACGGCTACCTAGTTTTAGACGTTGTCATTATGAGTGTAATCTGCTAGCATATTGTCGAGTATCATGGCAGCCAAAAGACAAGTATAACGGTTTGACGCGACAGAATTGGGTGCAACACACGACCTCAGCTACTACCAATTCAGAGCAACCTCACGAGTGGCCAATAAATCAGAAAAGTTTCTTCACACAACACGGATGCTATTTTAACAGGATAATGCCCAACCACATATATCCCAGAATGTAGACGTCTTCTTAAAGGAATGACACGTACGCTGCTTCCCTGATCTGTATGTCGCTTGATATGTCACTCATCGGACATAAGTATGATATTGTTGCTCGGTAACTTGTTCATCAGAGACCTTTGACAGACAGTGTTGATACCTTGTTCACACGAACCTTAGCTAAGATTACCTAACTCAGAGAATCCGTGAACTTTTCAATTTCTGTCGAGGAACATACATATTTTGCTTTCTAGTAACCTTTAACTTCAGCTGCGTGGCAGGCGATTCTTGGGGGATACATTCAACGCCTATTTGATTGGTAGACGTAATCTTGATGAATCAGAATGCAAGGGTAGAGGGTTGTTCAGTTCTGTAGTTGTACTTATTTCTGCATAGTCATGCAATGAATTTGTTACATAAATTTCCCTCCATTCCCACAAATCTTTCTTGGCGTGCAATTTTTGGATATAGTGGTGCATTTGTTGTACACAGTCTATCAAGGACGTCATTTTCGAGTTTTGATAAATACATATTTTTAATCAAGAAATACTAATAACCTAATAAATAAAACGTGACATTCTTATCTCGGTAGAGGATCTTGTACCCCCAGAAACAAAATCTTGAACGACGCCACAGCTACATAAGGGAAACAGCAGAAATAGGCACGATAACTTTCATCTATTTCTTTTGATCCATTTAGAATAATCAACACTGAAATAGAGAACGATGGATAAGCACTGAACATATTGAACATATATATATATATATATATAGATAGATAGATAGATAGATAAGTGTTTTCTGTTTCTTTAAAACTTATGAGAAGTAATGCTTTCAGGAGCCCTTTATAATTGATCAACGGTGTGCAAGACAATACCGTAAATGAGTGTAACGGCCCCAAAATTACCGTTACATTTTGTTTCTTAATTTGCTTTTCTTTGTTCGTAATATTAAATTATTAATTAGTTATTTTCTGTTCTTTGCTATTTTTCAAAATTGTTATATTAAAATATTATATATGGTAGAACCTATGAAAGCAAGAAGTCATTATATTTCCTTGAAATCTCACGTCGTAGGATAGAAAATTGGGAGTAGAAGAAAAGAAAGTTATATTGAATATTGAATATACATTTTTTTCTGAGTGATTCTTGCTTTGTAAAGTGTTCGTGTTGTTACATTCTGAAGTTTTAAATTATTTCTGTCCTACGAATCATTCTTTACTTTTATATTGCCATGAATAATTGAAATTACATCTGAAAGTAGCTTATATAGTCAAATGTTATGGAATATGTTATGCAGCAGTTTCTAAAACAATCTGAATTTTGTACAGTAGGAGCTGGTAATGCCTTGTGTGTAAAACGTTAATCAAACATTTATCATAGCACACAGTTTAAGCTGTTCCTCCATAATATATTTTATATAGTTTAATTCAACTACTATTGCAATGTGATGAAATTGAAGGGAGAAATGCAAAAGAATAAGTAATTTTGCTAAGATGAGATTTAATCGATATGAATGAATCAACGATGTAATTATGTATTATTGTTATAAAATATTGGATCATATGAAACGACGAATTATGAATTATGAAGATTAATGTATGATATAAAAAGTATTCTTCGAGTTGATAGACTAATGTAGTTACTCTCGTCATTCTCTACGTTGTGATGTTATGCAGAAATTTCAGAGGAATAGTTAGGAAACTACCTTGCTATTGATGTCACATATGCTGTATACTTCGTATAGATATGTATTGTAAATGCAAGGTGAACTTTAGTTCCATTACCCTACTGTATATTTGTGGATATTAAAGTATTATTACTGATTGGAGATCGTTGAACATCGTTATTAATTGAAGATCTCTTTAGCTGAATTCCATAGCATAGACATATGAAGTTTTAGATAATAAGCGCTCGTCGATGGTCATCCGCTTCCCTTCAGCTCCTGTTCTTCGAAAGTAAATCAGATGCGTTATTCAGTTGTACTTTCTATTAA
Source organism: Thermobia domestica (assembly GCF_964235325.1). Lineage (NCBI taxonomy): Eukaryota > Metazoa > Arthropoda > Insecta > Zygentoma > Lepismatidae > Thermobia > Thermobia domestica. The sequence goes on along the minus strand of NC_137464.1, from coordinate 83,787,295 downwards.
GATGGCGACCCAAGAGCTTACCTTTTCAGAAATGAAGGAGAAAGAATTTAGTTGATGTCCACTTCTTGGTACATACGAAGAAATGGTGGAGCATCACATGAGACTTGAGTGATACAGTTTTAAATTTTAAAATAGTCATATTAATGCCTCATTTAATTATATTCTAGAAGTTTTTGTACACCTTCAATTGATCTTAGAGTAATATATCATGATCACTGGTCAAATATATTTTTTACATATATTTTGCAAATAATATGGAGAAAAGTTTGTGTATCGCTTTATCTCACCAAAAGGGATGAAGTGATACACAGATTTATTTATACGGTATATCTCATCAATGTAGCAAATAGTTTTGTGAGACAAACTAGGTTAGAAAATGCGTAAATGATACAGAGTGAATTAGTTTATACCGCAAGGATTACATAATATACATATATATAATTATCAACGTGAGAAAATGTCTTTTGAAAAAGTACAAAGTACAAATATTAATATGGCGCTGGAACAACTTTCCGCCTCACAACAGTATGGATGGAAGGAATGGAGTTGAACGAGAAATGGAGTCATAAAGATCGTGATAGGTAACAAGTGGAATTTTATACCATTTCGCGTGCAGTGCATCACTCAGTTCCCTGACAAAGGATGGAGGCGGAAATCTACACGAGATTTGTGTCTCCGAAACAGATAACAGATGTTCAATTATGTACAGATCTGAGAATTGGGAGGGCCAGGGAAGATGTTTCAACTTTATCCCAATGTTCTTCAACTGTATGAATGGGCGCATTATCATCCTATCATTACTTGGAAACAACTTCTGAAGCATAGGATACACATAGTCTCCTAAAATAGCGACATAATCACAGACAATGAAGCGACTGGTAAGTATTAGCACAGGGCTCAATGCAAACCAGGTTATTGTGGTCTACAGCATCACAGAGCCTCCGCCATTTCAAGACTGGGCAAAGATGCTGCAGATTGTAACCTTGCACCAGACATAAACGCGGCCCATGGTTTTAAATAAGACGAACGACGATTCACATGATCATATTACACATTTTAATCTGCGATCTATGTTGCGTGTCTATTGTCCATGCTGCATGTTCGCTGCATCGTTGGCGTCGTCCTGAATGTTGTTTTTCCTTATCAGTGCTTTCGCACGTACAACCGTCATCGTATATGCATGTAATACGCCTTGCGGCGGACAGTGATTATTACCATGAACACCCCGCGAACTGGTACCTTCTAACAATGAAGACGGCCTAGGCAAATTAGCTTTATCAGTGGAACAAATTCGGAACAAGCTGATTTTCGTTACACACGTTCAGAATAGCATTAAAAACAATACTGGAGTGTTCAATTGATGTTAATGGTGGGAAACCTGGGAAATCGCCATCTTGAAAAAACTATTTTCGGACTTTTTTCTTCACAATTTTTTTTTTTTTTTTTTTGTGTTAAAACTATGCAAGATACGCAAAAATGTTATTGGATTTTTCTTGTAGAGCATTACATTTCCAATAAATTGAAGAAAATTGCAATTCTCAAAAGCAGAGGTTTCCAAATGGTGATCCGCAGACCCGTAGAGGTCAGTGGATATTCACTGCAGGACACACAATTAATAGTTGGGAAAAGGGTTTATCTTAAACTAACCTTCATCAAACATTATAATATCATTTTTAAAATTTCTAACCGTACTTTGTCTTAACATATTTAATTGGTGACAGGACACATTGTATTTCTTAGGATTGGGATTTCAATCACGATTTTTAGGATTTATTTTTATTGGAGTCTCGTTCATGATGATGATAAATAAAATCTTCCAAAAGTTGTTGGGAACCATTGCTCTAAAACAATACGTTTCCATTTTCCTTTTTCGAGACCATTTTCCCTTTCTTTGCTTTTTTCTTGCCTTTTCTTTTGTTTTTTTATTTTATATTTTTATATAATCTTAAAAACATCTTTACTAAGGGAGTGTTACGTTATATATTTACTCAATCTTTAAAATTGTGAAATAAATTAAAAAGAAACTAAAAATAATTTGCTTACCATTGTTAATGAGTTATCAGGATCGAACTGAGGAAGGCTAACTTCTTGTAACATTCCTTAATCGAATTCCATTGTATCTTTATCTGAATGTCCTGGCTGTTCGCAGTCCTCTCTTGTTATCAATATTTCGTCAGCCATTCTGTCTGTGACTTACGAAATGCTGCTACCAAAAGTGCACAACTCTACATTTTCAGATTCTCTTTTGTTGTTATCTTCATCAACAAATAGTTGTTCTTCAACTTCTTCACCCATTATTTCTTCTTCAGTTGACATAGTAGGTGGCACGTTGTGGCATTGCAATCCTCTACAATGAAAACATACAATAAAACATCGAAGACCTGCATTTATGGATCTGCAACCTAAATAGCAATCCTTTTGACATTCACATGCTATTAGCTTCAAAAGGTTTTCGGGAGCGGGTGGTTTAAGCGTGGTGACTGGAACCAAAGATATTCCATCTTTTTTCTGCCAACCCCATTTTTCTGCTGGTAACACATTACCTTCCATAGTTGCACTTGATGAAACACTGAATAGGTAGCCTCTGTTGTTGGGGGAAGACTAGCAAAGTTAACTTCAGTTTTGGCTTTAGAAACGAGTTGACAGAAGTTACTGTATCTAAAGGTATTTAAAGAAGTCTCTGTCTCTGTAGCTCCGTAGAATCGAAGAAAGTTTTCTCTTTCAGCCAGTATTATCGATGCTTGTGCTGATGGATCATTAAAAACTGAAACTGCATTTTGAAGTTCAGGGTTAGTTCTCAGAAATTAGATTTTCTTCTTTCCTTGCATGAACAAAGATGATGTGGTGTTACAGCCACTTACTACATGTAAAAACCGAAATTGATCTTTGATATTTTTAAAGCAGTGTTGCACATCAATAGAAGAATTATCAGAAACTTTGCCTCGTCCTGGCTTCAAAAAGTAGATAGGCATCTCATCGGGTGTAAATGATGTCAGCAGAATCAGTAGGTCAACATATTCTCTTACTACAACTACAGGCTTATTATTGATTCTGGTAGCCAGTTTGATATTCGTTTGCACGATGAGCCTGTCTGCATCATCATTTGCTTGAATAACAGTAATTCCTCTGCTTTGGAGCTCTTTTGTGAGTTGCTCAATAAAACGAGATTTATCTGCCACATTTGACAAAAACTTGCTTTGTTCAATCATTGAATGCATATTTTCTTCAAAAACTATACCAGGGTAAATTATTTTCGAGGATCGTCTCTGTACTTCGACATTTTTTGTTAGTGCTGAGCTGGATCGTAACCATTAAACACTACTACTAAGCTATAACCAAAGTCCTTGATCGCATAAGTGCTGCATGTTTTGCATATATTTTCATATGTGGTTTGAGTAGGCCAAACCACTTTGTGCAGCAGATGACCTTCATCAATTACATATTGACAGTTTTCCAGAGGTAAATCCTCAGTTGGTTTGAAAAGAGAGTAGAGAGAAGATTTGTGGGTCTCTCATTCCATCTTCATCAAACAATGATAATGGTACTGGTACTAACTCATACTGAAAGAAGGATGACAATTCATTTTTATCCTTTACTGTTCTTACTACTCTTTAGTACGGTAATCAAGGGTGTAGCAGGATTATCTAGGAGGACCCCTATTCCTCGAACGATTTTTCAACCTATTCCACATGAAGATCTTATAGGCGATTTCCGAATTGTAATAAACTTTTTGATTGTTGCCGCTTGTCTCTTATAGTTATGTAAATGTGTAAGGCTTCTGCAAAGAATAAGAAACGATTCAAAACGAAACTAATCCATTTCCAGTTGCTGGTGAAATCATTTCTTCATTGTTGATTTATCAACAAACATAACATAGCGAAATACATTTTTTCTCTTTCATTTTCTTTCACAACCCCCATATATTCCTCTCTTTCGTCCCTTGGGATCCCGACCTCTAGAATAAGGAATTCTGTGTTAGAACATGCTGGTATAGAAAGATTGTTTCAATGGCGTTTATGTTGTTCCTGAAAACGTGTCTTTAAAATGGAAATGTATGTTTCTTTCACCATAGTCCACGTATATTATAGAATCATTTTGTAGATATTAAGAAAATTATACCTATAGTTCTCCTAGGAATATAACCAATTTTTATCAGCAGTATACAAGTCCATTTACCTGTTTTCTATTACCACCAGGAGGAACAAGTAAGACTGATCTATTCTTCCTTTGAATAGTCTTCAATGTTATAAACAAACTATAAAAAAATCAAAGTAAGAATAAAATACAACTCATTCAACGAAGTAATTTCCTCTCGTATTATTATTATTATTATTATTATTATTATTATTATTATTATTATTATTATTATTATTATTATTATTATTTCTTGTTGATGTTTTTTGTGTAACTTAGAAGCCATCTCATATAAAGCACTTACTAGACCAGGGATCTCCAAACTACGGCCCACGATTCAACACCGACCTGCGAGCACCATCAATCCGGGGTGCCACAGTTTATTTTGATTGAGTTGTAAAATTTACTAAGTAAATTATAGAAAATAATAATCAGCTTTTTTATTCGATCAATTAAGAAACACATTAACTGACATACATAATACAATTCAACATTTAAATTAAAGATATGAAATTTATTCTAAAACTTACAATAAGTAACAAACATACATAGGTAATTCATATAATTAAATTAAACATTATAATTATGATTAATGATATTTATGTAATTTTCCGTTGGCAATTGTCCATTTGTGGATGAAATTTACTTGTGAAAATTACCAACAGTGACTTCAAATGCTCATCAGTTAACTTGAATCTGTAAATATTTTTCTTTTTGTATATTTCATTTTGGATTTTTTTTTTCACACAGATAAGCAGTTCCGAAAGTTGAAAGAATGCCTCGAGCAAATTTGTGCAATGTCGTTTGTAGTTGTATCAAAATTTGAAAAACGAGACACAATATTTATTTTTAAAGCACCGAAAGCTTCTATTGCAAAATCTACCGGAAATAAAGTCTCAGTTTGCTGACTGAATGTTTGGCATGTATTAAAATACGTGAAACTTTTTGTTTTAAATTGGGATTGAAACAAAAACTTTTTTGTCGAAGGGACTTAGTGTCAGATCATAAATCAGGCAGGACCTTGTCTTCTGCTAGTAATTTTAAATTAAAGTCATTCATATGTTTAGTTAAATCTGTATAAAATCCTTTCATAATCACTCATTGTTGAGTAACTCATCCAGAGGACGATTCTTCTGTTTCAAGAAAATGTCTATTATTGCTCCACGTTCAAAAAATCGTGTTAGAACTTTCCCTCAGCTAAGCCAACGTACTGCAGTATAATATGGTAGATGACAAACGATCCTTATAAAACAAGGCGAAATTTCCATTGCATTTGCATAACACTTCATAGTATACGCACACTGTACTTTTTCTTAAGGTACACTAGCACCATCAGCACCAAATACACAAATTTACAAACTTACGACTACTTTCGCAAAGTTTAGTTAACTAAAAGACCCGTTTGTTCAAATGTGTAATAATTGTCATAAATCTGTTATGAATGTGTAATAATGTGTAACTTAAAAGTTCTCAATTATAATTGGGCACCCTGCGTTATTCGGAGTTTTTAAACAAATAAATAAATTACTTTAAACTGCATGCCAATTATTATTTATTTCATTTTATTTCCAGACTATGTTTCCCTGATGTCACTGTGTGACCCTACATATTTAAGGAATGTTATTCCTTCAACTGGCGAAAGAATCTGTCTTGATCCGAGTGGGTGACGTGTGCTGTGTAGGCAGCTTTGGTAAGCTCCTTATCAAGTAGGATAAAATAAGTGTTTCTTCTATTGACCTTTATTTACAGGTTATCAGTGAGGGATGTCATTAGAGAAAAATATTAAAGGCATCACGTTCACATTAGTATGTCGAAAACATGAATACAAAATTTCAGTTAACATAATTGTCCATAGTAGAATTTATTTTTAGTGTCTCTTTTCAGCATTGAGTCTATATGAGACATATACTGACAATTTGATGGAATTCGAATCAGTGTAGAGCTTTGTGACTACGTGTAGCGTACGAACTTTCGATCCGAGAAATTCCATCATAAAGTTACTGTCCGTGAAACTACGGAGGCGTTAAATATTTCAATTGACTCCAAATTTTACCAAATCATACATGAAGATCTAGGCGTGTATTAGCGAAATTCCTCTCGCTAGTTCCAGAAGAACGCTCATGGCACCATCAGCAGCGGATTGTAGAAAACAGCTGCCAATGGTCCGAAAATTCTGGGCAGTATCGTCATACAAAATGAATGATGGGTTTACGGGTTCAGAAAACAGAGCTAATGTCATCCCATTGAAATCATCCTAAAAGGCCAGACAAGCTTAATCCTGCTGAAAATGTTACTGTGTCGTATTTTATTGGCATATTCGGGATCGCACATCGGAAATTTGTTCCATGTGGCCAAACTGCCAATAAGGAGATCTACGCAGCTGTGTTATGACAATTAAGCGATTCCGTTCGACGTAAACGTCCGGACAAATGGGTGTTTGGATAGCAGCATTTGCACTATGACAGCGGTCTGTGTCACACTTAAGGAATGGTGTTTAGCTTCTTGCAGAAAGACAACATCACCGTCGAACGCCATTGCTCCTAATCATATGATCTAACTCCATGTAACTTTTTCCTGTTCCCTACTGTTGATGATTGTGTTCGAAAAATCCATGGGTTCGATACCCGTTCATGTCAATTCAAGGAATTATCGTTAATTTATATATATATATATATATATATATATATATATATATATATATATAAACACATTATTGATGTGGCCTCAAGCTCTCTTGAGCGCTTTTGTAATTTTTTTTTAAAAATTAATTTTCTCTGTACAATAAACTCAACCGACATCCGGTACTTTTGTCTTTTACAGCAATTCCTTATTCTCTTCTGTCATTGCACCCCTTTGCCAGTATTTTGCTTCCCCATGTGTCAGCTTGTGGAAATACAATGGATTGCTAATAGGGTAAAATTAAAACTTCCTAGTTGTTTTTAATGAGGACGAAAAAAGTTCAAAGACTCTTCCGTAATTTTGGTCACCGTCAAGAGTTTCATGTCGCCTTTTAGCTACATCAAGATTCCACGATGTGGTACGAAGGCATCAAAGAAGGTTTCAAGAAGACGTACGTATCTGAGGTTCACAACCTTCATGGACACCCGAGATGACGGCTATCTTCGTCATAATTGTAGATGTTACACTAAGTACCAGCTTCCATATTTGCAATTGGAAGAGATCGAAGGTGGGACCCGAAAAACGAACCAATAACAAAACTATCAACCAGAGAAAGGGATTGGAGAACCAGATTTCGATGGATTCACATCAGCTAATCGACTAGTGAGATAATAGATCTTCACCTGCAAAGCAAGATGATGTGCTAAACTGAGACTTGGGAACACTTTAAAAGCTCATACCCAAAGTAATTCACAGCTCTATACCTTAACTTTAGTCTGCAGTGCCTTTCAAAAAATAATGTGTTCATGTTTTATTTAAAATTCTATAACATCAAATGAGATCCCCTAGTAGATTATGTGTTACTTTTGGCATACGGCTGTCAAGCCTGTTAAATCTTTAAGTAAATCGTGTTTTATGAGGCTATACTCACTTTATGTATAATAGCTTTAGCTATAACTCTATAACATACCATTTAGGTTACGTTTCATTACCCTGAATCGCATTTGAAAGGAAACTATTTGACACTATTGAGAGCATTTAGGATAATACAAAGGAACTCCGACGCATTTCACAGTTTTAATAGACCATTTGCTGAAAGAACATACAATTAATATGCAATTAGACACCTTGGTTCCAAAACCAGCTATATTGGCAAGATCATTGCAAAAAATAATGATCATTATATCCAAAGTATTGTCTTTTGCATAGCCGGAGCTAGGAATTGTCTGCTGGGAGGGCAGTGGGGGACAGATTTTTTGGTCGGTCTCGGAGGTCCTGGTAGGTGGCCATCTTATAGGTGGCATTTTTATTTTTTTCTCAAAAGTTGGGGGCAATTTCCCCCATGCCCCCATAACTCCGCCCATGATCTTTTGCTACATCAAGGCTCATGTCCTTCGGTACAATCATCGACCTATTCATAAACAAAATCAAATTCTAGTAATGAAGAGCATCTGAATGTAGAAACAGTGGATGAATGTTATAAATGTACTGGAATATTTGCTTGTCTCCTTCATTTATATGTAGCAGGGTAAATAGTTTCAAATATTGAACATAAAAAATACTTTTATACACGGAAAACATAAATGACCTTCCCGCTAACTAGTTTTATTCCAGTACGAAATTATTTCATGGGATGCAAATCACTCTTAGAAAAATGACATCACTGGAAGAAGAAAAAGTTGCTAAAGAAATTCAGGAGGGCTGCAGGTGCGGTGTTCCTGGCATATGCTATCCCTGGAACAAGCAATCACCCTACACATTTTTTTCGTCTGACTGTAATCTGGGAATTTTAGTAATGTTTTCATTATATTATTTTATTGTTTCCTTCCCTCGGTGTTTTACACTCCAATAACTACATCAAACACATTTTGGAAAACAAAAGCGAAAAGATCTATTGCAATTTCACGTCACAAATGACAACATTATCGAATTCTCCGCTCAGATTTCAATTGAACTAAAGGGTCATTCTGCTATTGTAGAGTCTCAAACAGTTGTTATGAAAATTATAGCTTTTGCTATAGTTCTATAGAGATTTTGTTTACATGACTCATACAAACAGATCTATCTGTATAGAGTACAAAGTAGCCAGGAAACGAATACGTACATTGATGGAAGGAACAATTATTTTATTTTTGCACGATTATTTTTTCTACTTCTTCCGTAATATGTGTTGGGTCAATTATAACTCTGGGTGGCGTAACTAAAAGAAACTTTTCCCCAACAAACAGAGGTTTTAAACTTTTTTTTTTTAATTATGAAACTAAAGTTATATTTGTTTACAATTAATTACTGTACTTGAATTATTCAGAGTTTATTTCTGCTACCTCCAAGTTCGTTTCCCATTTACTAATCACCATTCCTCGTTTAAGGAAACATTCCCAGAACAGAACTTGTGTCCACAGAGTATAAGCGGCTCATTTAACATCTGTGTGCACCCAGGAGGAATAGCATAGTTGATTAACAAAAAATAAATAAAATAAAAAAAAAAAAAACGAAAACGAGCCTCCAAAGTATCTTTCTCTAAGCAATGTATTCAGATTGGTCTAGATGCATAGGGTTTAAACAAAGCTTCAAAATACTCCAAAAAAAAAGTTCTAATAACCTTTATGGGAAGATAAAAAGGAAAATGCCCAAGGATTAACCTATAGTAAATCTTTATTCATACTAAGAGGGAAAAAATGTCTCGGATCATTTTACCTGGAAGTAATGAATCCAGTCCTTTATAGGAGAGAACCATTTATCGCGCATATCCTCCCAAAATTGGCAGATGAATACTAAAAAATCGCGATTTTAACGAAAACATCAGATTAGCCTAATGCTCCCCCACCTATGATTCTCCTGCTCTTATATAGTAGCCACGGCCAACGGTCACCAGCCAGACGCTTGGTTTAAAATATTTTAACATTAACGAAAAAATTTTAAAAAAGCAAGATTAGCGTTCGTAACTGGCTCTCCCCTAAGTGAGCTGTTTAAAAAAAACTTTCGTAAACAAGGAAAACTGCTGTTAGTTAACAATTAAGCTAAACAAAATTATATTAAAGATAAGAATTAATATACTGTAGATTATATATACTGTAATAATTAATTTACCCGGCCGGGATTTCTTTCTAAATCTATATTAACTAAGAATACATAAGATATACAAGAATAATAAACAAAATAGCAATTACAAATATTAATAGCAGCTCCCTAAGAGGGGAATATATTTCTGATTACCATAGTTGAAAGCGAAATGTGTTTCGGAAAATACAGTATTTACGAACAGATAAAACTTTGATGTGTTGGGCGATTAGTACGAACATTCTGCCTTCCTGTCAAAGACTTTGCACAATATTAACTACTAAATGTAATTATACATTAATTACTAAATGCACAATATTTACTATTGTTTGTTTTCATTAGATTCCTAACCTGAAATTGTGAATATACGAAATAATAATTTATTCAGACATTAATAAATTTTAAGCACTTGAATTTATGAAAGCTTGCTCCAACATTAGCAACAAGTGTGTTTTCTCGTCAAAAGATATTCTCCACTAGCAAGATATCTGTGTTGCATACTCATCGACAAAATCATATTGATGTTTTATACTTATTGATGAGATATATAATCATAAGTACAATAAAGCAAAGCACAATTCTCAGTTAGTAATCAGTTTCTTCCATAATATGATGATGGTACATTGATTAATAGACAATATAATTGAAATATCAAATATTTTAAGAAGTGTAGACTCTTTAAAGCGTTTTGTCTTTACAGGCAGATTCTCATTCGTCAGATCTACCAATCAAAGGTCTTCCTTTGAATCCAAAAATACTCCTTCAGGAATCAAAACGATGGAAGAAGAAGTTACCTGTGTTTAGAAGGAGTAATGGATCTAAACTTACCTTGGATATATTCTTCGCAGAATGAAATTAAAGAAAAGAACTGATATTCTTTGTGCCATGAGTACAAAACCCACATAGATAACTTGTGATGCAGAGGGAAAATGTGTACATATAGTCCTTAATTACATCTTCAAGAAATGCTTGAGTTGGATGATTAAGAGAATAATATATCGCCTAACTTCAAATTATAGGAAGAAATTAGTAAAATATACTGAAAAATATAGTTCGATAAAACAGATAGCTTCGACATAATCATAACTAACACAATGAACACATCTATGAAACAGATACGATAACTCCTTGCTTTGAATGCACCGATCTTATGTACTTCTAATATGCTTTTAAAAAAAACTTTAATTTTAAGAGGGGTTCCATAACTTTTGTGAGCCATTTATCAGAAGATTGAACGGAACTAAATTTGGAGAAGAAACATTCAATATAAAACCATTGCATTTGGAAAAACAGTTGCTCTTCTAATTTCAAAGGGACTTACCAAGTTTTAAATATAAAAGAAACTAAAACCGTGTAAATTGATAATATCTATCACACACCAAGACTTTTTTTGAATTGCCAATAAATGCCAATGTAAAGTGAAGAACAAGTCAATTCAAATAAACGACCAGAAGAATCTAGAAAAGATGAAATTGAAAGAATATACGATTGTATACAACCTTCATCAACACAGTATTTTTCTTCTTTTTTCCATGGACATAACGTTGTTGAAGATGGAAAAATATATCCTCAATCAATTATAAACTACATGGACAGGAAGTCCCGATATGAGATGGAATACTTCGAAAACTTCATAACATACTTAGGACAAGACAACATTCTGTACAAAATATTTTATGATTAGTTGCATGTGAACAGTATACATGAAAACTCAAAAATTATTGAGGTTTAAATTGTGAATAAACAAAGAAATTCAAATTGTAACTGGCAGTGTTCATCCAAAGAAGAATCTAGAGTACAAAGTTGCTTCTCAACGCTTAGTAAATGATTGTCGAAACATCGAACAACCTCCCGTGATTATTTTAGGGAAGATTCTGTAATGTTTCAGCGCTTATGATTGACTGTTCAACACTCTTTAACCTCTTCAAGACTTTGCTATTAACTCTTTATAGTGCATTTGAGATTATCATACTCAATATTACATGCAATTAGCAGAAGATTCTAACGTTCCATGTTCAAAGAACTGAAATATCCAGTACCTGCAATGAGTGTATCTGTTACTGATGGATGTTACAGTTGTGGATTTTGGAACCAGCTTCTACGTTAGAATTGCTGCCTACGCCTGCTTTAAATGCTATGGATGTTAGTAAGTATAATGATAGATCTAAACATTAAGTTACTGTAGCATCTTTCTCTTTATTTTCAGAACAAGAAACAAGCTTGTTGAAGAGACAAAGATTATATACATATAATCGTTTCAATTGTGCTTCAGGAAACTCGCTGACCAAGTTCAAATTTATCGCAGTTCCAGACTCTCACAAATTCCTTCGAAATGACTTTCCCAAAGTCAAGAGTTAGTTAAATTGCTTTCACTTACCCGAAAGATGTGAATTCATCTTATTTGGTGGTAATTGTTAGGCAAACAAAAGAAATAATTCAGAAGACACGAGTTAAAACCTGTTAGTCAATTTTACACACACCTTGCTTTCACCAGTAAAAGCTTCCTTAGAACTGTCCAGTAGCACAGCGCAACGCCCTAATCTCTCTGATGTATCGATTTCTATATAATCATTGCTGATCTTGGGCAATACTTAGATGAAATGAGTGGGAAAGCAGATGGTGATGGTAGTGTTGCTTTTACTTAGCGTTCACCCTTCCCTTGCCGGTGGCAATGGTCCTGGTGCAGTTCCATACAAAACATGTCGTACCCATACAATGTCCTTTTTCATTTGTATAAATTGAGGATAGAACATGTTGTGAATAAGCAGCATTAATTTTGACTTGTGTTTCGACCTTTCCTCTACAGCAGGAGAAAGCAAAAGTCATAAAACCCTTCGAGAAACTTTGAATTGATGTACCAAGTTACATAAACCTTTTTGACGAACAGCTCTGTAGGTGTTGGCCGACCTTTTCCATAAACCCTTGACCTTTAGGTAAATTTAAGCTTCCTGCATTGTCACAACAAACTTCCAGCGATACTAAATAGGTGGCGCTCATACATCCATTTGCCCTTGTTCTTTTGCTCCATAATGTTAACGCATGCAGCTGCCCTTGCGGACGGTTTACAGCCACAATTTGTGATGGATTGCACGTAGGCCACATGTAACCGTTTGACCGTAACATGCTGAGGTAGTGGGTTCTCATAGGCAGCCATATCTCAGATCTTTAGCACAGATGTTGTAAGTTCCACTGATGTCCTCTTTGGATGCAATTCCTTTGGTAATAAGGTTTGAGAGAAGAATGCTGTGCATAACGTTTAATTAAATCACTAACAGTGGCCCGTCTCATGACAAAGCTATTATTTTGACACTGTTCTACTATGAAGAATATGTTAAAGTTTCCATGGGTCAGAGCCATGACGTATCTTCTTATCGGCATTTTGCCTCCTACAAGACCTTCACTCTGCTACATAAGTGAGAGATTGATTCACGTTGCGTACAGTTTTCTTGCTCTGTAAAACCCAATTTGACAGGTGTCACTGTATTCAAGTTGTTTGGATGGAAAAAGGAACCGTTTCTGCACTGGAGTGGAAGTAGGAGTGAACTCAATGCTTTGAACTAACTACACACGTTGTTTCTTGGAGATGGTCTTTTAATTATTTATAGTTTAATTTTATTAGTTATGTTTATTAGTTATGCATTTATTGAATTGTATGATCCATGATTTTGACTGACAAGATAAAAAGAGCAAGTAAAAACATCTGCAATGAAAAAATGATATGAAAGGGGTTATCCGTTGATTTCTAAATTGTTGATATTGAGAATGTTGAATTCCAACTTAAATATAATACAGTGAAACTTGTCTTTAGTGGAATCGAGCGAGACTCGTAAAAATTTCCGTTAAAGTCAGGTTTCCGCTTAATGGAAGTAGAATTTTCCTTAAAAATATATGCTTATAACGGACAAACTGGGAAAATATATTGCTGTACGTACGTTGTTCAATCACAGTACTTCTTTCTTCTACAAATTAATACACAAAATCTTCAAATACACATAATATATGCTGTGCACACGTTACCTTTATTTTTTCCAATAGTCAAGTAGGGATTAATGTATATATTGCTGCTTGGCTGCTCCAATTTCCGCACACACTTTAGCCTCAGATACTACACTCTAGTAAATCAAAGACGTTTTTCCGTAAGGAAAATTGTCCAGAAAGATTTAACAAAGGAACGAAGAATTTATTGCAGATAGTATAATGTATATGTTTGCCCCTCACAGGATGTCTAAAAAATTTCTAAACTCTGCAGTCCGGAACTAAGAATTTTCCGTTAAAGGTTTATTTTGCCTTCCGTTGTCCACATAATACAGTTTTCACTTAATGAAGGGACTTTTAGGCGTTTTTTAGTCCAAAATTCATGAGACTGTGAAATATTTCCGTTTAAGACAGTTTTCCGTCTAATAAAGGGTCCGTTGAAGCCAGGTTTTACTGTAGTAAACAAGGTAAGAAAACTCTTACAGAGAACGAATAACTTCTTAAATATCATTGAATAAAGTGAACAAAACTTTAATGTTCTTCATTCTTTTCAGGTTTTAGAGGTCTTCAGAAAAGAAACTATGGTTGAATCACCTTATTCTTGTCAACTACCTTGAAATTTACCTAAAGAAGAGCAAGATGTATCTCTTCCCTCTCCAGAAAGTAAGCTTTCTCTTTATCTTTGTTTAGTTATAGGCATTTCTTTTACTCCCAATCTCTATTAAACGTGAAATCTTGGTTTCGATTACAAAAGGTGTAATTTCTATGTATATTTTTAAAATGTTACTTATATTATGTTTGTTTCTATTAACGGCTTACTAATTTGTTATGCTCCCATCGAACCACAGGACCTTCTTGCAATGTCTTTCATGAACTATGGTATCGAGCTCGATTCCTGACGAATGCATAGCATTCTTTTGTTGTCTCACCATCGTGAGACAATCGGGACCATTGGATTAAAAGGAAACGAACTCCAGTCTATACAGAACGAGACAACAACGAAGTAATGTGAAGGGTTGACCACACACCAACCAACTGAAATCCGTCTAATCGGCCATAATACTTCCTGGGTTGAAATAATAGAAAGAAAAAATAGTAGTGGTTATTATTCATTTAGCTATGTTATTACTTGGTTGAGTTTAGATTTAGCGTCCCTCTCAACATCGAAGCTATATGAGACATGAACCTAGAGTGTGTGATCCGAACTACATGATCTCCAGCCGGGAATCGAACCAGGGACTTTATTAAAATCCCTGATTCTACATAGTATAGGGGTTTGAAAAGAATTTAACCACTTTCCAAGAAAGATAGAAAATTTGAAAAAAAGAGAATAAATGAAATACAATATATTTTCGGTTGTACGATCGGAATGTCTACTCTTATGTTTGCAAGGAAACCACTCTCTATAATGCAGCCAATGGATGAGCCGAAATCACGCGTATGACGTCACAAACTCAGTAGATGTTCACGAAACAAACTGAGGTGCCCAGTCAGTCAAGATGAAGTGTATTGTTCAACAGGGTCGTTTGAAAATGCATCATGGAGACCACACACATGCATCAGTTGTGAGTGCTTACTCTTTACGAGCTTAAACTGACACATTCTACTATCTAGTTGCGAAAAACATCAACTGCATTTTCTTGCCTGTGACTAGGGATTGATAAATGAGAACTACAGCAATCAACAAAAGGGATTTCTGGTGAGTTCCTCAGCAATATTGTGGAAGCAAACCCTAGAAAAAGTATTCGTATCATTGCAGACGAGTTGGACGTAGACTCTTACCAGTGACTTTCTGTGGCTTCCTGTAATCGGTAAGGTGAAACAGTTGGAGTGGGTGTCACATGAGTTGACACTGGGCGACAAGGATCCTCATCTGGTAGTGTGCAGTTCTCTGAGTGTACTTAATAACCGGGAAGGTTTGCTACATCAAAGTGTCAATTGGATGAAAAATGGCTCTGCTGCGACAACCACAGACGGTCAGAACTGGTTGGATCGTGATGAACGTCCAAACTCACTTCTCCGCCCGCATCATGTTTTCTCCATCAAGGTGAAACCGTCACTGCTAAACATTATAGTGGAGAACTCCATCAAATCACCGAAAACTTGTCCACAACCATCCAGCAAAAAGTGACAAACATGATATCTTTCTATTTCACGAAAATGAACTTCCATATTACGCTCAATGGGTGGTGCAGACTCTCTATAAGTTGAAGTATGAAATCCTTCCTCGCCAATCATATTCTACTGCTCTACTGTATTCGACTATCGTCTCTTCTAGCATCTTGATCACTTCTTGGCAGGGAATCCATGACAATCGGGCGGTGCAATGAGCATATGTATATATACATATGTGCAATCGGGCGGCACATATGTATATATGCATATGGGTGTGTTGAGTCATGACGTCTGTAAGCAGTGAAGTACTTACTTTTTTTTCCACCATCTTCAAAACAGATATATCGCCGTCGTTTCCATGTTTGGGTGAGTAGTAAATATGATTTATAACAAAAAATCCAAAGAACTAATCTCGTTTGGAATTTTTGGATTGATCATAAACTATGTTCTCATACTTTAAATTGGATTAGTTATAGGGAAACAAAAGGAACATTATGGGTTTTATAGTTTTAGTTCTTATAAAATTTTGCTTTATATTTTTAGTTCTTGGATCCCATAATGTTCCATGAGAAGGGAATATTATTAGATATTGATAATTGTGAGAATAGCATCTCGGTGGTATAATATTCTCTTCTGGCTTAAAGTATTGTACTTTAATCTCGGGCCATGTGTGTTCAAATTAATGCCATTATTCCCACAGATTCTCCTATTTTCTTCCACTTCCCAACTTTTCCCCCCAAATTTATTCACTTGCATCTATCAACTAAAAAATTTTATTCTATTTTCTTTCTACAGCACAACTCGTCCCATGGAAAATATCTTGGGTAGTATATTAAACGGAATCTCCTTCTTTTGTATTTTTTCATATGATTGGTGTGAACCAGTCCATAATACACGGTCATTTGGAAGCCTCTGTCAGTGTGTCTTTTGTTAGTGTTTCGTAGCTTTTGCAACCGGTATCTTCAATTATCTGGTGTATGTACTATAATCTAGGTCTTACCCTAGGATTCTCTCCCTCTCTAAATCCTTCTAGCAACCTTTTAACTAGTCATCATGACGTAAGATGTCTTCACACCAGATATTCCTCTTTTCTCGCATCTAATCCTTTTCAATATTTTCTGATTTGTTACTTTGTCCATTCTTGGATTTTTCAAAACAAGTCTGTAGCACCAGTGGTCGAAGTGAGACGGTATGCGGTGGTATGCCATACCGCCTCTGGTTTTTCAGTAATGAGGACATACCGTCTCTGGTTTTTCAGTGATCAAGACAATATTTAAATAGCCGGTATGTTGAGCCAAAATCATAATAAAACATACCGCCTCTGCTTTTTTCCACTTCGAACACTGTGTAGCACCACATTTTAAAGGCTGTTATGCGTTTCTTATCTATTTGGCCGAGCATCCAGGTCTCGCTACCATTTAAAAGTAAAGGTAGTTAACAAGCTCTTGTGAATTCTCGTATCAATATTACAGAAAGTAAATATATTCTGTTTACTGTTAAAGATGGCTTTAGCTTGATTTATTTTACTAACAACTTTTACCTTTTACATCTGGTGTTATGTTACAACCAAGGCACGTGAAAGCTGACACATTCTCCAACTTCTCAATAAAACATCTTAACTTTGTTTTGTTCTTGCTTGCTACCATTACCTTTGTCTTAGCTGTCTTAGAGCAATTGATCTTCATATTATAATTTTTGAGTACTTCAACCAATCATATTAAGCATGATTTCCTACTCTTGTTTATCTTCTGTGAACACAGCCATGTTACTGGCACTTCCAAAGAAATCCACTTTCTTACTATGCATTCTCACTCCTTTATTTTATTTTATTTTTACTTATTTTCTCTCGTAATTCGTCCATTCTATTGAATATATCCATTAAATAGAATAGGTGATAAAGAACCTTGCTTACACCTTACCGGGAACCTTGCAGGATGCCTTACACCTTGCTTGATAGCACCTTCCTCAATATGTTTGCCACATCTTATCACAGTGGTTTCATCTCTATACAACCGTTGTATTACCCGCCTATTTCTATAATTTACGCTCAACCTTTTCAGCATTCTAAACATTATTTTCCAATCAACTCTACCAAGTGACTTTTCCACATCGACACAGGCAATATACGTATACTTATCTTTCGTATCCTGTTCTTCAAGATTAAATGCAAACCCAATACTCCTTCGCGTTTCCCCTTCCTCTTCTGAATTTAAATTGATCATCTGAATGATAGATTACAGCTTTCTTTCAGTTGTCCATAGAACTATCGGCGTTTATTTTTTATTTTTTTGTCACGTTACTGAACACGCCAGACGCTGTTTTGCGTAATGACACAGTAAGACACTTTTTAAAGCCTTCCAGAAGTTGTTCTATGGT
Organism: Thermobia domestica; assembly: GCF_964235325.1. Taxonomy (NCBI): domain Eukaryota; kingdom Metazoa; phylum Arthropoda; class Insecta; order Zygentoma; family Lepismatidae; genus Thermobia; species Thermobia domestica. The sequence continues at coordinate 83,769,016 of NC_137464.1, read as the reverse complement.
ATAGATCCTTTTGCACCTGGCGAAACAGATCATCATGTATTTGACAACCTGTGTCCTTGGGGCCGCGGTAGCTCAGTGGTAGAGCGTTCACCTCTGGTGCTTGGGGTCCTGGGTTCGATCCCAGCCACCGCCAAGTGAACTTTGTGGTGGACAAACACCGTGTGCGTGGGTTTTCTCGGGGTTCTCCCGTTTCCTCCCACTTTCTTCATTCCACCATTTCATTCATTAGTCATCATCACCGTCTCCTTTAGCCTAACCGGCATAACCGTGGGACGTAAAACAAAGATTTCATTTAATTTCATTTCAACCTGTGTTCTTGGTAAGTTTTGTTGGAACGATATCAATACCTCCTTTCTTCTGTTTGTTTATGGTCTTGTCAAATTCAGCGCGCAGTATACAATCTTCTTTCTCATCCTGAGCAATCTTATCTTCCTCTTTCAGTTCATTCCATCGTAGAACTTTTCGATGTACTATTTCCACTGAATAAACGTATAATACAGAGTACATTCTGTGAGCCATTTCAGTTAAACATAAGTATTCTTTGAATAATACATACATTCAGTACTTAATTTAGATATAGAAGAGAATATAATAAAATATTGTATTGCCGTTCAAGCTAACAAGCAACAGACAACGTCCAATTAGTATATAAACATAAGTAAGATTATTCATCAGTAATAATAATCAACCATAATATACAAAATTCAGTGGTGGTTGATGTAGTAACAAAATATAGTAAACTTCGTAATATTACAGAGATGACGAACCTTACCCCGAGCTGACACTCACTCTTTTTCTTTTCTTTTCTTTTCTTTTTTTCTTAAAATATTAGTTTAGCATATAAGTCCATATGTTAACTAATGTTACTGAATACTTTGTACTAGGTACATACTTAAGTGTTCTGTGGTAAAAGGCTAAGATGTTATGGGCTCAGTTTTATAAAATGTTAATATTGATTTCATTATCATAATTTCTCACCATCATCTTTGTTCCTAAGATTATAGATGTGAAATGTAAAATTCAAACAAATAAAATTAGTTAATATTAAAAATAATAATTTAACCGAAAGAGGTATTGAGAGTACGAAAGAGGTTGAGAAGTGCCAAAAAAAGGAATAATCTACAGATATAGTTTTTAGGGCATTATTGTTTAATAACTTTACCTGGCCTGCAGAAAACTACTCTGTGTGCTTACAATGTCTGAATTTCTCAAAATTTCAGTCTATGTTAGTAAATAGATTATAATCATAGTGAATAGAGTGGATTGTCCATACATTGAACTACAAATCCTTTAAAACATTCAGTGATTTACTATCCTGGTTTGAAAAAGATTTGTTCGTGAAAAAATAAATTTATCTTTTTCTCTTGATTTTCTTTCAACGCTTTCAATTATAATCTGCATTAGTTCTTTGGCCCTTCTGATAATAGTTTGTATTTGGTAACCTTAGTTTGCAGTTAATAAAATAATATATAACACATAAATAAACAAGCAATTGTTAATTTTTACATGTATACTATATATTATGTATGGTTTGAATTAAGAATCGATTCCTATTGTTTCTATTTGTTTCTCATTATAAATGTGTTTAATAGTTCTCAATATTTGGCGAGTTAAATCTATTTCTTTTCAAATTTTCAGATCACTAGGGGTGTGCAGAACTGATTTTAGGTTATGTAGCTTTGATTAAATGGGGTGGTCGGATCAATGGGTGGGTGGGGATAGTGTACCATCAATCTTCAGAGACTTCAAAGGGTCAAAGGTGAAGATTGATGGTGGCTGGATTAACAGACAGGGGAACAGGCAGTGGAAGGAGGGCGTTTGGGCCGCTGGGCAGACGGTCTGATGTAGTTACGTCTTTTTTTCAAAATCGGCACTTTACATATTGATCTTTTTTTTTCTTGGGTGGCATTAGATTGGGTGCGTGGGATGTCTTACAGAGGCAATGCCAATTAAATCTAAGAGACATCCCAATTAAGAGGCAGACCGGTATTACTCTGACACACACACATCTACACATAAACATATACACTTACGACACCACTTCCATGCACGCATACACACGTACATACGTATAAATATATTAAACTACACGCCCCCATCTACATCACTAACACCCCCACCCCCACAAATACCTACCCATCCACACAAACACACACACATATACACATATAGATAGATAGATAGATAGATAGATAGATAGATAGATATGACACACACACACATTTTGACGCGGGAGATCCGGGTCCGATTCTCGGCGGGAGCTCAAGTTATTTAGATCTAATGTTAAACTGTAGTCCATATCTCGTATAGCCTCATTGCTAACGGAAGAATGCTCAAAAATCTAACACACACATTTGACACTGCGACACCCACATCCATTACGTCATTTCTAGAAGACACTTGTTAACTGAATCCTGAGGATACCCAAATAATCCTAACTTTTTCGATGACTGTGCCTTATAGTTTCTTGGCAACAATCATCAAACATTAATATAATTCCAATCGCATCTACAAATAGTTATGAATTAATTTTTTAAAAGTAAGTCTGCTTCTTACAGTTTTCCTCTCCATTCCTAAAACCGTACAAAGACACCATTCAATTTACATAATATAGAGAAATGGTGTCGTAAATTAGTCTTCTCTTTCATCCACCAAATTCCATAAATGACGTATAAATCATAAACCTGTTTTGATCTTAATTTGAATTTCGGAAACAGTGACAACCGTCTGGTTCATTCTTTACCAAATCCAGTGTTATTCCTATCATTATGTTTTTAATGTGCATTTGTTATCCTTTTTTATTATATTCTTTATAATATCTATAATTGTTTTTTTCGTTCTCTCTCTACAAGTTTTATTCCAAATGAATTAGGTGTTTAGTGTAATCTTCTTTTGTTTCAATTCCTTTGATATAATCACTTTTCTATAATTTATTTTCCAATTCTTTTATTTTCTGAAGCTTCCACCATACCTTTCTTTTAATCATTTGTTTCTACATCTTTTTATCAAATTTCAATCCTGCTCTTCTTTCATTCCCAATACTCTGTTCTTTTCTAACTATTCGTTTCATTTACTCCGACATTCACCATAATTCAATAGTTATGTTGGAAATAAAATACTACCCGTATGGTTATATCCATAGATATGTCTTTGATATACTTCAATATTATAAAGCTTATTTTTAACTTTTTACAGCTGGTATGGGCTTTTGGCTTTTCAATTTACCACCAGTGTGCCATACAGACTCATACCGGCTTAATTCAATCACTGCCTCTATCATCTCGTATCGTAATCTCGACTTTACATATTTCTACTCATCAACATGTGTACTACGCATAATGACACCCTTTCACACGTAAAAGTTATATACATAGTAACAACTTATTATTTTCAAGTCTTTTTCTTTCTTCCTTAATGACTGATACTACATGAGACGTGGATCTATAGCTTAACATGAAATCGAAACCATTTGATCTTCCACCGATAGTGGAACCGAAGACACCTGCAATTTGTAGAGATTTAAAATTTTTTTTTTTTTTTTGGTTTAACGTCTCACAATTATGCACTGAGGCTAAGGAATACGGTGATGATGAGATGGATGATAATGATGAAATGACGAAAGTGGGAGGAAACGGAAAACCCTGAGAAAATCCATGCACACGGTGTTTGTCCATCATATAGCTTACTTGGCTGGAGCTGGGGTTGACCCAAGACTTACGCATCAGAAGTGAGCGCTCTAGCACTGAACGTCGCCGCATTCTTTTACATAAATACACTACACTACACTGATGTTTCCAAATACGCGCACTCTAGCGCTTCAGTTCGTAAGTAAGAGGGAATACCCAAACCAACCAGAATTGCAACACAACATGCACGCATTTTGTGGTTACGGAAAGCATGTCACTAGCCGAGTGGCGTCACTTCTGTGTGGAGTTGGAATTGTTTATTATTGATATTGCATTGTGTATGTTCCTGCTCATAGCGTCCAGTGTAATGTATGACTACAAGGACTGAAGGGTGAGCCTGAAATTTCGTTGTTACTCGACGACTGTTACACTTCCTTGATGAGTTCATCCACTTTAGCAACATGCTGACCTGTAACACGCTTCGGTGCACCATCCTGCTTGTCATCCCCGAGCGACGTCCGTTCTTCGCGAAAGCGCTTGTTCTACTCATGAACTTTGGACGGTGATATACTGTCTTCTTTTCTCTTTTACTCTTTCTCTGCTTATGTGGGATCGATATTTTTGAAAATTTGATTCCACCTTACTCAGTTGCAAACTCCAGTCACTATTAACCTCTTTTCTTCTAAGTTAGGAGTTATACAATCTATCCATCTTCCTTCTGGTCTTTCTCTTCCTCTTTTGGCTTCTGCTTCCACATTTTCTTATCGACATAATCATCCTTTTCTCTCATAATATGACTATACCACTGGAATCTTCTCTCTCATAATTTTTATTTATTTATTTTTTTTTAGATATCTCAGTTTTTTTAATGCTATCTGTTATTCTTTCGTTTATGATCTTGTCCAACATTGATCTTTTTGGTAACACCACAATTCATCTGAGCATATTCGTATTGGCCACGTCTAGTTTCTTCTCCTACATCTTTTTTGATTTCCGAAGTCCCTGTTCCATACAATATTGTGAGTCTTATTATGCTTGTAGGCTCTTCCTTTCACCCTGAAACTTACTCTTTTATTACAAACAAAACCTGAGATCTTTTTCCATTTCATCTATCCCATCTTAATTCTCTGCTCTACTTCCGCATCTAAATTACTGTTCTTATTCACTGTGGAACCTAGGTATTCAAATCTGTTTACTTTCTTTACAACCTGTCCTTCCATCTGTGTGGTTTCGCATCAATCTCCTCCAAAGTTCATATATTCAGTTTTCTCCCCACTGGTTTCTGATCCTCTATCCTCAAAGGTCTTTTCCACTGTTGCAACTCTTTTCTGTTGATATATTAAACAGTGTTATCTGCATATAGCATACCCCAAAAGTGATTGGTCTTTCATACCTTCCTTATATGTATTTTGGATGAGGCGAACAAATTTTCTGGTACAACTCTACTTCTTATGAATCTTTAGATCTCTTGACGCAATATACAGTCAAAGATTTCTTCAGGTGAAAAAACACTACATGTAGTTCTTTCTTCTTTTTTGATATTTTTCCATCATTTGTCTAATTGCAAAAATCATACCTGTTGTTCTTCGACATCCATCATTCCGAATTATTCCTCTCCTCTTGATGTCTCCTCCCGAAGCCATCTCTCATGGATTCTTTCCCAAATCTTCATTTTATGGGACATTAGCTTAGTCCCACTATAATTATCACAGCCTTGAATATCTTCCTTCTCCTTGAAAATGGGTATTGTTATACTCTTCATTCTTTGGGGTATTCTTTCTTCGGCAAATACCATGCATCAAATTTAACAATAGACTTTTCCTTCTTCGCCGAGGCATATTCATATTTCCACAAGTATTTCATTCGGGCCGGTTGCGTTCCTATTGTTTGTTTTGAGTACCGCTAATATTACTTCTTTTCCCCTTATGTTATCTTCAACCCCTTTGTTTAGTACACTGTTCTTCAAGATTAATCTCAAGTTTTCTTCATTTAACAGCTTTCTACAGTAGTCTCCTATCTTCTTTTGACTTTATTCTTCCTGTGGTACTTCTCCTTTTTCATTCTTTATCTGTAAAATATCAGAAAAATATTCTGTTTCTTCATCTCGTTCCCTGGCTATCTATAGGAGTTCCCTCTCATTTTTACTAGTTTCAAGTTCTTCGTACACTTTTCGCTAGGCGTCTGACTTTGCTTTGTTCTACTCTATTTTTAGCTATTGTGTTCAGTTTCCAGAATAGTTCTCGATCCTCGTTAATTCCTAATTTATCGCATTTTACTTTCATATCTTCTTTCTCTTTGATTGCTGTCTGAACGTCTTCATCTCACCACCAAGTGTGTTTATTTACTAGAGCACCTTTCTCTGAAGTCTTACCTAATACTTCTTCCCCTATCTTTTTAATGACTACAGTATATATATATATCTCCCACCATTTGCTGGCACCTTTCATGGGTTGTATTTTGTGTAGTAGGCTTCTTTCAACTCGCACCTTAGATTTGGATCTTTGAATTTCTACTACTTAATGTTAGCTGTAGTTCTCTTAGCGATTCTTTTCATTTTGCATTAGAATTGCAATCAAGTACTAGGATTCTGTGATGTACTGCTTCTTTGTGGTTGATTTTACAAGTCTTTGCAAGTTGTCTTCTGCATAAGAAAGAATTTATTTGGCTCTCCCTTGTTCTGCTTTTATATGTAACTAATTGCTTTGTATTCTCTTGGAATAATGTGTTACATATATAGATAGTATAATCACATGCCTGTGCAAAATTTAATATTCTCATCCCTTACCCACTCCTTTCTCTAGCATTCCAACCTTCGTGGACTTTTGAAGATATAACTCCTCCTCTGCATCAACATACCCGTTTAGATCGCCAATTATTCTTCTTTCCTTTGTTATGTTCACTCCAAATCATTCCAGAAAGTGTAATTTTCTTCATCTTCGCATCCAACTTGCAGATCGTACAGGCTCATAATACTAAACATTTCTTCAAGATGCGATTTGACACTAATTGTTCTATCACTCCTATTTGCACTAACTCCTATTTAGCTCACTAGTCAGGACAATTTCTGCTCTCATTTCTACCCTGTTGATTTGCTTCACCATACAGTAGTTTATATCTACTTCTTAGGTTCTTCCCTGTATATCCTCTCCATCTTGCTTCCTGAACAAATAATGCTTCTATTCTTCTTCTTACCATTAGATCTGCCATTTTCCTTCCCCTTCCGCTCATGGACCCCACATTTAAGGTTCCTATTTGTAAATGGAGTAGCTTGTTGAACAGTTCTCGCGCATTACTTGGTAGCCGTTCCTCATTTCTTACAGGAGGCAGGCTCTTACGCGTCGCTTCCGGAGAATACTATCATTTTCCTAGACAAAATGTTGATTTTGACTAGGCAATATGTTTTTACGTCCGGATGCACTTCCTAACGCTAATCCTCACCATTTATCCGGGCTTTGAATCGGCACTAATTATACTGGTATGCGCCTCCTGTAGTTGGTTTAAGAGTGATATTCAGTTTTCCCCATAAATCCTTTCCATCCTCTTTATTCCTTGTGGTCATACATCACAATAATCGCAGAACATTAAGAGTAGGAAGATACACAATGTAGTATCAAGAAGGAACCACTTCGCAAAGACTGACGCTACTCATGACATTGGCGAGGAAACCCCAAGCTATAATGTCTAGCGGCACATTCCGTAAGTACAAAACGTATCCATACTGTGTTGTAATTCCGGTTACTTTTGTGTACCCTCTCCTAGTGCTGATTGTTATATGAACAATTACACTTCCACGACACCATACCTTACCTGTCTCTCCATATGTTATGTATGTTTCTTCATAGCTTATGGCATTTTTATCAGCGCCCTAACACTTGGTCTGATGCCTACATTTTCATCTGACCCGATGTCCTATGGCCCAGATGTCTCTCCTGAAGTTTTCGGGCTCCTCTGTCTGTCTTCCCCCTATCCAGCCATTCTTTCAGCCACCCCATTGAAGCTGAAGGAGGAAACCTGTTCTAAAGTTGGCCTAATAAAAATGAATACTGAACCAAAAGCAATGGAAGAAAAGAAGATGATCAATACCCAAGGCAGAAAATACTCTTTCATTAAGAAGATAAGTCATGCTAGAAGAGATTCGTGATTTAAAGCCGAGTTGAAATCATAATCCAAGGAGAGGGAAGAAGATCAGAGAAGTACTAGTGAATGGAAAGCTGTATAATCAATAGAATGAAAAGAAGATTTAACTCAAAATTGGATAGATTTCCTGTCAAAAACAATTATGCACATACTTATGTTTTATAAATAAATGTCTTTGCTTTCAATCTAACGGGTCTCTTTTAATTTCTTCAGCTTGTTTCTTAAAATATGTTTCTTTGATACATGTTTTAACGGTGTCGAATACCTGCGCCATCTTTATTTTTAGCCCAGTGATTTTTACGGGGAAATATTGTTTCTTTGTTTGAAGTGAAATTTAATTTTTAGTAGTATTATTGTATTGATTTCTCTTTGAAATCTACTTAACTTGTGAAAATTAAGTTTTATAATACAACTAGCTGAACCTGCGCTGTCTACTCAGCGCATCGTTCTCTTATGACCATGAGTCTCCTTCCCACTGTGCATCTCTTCTTACTCACACAAGTAAAGGATAGGAGACTTACAAAGGAAGTGAATTGCTATGTATAGATGTTGGAGTGAGTTTGTGTCAAATTTCTAGAAGTAACACGATATCAAGTGAAAATATTTTTTCTAATAAATTCATATCCGTCCGAGTACGATTCATTGCGTCTCTTGAGGCCTTTCAAGTAGGGATGACCAGAACCGTTCCTGGTGGAACCGGTTTTCGGCTCTAAATGGATTCGGTTCTAGAAGATCCAGTTCCGGAACCGGTTTTTCGGATCCAAGATTGGAACCAGTTCTTAAGATCCAGTTCCGGAACCAGATTTACAGATCAAGGCCTAGAACCGGTTCTGAAAACCGGATCTGCAAGAACCGGTTCCGGCGGAACCAAAACTTTGTGGCCATTTCTACGCTAAATCCGAGCTGCTGGTAGGCTGTGAACAGTGTGCTAGATGAAATGGTGAAAGCGACAGGCAGGCACCCAGGCGGCGGCCGCTTGTCTCATTTGGCTAAAAAAACTGGGTAACTGGCAAACTCATTGGCTAAACAGGCAAACTCGCAAACAATTTTTGGCTAAAGATCCACTGGTGGACCAACATTTTTTCTGGGGGGCACAAACGGATCTGGGCGGGGAGGACACAAGCGCGTGGTCCTCTTTACAGTGTTTAAAAGGAAAGCTTTATGCCACTTTGTCTTTGAGGGCTCTCGAATCCAGGTGTGGAAACGGTTCTTAAGATCCGGTTCTGGAACCGTGTTTTCAGATCCAGGCTAAGAACCGGTTCCTAAGATCCGGATCTGAAAACGGGTTTTCGGATCCAGGTCTGCAACTGGTTCTTAAGATCCGGTTCTGGAACCTGTTCCGGAACCGGTTCTGAAAACCGGATCTCCAAGCACCGGTTCCTCGCAAAACCGGTGCCGCCGGAACCGGACCTTTGTGGCAATCCCTGCTTTAAAGTTGCCAGCATACAATAATAGGTTTTGCTATTCATATTTAAATAAAGCGCCTGCAATATCCGTCAACCTGCCATACGTAACTTCTCTATTGTTTGCCTAACACCTTAGTTTCCGCATGCAACAATGTTAATCTTCTGGGCTCAAAATGGCCCCTAAAATGTTGAATAGACCAATAACGATACGATTTTTAGAAAATTTGAATGAGAACTGGACAATCTACACAAAATTTGGAATCGACCAGTGAAAAAGCGGCATGTTTCTAGCACTTTCGTTTTCGAGATATCATTGTCGAAAGGATTGACGACAAACATATAAACATAGCATTTTAATATGTAGACTAGCTGAACCTGCGCTTTCTATACAGCGCATTATTTGCATATCAGCATAAATATCCTTCTCATTCCTCACATCATCAGTACACGTCCCTTTACAGACACAAGTGAAAGACGTCTTGATAAAAAAAAATCTGCAAGGCGTATCATAAAGAGAAGATTTTATCGATTATTTTTTCTCAATATCTCGCACCGTTTGCAATATTTGAGCCTACTTCCGGTTGGAGTTTCTAATTCATGCATGACCAGTGTTTTCTTTTTTCTTGCATGCAACATGTATAAAGCAAATACATTACATACACAACTAATTATAATGGCAGTTATATATGGTGTTCATTGGGCAAAACACTCCAAAAATAAAGATTCATCTTACACTGGAGAAATGGTTATCTTTCCTTTTTCATTAGCCGTGAAACAATAAACACCTGAGACATATGCAACCACTATATACAACAGTGTGGTGTTGGAATGTATAATGCTTAGGATATGATGCTTTCGTTTTTTTTTTTAATTTCAATGCTTCCAGTATACCCTTAAAAATATAATAAAGAAATAATGGCCATGTTCTTTTAAATATTCAATTAGAACTGGACAATCTACGCAAAATTTCCAATTGATCAGTGAAAACGTAATCTTTCTGGAGCCTGTAGTTTCTGAGATCTCATTGTCGAAAGGATTGACCACAAACATATAAACGTCCACAACATATAGTTTAAAAGAACTCGGAAGATGGAAGCACAATTAACATGCATTGATATTAGAGAAGACTTATTAAAATACAAAGGCTTTGAACAATAATTTTAAAACAAACTTTATGAAAAATTTCTAGTTAACTAATTTATTTAAAGTACACATACTCAAAATGTTTGTCTCTGTTAAATGTAAAATCACACATAACCGTAAATGAAAGATTCGAAAGCTAAAGTTATAGATTGTAGCTCAGTCGCTTTTAATACAATTATTTGGTCTACAACTTTCTGCCACTTATACAGGTCCACATGCTTACTTTTCCATAACATCTACCAAAACAGATCCAGAATGACCATCTCTGTAAATACAAAATCCTTATCCAAACAACCTTTCCCATGTTCTCAATCACCATAGCAGTCACCTTCCTCTTCCTTAACATTCCATCTCTTCTCACTCACAAAGCAGTTTTTGAACAACTCCAGAGGAAAAAGTACAGACTTTTACCCTAAATGAAACTTATCTCAAACCTACCGATTGTATCCGCATTCCTCAGTTTCAATTACAACGTCATGAATGTCCTAGACCTTATCAACGATCAAATGGTCGCACAGCAATTGGAACCTATCATACTATTCCTGTGCGTCCTCATATTTTCCCAAAACCACATGATCTCCCAGAATATTCCACACAAATCTTCGCACAAAAATCATTACTCTCTGTACCATATATGTCAGACCAGGAAACCCTACGAATTTTTTCAATACATCGACAATACGTTCAGTCATTATATAATCATGGCAGACATCAATATTCATAGTCGCCCACAGGCAGAGAAACAACATTTTCAAAACTATATTTCTAATATTGTAGCCGTTGACTACCATCATCTACCATCGTAATCACGCCCAATAGCAATACTTCACCCGCCATAGTTATCAGTACTCCTTCTCTGACTGTTCACAATCTCCGAGTTCTACCACCTTTCGGCAGCGATCATGCTGCGATACTCCTTGATCTTATTATCACCACACATCCTAAAACACAACCCCCGCCGATTCACTTCTTTGATTACACTCATACAAACTGGGCTAATTTTCAAACCGACCTCAAAACTTCACTACAAAATCTACAGGAGCCCAGTAGTGAAGAACTCTATAACCTCGTGGAACAAATCACAGCATCCCAGTAGTGAAGAACTCTATAACCTCGTGGACCAAATCACAGCATCCCTTGACACAGTCACCCAAAACAACATCCCTCTTCGTACACGTCATTCGCAAAAACCTCTAATACCTCCAGAATATCAGTCTGTCGTTGCTGCTTCTAGACGCTCTTTCCGTGACTTCCAATGTACACGTAATCCTATATCATTAGAACATCATCGTCGCTGGAATCGCATGCTCCACAATTCCTAGTTGCCTATAAACGAAAACGTTGGATCTCAGCCTACAACACTCTATCCACTACCTCGCATCCTACCAAATTCTGGCCAAAATTCCATAAGTTAACTGAAAAAAAAAACGTCATACTTCATACCCTATCATCTCACATAACAACCCTCTTCAAACCGATACTGACAAAGTAAATGCTTTCGCCTCTTTCTTTCAACACATTTTTACCCCAACCGTACAACCACTTCATCCAACTCTCACCCGCCGTGTGGAACATCTTGCAAACCCGCACGCTCCCCCTACTCCAACCCAATATTCACCACCAACTTACCGCTTCCCCTCTTAACGATCTCATAACTCCTGAAGATATCTCTTCTACCATCCGATCAAAACGAAACACGTCCCCCGGCCTTGATCACATTACCTATAAACTCATCAAATCAACTCTTCCCATCCTCGTTTCAGTTCTCGCAACCATCTACAACTTCATTCTTCTCACCGGATTTTACCCTCTCCAATGGAAAATCTCAAAAACTCTCCTTTTCATCAAACCGAACAACCTCCTACTGCACTCTCATTATACCGATCCATCCAACTAACAGCAGTCCTTAGCAAAATCTTCTAAATCATTCTAATCAACCGTCTGCATACCCATCTTTCCGACCATAATCTCATCCCGCTACATGAAGCCGGCTTTCATCCACATATTAGTATTTCTGACCAGCTTCTGCGCCCCACCACTGCTAGAACAATTCATTATAATACCTCAAAACCATCTTGTCTGTTACTGTTTGATCTGGAGAAGGCTTTTGACAAAGTTTGGCATGCCGGCCTCATCGCAAAACTTCACTCTTTCAATCTTCCTATCTCGCACATCCGATGTATACATTCTTTCCTATCCAATCGTATGGCTTATATTAATATCAACCAATCCCTTTCCTATCCGATCTTTCTTCACTGTGGCGTCCCTCAGGGATCTGTCCTTTCACCTCTTCTATATATTCTATATGTCGCCGAAATGCCCCCTCTCCCACCAAATGTCTCAGTACACCAATATGCAGATGATACCGTTTTTCTTGCCACATCTAATACTGTTGAAAACATAAATAGAACACTCCAGCAGGCAATAGACGCCTTTACCTTTTGGTGTTCAAAATGGCGCCTTACCACCAATTCTCTAAAAACACAAGCCCTTATTTTTCTCCCACCTCGTTGCCGCTCACGAATCCATCCCATTCCTTCACTTCTTCACATTCATGTAAACAGCACTATCATCCGCCCATCATCACAAGTTACCTACCTTGGAATCATGTTTGTTTCTAAACTCAGTTGGAAACCCCATCTACAAAGATTCGAACACAGGCAACGAACCGCTTAAACTCCTCCGACGGCTAGTGGAAACAACCTGGGGCTTACATACCGACACAGTCATAACCACCTATAAAGTATTCCTACGACCAGCTCTCACTCATGGCCATATCTGCTGGATCTCTGCCCCTCATGAACTATACAATAGACTCGCCATCTCCAAAAGACATGTTCTCCGACTTGCTTATCGTATCAAACTACCAGCACTGACTGCCGACCTCTATCGCCGAATCAACTTTCCAACCATACTTCCACACTTAGAAACACTTCGCACTAAATATATTACAAAAGTCATTGCAGAAGGAAATTCGATATTCGTAGACAGCTTTCAACAGGACATAATACATGATACGCCCTCACATCACCAAGCCAATCCTCTACATCTTCTCACTCTATACCATAACACTTTAGACGACAATGACCCTCAAAAGGCCGACTTTGCCCTTTACCATCCACCTCATCTTAGTCCATGCATTTATCCATCTCTGAACTAGTGTTCCATCAATGTTGCTAGCAGCGGGCTTCATCTGTCTTCATCAGTCCTGTGACGCCCCAGGGCAGAAGATAACCATTCACTCGTCCATACTAACAGTACCCTTGTGTCTGTGACGTCCACCTGCACTTCACCTTAACCCTCATAACATATCAATAGTCCGACCTCGAATTACAGCAATAGTGAATAATAAATGCCACCTACCTACTGCAAATTGATGTTTCCAAGGATGTATTAAAAAATAAATGATGCCCACAGCTAAGAATAAAATAAAATAAAATAAAATAAAACAATGCTCCCAACCCTCCATGTCCCCTACAAATAAAGATAATTCCTCATACATATAATCCTCGTCCCGAGGAAAGGACGTAACCCTTTGACTGGCTTAACCCTAAAAAAAATCGTTTTTAATTGCTATTGTAGCATTTTAATAGATAGATAACTTTAATATTTAACTGGGTGAACATGTGCTCTCTACACACCGCATCATTCACATATGAGCATAAATATCCTTCTAATTCCTCACATCTGTACATGTCCCTTTACAGACACAAGTAAAGACGTCTTCATAAAACAAATCGGCAAGGGGTGTCATAAAGGGGAGATTTTTCGATTATTTTTTCTCAATATCTCGCACCGTTTGCAAGATTTGGATCTACTTCCGGCTGGAGTTTCTAATTCATGCATAACCAGTGTTTTCTTTCTTCTTGCATGCAGTATGTAATAAGCAAATACATTACATACACAATTACTTATAATGGCAGTTATATATGGTGTTCGTTGGGTAAAACACTCCAAAAATAAAGATTCATATTACACTGGAGAAATGGTTATCCATCCTTTTTCATTATTATTTGGCCATGAAACAAACGCCTGAGAGATATGCAAACCCTATATCCAACAGTGTAATGTTGGAATTTATAATGCGTAGGATATGATGCTTTATTTTTTAAAAAATTTCAATGCTTCCAGTGTACCCTTAAAAATATAATAAAGAAATAATGGTCATGTTCTTTTAAATATTTGATTAGAACTGGACAATCTACGCAAAATTTCCAATTGATCAGTGAAAACGTCATCTGTGTAGAGCCTGTAGTTTCCGAAATCTCATTGTCGAAAGGATTGACCACAAACATATAAACGTCCACAACATATAGTTTAAAAGAACTCGGAAGATGGAAGCATAATTTACTTGCATTGATTTTGGAGAAGACTTATTAAAATACAAAGGCTTTGAACAATAATTTTAAAATAAATTTTATGAAAAAGATCTAGCTAACTAACTTATTTACAGTGCACATACACAAAATGTTTGTCTGTGTTAAACGTGAAATGACATATAGGGCCTAACCGTAAATGAATGATTTGAAAGCCAAAGTTATAGGTTGGAGCTCAGTTGCTTTTAATCAGGACAACTGCCCTGAGACGCACAACCCACTTCGCCGTATCTATCACCACTATGTCCACATCCACAATTCACATCCTCAATGGATCTCTCTGCAGTTTAGCTTCCACCGTCTAAACACGACCACATTCCCAATCTATGCACCACTCCGTGCTCATCCATAATCGACTTGCTTCTACAACTCTTTTTAGATGACATATCTGCGTCTTAATCTTGCATAACAGCCTGAGAACCTTCTCATATTAATTCGTCAAATCTTTTCTTCTATCACTGGCCATAGAGACGGCATAACCGTCTGCGGCCCGCCTATGCACGGATGGGAATGAAAGACATGTGAAAAAAATCGCTTTTAATGCATACTGAATCAAGAAGCCTAACCTCTCTTGTGTCAATTAATGTGATTGCTAAGACCAAGTGTTGCAATATGCATTTGTGAGCAAAGCACATATACAACACTTAGAGGATTGACGGAAGTTTTCACTTTCTGAGGGTAAACTTGCTTTTTGAACTTCATTTCATCATCTTATCTTTCACTTTCATCTTCATTTGGGCTTCGGCCCTAGGTTACCTTCTTCCGATGGCGGACTCTGGCATCACTAATGGACAATCGATTCTCGGTAGACATATAGGATTATCAGCCTCAGTTCCTACAAACGCAAGCACTTCACTTGCTCAAGCTGCACTCATTGGAACTTCCAGCTGCACTAGATATTTCTCATGGGGAAGTCAACCGGTAGCGAGTACATCTAAGGATAGACACCCATCCACTGATTCTACCCAGTCTGCAAAAAGATTCCGCGGTGGATCCTATTCTACTAACATTCAACCAATTCATGTCGACAACGCCATGGGCACGGGATCACCAAGTTCAGACAGCAGCTTTTCTCGGCTGAACTCCAGACCCGGTTTATAACTTTCTCCTTATTGATTTTGAGTCTAAATACACACATCCGAAGATTATCTTTCTGCAGATCATTAAATACGTTCAACGTGCTAATGTTGAGCAAATAGTTCACAATAAAAATGGCTATATCATCAAGTCAAAAGATTTGAATTTTGGCACCTACTTCAGAAACAAGGCATCCTACGAAAACTTTGGGGAAAATGCCAAACTTACTAAGAAAACGGATTCTAGGATCAAACAACCTCTCCCTCCGAAGAAGAAACCAATGCTGTCTGTGGTCATTTGTAGTGCCCTACTTGAATTTACAGATGAAGACGTTCGTGAAAAACTTATTTAAGAGGGCATAAATGTTGACAAAGATGTCCATTCGTATCAAGAATAATTTAGGCTCTACTTATATGGTTCGGGTATTATCCCAAAACCAACAAGCTATTGATCACTTATTGGCCTACGGTGCACCCATTTACGAAAAGATCCATAAGCTAGAACCGTCAAAAACTACTGGACCAGTGCCTATCAGATGTGAGAAATGTCAAGTTTATAGTTCTCATTTTACAAACTCCTGCCATAATCAACCTAAATGTGGCTATTGCTTTGAACAACATAACATTAGGTTGTGTAAAAACCAACAGCAACCTCCAAAATGTGCCACGTGCGGAGACGCACACCCCACTTACAACTATCGCTGCAAGGCAAAGCCTCAGGCAGAGTCTAGTTGTCCATAGTTTACAGCACCCCTCCGAAGTTCTTACAAACCAACGCCACCAGCGCAATCAATCTTACACCCTGTCAGTGTTGAGGATCTTTGCAGTTTGACTATAGTGCTTCAAGACACACTGCCTTTTCAACGTGATCATATCCCTCACACTATTAGTGACACAGCTAAATCACTCTTCAATATCAATCTCCACGCTACCTACTCCAGACAATATGCTCATTTTCAAATCGCACCACTTGAAACAACCGTATACAACCATGGCACTCGTATTTCTCATTATGGCAATTATGAATATTTTATTTCTTAATATACGATCGTTTCTACAACATAAACTTCTACTGGAACAGCTACTGCTAGAGGAACACATTGATCTATTTGCAATAAGTGAAACTGCACTCAAACCTACCACCACAATACGTCTACCAGGTTATCAAATATATCGCCATGACTATTCAGGGCATGGTGCAAGAGCACAGGATGTGGTCGCAGTTGGGTTTTCCCCTAAGATATCGTTTCGTCAATATCGTCAACAGATTTTCACCAATCATCCGGAGCATCTTCATTCGTCAATTTATTACCCATCACTTGTTATCAATATTGCTACAATCTATATACGGCCGCGACTCCCGATCCCATTTGATTTTCTTTATTACATAGCACGTAACTTCCACATAACATTCATAGTCGAGGCGACCGAGAGAAACAACACTTTTTTTGACTATGTAACTCAAAATTTGAATTTACATGTACATCGTTTACCTAGTCATTCACGACCAATTAGTCAAACATCCGATGTAGTGATAACATCTCTTAATCTAGTCAGTGACTGCACTATACAAATTGTTAACACTATAGACAGTGATCATGCAACTAGGGGCCGTTGCCCACAGTCTAAAACCGAATACTGTACTGTCAAACGATATGATCGAGCAAACTGGAGCACATATAGGCAGAATATTGACACAGATATTACGGATATTGCTGCACCGAGTAGCGAGCAGGAATTATATAATACTCTCACTCTCTTACTGGCACCTTAACATCAAACCTACGTGTAATTATTCCTGAACACAAAATATGTGCGTACAAACCAAAATTGCCACCTGAATATCTTGCACTTGTAAAGCGCTCACGTCAACACATTAGAGAATGTCACCGAACTGGTAATGAGGAAGAGCTCCTTTACCACAGGCAATGGCAAAGAGCGCATAGGAACTACCTAATTGCATACAAACAGAAGCACTGGATTAGTACTTGCAACAAACTGCGAGACGAAGTACATCCAATCCGATACTGGAAGAAATTTCACCAACTAACGTATAAAAGTACAATAAATACGTATCCGCTTCAATTTAATGGTGTGCCACTTCACACTGATATAGATAAGGCAAATGCTTTCGCTGACAATTTACAGACAGTTTTTAATCCATCAGAATCGCCTTTGCCGTGATGAGCGCATTGATCTCTCCACCCTCTGTTCTCTCCACCCTCTGTTCCCTACACATCACATTGATCACAATCATCCTCTTACAAGGCCTATTGCACCGACTGAATTTCATTCAGCTCTTAGCAGAAAACAAAACACAGCACCAGGCATGGACGGCATTTCCTATAGAATGATAAAAGAATCACCGGTCTCTTTTACACTTTGTTATTTTCCGTTTACAATTTAATCCTGTCAACTGGTTATTACCCATTACAGTGGAAGGTTTCAAGGTATGTATGTTCCATAAACCAAATAAGCCCATTCATGATGTCAGTTCATATCGGCCGATTCAGTTGACCTCTGTATTTAGTAAACTATTCGAAATGATTCTAGTAAATCGACTTCATGCACATCTTAAGGCATATGATTTACTACCAATACATCAAGCAGGTTTTCGGTCCAAATTCTCTATCAGTGACCAACTGCTTCGTTTAACTACAGTCATTACAAATCAGTACAATAAGGGCCTTTCATGCTGTCTAGTCCTCATGGACTTAGAAAAAGCATTCGATAAAGTGTGGCATTATGGCTTACTACGTAAACTACAGTCACTCCGCCTGCCCACTTGTTACCTTCGACTCATATACTCCTTTAAAAGTAACTGTATCGCATATGTTTCAACAGGAGATGCACTATCAAGGCCCATTTTCCCACATACAGGTGTACCACAGGGTTCCACTCTTAGTCCATTATTGTATATATTATACGCTTATGACATGCCGAGCCCACCGCCTAATGTGTACAGCTTTCAATATGCAGACGACACTGCCTTTTTATCGCTTGAGAAAACAATCCTTCAGGTCAACAGAAACCTACAAATAACCTTAAACAACTTTCTTACTTGCTGCAGTAAATGGAAATTAACTGTTCACACTGCGAAAACAGAAGCCCTTGTTTTCCTCCCTTCAAAACGACGCAGTAAAGCACACAGAAATCCTGCAAATCTTCGTGTGTCAGTAGATGGTCATTTCCTTAGACCAGCAGTTTCTACAACATACTTAGGAGTGGTCTTTGATTCAAAACTCTCCTGGAAACCACATTTCTAAAAGCAACGTTGCAAGCAAAGCGCAGGCTAAATCTCTTCCGTCGTCTCACTGGCACAACTTGGGGACTAAATGCAAAGTTAGTACTCAATACCTATAAAGCATTCTTACGGCCTATATTAACATTTGGCCACATTGCCTGGTGCCATGCCTCACCTACGCTGTACGAAAAGCTTGCAATTCTGGAACGAAATGTTATTCGCCTTGCATATCGTATTTACCATATCCAAATTACCTCACGTATGAACACACTGATTTTCCCAACATCATTGACCATCTCTCTTCTCTTAGGGCACGATAGGTACGCTCTCGCATCACTACTTCTCATCCCTTATATCTCGATACATTACGAGTTGATGCTCTACCGACGCACCGTACAGATTTCTACCCTCGCCACTCAACATCTTAACAACGATATATATTCAAACATCGAATCTGGACGCAGAAGAAAGAGATATCCTTGCTATTTACATGATTCACGAACATTTACCTCACATTCTACCATCTTAGCACTTGTTTTTCATTCAAATTAACATTGGGCTTCCATCCTATCTACATCAGTCTGGAGTCGTCCCGAGACAGAAGATATAACCCTCACATGTTTAAACTAACTTACCCATTGTGATTGTGGCGTGAATGCACTTCATTTCATCTATTCATATCCAAATTATAGTTATTTACAATTTCAAAATATGTATTGTTTTTCATACCCAGCACCTTAGTATCTTGCATGTATTCCTGCACTTATGTTTCCTCATCATATATATATATTCTCATCAAGATTAATGTATTTTGTTTTTTGTGTTAAATATTAATCTACTCACAGTCGTACTTAGACCAACTACAATCCTTTAAATTCAATTAACTTGTCTTAAAATCCCAAAGAGAGGACGTAACCCTCTAATGGCTGGGAATGAAACATCTCTTCCCCAAAATGGATGCTCTAAAAATGATGAATTTAGATATCTATTTTATACCTTTACTCCCTCACCTAAAAAAACGTTTTTAATGGGATCTTTACTTTTAAACAGAACCCAGCCTCTCTTATAACTGTTAATCTGTTAACCAGGATCAGGTGTAGCATACGCACTTGTGAGCATCACAAACATATGTTATTTAGAGGATTGACGAAAGTTGACACTTTCGGAAAGTCGCTTGTATTTTTGAATATCATCATCTTCATTATTATTTTCATCACTACTGTTGTCAAATCACACGGATAGGTTGTGCTGGTCCTTGGACTAATGCACAGGAACGTACCCCAGTTTGTGTGGCCACCGGCTCCTAGCTCTTCTGCAGTAGACCGTGAAAATGTATCTCGCTCCGCTCGTACTAGGCATCTTTCATGGGGCAGTCAACCCAATTTACGAACAACTAGACCCAGAGATCGTAATGATTCAGGTGATTCTGTTAAATCAAGTAAAAGACCTCGTGATAGATCTCGGTCTCCTGTTTTGCCTTCTAACCTGGACTCTGCTATGGATACTGGTTCGGGCACTTCTTTTTATACAGCCAAAGAACCAATCTATTCGTTTCTACTCACCGATTTCGATACGAAGTATACTCACCCTAAAATGGTGTTCTTACAAATAATCAAGTATCTGCCTCGAGCTAGTATGGAAAACACTGTTAAAACTAGAAATGGATACTTCGCTCTAAAGACCCGAATTTCGGTATAACACTCCGAAACAAAGCGTCCTACGAAATATTTGGTAAAACAACTAAATTAACGAAACAAGCAGACAGGAAGACAAAGCAACCACCTCCTCCTCGAAAACTACCCATGTTTTCTGTTGTTATCCGGGGAGTAATACCTGAAATCAGCGATGAAGAAGTTCTTGAAGAACTCAAACAAGAAGGATTTGAGGTTAACATATGCATTCGCATTAAAAATAACACTGGCCCTACTTATATGGTACGCGTTTTGTCGCAAAATAAGACCTCTCTTGACTATCTGTTAGCTCATAATGCTCCTATTTATAAGAAACTTCATCGTGTCTAGCCTTCCAAGACACCAGGGCCTTTGCCACTTCAGTGTGAGAAATACCAAACCTATAACGCTCATTGTACAAACCAATGCCCTAATACATCTAAATTTGGCGATTGCGGTCAACCTCACGACACAAAATCATGTAAAAATCAACAACAACAACCAAACTGTTCCATCTGTAACGAAAATCACCTAACATACAGCTACTGCTGTAAGGGAAAACTTCGCGCAGAACCGGAACGACCAGAAATAACAGTGCCAGTACAAAGCTTTGACAAAGCAACTCCACCCTCACAGTCTCTCGCACAACCTCTCTCTGTCGAAGATCTTCTTCGTTACATCACAAATGTGTTACGAAATGTTTTTCCTTTTCAGCGTGAGCACATACTTCGTGTTGCCATTTCATCAGCCAAATCTCTCTTTAACCTCAACTTTACTGCAACATATTCAGGACCTTTCGTTCACTTCCACATCGCACCTCTAGAAACAGCAGTCTAAAACCAATTTGGCAGTACATATTATGGCTCTGACTTTATTTTTTCTTAACATCAGATCTTTCCATCAACATAAAGTACTTCTAGAGCCTCTTCTGTTAGAAGAACAAATCGATATCGTAGCCCCTTAATAAAACAGCTTTAAAACCAGGCTCTTCAGCACGACTTTCTGGCTACCAACTTCAACGATGTAATTACCACGATATACACGCACATGCTCAAGGAAGAGTGTTAATTGGTTTTTCTCCCAAACGTCCTTATCGACAGTACAATCATACTGCATTTGCAAACCTTCCTGAACACCTATATTCTCCATATATTATCCTTCTCTTACAGTTAATGTAGCTACTATATATATACCATTTACTTTATATAGGGTCATCCAATACCATTTACTTTCTTCGATTATATAGCCCATAATTTTAAAAATATAATAATCATGGCTGACATAAATATTCATAGCAAAGGCGCTAGAGACAAACAACGTTTTTACGGACTTTGTTTCAAATACATTACAACTTCATTTTCATAATCTTCCTAGTCCCACTCGACCAGCTAGCCAAACAACCCCGGATGTAGTAATAACATCCCTCACTCTTATGAACGACTGTGAGGTGAAGGTTCTTGACACGATCGGGGGCGATCACTGTCCCATCAAACTCACCATCAAAAAGATTCGTCTATCTCTACAAAAATTAGCACCCAATATTATCCACCGGCATGATAAAGCTGATTGGCCTCAATTTCGACACACCGTCAATATCCGTGTCTCCACTTTTCAACCACCAACTTCAGAAACTGAAATATATAATGTTGTCAACCAGATTACAGACGCCGTACGTAGCGGTGCTCAACAAGCTATACCTGTAGAGAAAATTTATCCATCTAAGCCAAAATTGCCTCCACACTATCTCTCTCTAAACAGAAATCACGACAACAGTTTCGAGAACATAAGCGAACGAGCAACGAAGAATGTCTTCATCAACACAGAAAATGGCAACGCACTGTTACAAATTATCTCACAGCATACAAACGTCGCACTAGGATCAGTGGCTGTAATAAACTCAACGATGAAGCCTCACCAAGCCGTTATTGGAAAACCTTCCATAGACTAACGGGCAAAAGCACCAAAATATCGTACCCGCTTTTGGACAATGCTGTTCATCTATTTACAGACTAAGATAAGGCTAATGCTTTTGCAACACAATTAGTGTCAGTCTTTACGCCTGCAATATCTAATAATCCTCGTCAACGCACAGACTTGACTTCAATTCCAGCTTTACAACCATAACTTTCACACGTCATAGTTATTGACCATCCTCTTACAGCACCTATCACTACCCATGAACTTCAACGTGCACTTCATAAGAAACAAAATACTGCACCCGGCATCGATCATATTCCGTACCGGCTAATTAAAGAAGCTCCTTTCTCTTTACTTACACTACTTGTTGCACTCTACAACTTATCCTCCGTACAGGCTTTTACCCTGTGGATTGGAAAGTATCCAAAATCTACATGTTTCTTAAGCCTCATAAGCCTGCACATGCCGTGACGTCTTACCGCCCAATACAACTGGCATCATTCTTCAGTAAGCTGTTTGAGAAAATTCTTTTCCAGCGGCTCCATTTACATATCCAAGAGCATAACTTACTACCCATACACCAAGCAGGTTTTCGACCACCCTTTTCCATTAACGATCAGTTACTTCGGCTCTCTACAATCATCACAAATAAATATAACAAGGCTTTTCCATCTTGCCTCGTCTTAATGTATTTTGAAAAGGCTTTCGGTAAAGTATGGCATTATGGCCTTATTCAATAGTTACAGAAGCTAAACCTCCCGATCTGCTACTTACGTTTTATATATTCCTTTTTAACTAGTCGTATAGGATATGTTTACATAGGATCGCTATTTCACACCCTATATTTCCATATTGTGGCGTTCCACAGGGTTCCGCCCTCAGTCCGCTCTTATATATACTGTATGCCTCTGATATAAAAAAAACAAAGCAAAACGTGTTTTTATTTCAATATGCCGGTGACATGGCCTTTCTAGGTCTCTGCAGGACTATGTACCAGATCAGCACGATATTGCAATCCACTCTCAACGAATTTATGCAATGGTGCATAACTCGGAAGCTTACTATCAATAGCGAGAAAACACAAGCATTGATCTTCTTACCCCCGAAACGCCGCTCCAAGCTTCATCGCAATCCGCGAAACCTCAAAATTACAATTAATGACCATAATCTTCAACATACCTCAACATCTACATATCTTGGGGTTGTATTCGACTCCAAACTAAATTGGAAGGCTCATCTTGAGAAAATATCCCAAAAGGCTACTATCCGGCTCAATCTTCTACGTCGCCTAACTGGAACTACATGGGGCCTAAACGCGCCATTGCTACTAAATACATATAAAATGTTCCTTCCGTCCATCTTAACTTTTGGACACATAGCTTGGTGCAACGCTCCTACGAAATTCTATGACCGGTTGTCAATAACCGAACGTCATGCCAATCGACTTCCGCATCGCATAAGGGTGCCATATCCCAACTTTCTCACTTATGAGCATATCGATTTTCCTCAACTGACTCAACATCTCGCAGATATCCGTTTGAAATACATACTCTCTCGTCTGACAGTCTTACACCCATTTTTTCTTGATACTTTAGAGACTGATGCTGAAACTGACGCCCCGTATAGGTACTTGCACACACCATTATATGTCCTTCTTACGTTGTATCTCAATACTGAGCATCCTACCGCCAACGAGCGCGATATCTTCCATATTTATTATATACCATATCATCTTCCTAATTTGTTTTCATCCTTGCACCATGTATAATTTCATGACTAACACTGGGCTTTTCCCATGTCACCATCAGTCTCGAGCCGCCCCGAGACAGAACTAATCTGCATTTGTCTTCTTAACACTGTGTCTGTAATTGTGGCGTGCATGCACTGCACTTCATCTTTCATCTGCATTATATTTATTCCTAAAATCACAACTCTCTGTTTATACACTCTTTTCTCTAAATAGTCATAAACATGTGTTTCTACTTGCACCACTTATATATGTAGGTTATATATATATATATATATATATATATATATATATATATATATATATATATATATATATATATATATATATATATATAGATAGATAGATAGATAGATAGATAGATAGATAGATAGATATTTCTGCACTCATATTTAATGTTTTTCTACACGATTTCACATTTAGATATTTTTCCAACTTTTTCATTTCACAATTGCACATAGTCCGTCAACCAATGCAATAAAACTAATGTGTAATAACACCTGTGATAAGGAGAGGGCGTAACCCTCTAATGGCTAGGGTTAGGAATATTATCCCCATGAAAACAAATGATGAATAAAGAAGTCCCTAAATCCCTAACCTTTTACTATTAAAAACGCTTTTAATGATACCATATCAATTCCTAGCCTTGCTTATAGCTTTCGGTGCATAATACAGTGATCAGATAGTGCATACGTATCTGTGACACATATGCATTCATTCTATTTCAAGGACTGAGAAAGATCATCTTTCGAAAGAGATTGAGTTACTTAAATTTTGTGCTTATCATCTGTACATTGTTTACAGGTGATTCATTGTGATCATGCCTTGTTTCAAACTAACACGGTTTGTCAGTCCACTCAAAAGTAAAGCGATGCCCAGCACTTAAGTGTTAGCGGTACGCCGAACTATTGCTAACAAAAAATCAGAATTATAACTTGTTTGGTATAACTTAACAACTGGTAAAGTACTGATCTACCTCATTTAGGGGTTGGGATGGAACCTCCTCCACTGCCGAATGTAGGGCCCCCGGGCCGCCAGAAAACAAATCCTAAAATTGTCATGGGCATCTCACGGAGTTCTACCGAACGTGACATGAAAGCACGCTCACAATTACGTCGCAATTCCAATGCCTCGACCAGTTCGCAGGGTTCTCGTGATCGCTCCCGATCACCCAAGAAAACAAATAGTCTGGAGGAAAAACCCTACTTTTGGACCAAACCAAAAATTTCAGTATGTCTAATGTTTTTCAGCGGTTTTTAGCTCATTTGAGGGTGCTGAATCTGAATCTGCCGGGTGTACAAATGTACACCTTGAGCATTTTGAGTAATTCAAGATGGCGGCCAATATGGCGGCTGTAAAAGTGACAGGAATATTTTTGTATATTTTATCAAGATGGGTATCAAATTATATGTTTTTTGGGTTGCAGATTCCAATAAGAAAGTCAAAAATGTTATGAAATTGATACAAATCGAGATATTCAATATGGCGCCCAATATGGCGGCTGCAAAAGAAGTTTATGTTGTCATTTCTGAAACCTATTTTTGGAAAAAATATTTACTGACATGAGTAATCGTAAAATCTTAATTTTGTGCTCACAGATGGCAGCATTTTCATAGAATTTAGGAAAAATATCTCAGAAACAAAATAAGAGATACTTCCAAGTGTAATACTAGAACGATTTATGAAAGGCGAATATGTTCTGCGTCACAAACCAGGTATCTGGAATGCTATATGGTCAGACATGTTCATTGAGAATACATTTATGCGTTATGGCCATGGGCCAGGAGGAATAATCGGACTTACACTAAATCCGTCGCAGTGAAGCGATGGGCTTTCAGCCTTCACACCTGCAGTCGTTTAGTAAATGACATTTATGTCATGAGAGATGCTGGACGAGATATGGAAAGAACTAAACATAAGGAAAGAATGCCATCTCGAGTAAAAGATGATGCTGCAGACCGAATTAAGTTAAAGGAAAAGCTGTCTCATTGTATAGATCCTCTGAAGACCGATGATCACCCAAAAACTATTGTGAATATTGTGACAGGGAAAATTTGTTCCCAGAAAGTGAATGTTGATAATGCTGTTGAGATAGGTGAGAAGGCGTTGTGTTCTTACGAAGAAAAACTACCAACTGGTTTTCACGATCCAATCTAAACAACGGTTCGTAATGTTTCCTGCGATGACATCAAAAGAACAGCTAGTATTGGTGTCATTGACACAGAACTCTTGTACACGTGTGCAATGTGTCTCACATCTACAAGAGATATTAATGCTAAAGGAGTGATTTCATATGAGCTTGCCGCTGTCCTCACATCTTTGTTTGATGAATATCGGACTCCCAGGTTCTGAAAAAGTAAGTAAAAACTGAAACAAATATTACAGGTAGAGAAGTCTATGAGATCGTACAAGCACGAAGATGCTATCATACTTGATGGTTGTGCTGTTTTGTGGATGATCAACTGGCCATCTAACGGAACTGTTCTTGACTTTATAAAATTGTATCGGTCATATGTGCTTGAAAAATTGAACAAATGCAACGTGTACCTGATATTTGACTAAGGAGTACAGCACCAAAGGAGGAATAAGAAGCGTCAGAACAGGATCAACATGTAGCAGGTATCATAAATTGCCTTTCAACACGTCCTTGCCCTTCCAACAAGTTGTGCTGAATGTTACGAAGAATAAGGTACAACTAGTACAGCTGATCTGCAAGTTTTTAATGACAGAAGGGTTGCCATCAGATTCCACCAAAAGCCTATTTATCACTGGACCAGAAGATGTTACAACAGAAATAACTGCTGATTGTATCAAGGAACGTCCAGATATGAAAAACACTCACGAAGAGGCTGATGTCATAATTATCACACAAGTAGTGATGGTAGCCAATCAGCTGGACAGAAATTGTACAATAAATGTAATTAGTGATGACACGGATGTTCTTCTCCTCCTGATGCACCACTACCACACACAAAAACTTTCTTATAACATTTTTATGGAGGTAACTCAAAGTCATAGAGGAGTTATTGACATTGGATTGTCTGTGTCCAAACATCGTGATATTGTTTCAAACTTACTAGCACTTCATTCTCTTTCTGGCTGCGATTCAGTTCCTACTCTTTATGGCATTGGAAAGCAGAAGGCAATGAAAGTACTGCAAAGTGGGAAGGAGCTTCAAAAGCTTGGAAATAAGACATCACTACTTGAAGATGTGATTCAGGAGGCAACTGAGTTTATAGCTTCTTGCTATGGTAGTAGGATAACTAACCCTACAATGTCTGATGTCAGAAGAGATGTCTGGCTGAAGAAATTGTCAAAGAAGTGTGCCGTACATATCCCGAAATTGAAGAGCTTGCCACCAACTACGGAGGCATTCTCTGAAAATGTAAAAAGAGCTCATTTCCAGGCTTGTATTTGGAAACAAGCAGATAAACCAGACCCACCAAACATGGATCCGACACATTTTGGGTGGTATCATGATGAGTTCAACAAAACATTGGAACCAGTTACTGTACCACCAGGAACTGTGATGGCACCGAAAGACATCTTCAAGATGGTGAGTTGCGGCTGTTCTTCTGAAAACATGTGTAAAGAACGTTGTGGCTGTGTGGAAAATCATAATAGCTGCATTGACTTCTGCAATTGTGAAGCCTAAACGATGTCAGAATATCTTCACACGTCAAAATACTAGGAATCTAGAAGGCGAAAACATGGATACTTCTTCTGACGAAGACTGACAAGTGACTGATCTGTG
Organism: Thermobia domestica; assembly: GCF_964235325.1. Taxonomy (NCBI): domain Eukaryota; kingdom Metazoa; phylum Arthropoda; class Insecta; order Zygentoma; family Lepismatidae; genus Thermobia; species Thermobia domestica. Next base: position 83,740,920 of record NC_137464.1, on the reverse strand, counting down.
ATATTTATTATTTTGTTGCGGAGTAACATAGAAACATCGGCATTTTGTATTGTAAATGTACATATTTCGCATTAATGTGGCCAGCAACATAATTCTTGATTAAGAAAACGTCCAAGAAAAAATATAAGAAAATCTTCAAATCTAAGCTTTTTTTTTTTTTTTTTTTTTTTTTTTTTTTTTTTTGCACACAGAAAGGAATGGTTTTGTAAATAAATATAGAGAAGCCCAAAATGTGGAAAAAAATGTTCTGGGGCGCAAACAAGGTGAGTTGCGGTGACGGAGAAAGCATCAACATCCAATCCAAAATTTCAGTGTATCAGATATTGTTCTAAGTATGTACCTAGCTCGAGGGTCGCGAATCTGAATATTCCATATTGAATATATTGATTTCTATCAATTTCATAAGGTTTTTGAAGTAACTATTGAAATGTGCAACCCAAAAAACATATAATTCGATACCCATGTCGATACAATACTCCAAAAATATTCTTGTCAATTTTACGGCCACCATATTGGGTGCCATATTGAATACCTCGATTTGTAGCAATTTCATAACATTTTTGACATTATTATTGGAATTTGCAACCCAAAAAACATATAATTTGACACCCATCTTGATAAAATATCCAAAAATATTCCTATCAATTTTACAGCCGCCATCTTGGCCGCCATCTTGAATTACTCGAAACGCTCAAGGTGTACATTTGTACACCCGGCAGATTCAGATTCAGCACCCTCAAATTAGGTAAAAGCCACCGAGAAACATTAGACATACTGAAATTTTTAGTTTCGATGGATTTCCTCCAGACTAAAAGTATAGCGATGCTATTAAATCTCCAGGCAAAACCCGTCCTGCTCCACCGGCTACTTCAGCTGATTCTGCTATGGACTACCAATCGACCGATACGACTCTTTCTATAGATGCCATACTCTTCATTAATTTACCTTAAGATCTCTCAAACATCCTAAGAACTTTTTCCAGAGACTACTTCGCCATTGTACCCGTGAGGTAGAGACCTGCACGGGCCGAATTTTTCGGCCCGAGCCCAATCCAGCCCGAACGTAGCTAGGCCCGGCCCAGCCCGGGCCCGAAAAGTTTTGGAGATTTTCGGCCCGAGCCCGGCCCGGCCCGATAAGTTTTTTAGAATTCTTGGCCCAAGCCCGGCCCGGGCCCGATAAATTTTAGAAGTTTTTGGCCCGACCCCGGCCCGATAATTTTTTTAAAAAATTACCTCAAGCCCCAATCTTTCTAAAAATTTAGTACTAAATTTGACCTAACCCTCAGAAACATTTTCTAAACTCTGGTTCACAACCTGACGCTTGCCTCCCGAAGGTACCATTGGCTCCTAGAACTTTGCCTGTCATCGAGAGAACAAAAATTCCATTCCCTGTAACAAAAATCTAACTTAATTGATTTTTAGCATAAAGTGAAGATGGCAATATTGTTTAGCGACAGGCAAAACATTCCCACCCCTTCTTGTTATATTTTGAGTTCAGTGAAGGTCAAGGTCAGAGCTCAATTTACCGCATAATGCCTGCAATCCTCTATAGTGAAAGTGGAGCCGCTAAGCAACACAAAGTGTAAATAGCTAGTGCATTCTTTGTAACATTTTTCACGGACACACTTCTTCAACGTTTGGCTTTATTCCAATTATCGTTTAACGAAAGTCAATAATGATTAAAGAATTGCAATTGATGGCCCCAGCCCAGCCCGACCTGAAGAGAAATCAGTGTCGGCCAGCCCAAGCCCGGCCCGGTCCAAAGAAATAGCAGAGTCGGCCCGCCCAAGCCCGGCCCGCGGGCCGGGCCGGGCTTCGGGCCTCGGGCCAGGCCCGGCCCGTGCAGGTCTCTACCGTGAGGACATCTATCGTATTATTCCTACAGAAAATGGCATCATACTAAAAACTACAAACCAAACCTTATATAACCATCTGTGCTTTAAAGTCGGTGAGACATCTTTTGGTCCAACTAACCGAATGCAGAAGTTAAAATCATCTACAACCAAAGTGCATCCGCCTGCACGCCGAGCTCCTCTACTATCAGGTGTCATTCGTGGCGTCAATCCTGCTTATACCGAGAAAGAAATTCTCGAAGAACTGCAAGCTGATAACATCTATACAACGAAGCTCTTTCGTATTAAGAACAATGCTGGTCCTGCATATATGATACGACTACTGACAGACAAGCCGGAATTGATAGATGATCTTTTGAAAAATGGGGTTTGCATCTATCGTCGCTATCACCGAGTCCATTTGAGCGTCAGCGAATTCTCGAACATATTCAGAAGGCGGCCTTTGATATTTTCCATCTACATTTGACAGCTACTTACTCCGGATTATATACCTATTTTCATTTCCATCTGGTACAGCAGTATGAACTATCCAACTCGGCGGAAAAATACAATCCTTATTATGTTCAACAACACGCCCTCTACCCACAAACCGATTACTTTTGGAAACGATGGCAGTATTTCACAATGTCGACTGTATAGCTCTTAACGAAACATTTCTGGAAAGATCCAACCACTTCTATCTACCAAATTATCATTTACTTCGTGCCGATTTACCGCAGAATGTAGCCCGAGGCGATGCTGCATTAGGTCTCAAGTGCTCCCTACCGAAACGTTCCATTATTCCACCTGACTGCACAATATCGGAACACGTCATTGCCAACGCATACGTATTTTGCAAACCGAGCTATCATAGTCGCAACTATTTATGTCCGATCAAGCCAGCCATTGCCATATCGTTTCTGGGTAAAACTCAATTCAAGGGTACACATCTGTTATCGTGATTTTCATCAGAAGATTGGCTTCTTTCCTGGAGATTGTTCCACCTGACCAATTAGTCATACTTGATTTTCCCACGCGAGATGCTACGTGACTCTCCTCCCTCAGTTGTCATAGTTGTTATCAGCTCCAACCCCCAGGCGGTAAGACTTACACGATCTCATTTCAAGGGTACACATTTTAATCAGTTGTCAACTAGTTTACAGGCCAGTCAACATGGACACCTTTAAAAGCATTACAGGGCTACGTAGAACTAGCATCACTTATGGACTGAAACAATTTCTTTTGCAATTGGTTCAAGATTTGAAGTTCTGTGGTATGTACATGCGGAGGCAATAGTAATATTTATAAAAATGGGAATGGTAAGCTATTTTAGGTCTCTTAACATATATGAGTATTTATGGAAAAAATTAAATGAAATGAAATCTTTGAATTTTACGTTCCACAGTTATGTCTGCTAGGCTAAAGGAGACGCTGATGATGAGAAATGAATGAAAAGGCGGCATGAAGAAAGTGGGAAGAAACTGGAGAACCCCACGCACACGGGGTTTGTCCACCACAAAGTTAACTTGGAGGGTGTTGGGATCGAACCCAGGACCTCAAGCACCAGAGGTGAACATTCTATCAATGAGCCATCACGCCCATTTGAGTATTTATGGAAGTTTGTCAATGCGAAGAAATATGAATTATACAGTATATTTTCCTTAACGTCATAAATAATGAAGAGTTCGATTTTCATGTAGAATATTACAAATGATCTTGTATTGTTAAATGGTAATCTCTTTAATATTGACAATTTTTGAGACTCATACTGTGCATATGGATGACACGTTCATAACAGGCATTTACTTTTTAATTATGAACAGAAGATACATTACTTTCTTTAAATGAAATCTAAACATGAGGTTTGGAAAATTGCAAAATTTATGTACACAATATATATTGGTCTTATATATATATATATATATATATATATATATATATATATATATATATATATATATATATATATATATATATATATTACCGTTAAAAGGGAAAAGAGGAGAGAAGAAAAATTACTGGTTGCAATAAGATAGCCATATCTCAAACTCCCTTAAGATCAGAGAACTTAGGGATATAAGATGTGAAAGGCCGTGGGAAAAGCAAATGCAGGAGTCTAGAGGCGAAGTTCCCGGCTAACCAAAGGCTAGTTATTCCATAAATAATCTGCATGAGCCAGACTTTACATACCGATTTCTGGGTATTGGTTTTTGAAGACCTAAGTTAATCACGTAACTTTAATTCATATGTGTTTATTTTCTAACATTCAGTAGTGATTTATAACAGAGTATTTTGGAATGGAATTTTATATTTAGATTCATATGATTTTTCACCATTTATGTCAACTTCATTTTCTTTATCAGGGTAATAGAAGATAATTTATTCGAATATTTTCATAGCTGTGGCTTTCGTTATGCAATAATTTCATTCTTAAGCAACTTCCTTTAATATACTACATGTTTCATCCTTTTTAATAAGCTTATTATTTCTAAAATTATTATAGATCAAGCAGGGAAAAAGAAAGAAATATAGTCCATTCTTTTCCGTTATTTCAGATGTTATTTGTTCCTTTCATTTTGATGAAGAATCAAATTACAAAAGTATGCAGGAAAAATTGAGGGGGTTAGCACAAAAGTGTTCTAACACACATTTTTAAAAATGGAGAAAAATCAAGTGAAACTTAAACACATGTGGTTTTTTGTACAATATATATATGTACAATTATGACACATTCAACCACTTGTGCTTGCTTTTGATATATTGTACAAAAAAACACACATGTTTAAGTTTCACTTGATTTTTCTTCATTTTTAAAAGTGTGGGTGGGTTAGACCACTGTTGTGCTAACCCCGTCAATTGTTCTTGACAAGGAAATTAAATTAAGATAGTTTAGAAAACAGTTTTTCTTATATCAGAGGCATGGATTCAAGCAACGACCATCCGGAGCCTCTAGAATTTACGTACAGACTAAGAGGATATATAATGGAAAGAATTCTGCCATTATATTTACCCACGGAAAAAAAAAATTAAAAATGTCAATTTATTGAAGAATCTTCTACGCAGCAGGAAACAGTAAGATCTACATTAATTGAAGATATATATATACTTGAAAAATCCGTACTGCAAGTGCATGATGAATTATATACAACAGTGCAACTGTTGATGCTTATTTTATCAGACGAAAATGAAAATGAAGGTCAAATGTCTTCCTTAAATACCATGACGTTGAAGAACAAAGCCACTATTTATAGCTGGGCAGGTAGGTTTCAAATTTAAAATCAAATATTCACAGTTCCCTGTCAAAGAACCTCTTCAGGGACTGCAATACAACTGGACACAATTAATTTCAAAAGGAGGATTGACATTTATATCAAAGGAACATTTAGACACAGTGAGAGTAGCTAACAAATATTGTCTTGACTATCATAGAGAATTTATCAGCAAAGGAAAGAGTATCATTAGAAAATTAACGGTATCATGAAAAATGAATTTGATAATAAGTGTGACCGAAAGTTTTAACATATTTTATCCGGCTTAAAACATGCATAATGATAAATGAACTAAATAAGCAACTGAAAAGTTCTTTTTCCAAAAGAATATTTTACAAGAAAATGAAGAAAGTGCTAAAGTGAGAGAATTAAGAGGTCAGTAAAAAAAAAAAAAATCTGATTGGCAAATTCAAGTGGATTAGGCCAACTGGGGATACCATTTACGGGGGGAAAAAAACACCACGAACAATACTTCAGAGGTTGTCGGGTAATTTGTCTATATAGAAAGGTGAAAGTTTGATTCTTTATTGAAATACTTGATTTATCCTACCTTTCATTTTATGTGCATCTTTAAAAAATAAAATATATTCCCATGCCGGAATAAAATTCCAGTAATATAATAGACATCTAAATTATTCATAGCAAATAGACACGGCAGCAAGCAGACGACAGCGCGACTCCTATTCCGAGCGTGTGTCGAAGGTGATGTCATTGCGCAAGTAGGACGCAAACGCGTTCGCTGATGAACTTACCTTGTCTTATTTCTACCATGGTAAAAAGCAGGAAAAGGTGGTCTTTTGGAGTCGATAAATTTCTCAAGAGTACTCTTTCTCTCCTCCTTTAACTCCCTATTCAAATAGGAAGTATAGAAATTAACAAACCCGTTTCAACATTGATAGCCAGAACAAATACAATAATACACAGCAACAAGCGGTTTTCTGGAAACGATTCAGCGTCTAAAGAAAATATAATATATTCGCCCACATTTCTTTACTAAATTCCGAAGTAATAGAAATTTACTACTACTTCTGAATTCAATTTTTATCTCTATAGGGCTAATTCGACAAGATATAGACACAAACGTTTTCGTTTGAGTCGATTCAGTTTCCCAAGAATGGATTCCTTCTTATTCGTAACCTTCTGTTTAAACTGAAAGTTGTAGAACTTAACCATTTCTCTCTTGAATTTCGATCACCACAGAACGAAAACGATATTGACAGAAATGTTTCCTGTTTCACTATGCATTTCCATGAAACAAAAGAAGTAGGATAAAGCGAGAAGCACTTCTTTGCAATCAATTAAGCATCTGTAGAATATGTTACAATTAGAAATAAGCTTAATGAACTTTATTCCTCTTGTGCAACCCTAAGTTGTTGAAATATACTACTTAGATTGAATATTAATCTTCTTTTAGCAAAATCGATAAGAGATAGACATAATGGGCCTTATGCAGAGTCGTTCTGATGCGTGATTAGTGTCATACTAAAGAGTACGACTAACATGTTTCCTGTAGTAGTCAGGCGTTTAGTATGATGCTAACCATACGTCAAAACAACTCTGCATAAGACGGTATGTGTTTCATTTTTGGCCCAAGTACTTCTGTCTCTGGCCTTATTCTTGTGTTACGACTGGAAGTTGTAAATCTATTACGAACAATCTATTGGAGTATTGAGTTTACATAGTTTGGAAATTAACATGTTTCAGTATGTGAAACGAAACACATTTGTTTAAAATGTTGCAGTATCCGGAATTATTTAGTACAGCTCCAGTGCTGTTATGCAATCGTGATTACATTAGGGAATATGTGGTTGCCTATAAACATATAGACCCTAACCTTGCCATAATTATCCCAGCATCTCTGAGACGCAAGTCTAGCTCCAAAGATTGCCATTAGATTATACAGAAATTTACATGGGACCACCAGGAAGGCAAACGTTTTCAAACAAGAAAATATAAATAAAAATCGGTGACTTATGTGGAAGTTATGCGCAAACATACCTAGAACATATATAATAAACAGAGTTGAATTGCAAACTTCTTCCTTTCCCTCAAGTCGATTAACAAAAATAATAGGAAACAGTCTTCTTCAAGTGATCCCACGCATTAATCCTTAGTTTACTTTTGCTAGCTTGCATATTACATTTTATAGCTCTTTCTTGTTTTCTTATTTTAAACTTTATATAAGTGTTGATATAACTTTTATTTAACTACTCTATCTACTCTATTTTCGATCCGAGCGTGCAGCGTTTCGCTCATTTCTGATCTTAGAAATGACACAGAACTCACCAGGAGGAGGTGGCTGCACTTCGAGTTCCAACCAAACCCTCCCCAACCATTGTAGAAGTTTCAAATGTATTTCTTTTGTATTTCGGGCATAACTTTAAAATCAGACTTCTTACTAAAATCTGGCGTTATAGAGTGTGACAAAAGTGTGGTCCGAATAAAACCATCTCTGTTTAAGGAGCCACACACTTTTGTAGCAGCCTGTGTTACAAGTTTAACACATCTTTCTACGGACTGCGTGTGCCATGGAAATTTTATGTAGTCAAACTCTGGTAGTTCTTTTGTCTTTAGAAATGACAAAATACTCGCTGTTGTTACATGGGCCATTATTGGTGGTGATGAAAGTTTACACGTTGACCAATTTATCAATTCGGTATAGTCAGTTGCTTCAAAATTGAAATCAGGTGGTAAAAAATTTCTCACACTTTTACCTGATGGTGGTTGATTCCTCGATTTCCACAATCTTCTGAAAGCTAATTCTCTTATGTGTTTCCGTTCATTACATTTTAATGAGTTACCTTTCAGACATCTTTTCGAGTATCTAGATGGTGACAAGTCAGGCCCCAAATCATTTTCTGGAACTATCGCCAAACAATTGAAACACTGTGAGCAGCTTCCTGTTGTTGGTTATGGAGATATCTTCGGTCTGACTATTCTCGTAACCAACAACAGGAAGCTGCTCACAGTGTTTCAATTGTTCTCAAATGTAACTACCAGAGTTTGACTACATAAAATTTCCATGTCACACGCAGTCCGTAGAAAGATGTATTAAACTTGTAACACAGGCTGCTACAAAAGTGTGTGGCTTCTTAAACAGAGATGGTTTTATTCGGACCACACTTTTGTCACGCTCTATAATGCCAGATTTTAGTAAGAAATCTGATTTTAAAGTTATGCCCGAAATACAAAAGAAATTCATTTGAAACTTCTACAATGGTTGGAAAGGGTTTGGGTGGAACTCGAAGTGCAGCCACCTCCTTGTGGTGAGTTCTGTGTCATTTCTAAGATCAGAAATGAGCGAAGCGCTGCACGCTCAGATCGAAAACAGAAAATGATTCCTTTCGTAAAATTTTCGATTTTTAAGTTCCAAAACACGAACTGAAGATACTGTCCAATTTCTATTTTATTTTTTTCTGAATATTCCCGCATGGTTGGGAAAAATATAACAGCCATATTAAAACTATAACAACATAAACTATTTTATACAGGGTCTTCCAAAAAGTACGATTTTTTTACAATTTCACGAGATTTTGACCTTAGAGCAAGAACTGAAGATATTATCCGATGTTGATTTTCTTTTCTTCTGTGTATTATTACATTCCTACTTGAGAATTAGCGCTCTGCCACAACTATCAGAAGCAACCTGTTCTCTGTACAGGGTGTTCCAAAAAAAGTGCGATTTTTGACAATTTGGTAAAACTTTAATCTGGATGCGCGAATTGAAGATGATATGCGATTTTAAAAAAAATACACTTACACGTTTCGATAGATGGTCCAACTTTTCCGCACTATTAGAATTCGATTTGAAAGAAATCGTTTTTTTCGACCCACCCTATTACGTATGCTTCTATCACAGGCAACCAACAATGCGTTGGTGCTGTGCAGTCTGCATATATGCAAGGCAATGTCATGGATTTTAAACAATACAGTGCGTTCAAGTCAATGTTATCCGAGAAGATGTTAACAGATTGACCCCATTAACGAACTGGGGCGAGATAATCGCACAAGCATCTCTTGTAAGAAGAAAACAATTCAAAATTTCACTATTAGGCCTAAACAATTATCGACTGATTGTCGGATGAATGAACGTACTAGCATTATCCGCCCACTTAGCGTGATCCGAATAAGTAGACACATTCTCCAGCATTTTTGAGAATTTTTGTTTTAAAGGAATGAAGGGATCATTTTTAAAATATTTTTTCGCCACATAGAAAGTGATGTTGTCTGTTGTTTGGGAGTCCAAGACAAGGAAACGGGCGAGTAGTCCTGAAATGAATTTTGGAACATAGTACCTACACAGGCTGGGTTTCTATCATGACACTTTGATTATGAGGCGTACTTTCAAGAGATAGGAATTAAAAATTACTTCTCAAAAACAGAGTTCCTTGTGTATAATTAGATTACAGTTTCATGAAAATGCTTTTCTTATTGGAAATAAGGAAGTTCAAGTGCAATGAACGGATATTTCAGTTGGTCACCTAAATAACGAGAAATCCCTAAATAATTTGCCTTTTCCAATATGACGTTCCTTACTAATGTTATACAACACCAATGTAATATAATATACGTACACCAATGTAAGCAATATTAAATAAATCTGTAAATAAAAAAAATAACGTTGTCTGGCTGCTAAGTTCTCTTATACAACTGCACCGATTTCGTCCATTATTGGTACATGAATGGGCCATGGCCTAACTTACGACTTATCAATCCTAAAGGAGGAGCAAGTGTAAACAATTATGCTAAAATTGAAAATCTTTAAGTTTTACGTCCCACGGTTATGCCGGATAGGCTAAAGGAGACGGTGATGATGAGTAATGAATGAAATGGTGGAATGAAGAAAGTGGGAGGAAACGGGAGAACCCCGAGAAAACCCATGCACACGGTGTTTGTATGCTAAAATTGAGTATCTTATGACTCTCTTAAGTATGAAAGATGAAACTTGATATATAAGCTCAGTGCGGACCATTGGACCATTGTCCCAGAGATTCTGAGAATTACCGTTTTAATGGAGGATAAGGTGGCGCATACACACACACACACACACACACACACATATATATATATATATATATATATATATATATATATATATATATATATATATATATATATATATATATATATATATATATATATATATAGTGTTTCAAAACAACATCGACAACGTTTGGGAGGCGATTCTTGACATCAAAATAACACCCAAAAAATATAGACCAACCTGGATGCACAAATGCTTTCGGAGCTATAGGCTCCTGAAAACATGATAAAATGAAATTTAAAGGTTCGTAGCTCCAAAACAATGTTACCTACTAAAGTCGGTTCAAGACCTGTTAAGAAAATATGGGAAGGAGAAGCTGATGAATTGGTCTAGTGGACCAGTGATACATGAATTATGGGAAAGATGATAGACTAAATACAAAGAAAGAATTAAAAGGATTAACACGAGCTACGAGCTGTTAAGACAGGTGTAAAGTAGAGAACAGCAGGTGGACAATAATGAACAGAAAATGTAAAAGACAAACACCTAATTAAGAGTTTAGTTCTTAAAAGTTTCATAAGAGGTGCGAAGTGCCCAAAATAGAAAGTGACAACACCTAATTAAAAAATTATGTCTTAAAACCAATTAAAAGTTTACGTTTTGTAAAGAGAAAGTGAGCGTGTCTTGCGTTCAGATTGTATATAAGTTGTCAAAATTGGATATTTCTCTTATAATGTGTCTGAGGAAGGTTATGCTACATAACCGAAACTATAACACAGATATATACTATTAAAATATATGTACTGCTTTGGCCAGTTGGAGTATTATTAGCATTCTCCTAGTAATAATACTATAATTATGTGAGCGAAGCCATCTTCATTCAGTTGTACTGTCGAAGTATATTTTACTTTAATTTGTCGTAGAACATGAAGCAGAAAAGAATGAAATGTACTAAAATAATGAAATGGTATGATGAATGCAAATGATTTGAAGGATATTTAAATATACTTAAGTAAAATGAAACGATGAAACGATGCCGTGCGACCTAAGAAAATATACGAATAACTTCGGTTTTATATATCTACCCTCTGATTTGAATAGTATTTCGAATTTTCTATTACTCGCACAGATAGTTATCAAAGTAACAGAGACAGCTGAAGTTGAAAACACGTCCAATGTCTGGGGTTGCCACAATCAAGGACAGACTGCAACTCCTGGATGCTATGATGGTATGTTATGGCCAGCTCGGTACTATATAAAGAGTAGTAGGCCAATAGTATGCAGTGAACTGAGCAAACGATGATAAATGGGTGGTATCTGATTTCCAAAGAGGACAAATTGTTATCGCTTGGTTAGTAGCAAAAGCGTGACGAAAGATGCAAGTGCGTTGGGTGTGACGCGAAGCACACTGTCGGAAGTGAAACCGATCTAACAAAGATTCCAGGTAAATCACATCGGCGAAGAGGAATAGAGAACGGAAGGAAATCTTTACTAAGAGATTTCGCCTAGCATTAAAGCGAATTGTCACTCAATACCTTTGGACAATTGCTATGCTAGTGACGAAAGAACTCATCCAACATCTCCTCCATCCTACGTCGAGAATCATAGACTGTCTCGAGTTACATGACAATCACATATGAGGTTAGGTTGCACGGATGAAGCCATTAGTAAGGGATCATAATGCTTCAGTACGACGTCAATGGTATCACAAGCAATCGACATAGACCGCTGATGACTAGAAACGTGTAACATTGTCATATTAGTCAGTGTGTACATGATTTCAGAACACATTAAAACATGGCGACGACCGTGTGATGCTTTGGGAAGAAATACCCTGATTTAGATTTTGCCTGTACTAGCCCTTACCGCTCAAGTCACTTTTGGGGTGAGGACTTCTGCCCGGAAAATACTGATTTACGCAGCAAAAGCTCCCACTTAAAATTTTGAAAGTTGACTCCCGAAAGGCAAGAAGAAGAGGACCGAAGTGAACTAAATTGTACACAGATATCGTAGACCCAAAATGACGGAATATGTATTTCGTATTTTCCTAGAAAAAATGGTTAGGTGGGGCACGGACAACTCAAAACTTTTCATCACCAAATATCAAAAGTGCTAAGACCATGTCAGGAGTGCCTAAAGGACATGAAGAGTTGTAACGGAACATTATGTAGAGACAATACGCAAAAGTAAACGAATACATGTTTTTCTTTGTTTTGTTTTCTACCCAAAAAAGGTTTCAGGGCACAAACCTCTCCCTCTGAAATGTTGAAATTTGATGCCCGAAAGGCAAGAAGTGGATCAAAGCGAACGAAATTGTGCACAGGTATTCTAGACCCGAAATGAGGGAATATGTGTTTCGTATTTTTCTAAAAGAAAAAAAAAAACAGCTGGGTGGGCACGGACTCCGCAAAACCTTTGATCACAAAATACCAAAATTGCTAATAACAGTATGTCAGAAGTACCTAAAGGACATGAAGAGTTGCAACGAAACTTTGTGTACGGACAATACGCAAAAAGGAAATGAATACTTGTTTTCTTTCATTTTCTGCGGAAAAACTGTTTGAGAGTGCAAAAACCCCCACTCAAAATTGTGAAAGTTTACGCCCTAAAGGCAAGAAGAATTGGACTGAAGTAAATGTAATTGTGCACAGATATAATGTACGTAAAATGAGGCAATACGTGTTTCTTATTTTCCTGAAAAAAAAAAAAAAAGTGGCGTGGAGCACAGACCCTTTCAAACCTTTGATTACGAATTATCAAAAGTGTTAATAAGTATACGCTAGAACTGCCTAAAGGATATGGTGAATTGCAACGAAACTTTTTGTAGGGACAATACACAAAAATAAGCGACAATGTGTTTTAGTCTGTGCGGAGAAACAGTGTTGGGGCTAAGGCCTCCTTCGAGAAAAGTATATATTAACTTAGAAGAACAGGAAGGAGGGATCGAAGCGAATGAAATTGTGTGTGGATATTGTATATGTAAAAAAAGGCAATTCATGTTTCCCAATTTTCACCATCCGATTTGCTTCAAATTTGGTACATCAAAAGTAAACAGAAAATAAATCGACACGTGTTTTTGTTTATGTGACAATTGCTCGTTTGTCTGTCTGTTTGTACCACGCTAGAGGGCGCAATGTTCAATCTTTGAACTTGAACTTTTGCGGGTAGAAGCAGGACACACTCGAAATTCACTGTACTGATCCTAACTTTTAGGTCATCTGTCTATTGGTAAAAGTTCTCTATTTTAACACTAGCCGCTTCCTACGTATAGCGTATTTTATAGTATTTTTGGGGCACCTTTAACCCTTACAATATATTTTCATATAAAAACACGTGTTGATTTATTTTCTGTTTACTGTTGGTGTGCCAAATTTGCAACAAATCGAATTTGAACAATTCGGGAACATGAATTGCCTTATTTTACATGTATAATATCTACACACACACTTTCATTCGCTTCGATCCAATCCTTACTGCTCTTCTACGATAATATTTACTTTTCTCGAAGGCCTTGGCCTCAACACTGTTTCTCCTCATAAACTAAAAACACATATTCGTATATGTTTTGCTTAACACTCCACTCACTACCTTTTTACCCCCCTTACCCCCAAAAGACAAGCCTTACCGAAAATAATGTTCCACACGACTATACTAACATTACGGATGAGTGCTATTGTATTTTGTAACAACCTGGTTAACTGGTTTGCGTGCGGTTTAAGATTGAAACAGAATGTGTCGGTTTATTGTAATTTGGTTCAGTTTTGTTTGAAAACAGACATTATAGTGCCACTTTTCAGAATATCCATACATATTTTGGAAGTTCCGAAAGATATGTAATGGTTTCGTTTTAGGTTAAAGTATTCTGAATCTGCTGTTTCACTTTTGAATATTATTACGATTCCTCATGTTTTTCCCTCTATATATTTTTGTGAAAACATGTTAATGAGCAATAGAAAATGCAACTGTTTTTTTTTTTTTGGTTCTGTTTGGCTTCGGTTAACCGATTGAAAATGAAATCTTTGCTTTTAATATCCCATGATTATACCTATTAGCTTAAGGGAGACCATGATTAAAGTAAATGAATTATGATGGACGAATTGGTGGAAGGAGAAAGTGGGAGGAAACTGAAGTGTCCCGGAGAAACCCAAGAGCACGATGTTGTCCACCTCAAGTTTACTTGCCTTAGGAACGAACCAGGTACCCCACCCTCAGATGGTTCAGTACTCGCGGTTCCGGGTTCGATTCCCGGTGGGTGATCCTTTGAAATTGTACATGTCCACAATGTATCTGTGTTCCCGCCCCTGTCCTTCAAGTTTACTAGAAATAACTGTAAAACGAGTATTACCAATTATATAATAGAGACAAGTTACGGTGAATCAGAAAAGAAAGTGGTCTGAGGCACCAAGTTCCAGTTAAGGGTTCGAATTACTCTTAAAACCACCTTCTCGTTCATGCCCTTGCGTGTTTGTATGTCTATTTTCGTTTTCTAACTTAAATTTGAATTCTCTCCACTATAGTATTTTTATCGTAACCGAAATCAGTGTGCATCGTCCTTATCGTAAACGTGTACAACTTACTGCATACACGATTATTTTCTTACTCTTACTTAACACAGCAGTCTTAGCGTAGTGGCGTCAGCATTCGTTTCGTAATTTAGGGGTCTAAGGGTCGATTCCCTCTGAGGTATCTAAGGAATTTTTTTTTATCAATTACAATATTCATACTTTTGATATATAATAAAATGAAAAATACTCAATTTCTTTCGGTCTTACAAGTTGGGGTAAAGACATACCGAAGAGCCCTCGCGATCGAGGTCGAGATTTAATTCGCAGTCGCTATCTCGATGTGCAGGTGTAGATGAATGAATGGCGCACATAGCGAAGAGGTCGCATCCTCGCTGTAAGTTCTCAGTTTGAGGAGAAACGTTACAATAACGGGTGTGTAATTATTGCATAAAAATCACTGCAAAACGACATTTTAAAACTGAAAGAACCAAACAGTTTATAAATAGGGATGGACGTGAGACGAGTCATGAGAAATGATAAAGTCACGTCTCTTGTTTCGCAAAAATATTTGAGTCTCATCTCTTGTCCATCTTCTTCAATAAATCTAAGACTTTTATATTCTTTCAATTTTTTATGAAGAAACACCCTCTTCCAGCAATCAGGAAGAAATTATTTCCCACATAAATATTGTTTTTAAAAGAATATTAGAACGCATGCTCTTTAGGTTTCGAGGTGAACTGAGTTTTAACTTCAGCAAATGAAGTTTTGTCACTGTAATTCCATTATTCTATGTTTCCTCGCTATGGATACGGGCGTCTTTACAGGTATTTCTTTACCTTATATCAGTAACGAACTTAGAAGAACACCTTTTTCTTTATTAATCTCGGAATTTAGTTGTTATGGAGTTTTTAAGTATAGATGTGATTAACAGTAGCTTCTTTTATACTTTAGAAATTCTACAATTTACGGACTTCAGTCCGAAAGGCCCCTCACTTTAACCGCCATTGCCTTATATAATAATAAGCTACTGTATAATTCTCAAATAAATACGAATAACTTATCTGACATTAACATTTCAGTTGCAATTTTCTTTCATTCTCTACTTAAAACGTCCCTATTATGGTGTTTCTTATCCCATATTTCTGGAACATTTCTCAGTAGTTCTATTAATATATCTTTCATAATCAAATTTAATAGTGCAACAAAACCTTTCGATCATAAACACACACAATCCTCTGCATACAAAACTCTAAACGAATAGAGACTTTATTCCGTGCAGCGCTTCAGGGAGAACCAATTAGAAAACGAGCCACAGCGATGCTTCCACTAAACATCGATATAAAAACAAACTTGGTTGTTTATCATGGCGACCACTAATTCACTCTCTCGGTTGACCTCTAGGTTGCGATGTAGCGTACATATTCGGATGCGCTCACCTATTTGAATCCATGGTTTTGTGCCAGTATCGAGGGTGTGACCTCGACTTAAACCTCGGTCGCGACGTCTCTTCGGTATGTTTCTACCCTTAGATTCGAAACGGTTTTCTTCACAGGGGAAATATTAACAACATGACGTTTAATGTCTACAACCTTCATTCGTACTGTCTGAGAACGTAACGTGTTTAGCAAACAATTCATGAAAACATAAGAGTCATCTTTAGGGCCTAGTATGAGTCATAAATGTGTTTGAAACGTTATCGAAACCTAACAACCTTGCATACGTCCCCACAACTGGGCTACTGAACTCATAAGAGCCCTAAGAAAAATTATACTTTTAAGCTTTACGTTCCATGATTATTCCGGCTAAGCTGAAGGAGACGTGGATGATGAAAATGAAAGAAATAGCGGAATAAAGAATGTGGAACAAAACAAATCCTTAACCTTTCTGGAATATTGTGAACCATTAAATTCACAGAACTTCAGTAATAATAATAATAATAATAATAATAATAATAATAATAATAATAATAATAATAATAATAATAATAATAATAAAATGTTTAAAGTTGCCCTCAAATTCGACAAAACTTACAGATAAGTCGGGATTTCGGGAGGGTGTCCGGACCTCCAGAACACACCTCCGCAATTACCAAAATTTTAAACGACAGCGTTCCACGAAAGTTTCGTGTACAGTATCCCCCCTAACCACAAAAGTATCCCCCCTAAGTGATCTAATTCAATTACTTGGGGTCCAGGTAATTTGCAGTTGTGAGAACGCCTAGACAAATTGTAGTATCCCACTTTCACCACGGTGTAGAAGGGTTATTACAATTTATAGTTTGTCATATTTTAGGTTCTGGTGTTGATTGAGACTCCCACAGTAAAGAATACTATATCAGAAAGTCAACTAGCAGCCTATAATTCCTTGTAATATTTATTGTATGATGTATTATTTAACAAAGCAACGTGTTCAAAACAGCCACTTTCTAGCTTTACACAATATAAATAACATCCATTCATCACATATCATTATATTTATTTTCAATATTTATTTTCATATTATTATCATACTTATCACATTATTTTCTTTTGAGGGCTGATTTAGTAAGAAGACAGTAAGATCATCTCATCAATATATACATATATGTATCATCATCCAGTTAATGAGTGACCCTTTAATTCTGCGTTACGACAACTAATCATTTTACTATTCGGTAGATTTTTTATTTGTACTTACAACATTATATATGAATTGCAGTTGGTATAGCTTTGATGTTTGATCCGAGGCACATATATTTTAACGATATATTTTACAATAATCCATCTTAACTCACTCACAAAATGTCTTCTTTACTATAAAACTTATATTAGTTTGTTTATCCAATAACGATTCGAAAAAATTATTATTTTTTTTTAGATTTGGTAAATTTTAAATCACCTGGTACAGACCAGTATCCCCTAAAACATTCTCAAGAACATTTTGTAATGCGTCGCTCAGCTATACAATAGCGGCGCATTACAGACTCCCCCTTGTCAGATATATATATATATATATATATATATATATATATATATATATATATATATATATATATATATATATATATATATATTCATACTGAGCAATTTCATAAAACTTGTAAAACTAGAAACTTGCAATCAAGTTTCTTGAAACATTTAGATAAACACAATTGACATAAAATAATTAACTTGAAAAGAAACATTAACAACATTTAAACTTTACCAATTGAGCTCAGTATTAAACAACAAACACGTACTATCCATCCTAACACCAATATATTTTTTCTTTTTCTTACGATGACAGTTTCCTCGGTTGTCCTTACACCGACATCGTCCTCTCATATCAAATTTCTTCTTTTGCCTCTTCCTAGGAATCACGCATCTTTTTCTTATTTTTCTTAGTTTGTGAGGTTTCCAATGCTCCAATTGTCTTTTCATATATCCTTTGTTCCTCCTTCGTCTGTAGCTTATCTTCTTTTCCTTGCACTCCGTTTCTTCTTTTCTTTCTTTCTATTGTTGTCCCTCTGTTTCCTCCTTTCTTTCTTTCTATTTCTACTTCTTCCACTTGTCATTCTTTTTCTTTTCCACTTTGATCTATCGATTAGCTTTTCCTGGCACTTAAGTTTCTTCCTTTCTTTCTTTCTATGTAGGTTTCTCCCATTTCTTTCGTTTCCCAGTTTCTTGTTCCATCTTCCATTCGATTTAGCTTTCCTTCTTTTCTTCTTCTTTTTCCTAAGGTTCCATACATAATTTCGAGTTTTCTTTTTCCCCTTCCAGCACTTCCAATTTCTGGTTTTCTTCCTATCTGTATATTTTGTCATAGCTGAAAATCCTTGAGATAATCCTTGTTCCAATTTCATACAATTGTTGTTTTCTTCCTCAGCAATAAGTCCCTCTTCATCATCTTCTTCTTCTACTTTAGTTGTATTACTTTCAACACTTGGTTCTTCAGCGTCTATCTTATCCATTACATGTTCTTCCTTGGCACTGTCTTCTTCGTCCTTTCCGACTTCTTTCGCACTGTCTTCTTCGTCCTTTACAAGTTCCTTCGCACTGTCTTCTTCGTCCTTTCCAACTTCTTTTTCTCTGTCAATAATCTTGTTTTGTTCTTTTCTATCTCCAATTATCTCATGCCGAATTTCCAAGAACTTATTGTCGAGCTGCAGAGTTAGCAATGAGAACTTTTGGTCAATTTTATTTCTTAAGTATTGTTCAAAATCAACGATGGTTCGATTAAATTCACTCCTCCTACCTTCCAAGAATTCTGAAAAGGTTTTATAGCTCTTAACGTTAGTTTCTGTCTTCATTACTTTCATGACGATACCTCGGATCACATCTACCGCTTCCAACTGCATTACTTTTCATCACTAGATGTTTTCTTTACTGCCGTCGTACTCTTCATCTACACCCAAAACTTCTACGTCAACGGTCGCCATTTTGTAGTATCCCACTTTCACCACGGTGTAGAAGGGTTATTACAATTTATAGTTTGTCATATTTTAGGTTCTGGTGTTGATTGAGACTCCCACAGTAAAGAATACTATATCAGAAAGTCAACTAGCAGCCTATAATTCCTTGTAATATTTATTGTATGATGTATTATTTAACAAAGCAACGTGTTCAAAACAGCCACTTTCTAGCTTTACACAATATAAATGACATCCATTCATCACATATCATTATATTTATTTTCAATATTTATTTTCATATTATTATCATACTTATCACATTATTTTCTTTTGAGGGCTGATTTAGTAAGAAGACAGTAAGATCATCTCATCAATATATACATATATGTATCATCATCCAGTTATTGAGTGACCCTTTAATTCTGCGTTACGACAACTAATCATTTTACTATTCGGTAGATTTTTTATTTGTACTTACAACATTATATATGAATTGCAGTTGGTATAGCTTTGATGTTTGATCCGAGGCACATATATTTTAACGATACATTTTACAATAATCCATCTTAACTCACTCACAAAATGTCTTCTTTACTATAAAACTTATATTAGTTTGTTTATCCAATAACGATTCGAAAAAAATATTATTTTTTTTTAGATTTGGTAAATTTTAAATCACTTGGTACAGACCAGTATCCCTTAAAACATTCTCAAGAACATTTTGTAATGCGTCGCTCAGCTATACAATAGCGGCGCATTACAAAATGCAATCCAACTCACACGTATTTTTTCTCAGCACTGACAGCAGTTGGTAGCCCTGATCCAGGTATTTATCCAGGTAAAATTGTAAAGTAGGTGACTAACGAAACAGTCCTCCATTATAAGATGAATCCATGGTTCGGATCGTGTTTTACAAAGAACACCATATATTTATCTTAATATTGTTGTGTATGTAATGTATTATTTCTTTATATACTGTTTGTTTAGAGAAATAAAAATACTGATCACGCATGAATCAGGAAATGCTTGAAAGTAGACGAAAATATCAAATCTCGAACTACTGATGGAAATAAGTTTGTAAATGATTGCCTACATTGACAGATCTTCTCCAATTCTCCTTTTCTTGCTGAAGGAGAGAAAATCATGCTTGTGACACTGAGTATGTATTGAAATTGAAACATTCCAAAAAGTTTGAAACTGGCAGGGATTTTGGGGCGAATAGAAGTTCAATACACTAACCACGTATCTTCATCTTTCATCTAAACTATTACCTAGTTAAAATCGTTGCATGTAAGACTATACAAGATACTAATGCTGGTATAAGGAGATTTTCCTTATGAGCGTCACGATGACTTACACGAAATTTCCTTCTTTGACTCAAAAACAAGTTATATAGACCTTCTTCAATGAGAAAAATATCACGAAACATCCTTCAAGTTGAGACTACCTTCTCGATTTTAACTGCTCCCGATTTACATTACTACTATTCTTCCTCATCATAACTTCTAATTTCAAAAGAAGAAAAGTCGGCAGCATTTACGCTGATCCCAAGAGTTTCAATATTCGCGCGTTACCCTGTATTATTTTTCGCGCGCTACCCTAGCCACCTGTTTGAAGTTTTTCCTGTAAAATGAGCAGAAAAATTTGGGCAAGAGAACAAAACCTAACCAAACTCTGCGGGGCTTCTAACCCGTTCCTACTACTACTATTAAAACTATTACTACTTTTAGAGTGCGCTGGCTCAATAGTAGAGCGTTCACCTCCTATGCTTGGGGTCCCTGCCTCGATCCCAGCGCGCGCCGTGTGGACTTTGTGATGGACAAGCACCGTGGGTTTTCTCGGGGTTCTCCCGTTTCCTCCCACTGTCTTAATTCCACCGTTTCACTCATCTCTCATCATCACCGTCTCCTTTAGCCTAACCGGCATAAACGTGGGACGTAAATCTTAAAGATTTCATTTTTACCAGTAACAATTTTTACACTATCATTTCTGCAAGGAAAGGCGTTGACGTGAAATACGTATAACTGACCATTTCCATTTTGTTTCTGTTGCGTTTTCTTGTTACTATTCCTACTATTATATTCCCAAAATCATCAAACGATGAAAAATTTAAAATTATTAAACACTAATATACATCGTGATTTCTCCTTGTGAAAATTCTATCAAGATTAACAATACGATACAACCACGAAAAACAACACGTCCTACGCAAACGGATTTTTCAGTGGCATCAAAACATAAAAACCTTCAAAGTGATAATATCAAGCTTATTCAAGGTGATGGTGTAAAAAACATATTAGTTAAAATCTTCAAGGTGTCTATTTTAAATTAAAAAAAAACATATTTTCCAGAATAAACAGTGCCTTGTTAAAACTAAAACAGTTTTTAGTGATACTATAAAACCAGGCATTTTTAAAAATTATGATCATTCGACCTACACCTGCTAAGAGTGTGGTATGGTACATTTATTCTGCGTCCAGAGGAACCACCCAGGACTGACAGCGGTGATGGAAGGCCTGTGTTTGTGAGTATGAGCTTTGCGCTGATGAACTTTTGCATGACATAAATGTCGTGAACGGAGGACTACAAGACATTATAAACACACGAGAGTATCAGGGATTTCTCCTTGATAGACCCTACCATTGTACTACTTATATTACACATCATGATTTTGTAAATATTGTTTGTATCTATATCGTTTACATTTATGGTGTCGGTTTTAATAAATACCACAAATATATGACACTTGTCATTTTATTAAAATTCTGACTACTTAACGTGACAGTTTATTGTTGCTACATTCAGTAACATAATTAGTATCATATTATTAGTAACATTAAACATATTATGGCTCCCCCAGAGGAATCTCTCTCGTGTGGTTCTTAGTGTCTGTGTTCCTCTTTTCACACATATAAGGCACTTTTTTGCTTTGTTAACTCCATTGTGGTCATTTCATTTCTCACATTCTCTTGTCATGCCCACGACTCGCAGTCAGGCTTCTTTCATTCCCTTAAACACACCTCAAGCTCAAAATTCAAACAATATGGCAGGTATCTCTTCCATCATTCCCGATATATACAGTGCGTCCAAGGAACAACGCGCGGATTTATTTTTACAAAATTTTTTGAAGATCGCACTGGTCAATAACTGGGATGACTCAAAATGCATAAAGATTTTCGAAAAGTCCCTTTCTGGACCCGCTCAACATTGGTTCTCCACCCAAAATCTCTCTACCCTTCCCTGGTCAACCGTCCAACAAAAATTCCTAAAACAATTTGGCGACGAACAGGTTCCACGATCTCGCATTCATCAGTATAGGGCTCGAGTTCAACTCCCTAATGAACCACTTTCTCATTACGTTTTCGCAAAGAAATTTCTGGCAGATCAGGCATACACGCAATTAGATTTTCAGGAGTTTCTTTTAGAATGCGTGTCGAGTATGACACCCGAGAACATACGTTGGTTTGGCACTCGCACCATATCTGACTATCCCACATTTATTGATGAGGTTACAACCTTAGAACGCACTCAGCTCATGGCCCAAAAGCGAGAAACGGACTCTTCCTTTTCACGCCAAACTTCAGATGTCCCAACTTCTAGCGCCATTCAAGAACTAACTCATCAAGTTTCACAGTTACAGCTTCATCTCAACACCCTTTCAAATTCTCAACCTACCTCTGTTCATTTCGCTCCTACCCGTTCTCGTTCTCCTAGTCCTCACAATCACAACACCCTCTCTCCTAACCATAAATCCCTTCCCTTTCCACGGTCCCTCTCACCCCATCCGCCGTCCTCCTGTCTCCAACATTCTCATTCCACCAATCCGACCTCTTCTTCTTCTCACTCGTGTACTCATTGCTCCACACACCCATATTATTGTTGTCAATGTACCGCCTCCTCTCATTGTCAAACTGTCCCTCAGTCTCCCCCAACTCGTAACACTCCACGAAATGATCACAATAACGACTCTCGTAAAGGCAAGAACAATAAGCGTTTTAATAAGCATTCTTCCCAACCCCAAAACGTCTATACTACACAACAGCCAACCATACCCATTCCCCCATATCCATTCTATCATCCCTTTTTCAATATCCTACCCCTACCCACCTACCCTCACTCCCCTCCCCTTCCCCTGTCTCCACAAACTCTCGTACCAATAAACCAAAAAACGCCAAAAATTAGCGCGAGAGCGCACCAGTCTCCTCGCGCTTAATTCTCCCTCATCCCCTTCTTCCCCTCCCTCTTCCTCAGATTACCTCCAATTACCGTTGCACTTCAAAGGCAAATTACCTTACGTAAAAGCCCGTTGCATGACCAAGGATGTTTTCTTTTGCCTTGACTCTGGTGCTGAAGTCAGTCTCTTTCCAGCCGACCAACTCGACCCTTCGGTTCGTACTTTTAAGCTTCACACGGTTCTAAATGGTCTTTCACCATCTCCGGTACATCTCTCCCGTGCTACCATTCTCAACTTAAATTTTAATGGTCATCAATACTCTGTACTTTTTCGTTTGGTTCCTTTCAAAAACTTTCCTGCTATCCTTTCCAGTAAATTTCTTCAAGACCATCAAGCAACCCTTGATTTTGACAAAGGCATCCTATCATTACGTCATCTAGGTCGCATGCCTCCAGCCGATAATGCAATACACAGCGTTAATACAAACACATTTCACTTTTTCAAAAAACATCCCACTCCTCACATTGTTTTTCAAGCACGTAGGAGACTTGTCATACCACCCCGTTCAGCTAAAGCAGTTCCTCTCAAGGTTAACGGTCACTTTCCAAATACATCCTTCCGGCTACATACTCCTATCTTACGAAACTTAAGTAACTGTTATATGACGCATGCTGTTGTTTCCATAGATAACCTTGTTTTGCCACTTGCAAACGTCTCGTCTCGTCCCCAGATTATAAAGGCCAATACTCCCATTGTTATTGGTTCTATATTTTCACCACCGGAACAAAACACTAACGCTTACACCATCAGACAGGTTCATTTTCCCACGGACGAGGACGCTTCACGACACAAAGCACAACGCCTTAAAGAAATCGGTCATCTCATTGACATTAACAAATTTCACTTTTCCCCTGACATGAACGAACATCAAACTGCTCAAATGAAGGCGCTACTTTCTGAATATGCTTTTCTTTTTCAATGGCACGACAATGATTTTACAAAAATACCCACCTTTTCGGCCACGTTAGACTTAGAATCAGACGTTCCCTTTCAGTCCCCCCAATTCGTCATTCCACACAGACTTAGACCGCGAGCAAGAGAGCTCGTCCTGCGCCTCATTAATCAAGGAGTGTTTGAACAATCAGATTCTCAGTATAGAAATAACATATTATTTGTTTTAAAACCAAATTCCAAAACTGAGCTAAGGGCCGTTTTTGATCTCAGGGGCCTTAACTCCCGTTCCAGAACAATAGCTTCTCCTTTAGAAGATATACAGGACGTTCTAGAGTCTCTTTCTGACTCAGTTTGGTTCAACTCCTTTGATTTACACTCCAGTTTCTATCAATTAGACTTAGATCCCAAGGACAGACCGGCCACTGCGTTCTCCATTAAGGGTCTTTCTCTCCCTTTCAATCACCTTCAGTTGACATCTGTTCCTCAGGGTTTCAAAAATGCCTCCATTTTACTTCAACAAGCTCTTCAAACCATTTATAGGGACATCTTCCCCAACAATATTACATCATTCGTTGACGACATGTATGTCCACGCAGATTCATTCGATCAGATGATGATTGTGCTTCGTGCCTTCTTTCAGCAAGCCGCCAAACATTCTCTGCTCTTTAACATTAAAAAATCAGTTCTCGGATCAAAAAGAATTAAATGTTTAGGCCATATTATTGACAATCACACTCTACAACCTGACCCTGATAAGATTTCGGCTTTAGCTCAGGCACCCAGACCGGCCACTCTCAAAAGCCTCAAAAGCTGGTTAGCCAGTGCAAATTTTTTCCGACGTTTTTTCAAAAATTTTTCCATCATTCTTGCACCCCTTTATCAGGCTCTGTCAAACAATCCTAAAAAGCTCATCTGGACTCCTGAGCGCGTTCAAGCGTTTGAAACAATGCAGAAACTTCTAACCTCACCCCCCGTACTTGCTCTATATTCAACCCGCAATACACACCACATTCTCATGACAGACGCCGCATCAGTAGGCGTCGGGGCGGTGTTATTACAGAAAGATCTCACTACTAACGTTGTGCAACCTGTTTGCTATGTCTCTTCCAGACATCCCAAAACCGTTTCCCCCCTTCCCATCTTCCATCAAGAATTATATGCAGTGTACTTTTCTCTTCGGAAATTAGAAAAATATTTGTTAGGCCACCATTTCACCCTAGTTACTGACAATATTTCTCTTCTTGCCGTTCGGAAAACAATTGTTCCATCCCCAAAAATTTTGAGATGGTTAAACTACATTAATACATTTGACTTTACAATCAAACATGCAAAAAGCCATCAGAACCCCATAGCTGATTATCTTAGTAGGCATCCTGCTCCTCTTACGCAAGACACGATAGACATGGACAATGAAGTTGTGCCTGATTCTGTACTTCTAACCATCGATAACAACTTGGATCTATCTCGCCTACAGGGTGAAGATAAATTCTTCTCCAAAATTATCGAGACTCTTAACAAACGAGACGAGACAGATCCTTCATTCCAACGTCTCAACAAACAATACGTTATTCAGAAAGGCATACTTTACAAAAAACTGTACCGAGTACCTAACTCTCGATTACTGCTCTGCGTACCCGATAGTCTTAAACCAGCTTTATTCGATGAGTATCATGACTCAATGACTCACATAGGTTTTACCAAGATGTATTGGATGTTGCGATACAAGTATTTCTTTCCGCGCCTAAAATCATGGCTAGCTCAGAAACTTAAATCATGTAAAGGCTGCGCCATCTTTAAACGCAATTACATGCCTAATAACCCCACAATTCAGCGTTTTCCTCAGTCAGGCCTATTTGAAACCTTTTCTTTGGACCTAGCAGGCAAGCTAATACCCAGCGATCCCGAAGGTTTCCAATACTTTTATGCAGCTACGGACCACTGTACTGGATTCACCATTACTCATCCCATAACAACTCCAAACAGCGACAACTTCATCAATTTCATCACAAACCATATCATTCTTCCATATAATACTCCTCGCACAATCTACTTAGATCTTCAGAGTTCACACCGGTCTACCGTATCGTTAAACTTTCTCAAGTCTCTTAACATAACAGTTAAGTACGGCCTACCCTATCAACATCGTTCTCTAGGCACAGTCGAACAAAGATTAGGCTCCTTGCAAACGAGTCTCAAATTTCTGTGCCAAGACAACCAGAAATTTTGGCCTCGCTTCCTTGCGCATGCCACTGCGGCTCTGAATAAATCACCCTTAACTTCCATTGGTCTCTCTCCTCATTTTCTCCTCTATGGCGTTCATCCCACCTTACCATTAGACAATTTGCTACATGTTCAACAAGAAACTTTGAATACTAATGATCGCCTACTTGCACTCAAAGAAATGAGGGACCTCGTTGAATTTCGAAAACACCAAGTTTTCACTGATCTGAAGAAGCGCATTGAGAAGGTCAAAAATCCAACACAGTTCTTCCCTGACAGTTTAGTTATGGTCTTAGATACCTCAACAAAACCTAACACTTGTAAGCCATTATCCCGTCTTTATAAGGGACCCTACAAAGTGATTTCGAATGTCTCGGCTGATGAGTATCTTCTAGATATTGATGGGAAGCCAACGGTCATTGCTAAGACCCGTTTGAAACTGTACATCCCACCTACAAACCCAGATCCCGAATTTGAGTATAAGTACAAGCGCTTCCTCAGTACCTCTAAATAGGATCCGACCACACATTACTTCAAAACCCAACTACCAATTACATTTCACGTTATGTTTTGATTATCTAATTTAACGTTCCTAGTGAAACATGATCCCTTTCTGTAGTACCACACTGGCACAACTTCCGACTTTGTCTCTCGTTATGCCATAATTACAGATACAGGTAGGCAACACACATTACAGGCAATATTTCTCCCGTGCGGCATTTTTTTTTCTTCCGGTAGTTCATTATTATTGCATATGCTTCGTCTCCTGTTTTAGGCAACCCGCTGTACATGTACTATTTCTCCCGTGCAACAACTCCTAGTTACGCTCATAACAAACTCTACGCTTTTCCTTCTCCCCATAAGCAATATACCGGCATCATTCATTATTCACGTCATTTTTCTTTCCTAGACGCGTAAGGAAAGACTTTCCATCTCATTTCCTTCTTGCGTCCTTTTTCGGGAACGGCTGGTCCGACCCCACTTGATATCACTAAGGTCGCTAGGATGAAATGCTTTCTCTCATCCCACACCCATACATTACAGTCAATATATCACAATTATGTGACTTTTTTTCTCTCTCTTCTTTCAGGCTTATTCTCTCCATCCTATTTGTATCAGCTTCAGGCACGTTCATGCCACAAGGCGTACAGTTTGTTAATGGCATTGACTATATTCCCCTTCCCCAAGCGATCCCCTATTCCCAAACCTTTCCTTTAATCTATAACATTTCAACACCTACCTTTCAGTCCATCAATTCAACCATAGAATGCAAAACTAATACTTCCCGGTTGTGTACCCATTTTCAAGATTTTCTATCCTCAATAAATTCTCTGTCTAATGACATTCAAACTTCTACATACTTGGTTAAATTTCTTTCTAACGGAACCCCTTCTTCAAGGACTCCGAGACCCCAAAGAGGTCTTTTTAACTTCATCGGATCAGCATTAAACTTTCTCACAGGAGTTGCTACTGAAGACCAAATACATTCAACTAAAATTAATTCCGAACAACTAAAGACACACGTACAAGAGCTTGAAAACCATGAATCTGTTCTCAGTTCTAAATTTTCTGATATTTCTCATCAGGTTGCAACACTTGCTGAACAAACTTCTTCTTCCTTCAAAGATGTGCAAACAACGGTTTCTGCTCTCATTGCCGATGAGACACGCCTACTTGAAGCCATGCGCACGGATCACTCCTCTTTTGTTACTTTCTCTAAAATGTATTTAAAATTTGACAACGCGATCCTCCTTATGCTTCGTCAGTTACTTTACTTAATTAATTTTAACGACATTTTTGACCAATGTAAAGAAAACCGGTTATCTCCTCAAATCATACCAGTTCATCAGTTACATTCTGACTTACATGATTTTAATCTCAAATTGGTTTCAAAAAATTTACGCGTCAATCCCGTTTTGACAGCACCGATCATTTACACCCTACCCCTTACCACTTGCTATTTCTTTCCCGATCATATCATTTTACACGTAAAACTCCCTGCTATTCCCCTCCATACGCTACCACGTTTATTTAAATTAGTTCCCTATCCGGTTGCGTCAGCTCAACAAAATTGCTATTTACAGCTTCCTTCCAATTTTGTTGTCTTCATGGATAAGCAAGCTATCCCTTTTTCTCCGGCTGATCTTACATCTTGTTCCTTCTCATCTAAACATTTCTTGTGCAAAATCCCTACTATTTATAATCATACAATAGCTTCTTGTTTACACACTTTGAAATATCAACATATATCGGGCTTACTAAAAAACGCCTGTTCTTACAGCTGCACCCTCACACAACAGTTTACCATCACCCAAGTAGACGATCATCAATTTATTTTAACCCGACCACCCAACAACCTTCATTATCTTTTCCTTAATGGCACTGCCACGCCATTATACATTAATAATTCTTTAAATCTCCGTGTTACTTTACCCTGTGACACAAGCCTCCATTCAGGAATTATCGAACTCATACCCCGCTCTCATTTCTGTCTTCCGACCACAATCATTCCTGTCCATTTAGTCCTTCATCATATCCATATCATTGATTCCGATTTACTCCTCTTACCCGCTGATAGGATTCTCCCTTATAACTCCCTTCAAAATCTTCCCCTTAATTTTAGCCACCGCATAACACCAATCACAGCTACCAATTCTTCCTATAAACCGCCAACTTGGCTTTCCTGGCTTCCCACGGACGACTATCCCCCCATCTCTATCTCCTTCTCTCTCATCCTGTTTTCCCTCTCTATGATGAATACCCTCTTCATCTATATTTTACATCGTCGTACACACCAGTTACCTTTAACACCTACCACAACTCAGACACCCGAACTAATTCCCCTTAACTCACGTTAACTCTCCTTCCGCATCTCTTCCTAAAAAAAAAAAAAAAAAAAAAGACAATCTGAAAACTAAATCAAACAACTTTTTGGTACTTACCTCGTACCCTGTCCTCCGCCATTTGCATTCCTCGTTCTAGATATCTTAACAAATCCTCTCATTATGATGTTAATAAAACACAAACCCACCACCACACATTCGCGGACGGTACACATTGATTGCCATTGCTACTCGCGTCCCCATTTTTTTTTCTTAACACCCGTATACAAGCTCCTTTTGCTCACGACTGGCAACCTCATGCAGTTTCTCCCGAATCATTTGTCTTCCAGGTCAACTTACGGTACCTTGGCCAGGAATAAACTACGTCTCACTAATATATATATATATTTTTTCCTTCTGTCCTACTTAATGGCAAATTCACTCTTCATTTCTATACTTCTTCTACTATAACGGAATCTTTCGCTATCCACGACCATACTTCCGTACACAGCACACACAGTAATAGTAAACATGATCATAAAAAAAAAATCAATAAATAAATAAATAAATAAAAATAAAATAAGGGGCTCGTCTCTTACAATTTTTTTTTCTCTCTTTTCTTTTAGCATCCTCTTCTTTCTGGTTATACCCGGTGTTGCAGCTGGCGACTTTATTCCCATATCTTTATACATTGCAATCCCCCTCATCTTTCTCTTCTTTATCATTGGTGGCTTCTTTTACATCAAGTTTTTTTTAACTCATAAATTTCGTCGCTCCTTTACCCACCCAACGCCTACCAGCCACACTTACACCGTATCTTACACACCTCCCGCTGCTCCGAACCCAATCTATCTTCCTCTTTTTCATACCAATAACGTCACACACCCCGGAATCTCCGTATCTCCCTAAAGATTGATCAGGTGCCTTCTTCATTACAGTTCGCCATTATACATATTTTTACGTTATCCCTTTTGTTCCTTGTACGTTACTTTTGCAATTATCTCTTCTCCCTCTTTTCTTTCTTTTAGTCCTTTAAAAAAAAATAGGTTTTCACAATGGTCTTTAACAAGTAATTTAGTGCCTCCTGTCATGTAATTTCTTTTCCGCATCCGGCCTATTTTCACAAACGCACCTGGGCTACCCATCATCTTGCTACCCGTTTCCATGGATGATGCCTACCAAGTCGCAGTTTCCTTTTCTGGATGATGGACCTCTCGACTTCCAGACCACAAGATGCTGTCCATTCTGGCTCAAGGATCAAGCCTTCCAGATAGCAGACTTCCAGGAGATAGCCCTTGACTCTCGACGTGCTGCACCACCACGATCAGGATTTCCCGAGTTCCAGCCTTCCCGGATACACTATTGGGATCACGCTCGACATCTACACGGATCCAGCAGTTTTAGTGATTTTTTTTTTCTCGTGTGTGTGTTTACTAGTGCCTCCTTCCTCTAGTGTTTTTGTTTCTTTCTTTTGTGCACCAGCCTCATGGTTATAAAAGTCAAACGATGAAAAATTTTAAGGGATTCCATGTCACTGGTTCTCATGAACAGTTGACCATTGTACTTTATTAAAAAGGGGATTATTATATTCCCAAAATCATCAAACGATGAAAAATTTAAAATTATTAAACACTAATATACATCGTGATTTCTCCTTGTGAAAATTCTATCAAGATTAACAATACGATACAACCACGAAAAACAACACGTCCTACGCAAACGGATTTTTCAGTGGCATCAAAACATAAAAACCTTCAAAGTGATAATATCAAGCTTATTCAAGGTGATGGTGTCCAAAACATATTAGTTAAAATCTTCAAGGTGTCTATTTTAAATTGAAAAAAAAACATATTTTCCAGAATAAACAGTGCCTTGTTAAAACTAAAACAGTTTTTAGTGATACTATAAAACCAGGCATTTTTAAAAATTATGATCATTCGACCTACACCTGCTAAGAGTGTGGTATGGTACATTTATTCTGCGTCCAGAGGAACCACCCAGGACTGACAGCGGTGATGGAAGGCCTGTGTTTGTGAGTATGAGCTTTGCGCTGATGAACTTTTGCATGACATAAATGTCGTGAACGGAGGACTACAAGACATTATAAACACGCGAGAGTATCAGGGATTTCTCCTTGATAGACCCTACCATTGTACTACTTATATTACACATCATGATTTTGTAAATATTGTTTGTATCTATATCGTTTACATTTATGGTGTCGGTTTTAATAAATACCACAAATATATGACACTTGTCATTTTATTAAAATTCTGACTACTTAACGTGACAGTTTATTGTTGCTACATTCAGTAACATAATTAGTATCATATTATTAGTAACATTAAACATATTACTACGGTCTGTACAGAAAACATCAGTTTAGTAAAAATAGATAGAATTGGTAATTTCAATATACGACAGCTTTTATCCAAGGCAAACCATCGGTTACAAGGGATGAGGCATATGTGCATTCTAATTCCAGCAGAAAACATTTGTCAGAAATCCCGATGCTGCTAGGGAGAGTTAGGTGTACGGCAAAAGGAAAGAGAGGAAACATACATAGAGCGATGTGCGTGTGGAATGCTTCTGCTTGTCCAGGCGAGATGCACCCAGAAGAGAAAATTGTGGTGCAAGCAATTCTAAATTTAGTAAGTGCAAGCAAACAATTTATGTGTGTAACAAAGTAGCTACCATTATTTTTCTTTTTTGTTAATAGGGGATACCGAGGATCTCTGTTCCCTAACGCTACGCCACTGAACAGTATATAGCTTTAGTTTCCATTTGAACCACTAAAAACTGATAAAATATTTCTTCTTTTTTGATTATTACAATTTAGTAAAAAAACATTCGCTCCCTCAAGGAAAATAATAATAAGAATGGACCCGTAACTAGCTCAGAAGCATGTAATGTAGCCATTTTAAGTGTTATTTTTAAAAATTCTCTTATTGTTTACAAGTCTAGATTCCTGGTGAATTATCAGTAAAAGGCCCCCTTCGATCATTCGAAGTTATAAAATGTTCTCACAATGAATCTCCTGGGAAATGTTATCAGTAGACAGAAACTGATGTTTTTCTCAAATTTTAATTTACTAAAATTATATGCATAAATATTTATTACGTTGTTTCAAATCTATTACATTGTTATATATCATTTCTCATGACATCAGCAGCACTTCGTATGTAATAGATGATCTCTGCTAAGTGACTTCGCACTTGATCCCATCGCTGTGACTGCTCCGGTTCCGGGAGAGACTCGATGCCAAAAAGTAAATCAGTCAATCCTGAGAACGTTTGGCCACTGTACGAATCGGTCGAGCTTGGAGAAAATATAATGTGGCTAAAAAAAAGAGAAGATTGTGTGTTAAAGTTCAGTATTAACATTGTATTTTCTTTCTGAGTTTGAGCTATATATGGATATACAGGGGGAGTTTGTTTTAACTTGAGACCGTAAAATAGATGGAGAAATAGGCAAAAAAAAAAAAAAAATGTTCGAAATATAAAGTTAATAATTTCAAAAGAAAAATTCAAGGGGATAAAATTAGCAAACCTACCCTGGGCATGGGTGGAGGGGAAGGCAGTTTTGATAAGTTAAGGAGGAACTCCAATTTTTATTGTAGATTTGGATTCTACGGAGAAAAATAAGTTAATTTTATTCGATACATTGTTCCCAATTCGTGATAGATGGCATTGTAACTAGTGAAAACTAGGTTCGCGAAGTTTTTTTTTTTTTTTTCAGTTGAGTCTCCCACGTTTCATTCCAGAATAAATAAGCGATAAACAGGACCACTCTTTTCCTTTAAACATTTCCTCGTCTAGTGGTAGAATGTGTCGTGAAAGGTTTATCTGCATTCGTCATAGATTCAAATAATACAAATCTGTCATTCATAGCAGCGCAATTAGGTGCAGATTTGTGGAGTATCATTTATCACGAATCGAGAAAACTTTGTCGAATAGAGTTTACTTATTTTCCTCCGTAGAATCCAAATCTACGACAAAAATTGGGGGTCCTCGTTTAAGTTATCATAAATGAATTTTTCCCTTCAAAGTATTAACTTTTTATTTCGAACATTTTTTCGCCCAATGCTTATTGCTCTAGATATTTTGCAGTCTCATGTTTAAAAAAAGCTAATAGTATATATAAAGCGTATATATGTATATATAAAATTAAATGAAATAATTCTAGGGATTGACGAGAATCAGAGAAAATATTCGAAGTGATAAATTTACACCTTCCCTTAAATCAAATACTATCTCCTACAAATAGTTATATTCACGCACACTAGAGATTATGTACGAGATAGTTCCAATCCATTCTTCTTAGTTTCAGATGAAATTGTAAAATAATTTTAAAGAGAAAATAAAATTAGTTGAAATATTTCTATCCCCCAAAATTACTCACGATGTTCCTACAGGGGACGTCTGTTGTTCTACCCTCCCTATTCAAGGGATCTGGCTCCGTACGATTATATTTTTTATTTCCTAAACTAAAGTCTGCACTCAAAGGTTCATAGTTTGATGACGTAACGGCCATCGAGGGCTACTACAAGAAAATGAAATGAAGTGAAATCTTTGAGTTTTACGTCCCACGATTATGCCGGTTAGGATAAAGGAGACGGTGATGATTAGAAATGAGTGAAATGGTGGAATGAAGAAAGTGGGAGGAAACGGGAGAGCACCGAGGAAACACACGCACACGGTGTTTGTACACCACAAAGTTCGCTTGGCGGGGGCCGGGATCGAACCCGGGACACTAAGCACCAGAGATGAACGCTCTACCACTGAGCCACCGCGGCCCCAGCGCTACTGCAAGGGTTTTCAACAGTATTCCAAAAAGGTCTTCCGGCAATTGTATGCACTGATGGCTAGAGTGCAACGACGTATGAATGCAGACTTTTAATGCAGGAGATTGAACGCACCAAGTTTGGTGTTGAAGTTCACATTATGTTCCACAAATTTTGCCTGAACCAGTCGAGATATATGTGTATTTTCGCGTCGTCATCTTATCTTTGATAGAAAACAACAGTACCATAGAACGCAACTATAGCCAGATATCGTCTAAAATATCCACATAATCTGAGATAGGAATTCGTCCTCACCTAGATTTGGTTCGCACGCACTATTCACCTTCACTGATGAAGTGTTGCCAAATTCTGTGTCCTTTCATCGTTTTAGATACTTGTTCACGAAATACCTAGAACACTGGCAATCTTGGATACATTTGCTCTGAATAACCTCACACTGAATTTGCCCTTTTAAAAAATGAGAAAGGTCTCCAATTTTGTACCACTAACGTCTGGCATATTGCACAAAACTTAAGTCCGTACAAACCACTATCACCCAACACATCATTAATACAAGATAGTCGCAATGCACGAATGTTCAGTATCAGTGTTAATAACTCGCAAATATTATCTGCTACGGTACCTGTAAATTTCTATATTCATCATTAATTAATAATTATATATATAATCTTTACATTAATTATATAAAAACAATGCATTCTCTATATATGCATAACTATTTTAAATGCTACATTTATATTCTTTTCCGCCAAGAAATACATACTTGTATATTGGATTAGTAGACAGCCCCCAAGGAATAATAAATGCCTGGTCCACTTTTGCTAATCTATCATTCAAGTCTCGAACAGCCAAAACACTGTAAAATATTACAAAGTAAAGAAAAAATAACATAATTATTATCTATTATATATTAGTAAGGATAAATTATAACAGTAATTGTTATCTATAAATTATAAGGAGCTTTACTAATACCATCTTCACTTTTACAAGATTTCAAACTATTCTGTAAATTTAAGAAATATGTATTAAGATTTTAGATATTGTCTTTAATTTGTTGAAAATATTACCCCCGTTAAGTCTAATACTTGGAGTATAGCTTTGCACAAATCTGAGATGTCTACGATCTCTGTCAGAAATAGCTATTTGTCAACGAGTTAATGCGTTATTGATCACAGAAAATGGGCATACAAACGTACTTCTCTCTATAGTCTCAGTTGAAATTTGAGTTCTATGGACTACTGCAATAGTAACAGCCAATTAGATTCGGGTAAGATCAAAATGGATTGGCATTGCCCTTGCTGGTTTTCTTTACGTCACCATCAGAGGAGAAAGGCGACTACTTTTCAGACTTACCAGCTTTAGAGAGAAACTGTAAACAAAAGTACAGAAGATTGTAGTCCCAGAAGTATCCAATCTGACGTACAGATGGCGGTTGTTGTTTGAAAAACATTATTATGGTCAAAAGTACCAACCTTATAAAGCTTAAGTTTAAAGACGCTAGTTGTTTAGTATTTATTTGAAAGCCATCAATAGTGAACGCGCTTAGTGAATTTGTAAACATAGTAAAAATGGGCCATTATCATGTGATACGACACTTTCATTTGAATAAAGGCCTCAGTCCAACCAATATCAAAGCCTAGCTAGATTCTGTTCTAGGAGAGTCTGCTCCTTCGTTTGCGATAGTAAAATATTAAGTGTCAGAGTTACGAGCTGCAAAGATGAACACCGCAGTCGTCGACCAAACGAGGTAACCACGTCAAGTATGGAGAATAAAATTCACAAAATGGTATTGGATGACCGTCGAATGAAAGAAACCAGCCAGTAGACATGGTAAGCATTTCAAAATGTGCCGTACATCACATATTGACTGAAAATTTGGACATGAGAAAGCTGTGCACGTGATGGGTGCTGCGTTTGCGCACAACGAAACATCTCATTAGGTATGTTTAACAAAAATCATTTACTTTTAATTTTTCAAATAAGGAATTCAATACCCAATCATTGGTTTCAGTGGCTTTTAGTGCGATCATTGTTTTATTCTCTGAAGAAAGACTGACAGCCGTCTCTAAATGGACCCTTTAGATAGAGAAGTGGCATATAAACACAACCAATCATTTCGTTGAGGACGAGTGTAGTATGTAAACGACATCTGAAGAGATGACAAGTATGGTTCATAAGCATCATTTGCGTTTAATTTGTCAAATAAGTCATTCTATGTATTACGATATAATAGAAAATTAAGTTCGCAGTTTCCTTCTTAAACAGCCGTCCCTAAAGGATTAATTTTAAATTAACGTATGCATTACACACTGTTATACAGAGGTTGATTCAATTATATTGAGCCGAAGTCAATGCGTAACCGTACAGTACCGCGCATGTGCAACTCATCACCGTGAGATTGACACAAAGCAAGCAACACTATCTTGTTAGTCACGCAGTAGAGCAGTGTTTGATGCCAGCAAAACTGAACAGATTCTGGACCGGGTTCGTTGTGGCCATTTCCGACATTAAGTTCAGGATATCGCACATCGTAGAAATACGTCAAATGCGTAGTTCTCGTGTAGATAATGCCATTATGAATCGTATTATACGGAAATATGAGGCACAGAGTCCTAGGCCCACCACACGGACGCGAGTAGCTAGAGACCGTCCTCCCGTGAGGAGAATCCCCCGCTATTGCATGTTGTTCGGCGGCCTCTGAAAATCCTCCCACACAGCGTGCGATAGCCAGCAAATGCCGCACATCGCAGGTGACAATCAAACGCGCCATAAACAGGGATTTACACTTCACGATCGATCGCAAGAGCAGTGTACACGCCCTGAAACCGTCTCATATGGCTGAGCGAAAAAGGGATTGCAGGAATTCTATCGCCATATGAAACAATAAACTGGAATTTTGGACACTTCCTTGTCTGACATCTCTGTCAGGAGTCCAGATGCCAACCCATTATCGTGCTTCGGACTCCAAACGTTTCCTGTTCCATCGTCGAGTTCGCACCGTCTCTGGCCTGTAGAAAGCCTGTAAATAGGAGTAGGATGCAATGCCCTTGGTCCACCTGTGATACCAGGCAATAGTCAATAGAGGTGGGCTGCAGATCGAACATAACCGATGGTGGAGACACGGCATTTCCTAGGTAAGTGGCACATTCATATTCGAATCAGTATAAACTAGGAATGCAATGGATATACCCGATTGCAATGAAATGAGCTGAGCGAGCTTAAACTACGTAATCAGGAAGCGTTTTTCGGTGATTATTCCTCGATGGTACATCGGATTTTTGATTTCGACCTATGTTGTCACTCAGCACGACATACTCTATCAGCGTGCTAAGTTTGGTTGAGATCGGCCAAACGGTCTAGGAGGAAGCGTTTTTCGGTGATTATTCCTCGATGGTACATCGGATTTTTGATTTCGACCTATGTTGTCACTCAGCACGACATACTCTATCAGCGTGCTAAGTTTGGTTGAGATCGGCCAAACGATCTAGGAGGAGTTCGCGGACAACCATACGGCTAACCCGAGTATAAGAGCTTCGCTTCGCTCAGCTCAATAATAACTAGGAATGCAATGGATATACCCGATTGCAATGAAATGAGCTGAGCGAGCTTAAACTACGTAATCAGGAAGCGTTTTTCGGTAATTATTCCTCGATGGTACATCGGATTTTTTATTTCGACCTATGTTCTCACTCAGCACGACATACTCTATCAGCGTGCTAAGTTTGGTTGAGATCGGCCAAACGGTCTAGGAGGAAGCGTTTTTCGGTGATTATTCCTCGATGGTACATCGGATTTTTGATTTCGACCTATGTTCTCACTCAGCACGACATACTCTATCAGCGTGCTAAGTTTGGTTGAGATCGGCCAAACGGTCTAGGAGGAAGCGTTTTTCGGTGATTATTCCTCGATGGTACATAGGATTTTTGATTTCGACCTATGTTGTCACTCAGCACGACATACTCTATCAGCGTGCTAAGTTTGGTTGAGATCGGCCAAACGGTCTAGGAGGAGTTCGCGGACAACCAAACGGCTAACCCGAGTATAAGAGTTTCGCTTCGCTCAGCTCAATGAACCAAATTCTGTATTTAAGCCTTCAGTGTTACGTGGTAATGACATCCACTTCTTTATATGCTTTCAACATCATTTTGTCATTGTGTCTTTTGTAGTACAATGCTTGAAATGGCGTAACTTCTAACTTATTCAACAAATTAGGATCGGGCGCTTAAGGTATGTGAGTTAAGAATACAAAACTTAAATACTCTTCCGTCCGCAGTCTCAAGAAGCGATTTAAACCTCCACGTGTCTGAGTGGTCAACCAATTTAGTTCTTTCTATATTTAGCATTACAAAAACAAAAAAAGAGAATGTATTTGATTCAAACATTCGTACTAACACAGCTAGTATATAATACTTCTAAAGGATAAAAAAAACATATTTTAAACCAGGGGCGGATCCAGGGGGCGATCGGGGCGATCGCCCCCCCAGAAGAGGAAACTTTTTTATTTTATATATATAAATAAAACCCATCGCAAAGTTTAGAGCCCTTAAAAGTAGCAGTATGACAACCCACCGCCCCCCCAGAAGTCGGTTTGTCGGTTCTGGATCCGCCCCTGTTTTAAATCTGTCTTTATATAATTCTGGAAACTTACTCATTTAGGTCAACGTTGCTAACTAGATTCTGAAGACTATCGGCAGCATCAGCAAAATCTTGGACTGCTGCTTCGAATCCATCTGCAAAAGGAAACGTTTAATCTTATTCAAACCGTAGAAATATAATTCATGGTCCTTATACAGTAAGAGTCCAACTACCTGACTTAAATCGGATATGCGGAAACCCTCCGGATAGACCTATTGGAGAATTCGTCAAAAAATGTTAGGTTGTGAAATTAAAAGAGTTCTATAAAACCGGTTTCGTTAAGTAAAAAGTATGTTGAAAATAATATCACTTTTACTACAAATAACTAAAAATACAGAAATTGTAAATTAATAAATTATAAATTAACAGAAAATTAAATTTTTACTAATAAATATACAATTCGCAATGCATTTTTAATATCCGAGCTTCTATCCGGATGAATGGAGTTCGGATATTTGGAGTTATACTGTATTTCAGAAATATGTAGAAGGTGATTTTAAACCTATGATATAATGAACGTTAGTTTGTTTTTAATAAAATAAAAATGACTCTTTTGGTACGTCTTAGATATTTACATGATCATCAACCTTTTAAGCATTTGCTAGTTAAATATGTTTTGACGCTGAAATAACTTAGATGATTTCCTTCATATAGTTGCATGTTACGGTGTTACGTTTGTCCTAATGAACTAGTGGAGACTGGACTACCACCAGTGAGGAACAGGGTACAAATGAGGGCTATAATATGGAGATGCCGCAACAAGTTTCTTACTTATACAGGATTTTTCCTGTCATCACAAGTTGACATTTGTAATTTAACAACCCCTTTCCTATTTTCTCATAGAAGCCCAGTAGATTAGCAACCAAGTCGGTGTCTTCTTGATTTCGCAGGTGCACAGAGCATCACCGTATAGATCCTTCCTCACCCCACTGCCTCGCATCCAAGAGAACGGATTTATAAGACCAAAGCACCTAAGTTTAATATTCTATAACTTAAGTACAGAAGTCAAAATTATTAATCTTGCCAACTTTAATCGTA
This sequence comes from Thermobia domestica, assembly GCF_964235325.1. NCBI lineage: Eukaryota > Metazoa > Arthropoda > Insecta > Zygentoma > Lepismatidae > Thermobia > Thermobia domestica. The sequence continues at coordinate 83,701,315 of NC_137464.1, read as the reverse complement.
TCTATTATGTATAACGAAATCAGATATCGCTACTGAACTGATCATTTTATATCCGGGCCGGAGTGTTGGTTAAAAAAGTAAAAGGAAGCTTTTATATAATTCTTAAATAGTATTATCCTTCAACACTGTCACATTTCTAGATATTATAAAACACTGAAAAGATTAAAATTTCCCTAATAAATAGCTCTTCAGTCTAAGGACTCAAAAAGACTGACTGGCTCAGTAGTTGCTATTACGCTAGTGATACCTCTGTTCAAATTCTGTAGTAAAATACTGGATATAACTATCCCGACAGCATTTGTGTATCTGGTTTAATTGTGATTTTTACAGATTTCTCTTTTAGTAGATGATCACTATGCTATCACATATACGTAATAATAGTAAAAAAATCTTTCCCTTTCATTTATTAATTGATTAATTGGTCTATATTAAACGTCCCTTTTCCAGTACCGAGGCTATATGTAGTGTTGGGTAAGTTACTTGTAAAAATGTAACGTGTTACAAGTTACTTTACTTTCCCTTAAAATGTAACGCGTTAGTAACACGTTACTTGCCTCAAAAAAGTAACTGTTACCCTACTTCGAAAGTAACGCGTTACTAACGCGTTACTTTTAGGTCCGAAACTTTGAATATGTAAAAAAATCTTATTACTTCAATTTTTCGTATTATTATTATTATTATTATTATTATTATTATTATTATTATTATTATTATTATTATTATTATTATTATTATTATTATTATTATTGCACATTCCAATTTTCCCTAATCATCGTAAATGTTTAGAACTGTAGGTTGATATATCCTTGCTATATCCTACAAGCAGTTACTTTATTGGAAATTTGATGTGCTTCGCTAACTTCTTAAACGCAATATTGCCGTTCTGAATCACTTTGTGTAGATGCAAGAAAAAATTCTTACTTGACAGCTGTACAAACATTTTCATATAATGTAACACTGACTAAAATGCTACACTGCGTTAGAAAAAAAAATCACTGTTTATTATTATTCTGCTAAATTAATTATAGCATTGTTATGTAAAAATTAAAAATACAGAATATAGAGCAGCATTGCACTATAACTAATAAAATAACACATGAATTGGGGGAGAATCAAAACTTGCCAATAACTCTAAAATCGATACACGGTTTTTAAAGCTAGTTGTTCTAAACTCTATAATCAACTGGACTCTACGACACTCAAACTGATCTGAAAGAACTCCAATATTACATCCCATCAACAAACTATTTTCTAGTAATCAGAACACAGTTTATTCATATTAACCCCTTACTGTATGTCGTTAATTATGGCACCCTAGCTGTTAATAAATACCGGTATTTCTCGCTTCACTTCAGACCAGGGATAACAATGAGGGGGAACGCGGGTGGACGCCGTCTCCCTACTTTCAGAAAATACTGTGGCGTCCCTCACTTGATAAAGAAATATCAATGGGCAAAGATTGGCACGGGGACGGTGTGACGTCATGCGTCCCCTTACCTTTTCACATCCACTTTTACCCCTGCTTCAGACACTTTACTTTTAAATTCGGTCCTCCATCATCCTCAGCTTTTTGGAAAAAGTATTCTTTCAAATGTTCGAAGTGTAAAACATTTTCCTTCCAGATCTTTATAAAAATAACACCAATCAAAGCAATCTAGACCACCATTGTATTTGTAGTCCACTCGCTGAATGTATTGACTTGGAGCTATCAAAATCTATGACAAAATCTTACAGGTGCTTGCAATCAGTACATATGATTTTCCTGAGGTTGTACTCATCTTCCAAAAACAGCAAGTGCCATTAAGGTCTTATCTGCTTCTCTGCATGTCGGTGACTGACTGTCGGTCACTGATATAATTCATGCTCCACTTCATCATTCTGAGAAATTCACTTACAAGAAAAAACATCCGAAAATATATATATACATATATTGTAATTACTTATTCGAAATGTAACGCAAAAAAAGAAACGCAAACTAGGTACGTTACTTAAAAATTTCTAACGCGTTACCGTTACAGTTACTTTGGAAAAAATGTAACGCGTTACTAGGAAACGTTACTTAAAAAGTAACGCGTTACTTGCGTTACGTTACTTCCCAAGACTGGCTATATGAGATGGTGTCTGCTGCTCAAAGAGGAATCAGAACCACTATTTAAGTTTGCATTCAAGATAAAATATCCCTACCAGGAGAAGCAAAGAATAAATAAATAAATGCGCTTTATCCTTTACCACGAAGGATGTTCTCTTTCATTCAAGTAAATAATATTAATAAATATATTAGTAGGATAACCAGAATTTTTGCTCGAGACCGTGACAGGCGTTTCTCTCTTTTTTTTTTGGGGGGGGGGTAAAAAAAGATGATGATAGTAAATTTATGAACTAGAGTAATTTGTTAGTATTGATAGTAGTCATTAGCTCCTAGGCAAACTGTAAAGTTGCTCTGGGGCCCCTTCTTCCGTATTCCCACTATATAATTTGATGACAACACGTTTCCTATTATTTAAGTTAATGACACCTTTTGGATGCAACGCAAATATTATAGTTAACTATTATCCTTAGTCTGCGTTAACGACTTTACAGAAACAATCAATTTGTTTGAAAGAATATATCCAGTATTGGATAGTGTGGATATTATTTGTTTTTTCTTTACAAGCCGGACGTATTAGAGTATTCCCTAGTCATTGTCGGCAGACTTTTTTTAAAAACCATAAGGCTGTTTTCTGTAGAAAAGTACTAAAAAGAACTTATAAATAGTTAGTCATAATGTCTTGTAATAAATGCAAAGGTTTAGAAATTGCTAGAAGAAAATCTCCAATAGTTAAACAGATAGTGACAAATGTGAGTGTGTTTCTATGTATGTACACTCATGTCCAAAATTATTGTCGCATGTCTATAAATATGTTGTTGTAGGAATATAATTTGATAACGAATTCGCCAGGTATTTCTTATAATTCTAGTGTGTGTATAATCGACAAAGACATGTATGTGGAAAATTTCATGTCAAAAGAGCAGTAAATAAGAACAATAAAACGAAAATAAAACTTTCTTGTCCATTTAGCAACATAATTTTCGTATTTATAATTTTTTTCCCTATGAAATTTACCACAAATATAGATTTCCCGATTACACATAGTATCAGTATTAAAAGTATCCTGCAAAATCATTGTCAAATTATATTCTTACAAGAAGACAATATATATGCGACAATTATTTTGGACATGAGTGTATATCATTTAATGTTCAAAATAAAAACGTCTTTGGAAAATGTTTTCCTGTCCCTTATATTAAATAAGTAACTTCCACTACTATGGTTATTAATACTTACCTAAAGTAATATTTTGTTCAGCAAGAAGTGGTCCAATAGTGTTATTTATGCTCTGGACATTTCGTTGAAGGAACGCAGCGTAGTCATTGACGTTGAAAGGAAGTACATCTGCGTCTGCTATTGTTATGGCTAAGACTCCCCACAATTGAGCTATGGCCTTATGGTAAAGGAAGCCTCGGTCGATTAAGCTGTCCACCAGATAGAATGTGTCATAAAGCGTGTGGTACAGAGGATAACTCCCAGGCTATAAAATACAAAATTTACAAAAGTAGTTATAATTTTAAGAAGTTGTCTGAAATACAAGATTCAATTTTACTATTATTAAACACAAATTGAAATCAGTGTGATTTCTGAACATCGAGCAAGATTTCTCGTTCGTATTTTTAAGAATTTAATTAACTTTAGAAGTAGTAAGTGTCACTGTTAGAAGAAATCAAACCACAATAGGTACAATCTGTCAAAAATGTACAATAGTGTATATTTTTAATATGTAGTCTATAAATTAGTAATGTATTCAAGCAGAATAAACACTGTCGAGTGCAACAGACTGGCAACAAATGACATACCTTCTAAGCTTGCCTTCACATTAGGATCCTCTGAGTCACTCGCGTGAGCTGCTCATGCGAATTTGGAGTGTGAAAACATTGAAGGTTCTGAGCCGTTAGAAAGATCGAAAGCCATGGTACCAAAGTGGCGGCTATGCTAGAGCCAGAAGAAGTTGCAACTTGAACCTTGTCAATAAATTGCAAGAAAAAGAATATCTAGAACAATGTGGATTCATCCTATAAATCGATCAAGACTGGGAGAATGTTCATTTTACAATAGGGATGGCCAATTCCGAAAATTTACTTTCCGGAACCCGGAAAATAAATTTAGAAAAATCAGGAATTTAGGAAATTATGGAATTCAAAAAAATTTCGGATTTTGAAAAATTCGGAATTCAGAAAAAATCCGGATTTTGAAAAAATTCAGAATTCCGAAAAATTCCGGATTTCCGAAAAATTCTGGAATTTAGAAAATTCTGCAATTCAGAAAATTCTGTATTTTATAGAAAATCCATTATATTCCGAATTCCGTATTTTTTTCAAATTTCGGAAAGTGAAATTTCCGATTCCTAAAAGTAAATTTTCCGGAATTTGGATTTCGGAAAATTTTGGCCATCCTTATTTTACAGTCTGTTTCCTAAACTAAGAGGAGATAAAAGAGAATATTTCAATTACTTCAGGATGTCTATATGTTCGTTTGATGAATTGTATAATAGAACATTTCATCAGAGTAACACCAAGGTGAGAAAATTTTCAACATCAAATATATGTGCAATTTCTCCATTCCAATTGAGTTCACGCTCACGTGTGAAGAGGCTTTCATAAGACTGCATGTTATATTCTTCCCCGCCAGCAGCCTGCTCGAGCCAACTATTGGCGGGGTGATCTTCATAGCAGCTCAGAGCCGCGGCTCACAGAATCCTACTGTGAAGGCTACCGATGGCTCTATCTTTCAATTTTCTCGAAAAGTATGCAGAAGTATTTGTTTTCAAGCAAAATATCCGCACCCGCTCGATATGATCTATCGATTACATTGTTCAGCTCGATATGATCTATCGATTATATTGTTCAGCTCGATATGACCTATTGATTATATTGTTGAGCTCGATATGATCTATCGATTACATTGTTCAGCTTGATATGATATATCGATTACATTGTTCAGCTTGATATGATCTATCGATTACATTGTTCAACTCGATATGATCTATCGATTACATTGTTCATCTCGATATGATCTGTCGATTACATTGTACAGTTTGATATGATCTATCGATTATATTGTTCAGCTTGATATGATCTATCGATTATATTGTTCAGCTTGATATGATCTATCGATTACATTGTTCAGTTTGATATGATCTATCGATTACATTGTTCAGCTTGATATGATCTATCGATTATATTGTTCAGTTCGATATGATCTATCGATTACATTGTTCAGCTTGATATGATCTATTGATTATATTGTTCAGCTTGATATGATCTATGGATTATATTGTTCAGCTCCATGTGATCTATCGATTTATATTTAAACAATGTTAACTTTAAACAAAAGCTAAAATTTAAAAGTTAAAATCTTAATTTTTGGCTATTGTCTCGTATCTCTTAACCATACTGTGTATTGCCATATCCATAGTGTCACAATGATAGCTGTGTTAATGTACACTTTAGTATAAGTTTAATCTTAATAAGTAGCGTGCTTATTGTACAGCATCATCTTTTATGTTTATAAGTAATAATAATAACAATAATAATAATAATAATAATAATAATAATAATAATAATAATAATAAATCTTAATTTTCTGGAAAACTGAGCATGAGGATCCGCTTAATAATAATATCTATCGGTTGGTACTTGCCTTATCTTTGGATTTTTTCGTTAAGGTTTCTGGCTAAGCCCACTTTTTTTTAAAAAAAAAGTAATCAGCGACTAACTTCAAAGTAGTAAAGAATATAAAAACTGTAGAAAATAAACCAGGTAGTATCTAGAAAATGGTATAACATGAACTAATAATTATTTACGTTTATCAAGCCAGAATCACCACTTTAATTTAATTCGAATCCGTACATAGGACCACTTGTAGCACGAATAGAGTCCATACACTATCAGTTTAACTGAAGAAAAACCTGATTGTGACGTCACAACTGAAGGAAAAACTGTGCGAACTGAAGGAATTCGTTCAGTCCACTCTGTTCTTCATGTGGTTATTTGGGCTGAAGAACAGTTATTTTGGACTGAACAAACGAACTGTCTTCTGCTAACATAACCATGCTATTAACAGAACGAAACACACAGTTTTCTCAGTTCAGGTCCTGTCATGATGGGATCTAGTAAAAGTGAGGCATTGTTGGCTTTTATTGAAGCCTACCATGCTCATCCCGAACTTTGGGACATGCAACATGTGCTTTATGCGAATACGTATAAAAGAGGAGAGGTGGATGATGTGTTACTTACAAAATTGAAAGAGTTGGAACCTCAGGCGACACGCGATACTGTTATTTAAGAAATAAACAACGTACAGTCGGCATTTAGGAAGAACTGCGGAAAGTAAATGGATCCAACAAATCGGAAACTGGAGATGAGGAAGTGGATGTTCCAGAGCTTTAGTATTTCAAGGAACTTAGAACTCCACTCCACATAAAATCTATTGAAACTAAAGCAACTGAACTGAAGGAACTGAAGGACTGAACTCGATTAACTGACGATACTTCACACACTATCAATTAAATTCATCGTACCATCGGTTAGTTCAGTTTCTAGCTCAGTTATACTGACGGTTAAAACTGATAGTGTATGGACCCTATAACAATTGACATCTCTTTTGTTTTCCACAAAAGGTTATTTGTAAAAGAGGCAATTTTGGTTTCACATCAAACCAGGAACACCACTTTAACTTCTTAATTACTTCTGTACGTGAGAGCACTAACGTTATGCTTGTAGCACTAACCAGCAGTAAGAGGTTGTCCACATATTGCCTAACGTGTAAAGTGGGGAGGGGGTTCGGTCTTGAGCGTTAGGAAGTGTGACAACGGGGGATTTACGTCTTCGTTACGTAACGCATGATTTTTTGCTGTAATTTTTATTTTTATTCTCAGGTTTATATGTAATCTTTTAAACATATAATTTTATTCCATTTTTCAATTTTTATAAATAAACTAGCAGAATACCTTTTCTTCGTACAGGGAGAATACTTTTCATTTTGGGCAGAAAGTACTAATAGAGCTGAATTTGGATTTAACCGGCATCTGAACTGTTACTGTTCATCTGAACGACCCAGAAAACTATGGACTTGACAATAATATCGATCATTCTTGATCATTTTTATATATCTAACCCTCTCCAAGTTGCGGGTCTGAACTTGGATTTAAATGGCATCAGAGTACTAGTATTAGAAATATTTTTTTCTTTATTATAATAACTCCCAATTCAAGCAAAATTGGTTAAAAAACAAATGTCAAAAAGTGTTACGTAAGAAAGGGGGGAGGGAGAGGTTCGCCCATACGTTACGAAGTGTGACAAAGGAAAGGAAGGGAGTAAAAATTGGTCAAAAATAGCGTTACATAATATGTGAACAGCCCCTAACACAGCATTAACAATTGGCGTAGGTCTTATTATGACTTTCAGATATGGTGATTTCGACTTGATAAATGTTAGTGATTTTCAAAACGCTTCATATAGTATACAAATTTGGGTGTCCAATAATTATGATGTTATGAACTCCTTCGTGGCTAAGCAGTTAGCGTACGCGCCTTTAGAGTGGGCGACCCGGGTTCGATTTCCGGTTGGAGCTCATCTGGTTCGGATTCCATGTTAATCAGTAGGCCCCATCTCATATAGCATCTCTGCTGAAAGCGACGTTAAACTCAATTATGACGTCATGAAGTACGCACTCAAATTTCTGATCCATGCGACGGTGAAGGTGTTTAGTGCATCGAATATAGTTCGAAATGGTATATGTAGTGAAGGTAGTAGGAATGATAAATAAAATTATTTGAGATTAGTCAACATTGAGAAGGATTAGTTTAGATGGATGGAACGGGAGTTTTCGTGAAGTATTTTCTTTCATAACATATCATATGCATACAATTCCCCGGTGATATTATGTACATATGACAACCTATAATACAATACAAATAGTTAGTGGCGTATTGATATTATTGTGTTTGACTATTGAGTCGACGGGGCTATTTCGTGAATTAGTTGGTGTTCATAGTACTGACGAGTACTTGAGACTATATACTGTATATGGCTTCGTGATTATGATTATTATGAGTATAATAAGAACCCAATGTTTATATACGAGTATACGTATATATAAAGCCCAATGATGAATATACATATTAGAGGCCACTAGATGGAAATGAGTGAGTGTGTGTGAATGTGATGGGAGTCTCCCAGACCTTTCGTCGAGAACTGTATTTTCTGGAAAGTTAATTTGTATAATTGGTTTGAGTGGAAATTAGTTTTAGTTTGGTGTATGAGCGAAAGTAGAGTCAATACCCGGCCTAGGCATACACTGGAAACAATATCAATGAAACGTATGAAGCAACATCTAATTATTTTATTATTATTTCAATTAAATATGATTTAGATATATTCAATGCTGCATTGCACAGAAGAAGATAGTGTGATTATTGAAACAGTTAAGTCAAAATAGTAAACGATATATACATTTAAAAAAAAAATGTATTGTAAATGTTTTCTTTCAAGGTTATTCTTTTATGTGAATAGGTTCAACTCTTTTTCTTCCTTCTCTTTTTTGTACTTCTTCTCTTCTTCATTTCTTTTCCTTTCTTATATTTCTTTCTTTCTTTCTTCTTCTCACAGTCTAGCGACCTCCTCATGTCACCTCTACCTATAGACTTTCATTCATAAGGTCTCTCTTCGATGAAGTGACAGCCTTATCCAACACACGGTTAATATACTTACTATGGTTTCTAAGGATATCGTTGCTATAGAGATGAAATGGAATGGGACAGATGAAAGCGAATAAGCGCGAAGGGCCGTTACGGACTAGAGGGGGCCTTTGCTAAGTACGAAGTTTTACTGCCTCATGGGGCCGTACTGATATAAGCAAGGGGGGCCGAGAAGACTCTTTTCCGAACGACGAACTTAGGTTTCCGCAACATTTTTTGGTAGAAAGACTCATGTAAGCATTTGCGATCGCGAAAATTCGATCAAGGCCTACAGGTTCTACGCCGTGTGTTCTCTGCGGGACCCCTCAGGTCTCGGGCCCTTGGCGATCGCACTGCATATAAGATGAGATTTGAAAACAGTTATTAGTTTATTTAATAAAATAATATTGTAGAATTTGTTTTTAGTAAAAAAAAAGAAAAAAAGAAATAGCAAATGCCACTAGAATCTGTTCGCAATAGCATTAACTATTTTTTCTATAAACATTCCGTTTTATAATTTTCAGTTACGTAATATTTGAAGCTTGCGCTCGAAAAATTTAGTCATTATTAGGAATCTAGCTTAATCATGTAGTACGTGATACTTTGTATCAAGAGGAATAATAATAATATTTCGAGTGGTTATCGTCCGACGGTAAAATTTGTATAACACAAAAACACGGGGGCCAGTAAGTTGCTTAGGAAAATTATACTCAAATGCATGAGCGAAACAAACGCGACGAAATGGGTGTGTTTTCCTGTATTAGAATATACTTCATTTACATATTTGCAAGTGGTCAAAGTTCATCCTCATTTTTGTTACAAAGATTTTGTCTTTTGTATAACAGAACCACACATAAGTGTCGTTACTAGTGGTTGTAGATGTCCAAGTTTTATAGTAACTACTGGTGCAAGAGACTATCAGCCGGCTTGTGAAACTTATGTTTCTAGGGATGATGTGTGGTCAGCAAATCAACTTCACTCCCCTTAATGTTGGCTTTCTAGACCTGAGTTCGATATTTCTTTCTTTCAAATAGCTCCACAATTATCCTCACGACGTTGGGTGGACACGGAGTGCCAACATAATTTGGATGAATTTTAACAGTCATTTACCTACCCAAAATAATAATAATAATAAATTTCAACAACAAAAGTAGTAACTATTTATAAAACAACGCTTTGTTGAGTTCGACCATATGAAGAAAGTTTAAATTGCATTTCTGTCCATATCATACCTTTGTTGAGTACGCCCTCACTACCTGGATCTGATATGTTCTCCATTATCAAAGAATAAATTACAAAATTCATAATGATATTGTGCACAAGACCATCTTCAGCATCATTAAAGAGTTTACTGGCTTCTTTTGCACGTACTAAAAAATTGTATATAGTAATTTTTATATTAAATTTTGATTTCAATAACCCCTTAGAAGAATTCGAAAAAGTATGAATACAATTATGTTGGGTACATCAATTACATAGTGCAATATGCAGTGCATATTCTAATAAATGTATTAATATTCTATATACTGGGTGTATCAGAAGTCCGAGTCCGAGTTTTATTGTAAAGATACAATAAATTGGAAAGAGAGGAAAGTTGTTGGAAATAAGTGAATTTCAATCTAAAGTGATGGAATTTTCCAGTCGCACCTAGTGTTTGGGCTCCATACTGGTTAAGACGCTCTATGTTAAATGAAAAATTCAGCCAATACAGCAATACACCAAATAAAAAATACATCCGAATACACCCAATATAGCAATTTCATTATTAATTCTCTGAGATCCCGATATGATATTTAGTTCCGATCATGAAGCTTGTTCTTGTATTCTCTATGTATTTTCTATTCCATTTACATATGACCTCATAAGCTCCAATACTAATTAGAATATAGTAATAACTTTTTGAATCTGAATTTGTAAATAAAAATATTCAATACTCACTGTGAACCAGTAGATTACAATGTTTATATGATATACTAAATTTGTTTACAGAAGTGGGGTTAGAAAATGGAGGCTATAGTTAATGGAATAGTGAAGATAATGCAAACTTCATATGCAGCTGTTTTTGTTTATTTGGTATTTTGCTGAAAAATATGTATTTACTATATAGAATATGTACCGTACAGCTTTATTCGATAACTCACTTAATTTAACGGATGTTGGTGAAACATGAGACATGACTATTAACACCCAGGTATAGTAATGTTATTAATTTCTTCCCAGCAACAGATATTCCTTTTTTTAATCATAAAAAAGAGAAACTTACCGGTTGGTAATAAGAAAAGTATAAACTGGATATTCCCGTGTTATGCTGGAAACCAGTGTGATCACTTCCACTTCCTAATACTTTAACTCTGAAAATAATTTTAAAGGAGTTGTTACATCGGATATTTTTTACACAGAACATTCACTAACTGCTAGGTAGAAGCATATAAAAAAACAACTCTGGTGTGATATACACTAGACTCTCGCTAATCCGGCCCTCAATAGTCCGGCCTCTCAGTAGTCCGGCCAACATCAGGCCTCTAGTCGCTCAAGCAGAAATGATGCGCACAACAATGGATTATCATGTGCATCAATGTTGTTAGCTAAAAATGTTAAACAATGCTATACGTACATATTTGAAATTGTGACTTCCTTACAGTAAAAATTTGTGGCAGTTTCATAGTAAGTAATCCTACTGTATATGTACGAACTAAACGACTAAATTTTCTATTTAAATGAATATACAGTGTCTTTGGATTTAATAAAGTACAGCTTGTGTAGTTCCTATGTGTTTAAACTAGTATTAATTTCCGACCCTTTCAAAATAATCCGGTACTTCCGCAAATCCGGCACCCATGTGTGCAAGGAATGGCCGGATTAGCGAGAGTCTACTGTAGACAAATTAATGTCTTTGCTTTAACAGCTTGCATCATGTTCTATCTTTTTTTTTTTTTTTTTACAAGAAATGAATGAATTTCTAATTGTTGTGGCGTAACTATCAGTTTTACAATACAAAATAAAACAATTTGTTGAGTGAAACCTAGTGAATCCAAATTAATTGTAGTATAAGTTAACCGTATTAACGAAAGTTCAGGTTAACTTAAATAACCTAAAAGAATAATAGAAAGTGCATTAAAGCTCTGTTTATAGAAAAATGTGTTTTTTTATGCTGTATTTAAGAGCATAGGTATACATTACTATTCATATATAATAAAATGTAAACCAACATAATACATAAAAAAGACATATGTTATATTCTGTATTATGATGTGCCCAACACTCAGTGCAGAAGTTGATTTTAAGTACATGTTTATATTCTGTTGGGACAGTTTGGAATGTAAGTATTTCCTCCACTAATAATTCACAGAAATGTCTTCAGTGATCATAGGACCCAGATGTGTTTTCATTATCACTTCCTTCAACAAACTATGTTTTTAAAATGTTCTTTCGCATCACTCAGTTTTTGTGATGTTACGGGCGCAGCGAAATAAAAAAAAAAATGCAGTGTTTCTTCCAGACAGGTTTTTTTGGGGGGGTCACTGCCCCCCGGAGGAGGCCGAAATAATACGTCTATAATATAATAATAAATAGAATAGTACGAGCATTGCTTCTCTGAATACTAAATGTGACTCCTTGGGCACTTTTTCTGAAAGAAACAATAAAGAAATGCCACTTGAATGAGAAGATATTTATTCATGTTAATCAGGAAGAGGTGTTTCAATACTATGCACAGCAATGGGCAAATACTGTACAATAATCTTGCATGGAATATGTGACGAAGGAGATTGTTTATTTCTAAGCACATTTAAGACATTGCGTTCTGCCTTTTTTTGCCTGGAGTACGCGAAAGATGACGTAAGACGACGCACAGTGGTCGGAATGACTAGAAAACGCGACGAAACTATTTCCAGGCGTATTGAAAGCTTGTTTTATCAATATGGTAATTTTTGAAGGCACATTAAGCTATTTTCGATTGTTCTGCTGTAATGTGAACAATAATTTACCGTTTATGACCAGTGATGCGGGTTGCCTATGTAGCTGGCGTAAAAAAGTCAACATTTTCAAAATGAGATTTATTACGCCAACTTGGGTCATTATGAAAAAAACATTTGAAACTTGTGGTAATATTAAAATTGCAGAGTAAAGATCTCATTATAAACAAAATAAACATGTTTCTGGACTGTAAAGATTAACTACATATACAGTAAACATAAACATTGAGATTAAGCAAAAGTCACTCCGTGTCATAGGCGCCGACTTTGGGGGGGGCAGGGCACTTTTGGCCCCCCCAATATTTAAAGGTAGGGTCCTCGCCCCCCCCCCAATATAATCCAGTTTAGGAAAAATAAAGAGGAGTAAGAATTTCTGTCGTAAACTTCGTCGTACCTTTAATTCAATATTAGAAACAGCCTTCTTATTCGATAGAAAACGCCACTTTCAAAGTTGTGTTAAATAGAGCACTGAAGCTTCAACCAACACTATCGCAGCACTGATATGACAAGGGAAGATCAATGTGGTGCGCAAACTTGCAGTGAAGTTTTCAAGTTTTGAACTTGAATTTATTTTAGGCAAATTTGATTTAGGTCGTGAATTTCGCAACGGGGCAGATGGAGCGGACCAAGATACTGTGGGGGAGGGGTTTTCATCAAGCAATTGATAGAAAACGTCTGAATATGATGATATATGTATTCATTGTTTGCTCCCCATATATATAAAAGCGATGTTCAAAATATTTATGAAATACAAAAACAATGCTGTGGAGGACCAGGGGAGCAGAGTTGTCTTCAGTGCCGTATAGGGTGCTATCGGGCTCAAGCTCGCCCCGTAATAAATTTGTTAGTTTTTCGCATTTACCTTAGAAGAAAAATCAATAATCCTTCAGAATTTCATTGACTTTCCATTTTCTTATGCTCTTTGTTCAGAAATAATACTGTATTTGCCAAATTTCATATAGGGTGCTATAATGTAAGAATTGCGTCCTCTTTTTCTTTCTTTCGTCCTTTCTACTTTTCTGTTTCTTTTTCTTGATGTTACTTTCTTTCGTTTCGCCTATCATACTTTCGATCGTTGTCAGTTGTAATTCAAGTCGGCCGTCATCAGTAACACCAAAACTAAGAGGAGTTGATAAGCGAAACTGATGTTCCACACCAACTTGCGCAGATATCAATATAACGAGACTATAGTTATTATAGCAAAGGAAAAATTATATCGTTTTGTTATTTTAAAAAATCAAAACGGGGGAATAATTAGCCCGGAAAATTAGGTAGGCCAAGGGTATACTTCCTTTTTCTTCTATGGATAGAATAAAAGGTGAGATTCACTCCTAAATTTTTGTATTATACCATATAGGATTTATCGGTCTGCAATTCTTGCCATTAAAATTTCAATTTATGCTTAAATTAAAATACATTTAATTCTCAAACTCAGGTGGGCAATTGCCCACTTCCTTCCCTGTGTTGGGCATAGCCCCTCGAAACAAAATCCTAAGGGCGCCACTGGTTGTCCTCAACATTGCGAGGTGGGCAGATTTGAGACTTATTCTAGGGAAGGGAGATGAAACCCATATTACGGTAAGGGGCCGCAGTGGCTCAGTGGTAGAGCGTTCACCTCTGGTGCATGGGGTCCCGGGTTCAAATAATGCTCCAGCGAAGTGAACTTTGTACTGGACAAACACCATGTGCGTGGGTTTATTCGGGGTTCTCCTGTTTCCTCCCACTTTCTTCGTTCCACAATTTCATTCATTTATCATTACCACAGTCTTCTTTAGCCCAGACAGCATAACCGTGGGACATAAAACTCAAAGATTTTCATATTACGGTTGATGAATCTGATTTCTGAGGTGAACATGTAGAGTATATTATATATTAGGCGATGTAGATGAAGTAGTAGTAGTACATATCCGTATTACAAATCATTGCCGTGAACACATTCTGAAATCGGAATACATGCATATTTAGAATTGGTATGTTTCCAATTAGGCATCAACAATGATCCACGTTAAAATTTTGGACACTTGTTTTATAATAATATGAATAATGAGTTCCCCAAAACTAGGAAGAAAGAAAATTATGTATGACGCAGCAATACTCTTATTTGAGCAAAATGATGATAATCTCAATAGCATTACAGGAATCGTTACAGAAATCTGACGCATGTCATATACTCTTTAGTTAACAGATGTAACCTTAAGATTACGGAGAAAAATATTCCAGCAATTAAATTCTTTTCTTTGCTTACGAAGCATGAGTAGATGCCTAGTCTGATACTACAAATAGATGAAATGCGCGTTTACTGAAAAGATGGGTTCTACTGACATAGGATAGTCTATATACTCTTCGTGTGCTAGGGTCTAGGGGTGAGGAGGAGATAAGATTTCACATCAGGTTGCATCCCGCACAGTCGCACGTCTTCATTTTCATTAAAAATGGAAAAGCCAAGAGAAATCAATTTCATCTCACTTTCCTTTAGGCAGTCGGAAATGAAATGAAATGAAATCTTTAAGTTTTACGTTCCACGGTTATGCCGGTTAGGCTAAAGGAGACGGTGATGATGAGTGATTAGTGAAATGGTGGATTAAAGGAAGTGGGAGGAAACGGGAGAAGCCCGAGAAAACCCACGAGCACGGTGTTTGTCCACCACAAAGTCCACATGGCGCGAGCTGGGATCGAACCAGGGACCTCAAACACTGGAGGTGAATGCTCTACCACTGAGCCACCGCGCCTCCTCTTTTTTATTTTATTTATTTATTTATTTTTATTTTTTTCATTTTATTATTATTTTTTTAGGCAGTCGGACACAAATCATCACACTTACCTGCAAAAAGCACTTTTCAAATCGGGTTATTGGGAGAGCCTCCAGTTCGAACGTTAGGGGACATGTCTCCCAATTTTCCCGAGATTTGTGCCCGTGCCTACAGCTGAGACAATTTTACAGAATGAGGAGAGGGGCATATTCTCCTCTGGCATTTATTGCAATTTGTGCCCAAGCAGCGGATGTTGAATTAATACATATTGATGAGACTACTAAATGCACTACAGCACGGAGTTCAGTTTGAACTACTACAGAATACGATTCTTTCAAAAATAAGTAAATAATAATAATAATATTTAAATAAATAAATTTTAAAAAGTAAATGTACCGGTAAAATCCAAGAGAAATCAATTCAATCTCACATTCCTTTATGGCAGACGGACACAAATCATAACACTTATCCCAAAACAGCTTTTCACGTCAGATTATTGGGGGGACTGTCCCCGCACATCCAAGATTGGGAGGACATGTCCCTCTCATCCTCTCGGGATTTGCGCCAGTGCCCCCCCCCCCCAATATTTTCTTCAAGTCGGCGCCTATGCTCCGTGTGACAAATGTTTACAGAAACGAAACCATCTCGCAACACGCATATGTGAAAACAAAACCGTGGGATTGGTCCAATCAAGTACAATAAAAATCACAAAATTCGATTGTGAAATTAATCACTTTCAAAAGTCTCTGGTGCACAAACGTGAAATTGGCGATGGATGTTTAAAAGTTGTAACATTTCGTTGGGCATATTATGAATTAGGGCATCCTGTGTCTGAGCGATGAAATTACTTGGTCAGACGATGGCAAAAAAATGTGTAGCAAGTCTAGGTTTCTATCTTACCTACACTTTTTCCGGCACCATTTCTCGCAATATCTGCGGAAGTCTGTTTCGATACTTGTTAGCTTCCTCACTTAGCATTTTTATTGGGAGAGGAGCTGCGGGTATGGTAAATTCTCCAGCAATTTACTTTGTGCGCGAAGACTTGTCTAGCTGGCAAAACGACACGACAGAACGGGACTAGCAGTCAGTCTCTGTGAGCATTGACCGCGGGCAAAAACTCATTGAAGCTCGCTTCGTTTGCCAGGAGCAGGTGGTAGCAGCTAATTCTAACAAAAATAGTTAATTGAGAGACCACAGAAAATATTAAAGTGAAAACGAAACCTTGGACTTACTAGGAAAATTTTAGAAGTCTAGAAATATATAGCAAAGCATTGATATTGAGTATAAGGTTGTAAAAATCCTCCCAGTACGCATACGAAGTGCCTCAGAGGCCTGCTATTGGCCTTAAAGGATTGCTATTGTTCTGATGAACAATACCAATATTTAGTATTTCATAACTATCAACATATAGTACTTAAGAGTAACAGTTCCGTCATACTATCACACACGAAAAGTACTTTTACAAGGACGGCTAATTATCCACTTGCGACAGGGGTTTTATCATGAACGAGTGATACCAGGATGAAAAACAGATTTGTTCTATATAGAGTGGACATTCCCCTACTAAAAGACTATAGACGTTAGTTTCAGATGATGGAGTTCAGTTTTGGGATTTTGTCCAGGTTTTTTTTCTATTTCGACGACTGTGTGGCTCCTAACTGTATGAATTATTATTATCTTTATTATTATTATTTCAACAAACAAACGTACGTCTTCTAATGCTTTTAACGCAAAATAGTTCCGTTTTCTTCTTAAATTGTATTGTCGAAATGATCTTAATGAAATTTAGCTTTTGATTATTTGTGATTAAAACAACAATAAAAATTATCTGCCTTCTGCAGAGTTATTTTGACATGATTAGCGTCATATTAAAGGCCTGACTACTGCAGGAAACATATGTTAAATCGAACTCTTTTGTATGGCACTAATCACGCGTCAGAATGATCTGCATAAGGCCCATTATTACTAGTAAGCGAATATTACTAGAATTAGCATCGCTTCTCAGTAAACTTATCTTACTAGCAAGCGATGAGGTTTTATAGCAAATAATAGTGATAATTTATTTTTAAATCTATAATAGCATATGCTTACTCTGGCAAGGTGCTGTCCTCTTGAGATGGCGTGGTATGAAGCCAAGTATCAAACACGCTAGTTCTTCCTGCAGTGACTTCGTCAGGATTTGGATTCGGAACTCTTTTGGCAGATTCGTGAAGCAGATTTTTTAATATTGGAGAGGCACTTGCCTCCAAAGAATAATTACCTTGCAAGAGAAATAAATATTTTGTTTTAGCTTAAAACGATAGGAAAGAAATACATCATCTATCCGGTTTTATCCGGACTGTCACCACGATTCTAAGCATACTTCTTTCATTGAAATCGGTGCAGGCGTTTGAGCTCCCCAGCAAAACTAATGCACATGAATACATACTCATATACAGACATGCCAAACACAATACCCTCCTTTTGGCTTAATCGTAGTTGGGTAAAAAAAAAATAGCTAAGAAACCATGGCTTATAGAATACCAATCGAATAAAAAAGAAATTTATGATACGAATCGTGAAGGAAAACAGACAGAGCATGGAAAGAATGTTACAAACAAAGACATGTCCACTTACAAGTAAGGGCACCCGAAGGATGGCAGGGAGACCCGGCCCCCCTTGGTTCACAAAAACAACTTAAATATCTTAAGATTTTCTTAATACAAATAAAAAATACCAAACGTAATATAGAAACCAGGGAGATGGCTCCCCCTCTAGAAAATTTTCTTCGGGTGCCCATGCTTACAAGAATTGGAGGAAGAGAAAATACACAAGATTTTTAAATTAATGGCAATTCTGTGGAAACAAAGAATCATTACAACTACATAGACAAGAATAGAAAATTGTAGTTGAAAAGCAGAACAAAGTTTCAGAAAGATGGAAAGAATATACTTAAAACTTATAGAAGGTTAAGAATTGATTTGGTAGTCTGGATGTTGAAGAGTAAAACAAAGTTTATGAATATGATAACGATACTTCGAGATGTCTTTGTGAAAGAGATATCCAAGATAAGGAATGGAAAGGCAATGTACCAATCGAATTGATTAAGAATATAGGAGACGAAGACAACAATTGCTTCTACTCCATAATGAAATATTTGAAATGGAAGTGTGACCAAAAGATTTTTAAAGACGGAAACGATGACACTCGCTAAGAAATTGAAGCTAGCAAGACGTGCGGACTACAACACCATTAGTCTTACTCATAGTATATACAGAAAAAAAAATATGCTTTTAATATTGAACAGAATGTGGTATAGAGAAATAAATCAGAAAGGTAATGAGGAATAGTTTGGGTACAAGAAGAGTAAGAACACAAGAGATGATATGGGGTTATTAAGATTAATCGGTGGAAGTTTTATAGATAAAGTAAAGAAAGTGCAGGTTGCGGGTTTTGATCTAAAAAAGACTGGACAAAGTAAAGTAGGAATTACTAGTTCGTAGGATCTAGTAGATACACAGAGAAAATCCGTTCTCCGGACAGCGGTATATTGTACAAATATACGGTATCCTCTTGCTTACTATAGAAATTAGTACGGAGCATACGTTATCCGTATGCTACATAGGCATTGCCCTTAGATGTTACATCATGCCGTTGCAGGATGTCTGACATCTAACGGTTTTCCGTGTATTACATACATATACTTATATTACCTTTGTCAGCTATATGTTATATACGTCCATTTGTATGTGAGATCCTGACCACTTACATTATTTCATACGGAAAGTACGTATGGATGGAACACTTATACAGAAAGTATTATAAAACATGTGTTTTCAGTTATACTTCTGCTGTACTACAGTCCGAAAACTACAGGAATTACGCATGTAACCTATCTTTTTAAGTACGTCACCTACATTTTTTTCTCAGTGTAGTTCTATCGATTTAGAATTCAAAAGCCGAAGAACCATAAAAAAAACTTCCATATAAAATAGCAAGTATAAGTTAAAATAAGGAGGAAATGAAATAGAAGAGTGTAATTGGAAGAAGAATTAGGTCAGGATACTGTCATTCGCTATTTAATATCTATAATATAAAAGGTAGAAGAAGGCCGATATTTTAGTAGGAGGTAGAAAAATTAGGTGTGTAAATGATATAGCTCTTATAGTGATTCTGAATCGAAATGTATAAGAACGTAAGAAATCGTGAGGAAAAGATGTAAAGGATATAAGATGAAAATAAGCGTTAGAAAGACCATGGTGATTGATTTGTTAAGTAAGAATTATATTAATCGTATATACAGACAGACGCAAATAAACTATTTGGTAAAAATTGCTCTGTTGTTACACTCACTATTGTAATATACTTATAAATAAGAGCACGAGTTTTTCTCACTAGGAATTTGAAAATGTCGCGTTTCGTTTTTCATATTTCGCGTTTTGTCGCATTTTCCAAATAGTTTCGGATTTTGTAGCTCTTGTAGAAAAGATATTCCTTGACATTTTTACAACTGTTCCTTTAATTCATAGATTTCTACAGAAATAACCACTAATTACCTAAAAACAAAGTACATTGAAGTTTACAATATCAAGCGAAATATTCGCTTATAGAAAATTATATATATATTTTTTAAAATCAAACTGAAGGAAAATCGGTAACTAATTCGCAACATGTACTCTATAACCGTGTCCGAATCACCCAAAATGCACCGTTCATGCCACGTTCTACCATTCCGTCAGCGGAAAACGGGCTTTTTTAAATTAATGAAAACGTATTTTTAAAATTTTGCGTTATTTCGCGCATTATTAGAAATCTCGCGCAAAACTGCCAATTTCGCGTTTTATCGGAAACCAATGAAAATACACACAGAATATCATAAAACGTAAAAAAAAAAAAAAAAAAAAACCTGAAGATTACTTAATTCTGATGCATTTCTTTTCATAGCGCATTGCGAAAAATTCGTGCCTCTAATAAATTATGCAATAAGAATACTAAGCTGAAGTATGTAGTTATAGATGAAGTTTTACTTACTCTCTTGGGCACAAAAATAAACGCTATAACTCGAACATAAAACATTTCTTTGGTAAGATTATCCTATATTACCGCAATATGCATGAGTTTAGCTACAGAGGTTGATTCAGTTATTGAGCCGAATTCAATGAGCAACTTTATCGCGTATGCACAATTCATCGTCATGAGATTGTCACGAGACAAGCAACAATATTTCGTTAGTAATGAGTAGAGCAATGTGATCGAGCATAGTCTGATGCCGCCGAAACTGAACAGATTCTCGGAGGGGTTTATTATGGCTCTTTCTGACCCTAAGTTCACAGCGTCGTGCATCATAGAAATGTGTCAAGTGTATAATCCTCGTGTAGGTGGAGTCATTGTGAACCATACTATATGTAAATATTTGACACAGAGTTCTAGTCCCACCACACCGATGCAAACAGCTAGAAACCGGCATCTCATGGGGAGGATACTGCTTCTATGGTGTGATTTTCGGCGTATGTCGACCTCCGAAAATCTTTTTACACACTGTGCGATGGTCAGCAAATACCGCACATCATAGGCGACAATCAATCACGCGATTCACAGGGATTTACGCCTCATAATCGTTCGCAAGAACAATGTGGATGCCCTGGAACCGAGTGATCCGTGGAAGTTTTGTTGTTGTCCTTGATGAGGCGAGATTTACCTCAGAGACTGAGGTTAAAGTTCCTGCTATGACATACAGAGAGAGCTTCCCAAAAATGTTCAAGATTGTGGCCAGTTTCTTGTACAGGTGCAAAATTTCATCTCCGTGATGTGAAGCAAAACGTCAAAATCAATGCTGGTAGATCCTGATTGAAATGTACCAGAATGATATTCAGTATTGTATGGACAAGAAGTGAACCAGGTTGAACTGAACAAAGACAAAGCATTCATCACACGATGAAAACATCATTGGAATTATATCGCTATATGGAACAGGAAACTGAAATTTTGGTCATTCCCTCTTCTCACATGGCTGTCAAAGGTCTAAATGCCAATCCAATGGACTATTGTGATTTCGGACTCCTCAAGCGACCTGTCCCATCGTCGAGTCCGCACGGTCTCCGACTTGTGGAAAGCATGTAAAGAGGATTGGGGTGCAATACTCAGGGTCTAGCTGCAACGCAGTCTCCTGCTATGGAAACTACGATGCCGGGCAATAGACAGTAGAGATGAAATACAGATAAAGTACAATCGATGGGGAAAACACGGCATTTACTAGGTGAGAGGGACATTCAAAGTCAGCTCAATATAACTAAATCAACTTCTGTAGTTTAAGACAACTTTATTACTCACTCTTGCAATACTACTACTACTAATACTACTACTACTACTACTACTACTACTACTACTACTACTACTAATAATAATAATAATAATAATAATAATAATAATAATAATAATAATAATAATAATAATAATAATATGATACGTACCATCAATACCTCCATCTACGTTAAGGTAAGCGACAGCTCTTGTTTGTAGCACTTTCTGTACTTCCTCAACCCATTCCATGGAGCCCACAAGTCCATACTCTTCAGCGTCCCAGCTACACAATACTAACGTACGTCGTGGGCGCCAACCTGTAACATTAACAACCACAATATTACTTTTTTAAAAAAATCCTTCCTATATAAACAAACTGCACTTTCGTTTGATAGAGAAAATTAGGGACATGATTTTAAATTCAGTTCGTCATTCAGAATGGTTTTAAAATTTCGAGTTCAATATATGTATACTAATGTATATACATATGTAATACACTGCATAATAATAAAAAACTGAAACATAATGAATGAACTGTTTCACCCCAATTATTGGAGTGAAGTAAGTCGGTACATGAGGTAAAGTGAGTAGATACAGTTGGTCGATAAACAATTCTCCTTTCTCACACATTTTATATGGTTAGGATGAATGCAAAACACTACAGTAATATTGCACTAGATGTAAATAATTATAGGCACAAATTTGTTATCTTAATGTGCACTTGATAACAACACCTTCCACACCAAATATGTAACTATTGATTAGCTTAAAGTTTTCCACCCACAAACTGCAACTTTTGATAACATCTTCCGTACACAAATTGCAACTCATTAATAACATGTACACAATATTCATGATGCCAAACGCAACAACTCTAAGACTTAATCCAGTATAGAAATTTGCTTGTTGTGACGCTGGCAAATGAAATTCCAAAAACTAGCACATGTTTCCGTTTTCCGAAGTATCTTTGTCATGTGATTCCAACTGAAGACGCTTCCCTTTTTGTGTTCTCAATCTCACAATATAATATTTCTGATATCTCTCTAGATTATTTAACTTTATCCTCTAAGAATGTTATTTGGCGAGCCGAATTTAGGACATGCCAAATTCAATACATCTCTAGTTCCTGATATTTCTACTCAGTATTAGTAGCATTTCATGTTCAACTGCATAGGAAGATTTACTGTCAACATTTTTTTTTTTTTCGTCTAGTATGGCCAGTCTCTTTAGTGGATGAATTCCAAGGGAATTGAAGCCTGCGACTTTCGTATTGTAGCAACTTTCTCCATGCTTGACTAAATAATTAGGTAACTGAGCTTTGTTATTGTTCTGCTGGATACGTGAAGATCCACTGATAGCAAGTTTGCTTGAACAATACACTTAGAGGTCGAAAAAGATTTTGTATACAGGCAATAATGCGTAAGTCGTGTGACTCGATAAGCAGACGGCTGTTATGTCATGTAGAATATAGTACTCAATCGTTTTCAAGGGTGGTGTGCGTACTGCGCATGATTCATCAGAAGTGGGCAAAATCCCTATGGTTTCTAATTTGCGTAAATTTTATCCACTCAAGGAGAGCAGCTTCATTGATATATTCAAAATCAGTCATGATCACTTAGAGTTTGGTGGTAAACCAACTAAAAATTTAACTTTGAATCGCTTCCCATTTAAAATTACAAAGGAAGGAAGAAAATTTCCAGTTGAGCTTCAACAGGAAATTATTGTCATATTTTCAACCTTTTCCTGTGACTCTTACGAGAGACCCACGTTTTAGTTCAAAACGTAGCCGGTGGTCAGTATATTTCGAAGGTATATTAATTGATCGGTCCAAATGAATATCTGTGTAATGATACAATGATTATATACTTCTTCTATATGTGGTGTCCTTAATTCTAACTCCAACCTATTATGCTACTTCAGTTCTTAAGCCAGAAGGCTACTTTGCCAGAACCCATTTTTAGCTACAAGAGAACATAACAGTGTACCATACTCCTACTGGCTTAGTGTTTCCTCTGACTACGTTATGGTAATTGGGCTACAACTTACTTTTGAACAGCACATTCAGACATAATCACACAGTTTGAATGGAACATCTTTGTAGAATAAGAATTTAATATTGAATTATAAAGGGGAAACTAAAATGAAGTTTACCACAGGTCCGAAATTTGAATCTGTTTTGTTCTAAGTGAAGTTTTAAACCATTTAATGAAGAACACCTTCGAAGACGATGCTGAATCGTGGAGAGTGTCTAACGACGTACTGAACAAAATTTCTGCGACCTCTATGAATGTAGAGACGCAATCTTTTTATTAAGCGTATTTGTTGACGTTCTTCTCGATTAAGATTCATCTTTGGAACATAGCTTATTCCGTCATTAAAAAAAAAAAAAAACCAAGAGAAAACATTCTTCAGATATGTATTCTGTTGATATTTCGCTCCTAATAGCATGGAAAATAAATAAATGACGTCACATACCTTGTGCTTTCAGAACTCCGAAAACACGAGCGACTTCATAGAGAACAGATGTCCCACTGGAAGGATCAACTCCCCCAAAGATCCAAGCATCTCGATGGTTGCCAAGTATCACATACCGATCTGTAAAGAATACAAGAGAGATCACATAATGTTTCGGAGAAATTCTACAATTGTATTAGCGTTTAACGAAAGAAATTTTGTCCTAAAATGAAATATAGAAAGATCATATTAGGCTGACCAAAATGATATGCGTCAGTGTAAAAGCTTACCAGTAGTTTTCGAGAAAGACAACAAAAATGAGTCTGTTTGTAAACCTAAGAATTGATGCTAAGCGAGAACTATACTACCCTCATGAAGCTCTTCAGTACGACCAATGTTTCTTCCAGACATGTTTTTTTTTTTTTTTTTTGCGGGGGGGCATTGCCCTTCCCCGGAACTCTGAGAGTGTCCCTCTGGAGGAGACCAAAATAACACTTTTATAAATTAATAATAAAAAGAACAGTACCAAGCAGTGCACCTCAAAATACTAAGTGTGCTCCTCCGGAACATTTTTTTTTTTTCTGAAAGAAACATTGATTACGACACTACCAAGATGACACAGTTCGTAGTATGGTTAAATGAGGCATAGCCCAAAACTATTATTAACTTTAATTTCTTGCATCTTTCGAAATGTGATATCTAAAACAGTCTATAGATGTTGTCAAGCTGAATAAACTGACGTAATTGTGGTTAAGTTGCCATGCTTAGTTTTCAAGGAAATTAAGGAAACTTCATTTATAGCTCTAAAAGGTACAGTTTCTTGTTCGTTGCTAACATTAATTGGGAGCTTTTATTCTGTTAGAGAAATAGTATTTCTCTATTTACGTGCTGTATATGTAAATAAACAAACTGTTAACCTACAGATTGTATTTCTGTCGTTTTATAGATTCTCCTAACGGTGACACTCATACTCCTAACAAAGTCACATATATTCATAACGGTTAGACACATACGACTTATAAATAAACTATAGCAACATATACTTATTCCTGAATACTATGGTCACACTTAGTTTAGCCTCGTAAACTCTTTCTCGCAATTTGTCAGAGTGTGACAGTCTCTTCTCCGTTCTTATCTACCTAGATAGATGTTTTCTTTTAAAAAATAGTTTTACCTAAGGGACATTTGTACCGTGTCATGCGAAAACGAACTAAGCGCCACTTTCGTACTTTTGAGAAAATTACGTTTAAAGGTTTATGTCCAGCATTAGTGTAGCCGTAATCAAAAGTGAAATTACGTTTCTTTTTTTGGAAAGGTGTTGGTTTCCCTCTCTTTTCGATTGTGCAAAACGTTCTAATGCTTATCAGGAACCAATCGTCGCATTTACGTGGATTTTCAAAATTTGGCGCTTAGTTCACTTTTGCATAACACGGTACATTTGTGAATACATTTCAGTGTCAATATGCCAAGCATTAAAAAGAAATGTTACACATTGGGTCAATCAAGACATTGTTGACATTGTTCTGTATCCGATGGATCCGAAAGAAATGAACAACACATGAAAGTTCTAATGATAGTGTTTTTTTTTTTTTTTTTTTTTTTGCCGATAAACATTACAATGAAAAATATAGTTGTAATTTTTGTTTAGTCGTTAACAAAAAAATGGCAGTGACGGGAGTTTTGAGTATCTCCCATGCAGCTTCTTTGCTCTTGTTGTCATTATGTAAGACAAACGTCAAAATCCGGACTGCCGTATCTAGCACCGAAATCTACATTTACATTGCACATAACCTCAGTGCATTACTGCAGATCTCATGTACTAAGGAAGCACTTCCTCACCGAAGCCAGCTCTAAAACATTTCAGCCATACTATCATACAGCCTGACACCATTCTACACATTTAACGTTCCATAAACATGAAAATATCTCTGGCAACAATGAAACTCTTGTTAAAAAATGAAGTCTATGGCCGGTTGCTCGGTAATCACGAAGCCTAAGCTCTTTAATCATACATAACCTGGTACGAAATAGAATTTTGATTTATCTTGCCATTATATTTTGTTTCCTAAAGGTGTTCCTACTAATTTCTTAGAGAAGGGCGTTAATGTCTGCTTGTGCCAATGTTTCACGTGGTCGACCTGTTCCTGTTCTATCAGCGTCTCTTTGTATTAGTTAATGGCGTGATACATACATTTTTATTTATTATTGAAGTTTCAAGTGGTTTTAAGAATCCCCACATCACCACTGGTGTCTTGTTATATTTGTGTAGTGCAATCACAGTAATATGATTCTTTTTGACACTTACTAACTCTTCAGTATGTTTCTACTATTACTCAACTTCTGTGCTTCGTATCGTTTTGAGTTATATACGATAAACTGAAAAGGTAATTCCTCACGGACGTGTTGAGAAAATGGCATAGTTTCAGAGCTAAGGTCATCCAAAAGCGTGGAAAAATTACATTCGAACGCAAGTTATTTCGAATTTCGAATTTGAGAAACCGTGGAACGGCACTCCATATCAGTGTAAAGCGAGTCACCATGCGCCAACCAAAAATTCATATTTAAGCAATTTACAATATGTGCACAAGAGATTTGCCAGAAGACAATTCCTAGACTCCCGACAGAATTTTCAGACTTCTGCTCTGACTTCAAGCATAGAGAAACCAAAACAGAAAGGTGATTTTGCGCACTCTCACTCAAATTTCGCTGCATCCGCTCCTGGGCGTAGACCTCTTTCTAGTTCCCAGGTCCCACATGCACTTAGTTGGTCTCCTAGGAACATGTAGTGGTCAGGATATATTAGTTCCCGGCCTCTAGCACACGCGAGAGGCCTATCTACCAGGATTCAGGACGCAAAGGATGAAGAAAGGATAACTAATAGCATTAGTAAAGTTGCAAGGATGTAGACGGATGAAAATCAGTAAGCCGAGAAAAACCATCCTACTTGACAGATTGTACTGAAAAATACAACTCTTTCCTTTTAATACAAATAGAATAAATTCCTTCACTTGCAGTTATTGTTCTCAAGTCTGGCCTATGTATTTCAAAGTGGATTCAAAGTAGGTTGTAAGTAAGCCTTGACAGCAGTAGATACGAAATGCTTCGGACGAAGGTCGGAGGAGTTAGAGATCACCATGGACGGTTTCTCGAGTTCGAATTAACGCATGATGTGATGTATTTTATCACAATATATTTCACATTTTATTCATGTATGAGCGTGAAACAAAACCTCGCAGTACACGTTATTCCGAACACAAGAGACCGTGGTAGTGGCAGTCTCTAATACTTCGACCTCCAACCGAACCATTCCGTATTGTGAAGGCTTACTTTTTGCCTATTTTGGGCCCATCTTGAAGCCAAACCATAACTGAGAATGATCTTGGGAGCATGTCTGGAAACTATGTTCTGTAGAGAATTCCTTCCGTGCATATCGGTGAAGTATTTATTTTTGGATGCCCTATGCATGAGTTCCTTCACGCTGATATTAATTGCCGCTCCACGATTTTTCGAATTCGAAATAACACGTGTAGCTTTTCCACGCTTTTGGACGGCTATAACTCTCATTTCCCTCCCACAGATTCATGAGAACTATTTCTCTTGTTTTGTCATGAAGAATCATCTCCATAAAGTATTTGTCGATATAATTCCCTATATATTCCTCTTAGGAGATACTGATATTCCACTCTGTTGTGATTTTCAGATACAAGGTATTGAATCTTTGACTACGCAGTGAAGGTATTGAGAGACCTGTTTGAAAAACACACTTTAACTACAATGTTTCAGTTGATTTCTTCGATGGATAACAAATCAATACCGGTGTTTGGCAACACAGAGTGTTTAATTCATTTTTCATGATTTTGAGGGTATATGTATGTGTATTTTTGTGTAACTTTTGCCATATGGTTTCCTAAACTTATACTAACGTCACCTATAACTAATAATAACTCTTACCTGGTTCAACGCTACCTTTAATTGTAGCAATCACATTACTAATGGTTGCTCTTTGATTTGAAGTCCGTACTTCTAATCTCAATTTCCAATCTGGATTTTGGAAGCCTGGTCCTACTGAGTACGATGCATTCAAATCACCTACCCACTCCTCAGGAGCTGGATTTTCTGTTGACATATACCTATATAGAAACATGAATACAATGTTAGGAACTTACTTTAACATAGAAATATCCAGTTGGGATTCGACTTTTTGTGACCTACGATGCTCTGAAATCGAACATATAGGTACGAAAGCGCTATACAAAAGCACTAGATAGACCACATCTCTGAGTGAAACCAAAGGCCTATTTCATAATGAATAAACGAGGTTATTATTTGAATCAGTAGTTTTGAAGAGGTCATGAGTCAAGTAAAATTATGAAAATTGAACGAGAAACTGTTTAATTTTTGAAAATCCTGCTAGACATGAAGTGTTCGACCCTTGTTAAAAAAAGTAGAGTTTTCTGGAATAGGATAATTAAAGAATCTCTTGTCATACTACAAGAACCCAACAATGTCAACAGGGATCTAGGATTTCAACTCAGCCAGACATGGACACCAGCCATAAAGAATGTACATATGAATACAACCAATCAGCGTCAAGCCATCCAATCAGAGACATGGATTCTTAAGCCCCCCCCCCTTACCTCTCCTATATATAGTACACACGAACTGGTCTCAGTATAATCGCCCTAAATACGAGAACGATGTCAGTTCTTTTAATGTCCACTCTATTGTCAGACTTCACCTGGCTGATATCCCGAGAACATCTCTATAGTAGAGTTTTCTTGTCATTGTGCCAAATGAACAACTTGTTTTGAACAATTGGTAGCAACAGAATGTCGATTCAATGTAAACTTGACATTTTCTGACTCATGGTCTTTTCAAAACTACTGATTCATTTGTTACAATAGTACAATAGCATGTGCAGACATTTGATATGATGTTTCAGTGTCTTAAAAAGTTCTCTATGAAGAACTGCTTTCTGTAAAGCCATTTAAAATCGCAATGCGTCCCGCAAAATTACAAGGTTGGACTTTCTTACTTCAGTAGATTACGGAGGGATGCGAAGGCTTGCGTCAATTCGCAATAAATCTTAAAAATTACAATATAACTCTTTGTCAAATTTTAGATGTAATTGAAAAAAAGAAAGAGGAACTGGCTGGCAGAAACTATATCATGAGAAATGTGCAGGAGAGTGTGGTGGCAGGAAGAAGAGGGAGGAACAAAAGAGGCTATAGTTGGTGAAAACTATGAAAACAGAAAATTCGTACACAAAGACGAAAAGGTTAGCTGTAAACTGTGGTGTATGGAAGTTTTTCAGCTGCGGCAGGTGACCGGTCAATAATGGCAGAAAACCTATAATGATGATAATGACGTATGTCAAATATTACGTTAATATATTTTTTCATAGTTTCATATCCTAGTAAATACTGATGCATTATGTTTTATTTATAAATTTTATTAAAAAAATACTGTGTAACATATATATGAATGCAATATGTGATAATATAAATTAAAAGCATATGAAAAATATTGACAGTCTCTGTTTCGTAACATTTTCAAGTTGGATGCAAATTTTCCCTATAATCTGTAATTCGAACTGTTTTCTGGTTGTAGAATTCTGATGAGGAACTTCACTTCTGCTAAATTAAGTAATAATAATAAAAAGCTTTCTTTATATTTCAATTCAATGACAGATTGTCCTCTACCTGAAGTAGCATATTAGGATAAATCCCTCTGAGGCACCTTAACCCAGTCAGTCTTTTGTAGTACCCGTGGGATTAGTGTATCCCACCTCTCCTTATCCTCCAGACACGAGAGAGCTAACTTTGATCCCACCTCCCCCGATTCATGCTTCATATAGCTCTGGTGTTCAGAAAGAAAGATCAACTTCGAATCAAATAAACAGAATATTTGAATGTGTGCTTAATTATGTAAACGGGTATGAACGGATATTTTCTTATATGACTAACATTACTTTTTGGATAAACGAAACAACCGTTTCCTTTGTCACTAGAACTTTGAGTCATCTGTTGAAGTCAGCCATCTTTCAGATTTTTACAAAAAAAATAAATAAAATAAAAATGTAAAATAAAAGAAATAATGATGATGATACTGATACTGTGTTTCTGTACGATGTTCACTTTCCTCAAGACTATGGTTGCGTGAATGTGTCACTGACTGCTGAACGCGAACCCACCGGGCCCAGACGGGCAAGCTGTCAACACTCACTGACCCATCCACTATACCAATCATCTCCGGAAGTAGAACTCAAATCGACCCAAAATACGAAGATCTCTAAGCCTCCTTTATTCTCACTCGCAGTTCAGTATCCTGATCCACAGGCCGTAGTCTGCATCCCATCACGAAATAGGTTACAAACCACGATCCGACAGAACAAGACAATGACCTAAGAGTGAAACTGACGGTGAGTGCTTCGAAAATCTAAGTGTTTGTATTTACTAACCCAGATAAAAAAAATCTCGAATCGAATCTAAATCGCGCAACGGGATGGAATTTCGAAAAGAAACTGAATGCCAAAGTGAATTTAGTTGATCTTATTAACGAAGTGAAATTTCCTGGCAGGTCTGTGATTCCAACCCCGGTCACACTAAGTGAAATCAATTCCGTACGTTTCGAGACGCTATAATTTACTTTCGTTACACTATTCACGTACTGCTTTTCAAAACTCGACTTTCTGAGTACTAACAATACTATTGAAGTTATTTTACTACATAGATTTAAGTAATTAGCTCTGCACTGGATAATGAAAGATTTTGTTTCAACTCGCATACTTTATTTACACTAACTTTCTGTATGATAAGAAATAACAGGAGAATACATTTTTAAAAAAAATCGAAAAGGTTGGAAATTGAGGAAAATTCTTGACATAGCTGAATGGGTAAGTCTATCATTGCATTACATATTCTCTTCACATATCATGAACATATCTACATACGTTTAGTTTAGTCAAAAAAAATTTGAAAATAAGGACATTTACTACAAAATCACGTAAGCCTTGCACTACACATGTGCTACTCATTACGGCTGTGTGCTACATACTTTACTTTCTTTTCTTAGTATTCTCTTTTTAGATACCGTTGTGAAAGTGAGGTCAGCGCGGAGGATTTATACCAACAAGGTGACCTCCCTTGTATGAGCTCAGACCTAGCCACTTTGATTCCCACAACAAAACATTTTCTTTTGAGACAATACATACACTAAATAAATCTACATGAAAAGAAAGTACACTTAACCTAGTCCCTAGCCTAACTATCTAACTAACTTAACCTAAAACATATAAAAATCACTTTATTCAACAGATTAATAATATAGCACACACCCTGCTTCTTACCGAGGACGTATGGGACGTCGACCATTCAGCTTTATTTTTGTATATTGTTAAAATAAAAAAAAGTCTTAAACTATGTGCTTAAAATTCGAATTTCTGGTTTCTGGTGAAAGGAATTCAAAATACATAACGAACGTGTTGTTGCTGACGAGCATCTCCCATTACCAATAGTTATGCAAGCACCCTTATTAGCAATGTGAGCCGAAAGTTTGTATATATTTGTCTCATCGTATTCAAACTACAGTGAAGGTAAGCACAAACCAGAGAATGGATTTTGTTCTGTAATATAGCAGTACGGAAAAATAATAAATAACAGAAAAGGAATATACGAAATTACATATCCAAAATATAATTTTGGGGTGAAATGTATGTACTCGAAAGTACACACATTTCATGGACTGTTGGTAACAAACGTCCACACTGAAACTCCAAAAGAACAATCCTCCCCCCCTCCATTGAACGAGTGATTTATGTCACATCGCAAAGTTTATATATTGTATAACTTAGGGAAAATTACGCAGCGTTTAGCACATTTTGGTGGACATCACCACGCCAATAACATAACACATTTTTCCAATCCGAAAGAGGTTAGAAATTTTGTAGGTTCAAACACGTCCGAAAAGGGAATTTTGTTGAATAAAATAGTCACTTACTTGTTCATCTCAGAGACATATAGCTACCTGAGGAGTTATGGATTAAATTTCTTCATCCCCTCACCTCCTGGTGAGTTTTGGGACGTCAAAAAACAATTCAAAGCCGGATTGCAGCCATACTGTCTTCACGATCTCGGCGACAACATGCAAACCTGACGCCAGCAGCTTGCTTCCTCGTACCCTTTCACAATGAGCAAGTCAAACTAATTTGTCTTGCGTCGCAGTCCTCAGGAGTTCGTACTCCAAAATGGTCCACTAGCAGCTAACCACACTGAATTAAATTGTAGATTTTCTGCAGATCAGACGCACTACCCATCTGATCATGGCGGCTTCATCAACCAAAAGAACAAAGGCAACAGGAAGAAGATTCCCAATTGGAAGATCATTGTGACGTAATTATACGATGATAGGAGTTTCTCTCAAGATCAAAGAAAATCTCAACCACACCTGTGATTGCGGAAGATCCAATCACAGATAATTTAGATTAAACAAAGAGATGCTTCAAGAAGCTACTATGGCTGACTATACAAATGAAAAATTTTAAAGAAGATTTTTGAAATAAAAATTTTGAATTCTTTTGAAGATCCCCTAAGTCAAAAATATGAATGAAAATTGATTGGAAAGGACTAAATACGACCAGATATTACCTTATTTCCCAAAATAATATTATATTTTAGCTAAATATACAAAAAAATATTATTTGTAAATATATTACCATATATTTCCCTCTAAATATACTAAAATCATAAGTTCAAGGAACTTAACGCAAATTCTGCGATCTACTTCAAATCAAGTCATTGATTAATTACATATTGAAAATAAAATTTTAATAAATATTAAATTCATATATATACTGGTTGCCCAAAACTTCCGGGACATGTTACATTATACGATGTATAAGGTAACATCCTCCGGAAGCTTCGGAAAAAAAATCTAATTTAGAAATCCTAAGTTAAGCTCCTTTTTTTTCTCTAACCTAACATTTTAATCATAAAATACACTAATGCAATGCAATCAATATAGGAAATGTTTTGAAAATTTTTCAGAGACCTTAATCCTAACAAGGAATTTATAGCTACACTAAGTTAAAGAAAAGAAAATTGGACACAAAAATAGACACAAAACAACCAGGATTACCTTAATCTAAATTTAACCTACGATTCTCTCTTTTTTCGACTATGTTTTGTTTCTGTTCAACCTCCCAACAGCTCTCTCCTCTTTTCTTCAGAGCATCGAAATAATTTGAGATTATCGAAACTCTGAGTACCAATATTTTCTCCTTTTAAACTTTGTAATCTAGCTGAATTTCTAGTTATAGCGGAAACAATGTATGGTCCCACATAGGTATCCATAAACTTGGCAAATATTTTCTTTGGTATGGATGACACGTGATGAGTTTTAACCATTACCAATGAGCCTTCAGTAATGATGTCCTGATGTTTCTGCTGTTTACGTTCTTTCTTGGGCACAGTTGCTGGACTAGATATGACGAGTTTCTTGTCTTCACTGACAGGAAGTGATTCTTTTGGCCAGATAAAATTCTCTTTGAAGCTCTTGGATACAGAGTAGCATAGGAAACGCTCTGCCGGTGTGCATCCAAGTGCATCACACCAGGAATGGTTACACAAATCTTGGGCGGCTTTTAGAAAGGTACTCCATTTGGATTGATTCTCGCTACAATAGAGGCGGAGAATGCGGTGGAGGTCACGATGTCTGCGCTCGATAATGCCATGGGAGGAAGGATGGTATGGCGTGGTAAGTATATGTTTGATTCGATGTTTTTGACAAAATTCTCGCCAGACGCGCGACAAAAATTGCGGACCTTGGTCACTCACCAAATACTTAGGATAAGGTAGTTGATAGTAATATCTTTATTCGAGGACAGCCACAATCTCCCTCGTGTGAGCCGTCCTGAGGGGGAAGAAACACACGAAGCGACTGCAGACGTCCAGGATAGACAAGATATACTTATAACCCTGACTCCTAGGAAGGGGCCCGACCAGATCGAGGCATTGTTTCTCGAAGGAAGCAGAGGCCTCAACATGGCAGGGTTCCTTTCTGATCACCCTGTACGAGTACTTAGTTCGTGCACAAGGAAGGCATTCTTGAATATACTTAGTAAAAGTCGCACGCATACTTTTCCAGTGAAACATGGCCTTAGCGAACGACAAACATCGCTTCACACCAAAATGGCCTTTGTTGTGAATCGCCGAAACCATATTTTCCACCAAGCTGGCAGGAATGACCAGCAGCCAAACAGAATTTTGAGAATTTCTAATATAAACTAAATGATTCTCCACACGTATCCTGTCATTGTCTCGAGAACCCTTCCAAATGGCGTGTAGCTTTCTACAATACGGATCTTTCCGCTGTTCTCGCCTCAGTTCCGCGACATCCAAGAGGTCAGCGTCCTCCGCGGTCAAAAAATTTATAAAATGATCCTCTTCTGCCTCAGGAATTTCTGGAGGATGACGGCTCAATAGGTCAGCGATTTCATTGTCAGAGACTTTGATGTGAACAAATTGTAAATCGAAACGTTGCAGTTTGAGCAAAAGACGAGTAGTTCGAGCATCAAGATTTCTCAAACTGAAAGCATATGTGACTGCAGCATTGTCACAGTGGACCGTAGTCCGTCGACCTAAAATGAAGTAGGAGAACTTCTCGCAGAGGAAAAGAACAGCTGCCAACTCTAACTGGAAGACTGATAAGGAGGCCTCATGCGGCTTTATTCGCCGACTCGCGTACGCAATAACCTCCGGGTCATCCTGTCCCGGGAGAAATTGAGCCACGTAGCCAGCCAATGACTCCGCAGAGGCATCACTGAACAGATGAAAATCCAAATTGAAATCAGGTTGAGCAAGAGCAGGAGGACTACTTAGAAGTTCTTTTAGATGATCGAACTTTTCTAATAACTCCGAAGAGTATTCTACCTTCCGGTCCTTCTTGAGAAGATCGTAAAACGGAGCAGTTAAACCTGCGAAGTTTTGAAAATGTCGCTTTCGCCATCCCACGAGACCAAGAAATCTCCGTAGAGCCTTCTTAGTTCGTGGAAGGGGAAAGTGACAGATGGCCTCATTACTTTTAGGATTTATTTTTACAGACGATCCTGAAACAAGATGACCGAGAAAAGGAATTTCGAATTTGAAGAAGTTGCATTTCCGAAAATTGAGAGAAAGATTAGCCGAACGAAGAGTGTTGAAGACCTTTTCTAAATGCTGGAAATGTTCGTCTATGGAAGATGAAAAACAAAGTACGTCGTCCAGGTAAACTATAAGAAAATTTTTGAAGGTTTCTAATCCAAAAAAGGTGTGCATGACAGACTGAAAAACCGCTGGTGATGATTTCAAACCCATTGTTAACCGAGTCATTTGATAATGACGTCCTTTGTAAACAAAACTAACATATTTGTAAGAGTCTGGATGGATCGGGACACTATGATATGATTGCGTACAGTCCAACGAGGTGAAGATGGTTGCACCACTGACTCGCGCGATTAGATCGGAGATCGGCTCGACCTGAATCTTTGGTGCAATCACACGCTCATTGATACCACGCAGATCAATCACGGGCCTTAGCTCTCCAGACGCCTTACGCACAATATGTACAGGGCATCTGTAAGGTGAAGGACCTTCAACAATAATCCCAAGTTTTACCCACTTATCTAAGACTTCCTCAAACTCTTTTTGAAGATGAATGGGTACAGGATACAACTTTCCTACCACCGGGACGTCGTCGGAAAGCTGTATTCTATACGGCTCGACCTTTATGACACGGGGATTCTCTGTGAAGAGACACCTGAATCGAACTAATAATGAAAATAACCTCTCCTGAGAATCCTAATCGAGATCGGTTCTCTGAGAAACAAAGTCCCGAAGTTCCTCCTTCGTAACCGAGGGCTGAAATAACGAGTTGTCCTCTTTTTCTGAAGTTAATTCGGCGACAGTAACCTGGCAACAATGCTGCTGTTCCATGTCAATAGAAATGATCTGTCCCGAGTCTGATTCAAGCGAAATTTCTTTAGATTTACAATTTAGAGAAAGGTTGTATCGAACGAAAAATGGGAATCCCAAAATACAGTGTGCTTTTAATTTCTGAACAACATAGACTGGGACTTCGAAAACACAACCTTGGATAGTAAAGTTTAAAATCTGGAAACCTTTAACTTGGAATGATTCGTCTCCTGCAAAACCTTTTAAAGATATATTAGTTTTCGGTCGAAGTTTGGCAGAAGGATAGATCTCTTTTATTCGCCTCCAAGCATCTCCCGAGAGCAAATTCGTATCCGCTCCAGAATCTAGGATACAAACCAAAGATAACTCTCCTACCGAACAAGTTAGAGTGGGTAAGGGATAGGATAAAAGAACACTCTTTTCCGCACTGGAGTCACACTCCCTCTCGTCTATCACGAAACGAACCGAGAACAGAGGCGTGCCCGATTTGTTTCCCCGAATTCCGGAAGTTACCAAAACTTCTAATTTTGAATTTTGAGGTTCGAGCTTAACTACTGGACAGGTTAATGCCAAACAAAAATTTTGATGTTCCGATATCGGACTTTCTTCCTTTTGGGGAGTCGAGGAATTCATATCGCAGTCCACAGTCTCCCCTAATGAGGGCTGCGACATGCATTTCCCGAACTATTCCCATTCGCTTCAGATGACTGCGCCATCGGCGGCATGAACGTCGTATACGGTGAAGGCCAACCAGTGGACATAGCCATATTCACCGCTGGGGAAGGAGTGGATGTGGGAGTTGCCACTCCTCCTCCAGGAGGCAAATTCGGCATGTATCCCGGATAGGCTTGCGCTCCCGATATATGGTTCGAATTCGGCGCGCACTGTTGGGATGCACCTCGATGACATCCAAAGTTCATCGCTCCCGATTGGTAATTAGGGTTGGAAACATATTGAGCATTCTGGTTTCCATTCCCCCAGTTTTGCCTTCGATTGTTGTTGTGCCAGGGTTTTCTGGCCTGAAAATTTCTTCTTCGACCTCGGTTCCCCAAGAATCGATTGCCATTTCCATTTCCCTTGGCATCACCATTCTTCTTTCCTTCGTCCTCCTCCGTCTGCGACGAAGTGTCTTTTGTCTGTTGAGACTTTCCGTTCTTTTCGGTCTTTTTTCCTATCTTGGCCTGCCGAATGTGCAGACGCTTGAATTTCTTATCTGTCACTGGTTCCATAGGTTCCGGATGACCTTCTATTTCGGCTATCTTAACAATCAGATGCTGGATATTCTTGGGCTCCACGGCTCGTAACAACTTAGCATCTCCAGCCGGCAGACAATCTAGGACAATCTCAATGAGTTCTGTCTCATCTGGATGTTGTGCCACAGCATAGTATTCGGCTATGACCTTCCAGGCAAAGTCAGTTAGCCGGTTATACTTGGACCGGTCAACTTTCATTCCTTGGATGAATTTCTTCTGCAGGCGTTCCATCCTGGTCGAGAAGTAGTGCTCCTTAAATAGACGCACAAAGTCAGCATAACTGTTGATGTCTTTGCAGACCGTTTGGTACCAAGTCTTGGCCCCAGCCGACAAACAACACGGTACCAAAACCATGCGTTCGTATTCCGATGCGGAGATTATCTTAAAAGTCTGTTCTAAGTTTTCTAGAAAAGACCTGGCCAAACCATATTCTCCTGCGAAGTTCAGTAAGTGATTTAGCTCCGACAGCCTGAAATTTAACGCTCTATTTCCAGAACATCCCTCATATCTGCCGGGATTCAGGGGAGAGTTGCAGCCAATCACAGGGCTTTTTGCATTAGAATAATTTTGTCCAAAATTCGAATAAGAGGTATAATTTGGTCCAAAAGGTAAGTTGCTTGGCATCGATACCACTGTGTGACTACATACTCCCTCCGGAATTAAAACAAACGAAGGAGTCCTATCTGCAACAGTACTGGACACTACATTACTTAAGCTACATACATTGGAAGTCGAGGCCGAAGCATGAGACCACGTCAATAATGGATTTAAAACCCTAGAGGCAACCTGACCACTCATGATATCCCCACAGGCGGGACTGGAATTGTTCGTGACCAACGAATGTGGATTTAAGTCAAACGGCCAGACATTCTTAGCGTGAACTCTGGTCGGCTGACAGACAGAGACTGTCACCGTTGGGACAGTACGAGTCTCCCCAACCGAAGAGACTGGTACATCCACTCGGGTGTCAGAGTCTGTTCCGTCAGAGTCAACCCCCTCACAAGCAACAAAGTCACGTGACCGCTTGCGACCGACACGACCTGGTTTATTTTGCTCCTGATCCTTCACCAAAGTTTGGATCTTAGCCTCGAGTACGTCACAAGATTTCCGGGTGCTCGACTCGAGATGCGATAGTTCTTTAGAGAGCTGATCACATCTGCGATTTTGCTTTTCTACTGACAACCGGACATTCTCCTCAACGGTGTCTACCCGCGTTGTTATCGTATCCTGAAATTCCCCCACCGAAGTGTACAAATCGCAAACTTCGTTACGGAGGTCCGATACGTCCTTGTTTACATTATCGACTTTTTCGTTTAAAATTTGCATCATTTCCGACTTTAACATATCAAATTTTTGATTCATCGGGAACAAGTTATTATCTACTCTTTCAAATCTTTGGTTCATAACACTGTCAACCTTTTCAAATTTTTGATCCAAAGTTAAAGTTAAGGTTTGACTAAAACGTTCTAGCATAGTCGCGAGGTCTACTACGGGTGCAGTTGAACCTGCAGTTCCGGTACCATCTCCACCATCGTGCAAACTTTTCTCTCCCGTGACGTGCGTCGTGGTGTCCCTAAGTTATACAACACTGCGAACCGCCTGAATAGCATCACTGCATCACTGACACTTTCTCACCTCCATGCCAGTGGGTACTAGACGTGGAATTAACGGCGTCAAGAGTGTCAGTAATCCCGAAAACTATGGATTCGACATTAATATCTGTCGCTTTCGATTATTTTATTTACATGTCATCCCTTACCACCCCCAGTACTCGGAGATTTCGTCCAGTGATATTTTGGCCAGGCAAGATTTTGGCCCACGATGTTCTGGCTGGGATGTTTCAGCAGCGAGACTTTGTACGCAAATCGTTTGAGAATTATGTCTATACTAATAAAAATTACCTCCTTAAGTTTGTCCCCTCAATTTACATAAAGAATGTAGGATTATATTTACAACATGAATTTTAAGTTTATGAATTGCTGTGTTAAAAATACCTGAGAATATTTTCTGCATCACCATATCCTATAGGTTGAACAGGAATTCGAGGAAGTGTTGCTTCTTCTTCAGATATTCTGTGTGCATCAGCTGAAAACGATAAACAAAATATGTATTCGTATTTTACTTGTAGATATCGTTCTTAATTATTATTTGAAATGAAAACAATCGTTCTTATATTTTAATTTTCATTATAAGACACCATAAGTATAATTTGTTTTAGGTATGATAAAACAGAGTAAATATTGTAATTTTTGAAATTCAATAACTCATAGCACCAGGACAAGTTGGAATACAGAAACCAGACAATTAGTATTTCTGTGTCTTCATTTGTACATTTTAACAAATTTCTTATTTCGAGAAAGCATGTGTTCTTTACACTCACATTCAACGTCATTTCCCTAATGAAATGATTGTAGATGCATTCCGAAAGCTGGTGGATTAGTTACATTAGGTAAACAAAGTTACCAATTACTGTATTTTACCTCATGTTACTATTCATAGGGACTGAGTAGAATAAGTTGATTATATTATAAAAATAAAATAAAATAGTGAAAAAGTGAAAACAACAATAACACATCATTTACCAAGTTTAACATATTCTTTTAAATCAATAAATGCAACACAGTTAATTTAATATTCTTATTTACGTGGTCATTCCCCGTCTTAATTTCAAAGTCTAATTAGTTATCATGTGCTATCTCATCGTTTAAAACTGAGTTTCTAAAAGTACTTAATTTATCTCCATACCAACGTTTTATTCTTTGTGCTCGGTTTCCAATATCACGTTTACCTATTAGGAAAAGAAAATCACCCTTTATTTATTTTACACACTGCATTTAGAACATAACTAATCAATTATCCCATTTCTTAAGAATCAAATAGGTATGTCACACCTGTTTTTGTGCTAAATATGATTATTAGATACATATTCTTGGTGAAAATTTTACTAAGTCCAAATTCCAATTTTGGTGACCTAAAACTCGAGAACTACAGGTCTGCACAGGAAAATACTTCACATATCTACTAAGCATGTGACTATCACCATGCTAAGTTTGCATGAGTTCATCTGTGGACTTTTCAATTGTATATATACACCTCGGGCATCCCTTTGTGTAGAGATGTTTTCTGATAGTTCGTCATGTAGGAAAGTCAGTTGGTTACATTTTGTAGAGAATGATGTATCCATCTTATTATGGTATTTTAAAATTGTAAGTTTTGAAGTTTGTAGAGTCATCTACGGTGCCAGACTGTAACAAAAGCGACTGTTAAGTCGCGGAATAGATCTCTATTTTCTCCTTTTTTGTGATTTATACGTTGTGTATGATATGAAATACTTAATCCATTGTAGTGTATATTGGTCGAAGTTCTACTTGTTGCGAGATGATTTGTCCAATTTCATTGAAATATTTATGCAATCTTGTTACTATGTTTTTCTAATTAAGGAAATGTTAGTGCTATTTAAAGATAGCTGGTAAATTTTGATGTGTCTTGGTTTGCTTTTACAATCAGTATTGGGGTTGAATTTTTCCAATCAGTTGGTACGTATCCAGCATGTAAGCTACATGTGAATATTCACTTAAAGATGCTATAAGACTTATTACTATATCATTAGAACAGTTGTTGGTATCTTTTTCAGTAATCCATCCCACGTTACATACCAGAATCTTAAAAGCATCCTTTATGTGTTAAATGGAGTAATGAGATTTGAATCATCGAAAAAAATCATATGTACGTATAAAGTATGCAGAAAATTGTTTCAAGTCTCGTTAACTCCTTTAAGACGCAGAGAATCATTTTAAGAGTCTGGTATATAACGAGATATGGATTACTGAAGAAGATATCAGTAAGTGTTGAAACTTTACAATACTAAGTCTTACGTGGATACAAAAGCAGTGGCGGCTGGTACTATATGTTGCATGGTTGTGCAACCGGATATTTCTTTAATACTAAAGATATTTTTAAGTATTAAAGTAGTGTATCAGTAAAAAATAAACCTTTGCTCTTGAGCGCAGAACAGTATTGATGCATTTCAAAAAAAAATTTTAAAAAACTGAAAGAAAGAGAGTGATATACAAATCCAGTGGCAGCAAGCGTTGCCACTGGAAGCAGTAACATTGAGCATATGGCAGCGAGCTCCTATCTCTTAACATGAGGATGTGGATTTATTCTTGCATCGCTGCTATCCTCCCGTATCACACGTTTCCAGTTCCTATTTCGTTGCAACTGGTAGGCTATATAGTCAGCTTCTGTAGTAGTTACGAATTCCTCCGTTTGGCAGCGCTTGACTCAATTGATAGGTTGAGTGAGATATAGACTCTTGGAAGAAAGAAGTTAGTCACCAAACAGAAACTCGCAAAGAGCAAATACGCGTCTGGTGGTAGCAGGGGCGGATCCAAGCTGAATATTTGGGGGAGGACAGTCGTTCGAAGTCAATAGATTTTATTTTACATTTATAATACAAAGGTAAAAATTCTTGGGATAGATTTTATTTTTAAAATAAAAAATATCCTATTCTGGGGGAGGGGAAGGGGGCGATCGAGACTCGAAGAAGAGAATGTCTTACCACTGGTCTAATTCCTAGCTGTGTGTCGCTCGTGCACATAATCCCGTGTTTAATTTCCGGCGGAGAGCATAAAAAATTAATCTCAAATTATTCATTTTCAATACTCATCTGTCTTCTTTAGCCTAAATTGCTGGAATCTTAAACTATTATTATTTTTTTTTCATTTTTGAAGGAAAAAATCTTATATTTCATGCTTCTTTATAATAGAACAGCAGACAAAAATACGTAGTTACTGAAAATGAACTCTTTGTTCCTTATATTCATACAAAGAAATGCTAACAAAATGGATATTGTCGGAGGAGAGAGGTGTTTCTGTACCTTAAAGAAAATAAAGCGGAAAATATTTCCAGTAGTGATGCTTTCTATTCAGAAAAACTTGGCGAGCAACATTTCAGATTTTAATGAAGTCATAGAAGAATTTGAAGCTCGAAAAGAATGAAGAAAGACCTTTCATTCTAAAATAATGCATAGTTTACTTAATTAAATAATTTTGTTTAACTGTGTGCATGAATATATGCAATTTTCTTGATTTTTCTCTTCTTTCTGGGTTAACGATATCATTCATGGCTTACAGCACATGCTATATATTCGATTTATCTCTTGTTCAATAACATGAACGTAGAAGTTTTTGTATATAAATAGTGTATAAACGTACATTGATAGTGGTTGTTTGGAAAAAAGGAAATAACTTATATATTAAATCAATATTAGAGAGTACACTTTAATCAATAAATATACAAATGGAGCTGATAAGGGCCTTCCTCTTCATATTTCCTGAATATTTTTTGGATAAGACTTAAGAATGCTGGGGAGAAGGGAACACTTGCGCGTAACTACATACCTTTGATATTGCAACATTGCAACCGGTACTTCTACAGACCACGAGCCGCTACTGTACAAAAGTAAGAGATTCTTTTCATTACATGTGAATACTTGTGCTCTAATTTCTATTTTTTTTTTTCTGGCAGATATTTAAACGTTGCGATGGATATCCCGTTTGGTCCTAGAGCTGTGTTTTGTCTTGTTTTGGGGTTTCAAACACTTATTCAGTAGTGATTGGTGCTATTAATTCGACTGATTGACAAATTATTTATTCCGTAGATCTGTTTTTATCATATCTTTGTGGTGAGTAATAAAAGTTTTAATGTTGTTTGCTATTGCTCTTTTATTGTGTCGGCAGTTGACAGGTTGAATTTCGAATTTTTTTCAGTATTTCGCTAAAGAAATTTATTATATCTTCATTTATTAGTAACGAAGTACAGGGATTTCTAGTTCTCATTTTCATTAGCTCAGCCTATGTTAGACACTACGTTACCGACATTGACTGGCGATTGGCAAGATGGTTTCTATCTATTAGGTTTTTTGGGTTTGTGTTTGAGCTCTATCCATGTTAAATCAGAAATTATAAATTTAAATAGAATTTTATAAATTAACGTCGTAGACATTATAAAATTTAATACGATGAAACTGTGTGTTTCTACATTATTTATTTCTAATGAGACACTAGTGAACATTCAATTTCCATTTCCTGGATTGATCTGGCGATTTCCTGAGTTGCTCTTTCTCTTGATTCCGGTGTTTTCTTTATATTTAAATGTTTTAAGCTTGTTTAATATGGATTCTTTAAATTTGTTCCAGTCAGTTTTATGGTATATTTTATATTTAGATTGTAGATAGTATTTTATATTCAGTATATTTAAATGGTATATTTTAAAATTCTAAAGTTCTTGATGTCGAGGTTTGGTGCGATACAGTGGTGACCTGAAAGTAGTTCAGAGTGTGCGTTGAAAAGGGCTTGTATTACTGCAATGAAAGTAATAACAATATTTTATTTTCTCTGCCATCTAATTCTCCTTGACGCTGTGCTAATCTCGTAGGCTCAATATGAGTTTTTAAAAATAAAGTAGATTTATATTTTTTTTAAATCAATAGTATGAAAAACTTAAAATTCTAATAATATCAGTAAGGAATCTTGTCCACCCCTCCCAGCAAAATCTGAAATGACACTGCTTCGCTTTCTGATTCCACCCAGTTACGGATATGTTAAATAAGTGTGCTTGGAATTCGCCATTGGGCAGAATATTCAGAGAAAAGTCTAAACCCAGTAGGTTGTTAC
The DNA here is from genome assembly GCF_964235325.1 of Thermobia domestica. Classification (NCBI taxonomy): domain Eukaryota; kingdom Metazoa; phylum Arthropoda; class Insecta; order Zygentoma; family Lepismatidae; genus Thermobia; species Thermobia domestica. The sequence goes on along the minus strand of NC_137464.1, from coordinate 83,657,209 downwards.
CTGTGGACGGATAATGTGGCGTGAGTGGATCTCCATTGAACAAAAGAAGAGTTCCGCTTTGTACTCCTGAAGGTGGAAGGAGGATGCCTTCAGGGTAGAGGGCATCAGTTCCCTTAGGTGCATACAGTTGAGGATCGCTATACAAAATTACTCCTGCAGCTCCTCTGCGTTCAGCTTGACGAACCTTTAATAATAATAATAGTAATAATAATAATAATAATAATAATAATAATAATAATAATAATAATAATAATAATAATAATAATAATAATAATAATAATAATAATAATAATAATAAAAGCATTGCATACAAGTGAAAAACAAAATGAAATATTCAATTCAGCATTTCGTAGTTACGCTTTCTAGGCTATAAAGAAAGAACTAGTGATAACTCCAGATGAATTCTGTTTTAAACATTTATGGGGTAAGAACTGGAAAACTCCTTTCGAAAACACGAAACGTAATACTGTTCACCTCAAACTTATATAGCTAGAGACTGCAGCAGAAATGCTTCACAAAACCTCATTACTAAGTCAGGTTACTCTCATTTCAGTTATTAATCAAATATAATCATTGAATTACCATTTATCACGTCGAATAGTCCAAATAAAGACCTCTTTCCTTGGAAAAGTTCTTAGTTTTTAACACCGTAACATAATACATAAATATAACTCTGCTCATGAAGAAAAGAAAGACCATATCTTCAACCTTCTATCTTCCTAGACTTTTGTATCAATTAGAAATGTGAATTTTCTACTAAGAAGCCTTAAACGAAGTGTGGGCATTCATGTGACTCAGCATGATATCAGGAAAGAGTTATACTAGAGATACAAATAATATTATCAAATTATAAATGGATTATAGACCGGGACATTAATTTAATTGATGTCAGCTGTCAGCTGATATTATTGTTCCATATCAGGATGGTTAAAGAAAAAGGTAGGAACAACACAAACACATACATTTTGGGGAGGTTTTCGATTGTCTTCTTAAAAGTGCAAGTGCATGCAGAAGTTATCTAGACAAACTTAAGGGTGAAATCGGTAAGAACAAGGAAGTGCAAACCTTAATCGAATAAAATGCCTAAATCTTCCTTCAGTTCGAAAGTGAATCCACACCGAAATGGAAGGTAGATCAGTAATAGCTAATCTTTTGGAATTCCACAGATATTATTCATTTATTTATTTTTAAATATAATTGTCCAACTAATAAATTACCGAACTGCAAATGAAAATTTTGTCCAACGAAAATTGTAAAAAGAACAATGGTTTATTTTGGTAATAGTTTTAATAGTAAAACTTCTGTAAATAGCCTTGAGGAAGTAAGAGGGAAACACAGTATTATCAAAGAGAAAGTATACTAGAAACAAAACAGTGTTCTATATGTGGTCTTTCTCCTTTCTGATCTACAAATATATTGATTTATTTTAATCCAGCAAGCATGCATTTGGCCAAATAATACATTGTGGTTGAGTCAAAGTCAGCAATGATACGCACCAAAACTGAAAAAACAGATTTCTCGTATTTGTTTATAGGATCCTGTGATCCGCTCGCTTGAGCTGCAGCTTCTAGCTTTACATTCTCTTAAATGTACGCCTTCAAACATGCGTTTCGGTGCAAGTGAGCTGCGGCTCTGTGCAGCTATGAAGCTCATCCCGCCAGTAGCTGACTCGAGCGGGCTGCTGTGTGGAAGAAAATAACACGCAGTCTTATGAGATCCCTTCATACGTGAACGTGAACTCAGTTAAAATTGAGAAAAGTGTACAAATATTTGATGAAAATTTTCTTATTTTGATGTTACTTCGATGAAATTCACATTTCGTACTATTATACAGTTCGTCAAACGAAGATATAGACATCCTGAAGTAACTGAAAAAATTTGTTTTATCTTCTCTCAGTTTAGGAAACAGACTGAAAAAAAAAACATTCTTCCAGTCTTGATCGATTTATATGATGAATCCACATTGTTCTGTATCTTCCTTTCCTTGATTACAGCTGCAGCTTCTTCTAACTCTAGCTGCCGTTTTGGTATTATGATATTTTGAGTGGCTCAGAGGTATTCAATGCCTTCACACTACAGGTTCATATGAGCGAGTCACGCGAGCGCCTTGCAAGATTCTAGTGCGAAGTCATCCAAGGACAGTGAACAGATACACTGAATTAATCTTAAATATATGATTAAAATAAAACACAAATAATATATAGATTTGAAATCAGATTGTGATTCTAGTAGAATAACGATATCAATTATCTTAGATAATTTATCAATTTACTTTACATTAAAATGAGTTTTACTGTTCTTAAAAGTACAATAAATTCCGTAATAATACATCAGAAAAGTGTCCAATAGAGGTTTTAAAATATGGATACAATATTTAGGGTTGCACACATAGATGATACGAAACAGAATTTTTGTGACGAGACGAAACAGAGCTCCTCCAATAGAAACAAATACATTTTTCGAGACAGGACATCATTTTCACGACACATTTTATAGAGCCCTCGCCAAGTGAACTTTGTGGTGGACAAACACCGTGTGCGTGGGTTTTCTCGGGGTTCTCCCGTTTCCTCCCACTTTCATCATTCCACTATTTCATTCATTACTCATCATCACCGTCTCCTTTAGCCTAACCGGCATAACCGTAGGACGTAAAACTTAAAGATTTCATTTCATTTTTACATTTTATAGAAGAGACAGCCTCAAGTCTTGTTTCGTGTGCATCCCTAACAATATCAGACTGAGTAGAAATGTTTTGCAACCTGTGTGATTACTAACTAATAGGTAAGATTAGAAGTAATAAGACTTCTTTCCACAAGCAAATTATATTAGATAAACTTTAATTTTCTAGAAAATTGAAAATTCTACTAATAGAATTGAATAAATATAGTCTTCTTGATAACATGTTTTAATCTGTAAATTTCCAATTCCAATATTTGATTAATAGATCTATTCTCTCGAAGAGTATACTATTGGCAAATTTATAGATACATTTTACTTAAAATGTAATTAACTAAGTGAAAATTGTTCTCGCAACAAAATATGACTTTGGACACTATAAAAGTAATACTCACAATATTTCCTCTGAAGGTTTTTCCGTATCTTGCCAAAACAATCTTTCCTTCAACTGATATCCCCTGTTGCTCAAGGTATTCAAAGTCTTCCTGTGCTCCGTTGTGAACATAAATTGGATCACCCTGAGAAAATAAAAAGTAAAGTACGGTACTCTATATATTTTCTTTTCACTTTCTGACCATGAGTTTTAATATGGTTATTTCATTGTGTAAAACTGATATTAAACACTTCATTTCCTCAGAAGTAGATGGCACTTTTCACTGATAGATTGGTAGAAATTTCAAAATGTTAGTTTTAAAATCCGTTACTTTAATAAATATTCTAATAATTGTAATTAAAGCAAACTACCCGGCAAAACAGCCCATGAAGCGAGCGCACATATGGTACGTAATTGGATAATACGAGTCAGCATATAGGCACTCAACGTCATTATTTCTGAGACTCTACACAAATATTCGCTTTTTTTCCAAAATTAAAAAAAATCCAACTGCCTCACGATAGCGAGTCAACACCGAAAATTATGTTTTCATCAGAAATACAAGCCGGGAGACTTTAACTTCTCGTATACGGTGAAGCAAAATAAATGTTTTATTAAACAGTTAAAGTTATCGATACTTGTGTATCAAGTACATTATTACTGTTGCATTTTATTACAGAATTATTCAGTTTTCAGGAGTAAAAGCGAGTGAAAACAAGAAACTAATACAACAAAACTTGTCTGGTTTCGTTACTCTTGATCCTACAGAAAATGTTCAACGTAAGTGGACAACTTATGAAGTAATAACTTATATGGTTATATTATAAATGAGGCTATCTTTATATGCGGTCTGATTAAGGAAGTGGCTGGAGTAGATAAGTATCCAAATTAAAGTGTTTCTTAAGTTGGAGATTGATGAGTGATGTATCTGTAGGATTACCATATATAAATTATCGAATGTCAGACTTTTCATTTAAAAATCGAACTTCTTTTTTTTTCAATTGAGCATTGATTTAAGAAAAATTTCAATCGCTGCGTCACTGCTTGAAACTGCAAAATAAATTTGACAAGTTTTTAAAAATTCACTGAGTGTTTCAGTACTGTTGTTACTTCTGAAAAAATCGTACCACTGCTCTTCATGAGTTAAATTTTGACTATGACAAAAATTGTGAAATACTTTTGAACATTGATAAACTTCAAAAAGTTTTGAGTTATGTATGGTTACACTTTTACTTTGAAGAGTCCCCAGAAATGGAATATTTCATCAAACTTCGTCTTTAATATTTTGAAGTTTAATCTATCGGCAACACTGAAATTCTTTCAAGAACTTACTCATTTCTGTTGGCAATCAATGTACAATTCATAAACTTCCACTACCTTTTCTGAAAATGTATTACATTCTCTTTCCAAACCATTTTCTGAGAGTGATTTCAAAAGTTGCTTTAATTTTAAGGGCATAAATTTCTTCTCCTTCTCCTTTCCAGACTATGTCCTAATCTTCGTTGGTTTCATCTTATTTTCATCCTTGTAATGCCATTTTTTACTTATATATTTCAAAATATTAAAAAGAAAATTGTCAAAGTTTTGCTTACACCTTCCATTACAACTCACGAATGATTACGACGGATTTAATGGTTTTCAGTTGAGTGATGTGAGGTCAGTGGGAATTGAGAAGGGAAGCTGAAAGAGCCAGAGAGAAGTACATGGAAGAGATATGTAAAGAAATAATGAAACTTCAACGGCGGAGCATATATGACCTAATATATCAGAAAGCACAGGAATTGAGAAGGAAAGCTAACAAAAGTACACGCATGCTTGTTCCTGTTGCTATTACTTCTCATGTTTGGAATTTAACATCAGTCTATTCTCAGGTTAGAATTAAAGAAAAATTGTTGTCAATAGAATTTGTCGCGTTCTGTAGGTTATAAACAAACATATGCATTTTCTGGTTATCTGAAGTTGGAAGTGATCCTTCTAAGTTTGTCATTTTTAATAAACAGGACTATTATTAAGTATTCTATCTGTCTGCAGATTTCAGGAGTAATGAGAAGTATTTTTTTCTTACTTTCGGGTCTGGAAATGCCTCTTTCACATTTCACGATCTTCAGCTTCCTCTTTTAACTCCCAACACTTTTTCCAATTTTTCAAAATCGTCGATTAGTTGAGTCCTTCTTCCTATTCTTCGCTTTCCTTCCATCTTTCCTTCTATGGCGTTATGAAACAGATAATTTCTTCCTAACATGTGTCGAATCTAATTGGCTTTTCTATCAAAAATGCTGGCTAAAGCGTCCTCTTCTTTGTTATCCCTTTTAAAACATCTTAGTTTGTTACTCTTTCTTCCCATTTTATTTTCTCTATCTTCCTCCAACATCACATTTCGAAGCTCTTTAAATATTTCTTCTCTAACTTTCGCAACGTCCAAGTCTCCGAACCATATAATCCAATATTCCATATATATCATTTCACCGGCTTCTTCTTTAGTCCAGTATTAAGCCTGCTAGTTAGTAATGATCTTTTTTTGTTGTTGTTGTTGAATGCTTCTTTTGCTACAGTAGTTCTTGACCTGATCTTTTTGGTGCAGAAACCATCTCTCGTCGAAACATTTCCCAGATATTTGAAATGAATGAACTTTCCAAGCTCTCTTCGTTTTATTCCTGTCCGTAAAAGTGTGTTTCCATGGAATATTCTCATGACTTCCAACTTTTCGATGTCGATTTCCATTCCATATTGTTTCCTTGTTCTATTCTATTAATCTTCCAGTACCATTATATCCCTGTACAATTCTATCCATCATCTCCCGTAGTTCTGTTTCGGTTCTAGCTATGATAGCCGCATTATCCGCATAAGTTACCTTATTGATGATCTGCTATCCAATCTTAAAATCTCCAATTTCCATTAACGCTTTTTTCATTAAGCATTCACTGTAAACATTGAATAATAGGGGTGACATACTAAATCTTTCTCTAACTCTTCTCCTAATCTCCACGTTACTGGTTTCTTCTTGATTCAAGCGCAACTTTACTCTTGGTCCTGTATATGTGTTGTGAATGAGTTGACGATGCCAGTTACCCCGATTTCTTTAAGTATTTTCAGAAGTTCTGTCCAAGTGACCCGGTCGAAAGGTTTTTGCAACTCGATGAAGCACAAACATGACTCTTTCCTTACGTCAAGAATTGGTTCTGTTATAACTCTAATCAACACAATAACGTCTTTGGTGTCTTTTGACAGCGTAATCCACCGACTTTCTTCTACGAAAAAAGGCTAATAGTTCTGTGATCACTACATTTCTTTTGCTCCTTTCCCTAAGGTAATGCAAACTATTGTTACATCTAGAAAATCCTTTGGTCATTCTAGACTGAAATAGATGTCGTTAATAAGTAAAGGTAGTTCCTTCATTGCATTGTCCCTTGAGCAAATCTACTGTCGTCGATTCCAGTAGCTTCCTACTTTCCATGTATGATGGTTTTCACTATTTCGTTTTTTAATATACTGGATCCTTTATCATTCACCTCTTCCTCTGCTTCGATCGCAATTCTTCTTGGCTGTTCTAATGATTATATAAATCCTTTATGTATTCTTCTAAGATCTTAAGAATTCGTTGGTGATCAGTGACTACGTGACCTTTTGTTGTTCGATTCCAAACGTGCGTATGCTTTTGTTAACTTTCCTTCTCAATTCCTGTGTTTTCTGATAGATCATATCTGCCGCTTCGTTGAAGTTCTATTATTTCTTTATATATCCCCAGGCCCGTATCCAAGAGGGGTCTAGGGGGGTCGCCCCCTAAATTTTAACTGCCCCCCTAAACTTTTCGCAGTAAGATTGCAAATGAATTATGATATGGTAATGAAATATAATATGGTTGGATCGGCCCCCCTTAACTTTTTTGGCTAGCTACCGGCCTGCGATATCCCTTCCATGTATTTCCACTCTGGCTCTGTCAGTTTCTCTTCTCAATTAATTATTAAGCCTTTTGTATTCTTCAATATCCGAGGTTTACACCGTTCCTCTTTCTTCTTAAACATTGTTTCAGTACTGACGATTTTTGGGGGTGCTCTTTCTTTGTTGCCAATGTTGTTCTTGTTGTTGCCAATTATTATTATTATTATTATTATTATTATTATTATTATTATTATTATTATTATTATTATTATTATTATTATTATTGGAGTCTAGTTTCTACATTATTATACAATCTTCAAAATAAAAATAAACTCTTACAACACACTTTTCTTTTATCAAGCAGATAAATACGATTTTCTCCCCACTAGCAACTCTTATACATTATGTTGTTAGTATTACGGAACAAGGATCATCAATTTCTAACTTTTTTGTTCCATGAAGAAACCCTACTTTTGTTATGGATATGGGTAACTCTACTCACCAGAAAAATGGAAGAAAATCGTGTAATAAAGAACGCTGAAATAGGCGATTAGTCAACGAAGAAGCCTCAATCTGCAAGAGCCTTGGCAACGAAACGCAAATAATGAAACAAGTATTTATAACAGCTATGCCAACTATCGCAAAATATTGTAAAACACAAATTTTTTGTCGCATTGACGCAATTATCTACCGAAGGAGGTACAAGATGTCCGAGACAATTCTCAGAGACCTCCAAAATGCCTTGTCATTCCTCGTGTAATTTCCCTTTACTCTTCACTCACGACCGAGAAACCGATTTTTCTAGAGACAGCTAGTGCTACCTGGCAGCCCGTTCGTACGCTGTGGGCGGAGGTGGAGCAAAGGAGAAGGCACCGAAATGATTCTTGCTGTAGTAGCTAGAGAGTGGTTACTGCTGCGTTGTCAATATCGAATACCTCTCAAGATAGCGAGATAGATTGTATGCGAAGAAGTTAGTGGATCTTTCTAAATATATACAGTTCTCAGAAACTTGTATCATTGAAACAAGATACTAAAGTAGAAAATTATCAATATAATTTAGTTTATATTAGAATAACTTTATTTTGTAATATTGTAGGCTATCGCCGGTAGGCCCGGTAGCCCACAAAATATGTCACTGGTTCTTGAATGTATCTAGCAGAATCTGCTTAACTTTTCCCCCATCTAGTTTCTACGCTGCCTACCATATTGTCCGTTGCACAGGTTTTCTTATATCTCTTCATTCACATCATTCTCTATAGTACTTAGTCGTTCTAAATTCAATTTTGGTTTTCTCCTTCCATTTTTCTTGATTGACTTTAACCAGGTTTGCACTTCCGTCACTAGAAGATTGTGATCCGAATCAATGTCCGTTTCTGGTAGAGTCTTTAGGTCTTGTATTCAATTTCTGAAACGTTGCTTGACAAGAGTGCAATCACTTTAGTAGCGTTTCTTGTCCCTTGGACGTTTCTAGATGTACAAGCTCTGTTTTCCTTTTTCAAGCCACGTATTTGTCATCACAATATCATATTGCCTACAAAAGTTGAAAACCATCTGGCTTCTTGCTTTTCTTCTGCCTAGTACAAATGATCTTACCACCTTAGTTGGAGCTCCTCCTATTATGCTGTTGAGTCTGCCGTTACTATGGCGCTAACCTTACCTCGTCCGTCCTGATGCAATATGTCACTAATCTCCTAATATATTGCTTTTACTTCATTATCAACATGGTCGGTTGTTGGTATATAAACCATACTTGTATTATCAGAATATCCACTAGTTTTGCATTTAGCTTTACAAACTTCAAACAGTCCTACAACATTTCATTTTGATTATGCTTTTTTACCATTTCGTTTCTCATTGCTATCGAGACACCATTCTCGGCCTTAACACCATCCGAACGGAATATTGCATAAGAGTATTTTTTATAAACTACGTACGAGTTCATAGTTAAAGAGATCGTAGAGTGTTTAATGAGCAAAGTACTACTATAATATAATTAGTCTTTAATGCTGTAAATAAGAACGTTAAGAACAAGAATACATTCTACAAAAAAACAAGATTATTTTACCTCTACGATTCCAGTCGCTGAATATGCGTTGAATGTTGTGGTTACGTCATCATTGTTTTCCTCTTCGGCCCCAAGAGGAGGTTGTTGAGGTTGCGACACAGAAACTACAGCTCCTGTCTCGTCCAGGACGATCACCTAAAATACATATATATTCTTAAAATATGTAAAATATTTTCATTTGTTAATATAGCCAATTTCTTTTATCACCAATGTCACCATAGGATTTATTTTTGTTACTTTTGCTTTCGTAATATAAAAAGATGCAGAATTCAGGTTCCTCTGCCTGTGGGCAAATGATGGCAAATTGTTAGTTAGCCAACATTCAGCTTAAACTTCGTTGGGCCGACTGATTTTTTTCAACTTCGTTTCTGCATTTGCCGAGTCTCGTTCTAGATTGCGATAATTGTCATAGCGAGTTATAATTGTTTGTTGTATTTTTTTCAATTGTGTTACAATCCACAAATTTTGCAAAGACCGATCCGCAATGAGAACTGGTATGTGTCTTTTTAAATTCGAGACGACACGAAAAATTACTGAGATTTCGTGGGCAATACTAGTTAACGCAAGTCTTAGATCTCAAGCACTGTTTAATGTTAGGTGATTCATAGTATAAACACTATAAATTAATAAAGTGATACGAACGCAATGAAGAGAGTTTATCAAGGTTGATAGATGCGCGAGTCATTACACAATGTACACTAGACTCTCGCTAATTTGGCCTCTCAGTAATTCGGCGCACATCCAACCAAAAACACGTGCACAATTAATTATCGTGAGCATGCGCAACAATGCTTAGTTAAACAATGCTTTATATACTGTACGTATTCGAAATTGTATCATTCTTTACAGTTCGGTTGCGTGATAAAGCATGCCACCGTCGCGTATCATCATTGCGACAGTTAAAACTTAGGAACATGTTTCATAATGAGTGATACTACTCAAGGACTAAGTTTAATTTGAAAATTAATGTATATATTTGGATTTAATAAAGCATATCTCTATGTTTTAAAATTATATCCTTCGATTTAATAAAGTACAATATATTATATCCCCTATGTTTTCAAAATAAATAAAAAACAAGATAAATAAATCAAATAAATATCAGACCCTCAATAATCCGGCACTTCCGCTACTCCGGCACCCATATGTGCCAGGACTTGCCGGATTAGTGAGAGTCTAGTGTATTCCAATTATAAATATGGTTTCAATGTTATTATATCAACCCTTCGTGGATCTCTCGAAAGGACTTTCGTAACTTGTATGTGAAATTAGGGGAAAAATAAATGCATAAATTTTCTACATAAATTTACAAAAGAGAACAAGATAAACTTATTTCTCGTCTGGTCTCGTCTCGTAAGCAACACTAGTCCGTAGTAACACTTTGTTTTTACTAGATTGTTTTACATACTTAATGAAACGCTTGAACTGTTCCTGTTGAATTTTGTTATTCACCCCGATTATCAAGCAGGTTACACTGAGAAAAATCCGTTCTCTGGACAGCGGTATATTGTACAAATATACGGAATCATCTTGTTTACTACAGAAATCAGTACGGAGCATACATTATCCGTATGCTACATAGGCACTGCCCTTAGATGTTATATCATGCCGTTGCAGGATCTCTGATATCTAACAGTCTTCCTCTATTACATACATATATGTTTGTTACCTTAGTCAGCCATATATTATATACGTGTATCTGTATCTGAGATCGTGACCGCCTCCAAAAACTACAGGAATTACGCATGTAACCTACCTTTTCAAGTACGCCAACTACAATTTTTTTCTCAGTGTAGGTTGCAATGGTTGATGTTGTATTTATTAGCATTTATGAAAGTAGCATCATTAGTCTAAATTGGCTACATAATAGGCTTATAATAGATAAGTCTATAATAACAGTTACTTTTTCTACAGATACCAAAGTACCTCACCTTGTTGGGATTGTCGTTGTCAGGGTATGACAGGAGAACATCATATGAGTAGATTTTTGCAGTATCGAATCCATTGTCGAGAAAATGCTGTTGGAACTGCTCTGCCGTTATAGCACTCTGCGATGTTCCCGCTAAGTGCGGCACCAAAGTCAAATTCCTTATTAAAAAAAAAAAAAATAGCATTTTAAACCTTGATATTATGAACCGAAACGTCTGGCTATTCCATAAAGTGAAAGATGCCTTACCAACATAGGAAAAACCTAAAGGCAAGATATATATATATATATATATATATATATATATATATATGAGAGAGAGAGAGAGATACAGTATTAACCAAGAAAAATCAAAAATCGAAATATACAGTGAATTGTTGTATTAAATTACACTTATTAGTATACGTAATATTAGACCTAATGATAAAAATTTTCTAATTCGTAAAAAATTGTTTGATTTGTTCGTTGTTTTTACATCGTTGTTGTGTCGTCAACTTTACGAGTTGTAATGGATGTCGGATAGAAAGATAGTTTCATAAAATGAAAAATCTAATTCTTTACTTCTAGAAAATACATACATGTATGTTAGAAAAATATAATGTACCTTTTCCCTTTGATAACGGAAAATCAAAATATTGATGTTTCATCAGTTTCAGACACGTGATATGTTACTGTCCTACATTTAATGTAGTTTCATAATATATGAAATGTGGGGCTACGGTAGAGTAATTACTATAAATTTTTGATTACCCAATATTCCAAAGTTTGATTGAAATAAATCACTGAAGCAAATACTGAAAATTTTTTTCGAAATAAGCATTTATTCACATATTCATTTTCAAAGGAGATTAAGTTGTAAGTGATGTACAATGTAACTGTGCAACTGTTCTTCCAATTTAAAAAAAGAAAAATGTGCAAAGCTACAAAGAAGAAGAAAGGTATAAAGCAATAAGTAAGCCACACACAATAAGTAACCTCATTTTAATTTATAAAATAAAGAGATAATGCTTTTTTGATTATAGATGTATTTTTCTACAATACAGTTAATGTATTCTGGTTTATCATTCTTTTACACAATTATTATATTATAATTATTATTTTTAAGTTATAATTAAATTATAATTATATTTTTTTATATAATAATATATTATTATATTAATAAATATATAAATTATTATATATTTTTTAACTTTAGCTTTGTATTATAATACAAAGTTTTCCTGACTACAATCTTAAAGCTAGAATTTATAATAATGAACTGAACTTGTTACTACTATATATACTATTTCAAACAACATGGAATAACTACAACCCATAAAATTGTTTGCACACTACTCTGAAATTAGTTGTATCATAACTGATAAATTAAGATTGGTTTACATAAAGATGAATAACTTAATAAGCTTTAATGATGAGGAATTACTATTTGACATTCGATATTTGTGAAGAACGGAAAATTTTCCGGAAAGGTGTACGTAGTGGAAAAATTTCCACCTTATATCACTACGTAACATCTTAATTCGATAAACTTAAAAAAAAAAAAAAAAAAAAAAAAAAAAACCATTTCAGTTTATAGTCCTTTTGCAAAGGAAAATTTAACATAGAATTCGAATCCGGAACAAACACAAAAAATCAAATCCACGTATTCATTCCTTTGGAAAGCTTAGACTAGAATGTTAATTGTATATTTAGTGTAATGTATTATTCATTTTAAACTGTGTATAGCGTATTAGTTCTATCATGAGCTGTAAAATAAAACAAACTGCTTAGAGCAACAATTTATCTTGCAAAATTTAAATTTTGTCCCTATTTCTCGAACAAGTGAATTTCGTTTCACATTAAGAAACTACGTTAGAACGCGAATTCAAAACTGAAACCGGAAGCAGTAAATCTCTAACACCCGGTTGTAATAGAGAGATAAAGTTAGAAGCGGAACTTATTCTTGGAACGCTGAAGCCGTACCAAGAATTCATTCATCGCTATATCTTACAGTTTTTCCTCTACGAATACTAATATTAAAACCAGGTTCTACTATTTCCGGTTTGCAATAGAGGAATAAAGTTGGAGGTGGAACATTCTTGCAGTATTGAATCCATATAAAAATCTGCTTTTCACTAGCTATTACAGTTTTTTCTACTATAGTGATCAGTATTGAAACCGAAAATCGTATAGATTTCAATGCTTCCTGCTTGAGTAGAGGAATAAAAGGTAACAAGATGAATCATATTCTTGGATCCTGAAGGAATTTCTCGCTTTCTATATTATCATTTTTACAAACTAAAAAAAATGAATGTTGAAATTGAGAGTGGTAACAAATTTCTACCGCTTCCAGTTATATTACAGATGTTAGAGTGCAGTTGAAATATGTCTTTTGGACAAAAAATGGATTGCAGAAGACCGCTTCTCACCATCTACTACCATTTTTGCTGTACAGTGATCAATGTTGAAACCGGAAATGGGTTATTTCTACCTCTTTTGGTATCAAAAATGGAATGAAATTATTTTTTTCAGTTTAACGTCCCACGATTATGTCCGTTAAGACTAAGGGAGAGGATAATAAAACAAGTAGAGAATGATGATTGAAGATTTGGTGGAATAAGAATGTGTGAGGAAGTGGGAGTACCCATGGATACAATATTGTCCTCCACAAACTTACTTACCAGAGATCGAACCTGGGACCCCACACACCAGAGGGTAAGCACTCTAATACTAAGCCACCATGTCCTCCACACTTTTGGTTTAAATAGAGGGTTGAGAAAGAATATGAGGTAATAGTATACATGAGAACCCCCTGATCTGCGTTTCTTCTGTGTTCTATTACCACTTCTACATGAAATACCATAAATCTTCTACGTAGTGCAATAGTAAGAAGTATCCATGTGCACAAGACATGCGTTAAATTCCCCCTCCCCCCCCCACACACACATAGTCATAGATAAAGTACAAGGGTACTACACATGCAGATATAAAGCACAGGTACGTTCTTTTTTATTTTCGTATCAGTCGATAAGTACATAAAAGACGCTTTGTTACCCCTTTTGTAAGTTCGTACATACTCAATGAATAATCCCTAAAAGTATGAGCGTCCTGCTCCTTCGGGAACTGATGCAGCTTCATGTATACCATATCCAAAGAGGAGACCTATTCTTGTAACGCTGAATGAATTGCAGTAAACTCTCTCTCGTTATCACTTGCCATTTTGCTCTAATACCTGTCGACAGACGGACTGATACGTAAATAGACGGACGGAAATAGCCGTTCTATAAAACCTCCGACACTTCTACATAGCATAGCTTGTAAGTCTCATAATTATATATTAAATAATATAAAATACCAACATCCGTACATTCACATGTTAGAATTAACTCACCTTAAATAAGTACGTATATTGTCAGCACTAACTTCATTTAGAAATGAGTCAATAATGTCAGCTCTGCCTTCAAGATGATAGACGTCATTAGGTGTATTTGGAATCCCATATCGGCCTAGGGTAAGTCCTGTAAGAATGTTTATATATAATTTAATCTTTGCATATCGATGTAATCAGTGTACATACTTCTAGGTGATATTGCAGAAGTATCGTTTAAAAAGCTACTAAAGTTGGGTAATTAATCTCAAATTGTTTTGCAGATAACTCCTAACATGTGAAAATTTTTAATGTAGAAAGCATATTCATACACACTATTACCTCGCAGTTCGCTATGCTAAACTATCGATATATATGCTAAAATAGCTTCACTATTTACGTTTCTTGATCACCTTTATTCCATTTTACCACCACATAACCAATGTTAAAAACCTGCGCAATCTTTATTTTTTTAGCACATTTATTTGTATGGTTCATCTATTTTATTTGAAACGAATTGGAGTTTTTCGGAACAAAGTTTAATATTATGCACACTATAACATTATTAGAATTATAAAATTTTAATAGTTTGATTTTACTGATACCTTCTTCAAATCTATTTGCGTGGCACCCAAGGTTCGTATATACACTACTTCATGAAAGTTTCACTTCCCTCGGTAACCAAAAGTGTGGATGTAATATCTAAGTCGCAGCCTCGGTAGCTAAGTCGGCTATTGCACAAAAATTGTTAGAAGACAGTTAAATTGTATTAAACATCGAAAATTGTTCCACTAAAAAATGTGGTCACGACAGAAGGTGTAACCAAAATCGCCCGTATTAAACAAGATTATTATAAAGTAAAATCATTGTAGATAATAAAAATAACGGCGCCAGGGATGTCCATGCACTATAAAGAATGAAGCCAGTGTAAAAGAAACCAAAAATAACACTTGTATTAAACAAAAAAAAAAATAATAATAATAATAATAATAATAATAATAACAAAACGGAAGCTCGAGAAACCCAACCAACCTTAACACCATGGATACGAACTTCTTTATGAAGTGACCAGCAGTCTCATGAAATATTTTTTCCTTTGTCGGTATATGTTCACCGCACCTGTACTACACTTCTTAAAAGCAATTATTTTGTTGCGTTCTTTTTATTTCACTTACAGTCAGTTAATTATTATTTAACGCAATAAGTAATATAACATCATTAGTTCTTAAACAGGCCATTTTCAAAGCACTCGCCTTCTACTTTCGCCCAGCGACGAATGAAATGTTTCCATTAGGAAACCTAATCGATTTCGTTGGTCGATTTGATGAAATCGACCGCAGAAAATAGAACATTTTTCAATTCAGTCGCTAGTCTAGTCGCCTTTTACTAGCAGGCGACTCAATCAAAGTTCTATTTACACAGTCCACTAAGTTGAAAGTGATGCCATTCAATTAAATCGACCACCAATCGTCAAGTGTAAACGCCTCTTTCAGGTTTGTAGCCAAGACTCATACATAGTCAATGATCTTTGGTCTAGAGTTATTTGATTGGTTGATTGCTGCCTCTGATTAATTCCAAATTTTAGACTTGAAATCTTATACATAATTATTGAAACCTATTTATATATGCCAACAATTTCACGCTTTGAATCTTATGCTTGTGGTTATGACTCATGGTCTGTGGTTATGACTATGGAAAAATTAGGGAGTTGAAACATGATAGGTACATCATAAAATCGACTTCACCAACAATAATTTCACTCTGTAATCACCATTGAAGGGTAGGAGGGCCATTATGCGGTGAAGCAACCAAATGTATAGAAGTATCTACTCGAATCCTTGAGAATATTTATCAAATTTTACTTCATAGCAATTCCAAAAATCAAAGGGTGTTTTTAAGTACTCCTGCCAAAATTTGAGAAGGATACACCATGCTCTATGTCCTATGAAAGAGAATGGACCCTTGCACTCAATCATATAAACACATAATGCAATAAAATTTCATCAAATACCAAATACCAAAAATAATTGTCTTACATTACTTGACTTACAATTGAGGCCTATTCCGGAAGAAGGGCACATAGACCGTTTCCGTGAATGGAGAAAATGAGTCTTAAAGATTTTATCAGAGCATATAACAATAACATATGCTCTGATAAAATCTTTAAGGCTCATTTTCTCCATTCACGGAAACGGTCTATGTGCCCTTCTTCCGGAATAGGCCTCAATTACGATACATGTCTGTGGACAGTCGGGGAGGGTCAGCCAAAAGCAACAGAAGAAATTCGACCTCTTCTACCGTTGTCACTGGTTCTAAATTAATTATCATTCAAAATTTCTGAACTGAGCTCTCTCGTGACTAGCAGTTAGCGTACGTGCCTTTAACGTGGGAGATCCGGCTTCGATTTCCAGCGGGAGTTCGTGATCCAAATCCCCCTTTAAGTTGTGTGTCCCCTTCTCATATAGCCTCACTGCTGAAAGGGATGCTAAACTCAAAATCAAAAGTTTAGAACTGAATAGGTTTAAGTTACTGTACGATCATAACTTTCCTTTGTAACATTAGGATATACAACAAACCAGTGGCGTATGCAGACTATCATCAATGGAATTAAACACTCAATGTCATATACTTTCATGGCAAGCGTGATTTCTGTATTGGTTTATGTTGGCATAATATTTTGCTCAAGGAGGTTTAAACCCAGAATCCCCTTTGAGTACGACATTGCAATAGACCTTTATTGGAATTAAAGGGAGACCTGTAATTTTGGACCATTTACGATCACTACAATACAGTGGCGACTCCATGCGACGAAGTTTGAACCTAAGTCAATCATTAATATACAGTTTGCCTTTTGCTTTTATTATTATTATTCATTACAATTATTATCAAAGATAGTGCCACGATGCAAATTTTACTTAGGTTGGCAAACCCCAAACAAAAGTAAATAAGAATATACACTTTACCTGCAATGAAAACGCTAATTCCAAGGGAAACACCAAATATCAATGGAGTCGCAACCATTGTTAATGTTTAAAACAAAACTCCCATCTGCTTTAAGCTTCCAAATGATTCCACTTATAGAACCTTCTATTGTCTAAAGTTTAATAGGCAGCCACAGAGTACTTACAAATAATGTGTCAGCAACATTGATTTATTATTATTTTATTTTTATCATATTTTTATAGACTTGATCAATCTTCCTGATGATACGCAAGATTTAGTGTATTATGTAAAAAAGTAATTATGATTACTAGACAAGAAACAACTCAAGGGTAATTCAGATACTGAAATCTGCTTATCTACAAATCAGGAATAATGTCAACAAGTTGACATAACTTCAAGATTGTCAACATGATATTGTGATCTTGTTGGATTCGGCAAATACAGCTGACAGATGACGAGAAGAACCCTAGCAGAAGTAGTGTGACATAGGTATGGGCTCGCCCACTTTTCGCAGGGGTTTTCAGATGATACCACGGAATAGCTCACAGATAACTACCCGGAGTAGCAGACGACATCTAAGTATAGACCACACCTCAAAAACCGAAAATGGACTTGACTGTGTCGTTGACCTTTCCCCGCTTACCCTTTTTTTTTTTTTTTTGGTTCTCGTCATCTGTGAGCTGTAGGTAGTTTTTGCAGACAAAATTCTTTTCGTTATGTTTTTTTTGAAGATACAAGACATATGGAGAATCAAATAAAACTATTATCGTATTTGTGTGCTGGAAGAACAAGAATTGATGGAGCTTTTGCGAGATGCTTGTTCTTTACGAATGAACATATGCATCCCTCGTCATCATTGTAAGAATGGAGGTCGAGTAGACAAATGAACAATGCAGTCAATCGATTATCAGAATAAATAAACTCGTTGCTGGTAGTTGAAGCTGTTAGTCTCGTACCTCAAGTATATGAAGTTAACATCATGAATATTTTTTAAATTAAAAATTCTTGTATTCGAGGTTAAACCAGGACACACCCACAGGGGAGTATTCTACCAGATCCCATCCCCCCAAAACGTCCTAATTCAACATATGTTTGTATAATTTCTCAATAAAACTATATTTGTTTAACAGGAAAATAATTTATGTAGGATGAAAATTTTATCTTACTTTTTCTCTTATAAAAACAATCTAGTTCTATCATTTTCTTTCTGAAAGTATATGTGGAAGTATTTTTCAATTAGTTATTGTCTTTCCAAGTGCAGAATAATATTACCTGACCAGGACATTAGTGCGGTTTTTGGAGGATAGCGCTGCTGTTGTGTTTACATCAGTTTCTAGGTAAGCGCGGTGGGACAGCGGAGCGGAGAGCGTCACTCTGCAGTGTATCCAACGATTTTTGAAAGTTACAGTTTACATGTTATTAAGTAGCCTATTTCTTTGCGCTTAATAAAGAACGCCATAAACTATATAGTAGTTATTGAATGCAGGAATGGTTCATCATTCTTGCAATAATGCAGATGTATTGTGTATAATGACGTATGTACGGAAATTAACAATTTAAAAACATAGCACGTAAATGTGTATAAAAATTGATTACGTTTTATTCGATTTCATTATAGAACAGGTGCAACCTGAAAACTCAGGAATGACGATGCCAATTACTAAAAGGTTAATGTAGGATTGATAGCTTAGAGATTTGCACAATACATTAGAAGTTTAAATCAAGTTAAGGTTCGCGATTCTTGTGTTTGTTTTAAGGGTAAGTTTATCGGTTGACAAATAAATTATTTTTTCGAGTTTTAACCAAGAATGAATTCCGATACGTTTCCACTCGAGAAGTATGGAAGTTCTCTCCGTTGGTCTATTGGCTAGCGCATGTACCTTTGCTGTATGTTGTTCTGGGTTGAAATCCAAGTGAGAGCCCAAAAATTAATTTTACAATCCTTCATTTTCATTAGTCATCTGTCTCTTTTAGCATAAAGAGCATAATCATGGGACGTTAAACTAAAGAAATTTCATTTCATTTTTTGAATATAAACATTTTGGAGAAAAGGAGGTGAAGAATTTTTCCTTCATTTTCTTTAAAGGGCTATTGGATAGCTTGTCTTTCGGGATTGACTTGTAAAATCTTATTACAATGCATCTTTCTTCTAGGATTATTATCGAAATCTAGCCTTTTGGTAAATGTGGAATAAAAGTATTGATAAAACATGAGCGTATGAGTAATGTAAGCGTAAGTATAATTGCTTCAACACATAATAAATTCACAACTTTTATTTATTTCACAACTTTCATAAATTCCCCTTGAACTCCGTCTGAATTTCTTTCAAACTCTAGGTTTCAGGCGACAAAGAATTAACACTACTGTTTTCACACACAAAATAATTTTGAAACTTGGGAGAGGTACCTTGAAAATATGTTTTGCGTTTTATTTTTTAATATGTAATTATGTTTTTTCTGAATTTCACAGAAGTTATAAGAAACATTCAATTGTCGGGTACCCCACTTAAAGTTTAATTGCTCCCCTACCGCCCGCAATGTAACATTGGCTATATTTCTTTTAAATAAAGTTTCCAAATATGGCAGAAATACTGGATTTTAAAATTATTAAACCATGCTAAATAATGACAGGTTAGACATCAGAGAAAGTTAACCTTATCTACCATCTCAATCAAGGGCGGATCCAAGTCTCCTTCGGAGATGGTTAGGAGTGTAGCGGTCAAAGATTATCAATTTCTCTCTGACCGAACCTCAGCACATCCGAAAATAATTTCAATACAAAAGAATGTTGTTACTCAAGATACTCCTTAGACAATTGATCGGAGATCACATGTTCCAACTTGCTCTCAATTTCGAATACGTCTTACCTCAAAACTATACAACAAAACTTACTTTAAACAATGAAAGCACAGTTGCCAAAGTATAACTTTGATTTACAAAGATGAACTTATAGGTTTTGTTAATAGGAGAAGTAGGAATTCGTTACACTCGAATGCTACAAAATTCTTAGTGTTTCTTTGTACAACACTGAGGTTAGTTTATTAGCAAGTTATTACCAAATTAATATGGAGGTTGCATGTGCTTTGTTTGCAAGTCCTTTAAAATGTTCTGGAAGTAACTTACATAACTTTTGAAACAGTGTATGCCATAACTGAAACATATGGGTGAAGTGGTTTATTATGAACAGGACAAAAATAACTGTGATAGATTATTTACAAGTAATCTAGTTAGAAACACTGTTGTTCGTATTTTAGTTCCAAAACCGACCGCCCGCACTCGTTCGCTGGTCAGGTAATACCCGTTTAATACCACATAGCTTAGTATTGTACCCCCCCCCCATATAGTTTGGACCCCTTCCAACAACAATTTCTGTGTTGCGCGCCTCAGTTAAACTGATGTCGAACAACAAAAATACTGTTGTCCTTATATAAAATCTCAAATAGCTAAGTGTGTGAGGTTTTATACTCATCAATATATTTTGCAGGTTTAACTACAAAATCTGTTAGCCTCAAAAACATTTTTAACCTAAAAGAAAAAAAAAACTAATCTCAGCGCATACTTTCGTGTATGGGATATAAAATATGGATATCTACTCTTAAAGTCATCGGAACGCTTGATGATCTTAACTGATTGATTCCATTAACAAATTTGGTCGAGATAATAGCTACAGCTGTCTATTGAAAAAAAAAAATTCGCTTACGTTCAAAAATTATCTTCTGGAGATAATACACTGACGTATATACATTAATAAGGGAAGTATGTGAAGTGGTACGTAGGGATCTGCATGTGTTATATATCGTTGGAAAGGGCATATCAAGTACATCTTACATAT
The DNA here is from genome assembly GCF_964235325.1 of Thermobia domestica. Classification (NCBI taxonomy): domain Eukaryota; kingdom Metazoa; phylum Arthropoda; class Insecta; order Zygentoma; family Lepismatidae; genus Thermobia; species Thermobia domestica. The sequence goes on along the minus strand of NC_137464.1, from coordinate 83,636,169 downwards.
GAAATATCTCGCTTGAATGGTGTCTGTAGGGGACGCAGCGGCCGTTTGAAAATCTGAAAAAATACGAAGCTATGATGTAATTCTTTGGAGACGTGGTGTATATATAAGTTTAAAAACTAGCTGAATACGAATCCGACATCAAATGTTTACAAATCAAAATGGCGGAACCAATGTGGCAGACACAAATTACAAAAACCAAGTTATGGATCTGAAAATGAGTATATAGAGAAATTCGACGTCGCTTTGAATGAATCGGATAACAAAATTGTAAAATTCAAAATGACGGACAAAATGCAAAACACTGCTATGGAACTGAAAGCGGGTATATAGAGGGTTTCGTAGTTGCGGAGTACAAATCCAATGTTAAAAATGCAAAACGCAATATGAGGGATACAATATGACGGACAAAAAGGTTAAACCATATGTACAGAACGGACATACGTGATTATTATGCATGTAGTAGAAAATATGGATAGTACATAAAGGGGCAAGTAGGAGCACGCTATATTTTACAATAAACAGGGTGCGTCTTTGCTATACAAGCATGCCAAAATTGAGCCACTGAATGAAGGAAAGTTTTTGTGGTGCACATGAAAGTTTTGTTTGCAAACAGATTGCAATCATAGACAATAATTATTTTACTGACAACTTCCTCCCCCGACTCCGAAGAGATATGCGAGGATCGGCATGTGTTATATGTCGTTGTAAAGCTCAGATGTCAAGGGTGTTAATTTTTCTTTCGACGAGCTTATTTATCATAACTGCAAGCAGAAAAAATTCCGCAATGCATGTTCTTATATATTTTGTCGTAAAAGCCTGTGTTACACCTGTTTTTTTTTTTAACTCTGCCATTATCATTATTCATTCTACACTCTTTCCCTCATCCTCTCACATGCATGTTATGCACAGGAGTGCGTACCTAGGGGCTACAAGTGTAAACGGTGTAGTGTGATACCAGAAAGACAGTTGTCGAAGTATAAGGCATATTTTTACTCCAAAACACGCACATTTTTACTGTCATCCCAATGTTTCAGTTCTATACCACTGTTTTGGATTTTGTCCGCCATCTTGATCCACCATTTTGATCCACTTTTAACATAGCGATGTCGAATATCTCCATATAGCCAATTTCAGATCTGTTTTTTTTTTTTTTTTTTTTGTATTTGCGTCCGCCATGTTGGATCTGCCATTTTGATTTGTAAATATTTGATGTCAGATTCGTATTTGGCTACCTTTTAAATCTATACATACCACGTCTCAAAACAATTATGTCACAACTTCCTATTTTATCCAGGTTTTGTGATGTTTCGGAGCGTGCCTTGTTTGGATTTTTAAATGGTCGCCACGTCCCATTCAAGCGAGATATTTGCATGTGAGGCGTACTCAATGTGACCTTTCCAACTATATATAACACATGTAGATCCCCGCGTACCACTTCATGTACTTCCCTTGTACGATTACAATCTTATAAGATGCCTAAAAGTAAGCTTAAAATAGGATAGGAATATAAGGTGATATTGTGAGGTCAGCATACAAACAATTCAAGAATACAGACTTTTATTACATAGTATTATAATTTGAAAATGTTAAGGATGGATAGAAAACGACATTAGGCCACTCGAAAGACCTTTTTCATTACGATCGGGCAGTGAAACCTTATAAGAGTACGTTGCTAATAACTTTATCCTTCCATCTGTTACTCTGCTCAGTAATTGTTGATTGGAAATGTTTTTTCGATTCTCTCTCTCTCTTTTTTTTTTTTTTTTGCGATAGATAGCTAGAACAATTATCTTTTCCGAGTTCGTTAACGAAGTCAATCCGTTAACAAGTTAACGGGTAACGGCGATTTTAACGGTGGCTATCTATAGCTCATATTGCGTACATGTAAGCGCAATTTTGAGCTTTGCTTCTTGCAATAGATTGCTAGAGCGATTATCTCTGCCGAATTCGTTAATTGAGACCATCCGTTAACATATTAACTCATAACGATTACTTTAATATCGCATACATATAAGCAAACTTTTGAGCTTTGTTTCTTGCAATAGATAGCTAGAGCGATTATCTCTGCCGAATTCGTTAATTGAGTCCATCCGTTAACATATTAACTCATAACGATTACTTTAATATCGCATACATATAAGCAAAATTTTGAGCTTTGTTTCTTGCAATAGATAGCTAGAGCGATTATCTCTGCCGAATTCATTAATTGAGTCCATCCGTTAACATATTAACTCATAACGATTACTTTAATATCGCATACATATAAGCGAAATGTTGAACTTTGTTTCTTACAATGGATAGCTAGAGCGATTATTTCTGCCGAGCACGTTAATGAAGTCAATACTTTAGAGTGTTAACCGGCTAACGATGGCTATCTATAGCCATACATGTAAGCCTTGCATGATTCTCTTTAATGTCTTCCCAGAATTTATTATTTTTTATAGAAGTAATACTTATTTAAGAAAGAGTAGTAAAGAAAACAATCTAGGAGAACCATCCAGAAAGAAGGAGCGCTATGGTGTGCATGTGTGGAAAAGGTTTACGGTACACAAAATACATATTTTACTGTACTTTACAATATGTTCGCCATATACATTCAGGTGCTTGCCATAGCGTCATAGCAGTGTTTCTATATTGTTATTGTATTCTGATTCGGTGCCGCGGTGGCTCAGTGGTAGAGCGTTCACCTCTGGCGCTTGGGGTTCCGGGTTCGATCCCAAGCCCCCCAAGTGAACTTTATGGTGGACACCGTGTGGTGGACACAAACACCGTGTGCGTGGGTTTTCTCAGGGTTCTCCCGTTTCCTCCCACTTTCTTCATTCCACCATTTCATTCATTACTCATCATCACCGTCTCCTTTAGCCTAACCGGCATAACCGTGGGACGTAAAGCTCAAAGATTTTTTTTTTTTTTTTTTTGTATTCTGATTCCAATGTATTCAAAGCGTTTTTGAGTTTACCAGCAGAAGGAAACTGTTTCCCAGTTCATTCTTCCGGTTATTGCAATAATTAGAAATGAAACAATTCACTCGACGCACTACACAATTGTTAGAATTTTCAATTTTCTTACAATGTTCATGGTTCATAACCCTATTGCGTTCATGTATACGTCTCCTGCGTCTTCTCACCGTTTGGCTCAAACTGACAGGTAAGTTGGTGGGTGAAGTGTGCTACATGATACAGTCGAAAATGTTCCTATGCGTGTATTATCACAACTTCCCTTTTATGTTGTCCCCACTCCTGTCCGTCTGTATCATTTACGAAAGGCATCTCTCTCCGCTGTGATTATGAGATTAACCTCGGTATAGTTAATCACTTGGGCTTTGCCTGTCCATATTCTACATTCAGTTCCCAATTCTACTCTGTCTGGTATGCTACATATGATCTTGCTCCTTTTAACCTGGGTTCCATTCTTTTCATGGCATTGTTTTGTTCTCTAAAATGTCTTCCATTCTATCTTTCATTCTATCGAATATTCTCCTACATTCCATAATTTTCTTTTCTTCTGCTGCCCAGTGTATTTTCCCAACTTTTCTTCACTGCGAGTAGTAATGATCTCTATTCAACTTTTGATCCACGGTCAAATAAGTTTATGGTGGACAACACCGTGTCCGTGAGTTTTCTCGGTGTACTTCCGTTTCCTCCCATATTCTCACTTTACCAGCTTTTCCATTATCATTCACTTGCCTTAATTATCGTCTTCCTTAGCCTAAAGATCATAATCGTGGGAAGTTAAACTAAAAGATTTAATTTCACTTGAAGTTAAGTTAATGAATTGAATCAGAATTAGAAAAGACTTTAGAATGTTTCGGGCAATTTAACAGTATTACACAGTGTTGCACAGTTTCATAGAACCAGAAATGTAAACAAAAAATGTACTTTATTATCGTATACTTAGGGGTAATGGAATTTCGTGGCAGGTTTGTATCTTACTGATGAAAGATAGCGCATATTTGAGGCGGCTAGTATCAAAAGCCGCGAAATCCATTTTTAACCGAAATTGAGTTTTATACCGCTTGTTATATGATTCATCTAAAGGAGTTTCATGGAAACAGAATTTTGTTTAAAAGCTTAATATTTCATACTAAAAAACTAATTCAAATATGGAACTTTGTACGCGTGCATATGGAGCTTCACTGCACGTTTTGTGGGATTACTCGAAGCTAAGAGAAATGGATGTGGCCGATTTTGATACTAGGCGCCTCATTTTATCTTTTAGTTAGATGGAACATTTACAGAACGATGTTCGTTCACCCCTAAAATTGGAAATGCCGTATCATTAGACTGAAACAACGATGTAATGTTTCGAAATATTTTTCGGTTTTTCTTCCTTTTCTTTTTTCATTTTTATTTTGCCATGTCTATCACCTTAACCCATTAGTGCACAGCGTCCGATAAATCGGACGCGTGCTTTTATTCATTTTTCGAAGAAACTGTATGTTTTCAGCCCTTTAATTCTTTGTAGTTCGTGATTCTACTATCTATTCTTCCTAGAATCACGAACTACAAAGAATTAAAGGGCTGAAAACATACAGTTTCTTCGAAAAATGAATAAAAGCACGCGTCCGATTTATCGGACGCTGTGCACTAATGGATTAAAGCCGATAGGCTTTTTATTTGTATAATACATATTAGTAAAATATAAGAAACAAGTCTGAAAAGAAATTACTTCAGTCTTATGATAATCTTACATTCGGCTATTGCCTACAATGAACTAAAAAAATCGTCCGTGTAATTACTATCAGACAAATATTAAACCCAGAATCTATCTGAGACCTGAAATTTGATAATGTGCTATTTCAGAAATAGTGGCGCCACTCTGTTTTACAGATAATTAGACCTGGGTTCGATAGAAAAGGAAATCTTATAGACGGATTCATATCAGTATGCAGTGGCGTATTTACGATTTTGTTTCGGGGGGGCTTTTCTAACTTTCGGGGGGGGGGGGCTATGCCTGAAAATGTGAAAATTCTGCAAGATATTTAATATACTTCACTATAGTAAGTAAGTAAGCCCGGAAGCCCCTCTACATATACCACTGTCAGTATGTATAGTTACATTAGACTTTGATGAGTCATGAATTGTCATTATACAGAGATAAGTATACAATGTCCTTGAACTTGCTAATTATGAGAATGAAATTCTACACATAAACTCATTAGTCATGGCAAATTATTCTGTTACCGTCCTTATTTAACTAATTTCTTGTAACCATGCCAACAACAGTTTGTAAACAAGTGTTATCAGACTTCAATTCAATTGGAATTTTCCCTTTTTCAATTTTCACAATTTCTTTACTAATCCATGCCCCAATTGTCTCATTTATCTTCATAAGTTATTGTTTAGTAGCGTAGAGGCAGGTGATAAGAATTTTTTTGTAGAGATCTGATTAAAAAAAACTGATAACATCTTGTTCTTCTTCTGTCTGTACAGTGATTATTTTGATTGTTATAATCGAAGGTCATTATTATCTAGGTTAGTGTTATGAAATAAAAAATATGTAATTTCTTGTCATCTAGTAATCGTTTATGGACTAACTGCTCGAAATGGTTGGATCAGCGCTTGTTTGGGGTGTGCCAATTGCACTGAGCACGTTTATATGTGGTAGGTAGAAAGTTTATTTCCGTTTTACATAGGGCTGTCAAACCTTACGCTTTATGGTACGTTTTAATTACGTTATATCATTTTCATTTTTTGCGTAAATAAAAGAAATGATAGTTCTGAACACTTTTAACATATTTTTATAAGTTAGTACGGAAAAAACGGTAAGTAGAGGAGCTGATTTCTCATACACTGTTAACTACGCAATTGAACAATGAAACTTAGATTACAGAGAAAGCGCGTATGTTTACGTGTAAGTATAATTTTGTTTGAACATTTTAGTCTTCGTCTGTGAACATTGTCTCGATCCTATGGCAGTTTCGATCGATTGTGATGTACTGTCAGGAACATAAGCTACTGCGAAACAATAAAAGCAGAATATACTGTCAGGAACATAAGTTATTGTGAACTAATAAAAGCGGAATATACTGATGTCAGGAACAGGAGTTGCTGTGAACTAATAAAAGCAGAATATACTGATGTCCGGAACATAAGCTACTGTGAACTAATAAAAACGGAATATACTGTCAGGAACATAAGTTACTGTGAACTAATAAAAGCGGAATATACTGATGTAAGAAACAGAAGTTACTGTGAACTAATAAAAGAGGAATATACTAATGTCAGGAACAGAAGTTGCAGTGAACTAATAAAAGCGGAATATACTGATGTCAGGAACATAAGTTACAGTGAACTAATAAAAACAGAACTCCAAGTGGTTGTGAATTTCGATATGTTCTGCAAGGAATTTCTGAGATTATAAAAAAGAATGTTGGGCTTTTGAGAATTATTATTATTATTATTATTATTATTATTATTATTATTATTATTATTATTATTATTATTACAAATAAGAAAACGGAATTGATAATTTGGCGGCATCCTATGTTAAGTACAAATGACACAAATTATCCAAACACAGATTGACCAAAGTTTGTGCACAGGCGCACATCCAGAAATTTTTGTTGAGAGGGGTCCAAGCTTCGAGGCGGGGGTCTAATACTATAAACCGCTATGTTTATGTAATATTCGACGGGTATTATTCTGCACTCGTAAAGACGATAAGTAATTGTTAAATACTTACATCCATATTTTCAGGAAAAGAATGATAGAACTAGATTGTTTTTATAAGAGAAACAGTACAGCTACAGATGAAGTGTAAGATCAAATTTGCATACTACACCAACAAGTATATTTCTCCTTTAAAAGCGTAATTTGTGAAAACGCTGGGACCTGTTTTAATAAAAAAATCATATATCGACTTTCATCTCCCTAGCTGGAAGTGATTCTGAAATATTCTATTTTTATATCACTGGGTGTTTAATAGGGACGTCAGCAGTGAGGCCGGCACATGCTGTGCATGAAAAATTTGAAATACGACTCTTACAAAAGGAAATGAAATTGAGGTGTATATTCAACAAAATAGGAAATTTAAATGAAACTAGAAAACAAACTGTAATGAATGGTACGAATCACCGCACAAAACTTTCTTGCTTCCAGTTGTTAAAGTAAACCAAGCCATGCTGTATACCGAGTATTACTGAAACATTTAATTATGAAATATGAAGAAAATTATATTAAGGAATTTTCGGTGAATTTTGAAGAACTCATTCTCAAGACTGAACTATGCGTTGTGGATTTTTTTTATAAGAAATAATTTGGCTTGTTACTGAAATATTTATTATGAAGTATCAACAAAATCATCTGAATAAGTTTTAATAAAATCGTTTAGAAAGAGCAAACCCTTTCTTAAAGTTCTGTAGTAAAATCGCTTATACAATAATCAGCGTTGGCTCTTTTAAACCAGTTGTTTTTTTTAAAAAAAGAAACCAACTGGTTTAAACAAAAAAACAAAACAAAAGAAAAAACGAAAAATGCTTTAAATCGTGTGAACCTCATGGTGATGTTTCCACACACCAAACCATCTGCATTAATTTTATCTCTGAAAACCACTTATTCTAGCTTTGGAACTTGTTTTGTACATTGAAAGACAAATTCTGACCAAAACATATCCAATAAATAATAGCGTTACAATTTCGGCAAACTATCTTTGCCTTCATCAGACAAATTATCTCGTACATTATACATCAGACACATTAGATAATGTGTCTGATGAAGGCAAAGATTTTTTGCCGAAACTGTAACGCTATTATTTATTGGATTATGTATGCTTTGGTCAGAATTTGTGTTTTATTATATAGTTGTATCTCCTTTTCACCTTTTAATCCAAGCGCCCCATGTTCAATTCTCGGTCGAACCACAACTCTTCTTTCAAGTGTACACTAAGTAGCGGTTCGGATGCCACTTTAAGCGAGTCTTCTCCTTGATAACCTTGGTATTACATAAGGATGTTAAGCTTAAACATACAAAAGGAAACCAAATTGTATATTTCTGCTTGGCTGAATGCCTGTTGTTTTATAAAGAAGCCAATGTTGCTTAAATATATTGATAGAAAATGGCAAAATTTATTGACTACCTACGTAGCTTCCAACATTAGCTTGGATTGGACTTTGTTTTAATTTTATTGAATGATATACTAAATTTGAAATTTAATACCTCAGTTTTAGAGTAGTGATTATGATACGTTGACCGTAAAATTTTACATGCAAAGCAATAACAGAATTTTAACGTTATTGCTTTGTATTTAAAGTAGTAACACGATTTTTCCCGTGGCTAAGGCAGGAGTTTCCCGATTTAAGAAATTTACTTACCGGACCACCCAACTTTATAATGAAACGGGACAGTCCCGATTTCCGAGTAAACGAATATACTATTGGTGTTGGAGTGAAGTGGGTAGAAACTCCATGCTGCTATTCCAAGTCCAAATGGAGGACAATTTCTCTCGGATGTAAGCCGAGAAGCGATTTGGATTCCGCTTTAAGTTTATGTGACCCCTTCTAGAATAAGCCCGTAGTTGCATAATAACACCGAGGCGAAACGCTTATTTCTGCCATATGCAATATAAATGCATAGAGCAAATTATTTAAACCAAAAGATCTGGTTAAAAAAAAAAAAAAACTGTTTTAAACCAAAAACTCGGGTTTTTGGTTTTTCAATAAAATCCATTGTTCTTGCCAACCCTGACCATAATATAGGGCTTTTACTGAAATAATTGATTTATAAAATAAGAAAAATGTAGGTGGAGCCGTTTTTGAGAAAATCGAAACTTTTTTTTTTTATTTCCATGGTTTACTAAACTATCCTTAATTTTGGGAGGATGGAAAGAAAATTTGAACTTCTCTAGAGAATTTTATGAAAATCATTTATGTTTAAAAAATTTTGTCTCTATACGTTGAACGGCATGGAATGTACACTCATGTCCAAAATGATTGTCGCATATCTATAACTGTCTTCTTGTAAGAATATATTTTGATAATGGCTTTGCAGGGTACTTTTAATGCTGATAACTATGTGTATAATCGAGAAATGTACATTTGTGGTGAATTTCATAGGAAAAGAATTATAAATACGAAAATTAGAATGAGTAAAACAAATTGTTGCTAAATGGACAAGAAAATTTTATTTTCGTTTTATTGTTCTTCTTTACTACTCTTTTGACATGAAATTTTCCACATATATATCCTTGTCGATTATACATATACTAACATTATAAGAAATACCGGGCGAATTCGTTATCAAATTATATTCCTACATCAACATATTTACAGACATGCGACAATAATTTTTGACATGGGTGTACATATTGTAAGGTTCCACGTGTTTTCACACCACGTGCTAGATGTAACCATGTGCTTCTACACAAGTGCTTGAAGTAAACACTCTCCAGACGACAGCTATGAAGAAGACGTCTTTCACTACCGCCAATCGGCAGGTGGCGCAGATGCAAGCAGTCAGCAACATTTCTGCATAAAAGGAGTCTGGACCCCAGAGAAGACATCAATTTTGCCCGGTTGATCAAACCACCAACTCTCTAAAACGCCTGGTCATTGAGAAGTACCTTTCCTATACTCTCTAAGACGCTCTGTCATTGAGAGTTTCCATTCCCCTCTCTAAGACGCATCTTCACCAACAAACTTCCAGATAATTAGAGGAACTTATACTTATTTCTAATATTTTGTATTCAAGAGAAAGCTTTTATAATAAAAGGTGATAGGAAAGTCCAAACTTACGTGTACCATCTTTTAACTATACTCTAAAAGACAGAGGAATTTACAACATTTACATTGGGAAGAACGAACGAACTTAATAACAAAAATATTCGTTTGTCGGCATGTAATTTCCTCGGCATGAAACTTCTAAATACTTTAAAATTTCAAGTGATCACCATATTTTCTTCTTTTCTATCGTCGCTCGAAAGCAGGAAGCGATTATTCAGTAAACATTGAGCTCGAAAGTAAAGGATTACAAATTAAATCTCCTAAAATTCTTTTTTCCTTCTTCTTTCCAATTTGTAGGAATTCTTCTTGGAAAATATGCTATTCCAGAAATAAGTTCTATATATGATCCTGTGCTACCCAATACTATAGAACAACGAGCAGATATTATTGATTCTTTTCTTGATGGAATAAACGCTGACAATATACGGACAGTTCTCAGGTAAGGTTAAATTTAATTCAGTTAGTATACTATTAATTTAGATTGACTATCTTTATTTCTTTCTATCAATTATGTTGAATACCTACGCTATCCTTTATAAATCCTAACTATATATAAAACTACATGAACTGACATAAAATAAAGAGGTACTTCCGGTTGACGTGGAAAGTTGGAATTTGGCATGATTGTACTTTCCTGGACTAACCCACAGGAAAATTGTCAAAAGTGAATATTTTTAATTTTTAAGGGGTCTAAAGAGGGGATAAAGAAATTCCACATGTTATTTAAATGGGCCTTTTTGGACCTATAATCTCATGTTTTAGGTACTTGGAATTGGAATAAAAACTTGAAATTCGGTATGCTTGTACGTTTTCGATATTGTTACCTAAGTAAGTCACCAAAAATTAAAATTTTCAATTTTAGAGTAGTTTTATATGGAACTGAAAAATCATTCCTGTGTTATTTATATGGGACATCTTCTACACCTCAAAATGTTTACGCACTTCCGGAAGAATTAGAATGATGAAATTTGGTATGATTGTAGCCTTCTCGTACTAACCCACAGAAGATATCCCAAAAGTGAATATTTTTAGTTTTTAAGGGGTCTAAAGGAGGGACGAAGAAATTCCCATGTTATTTAAATGGGTGTTTTATTGGAGGGGTCTTATCTTTTAGATAGTTGAAATAGGAAAAAATTTGAAATACCGTAGAATTGTGGATTTAAGAAGTACGAGACCGTAGGCCGAGCAAACGCGGTGGACTGGGGGCAGAACCCCCAGCTAGCCGAAGGCTACTATACATATAGTGCTAAATATAACCCGTTGATTTACATGAAGTTGGGGTATTATTTGTGTGTTATGTTTTAAATTAACTAGAACTTTAATTGTTTGATTTCACTGATTGTTTCTTTAAATTTATTTAATGTGTAACACTTTCTGAAAACTAAATTTTATTCTGTATGAACGTTTTATATTTTTAGATAAAATTTAATTCAAGAAAAAAGAAAAGTGTAATTAAACTAGAATTAAGAAAAATCAGTAAAATGACGTTATTAATGATTCTAGATCATTTCAAAGAAAACAGAATACACAGAAACAATTCGATTTATTGGAGGAATTCAGTTTTAAGAAATTACACAGAAACCAGTCTGCACTCTATCTAAATATTCAAGTTTCAGAATTCTCTGGTACCGACGAATCGAATGTTGCATTAGTAATTAAAAATGTATCCCTCTTCCTCAACTTTCCTTAAACAATTCGTTTCGCCGGTACATTGGTAAAACATAAATATTTAAATAGAGCGCATAGTAGTTCCTGTGTAAGTCGTTGAACTACCTAAGAGCAAACTAGTTCATATGTACATCCTTGAACTGTCTGAGGGCTAACTAGTTCCTGTGAAGTCCTTAAACTGCCTGAGCGCATACTAGTTCCTGTGTAAGTCGTTGAACTGCCTGAGCGCATACTAGTTCCTGTGTAAGTCGTTGAACTGCCTGAGCGCATACTAGTTCCTTTGTAAGTCCTTGAACTGTCTGAGCGAATACTAGTTCCTGTGTAAGTCGTTAAACTGCCTGAGCGCATACTAGTTCCTGTGTAAGTCGTTGAACTGCCTGAGCGCATACTAGTTCCTGTGTAAGTAGTTGAACTGCCTGAGCGCATACTAGTTCCTTTGTAAGTCCTTGAACTGTCTGAGCGAATACTAGTTCCTGTGTAAGTCGTTCAACTGCCTGAGCGCATACTAGTTCCTGTGTAAGTCGTTGAACTGCCTGAGCGCATACTAGTTCCTTTGTAAGTCCTTGAACTGTCTGAGCGAATACTAGTTCCTGTGTATGTTCTTAAATTGTCTGAGCGCTTACTAGTTCGTGCGTAATCCCTTGAACTGCCTGTTTTCAAGACAGAGTGTTTCAAAACATGATATTCCGCATTTTTTGCGGTTCATAACTAGAAAACCGTTTGTCAACACTTGTTTATTAGTAAATTTTTTCCTTTCCTGTCGGAGTTTGATTACCATATTTCTAAAGATACTGCATAAACATGTTTGCATTCACAGACATATTGTTTTTGTCTTAAATTGTGAATTGTTTCTTCTCAGGAATTTAACATTAGTTCCTCATCAGGCTGGCACAGAGGAAGGATATCGTACAGCAGTACAGTTACAACAACACTTCGAAGATTGTGGGTTCGATACTTCCGTGCTTTATAATTACGATGTGCTTCTATCGTATCCGGATAATGAAAATCCCAACAGGGTAAGAGTACAATTAGTTAAAGAAACAGTAGACATAGAACAGTAATAGATTAAACAGAAATACCTGTTCACTGGATTGGTGGGAGACAAGAGCTCGAGTTCCCGCTTACACAGTGATGAGATTTTTATTTAATGGTAAAAGTATTTTAATGCTATTCCTTTTTATTTTGTTTCATAACACAGTATCGTATAATATGAACGGATATTATTATTTTATGCATGAAAATGTCGACATGGTCAAGACATTTGTAACAGACAAAACTTAAACTTCCTGTGTTACAGCACAAAAAAGGGCTATTGCTGGTGAATTGCTTTTAGTTGAATAGTATTTAGAAAGGGCATCAGATCCCATTGCCTTTATTTCAAAAATTCAAGGAAGGGGATGAATACTTCTTAAATGAAATAGAATCATTGCCCATCTTAATTTCTGCATGCCCAAATGTAGTATTGTAGCCATTTCAGAAGAAATATAATTATAATTCAACGTTTCCGTTCTATCATCGTGACTTCTGATATTTATGCCATGCTGTCTGAAAAATACAAAGTAGTAATGCTCAAAAGGAGCCAATTCATGATGCAAAATTACTCATGGAAATTTTACTACAAGGTTGAGAAAAATTTGAGTTCTTTAATGCAGTTACGAATTAAAAATAAATTTAATAGAAATAACAATCCTATTTATAAAAGCAAAACAATTCTATTTATTGGGTACTTGAATTAATTCTCGCTGTTTGTTATACATATGTTTATTCCAATGGAATGGTACATTATAATTTACTGAAAGTAGTGTCCACCAGCACCTACAACCTTCTCCTACTTTTCGGGCAACAAATGGACTCGGCGATTTAAAAAAAAATGCAGGTTCTTTGAGGTGAATCACTCATGGAACCAGTTTTCGAGATAGTTAAAAGATGTGGAGTGTTGTAAAGAAAAGTCATGCTATATGAACAAAAACAAATGATAATCGGAAGAGACTACGTCTGGTGAATATGGCGGGTGAGTTAAGACATCCCGTCGAAGTTCCTTCAAGATATCACTTGGTTTGCAACGTGTGGTTTGGCCTTATGACCTTGTCATTTCTCTGAGTATATTGTGGGCGTTTGTCTTTAAGTGGATTCAAATTGAGTAATTGTGCTTTGTAGCGTTCACCGTTTGATCTAGTTGCAGCAGCCCATGGTACATCACACCGAGTTGATCTCACCAAATATACAACATGATCTTCTTGTCGTGAATATTCGATTTTGATGTTGATGTTGATGGTTCGCCGCAATGCGCCCATGATTTATCGCGATTCGGATTGTTGTAATGAATCTACTTTTCATTCCAGTCACTATGCTATCCTAGAATGACTTTCGAGTTTGACTTTGAAGCAACACTTCACAAGTTATTAGGCGTTTTGCAACATGTCTTTCTGTCAATTCATCTAGTATCCAGTTTTCTAATTTCTGAATCAACTGTATAAGTATCTGATGAATTTTCCTCCAGTAATGCCTCTAACGTCCATCGTCAAACCTTTTCGGCTGACCAGGGCACATTTTCTCACTTATCTCAAAATCGTTGTCTTTGAACCGTCGAAACCAATCTCTGCACGTTATTTCTGACAGAGCGTGCTCTCCATATGCTTCCCACTAGCAAACGATGACTTTCTGCAGCAGATTTCTTGAGATGAAAGCAGAAGAGTAACAGTTTCCGCAAATGCTGTTTTCTAGTTACAAAATCCGACATGTTCAAGGCACTTAATAGGTATGTTCTTTTCCTTCCACTCAAAAATTACACACAGTTTTGAAAGCCTAATGTTTCTATTGTTAAATACGTTTTGTGTCACTATCTGCTATGCTGTACTAGCACAACTACTGCCTTCCTTTCGTCAACAGCGAGAATTAATTCAAGCATCCAAGTATGTCAGTCAGTGAATAACGCTAATTCCTGATAGATATCTTATCTTTAAAAAATCTTAGGTTTGAGCCTTTTCCTGAGAGCCAGTTTCGCCTTGCATACAATGGTCACTCAGGCACAGACGCTGTTTAAGTTATTATTATTATTATTATTATTATTATTATTATTATTATTATTATTATTATTATTATTATTATTATTATTATTATTATTATTATTATTATTAGCACTAGCATTTGTTTCCTTTAATCTACTCACATAAGAGTAAGACGTTGAAATGAACATTTCATCCACAAAGTGTAACGAAAGAATTTTCAATTAGTTACAGATAGTAGTTGTTATTCCATCATTCCATACAGTGTGGCGGTTCTTAAGGGAAGGAAAGAAAGATTTATGCAACTTCAGATAGATGTGTACGAGAATTTGTAGGACATTAAGTCAATTTTCCCTTAACTTGTTGAGATAACATTTCAATTTTAACGGTCCTTCAAGAGCTCCCACTGAATATTCTCATACAGTTTTATTACTTGGACATGGTTTCTCGGACAGAAAAGAGAGAAATTGTTCTAGTTGCTTAAATCTATTGTTCTGCTTGAAACATCTCTTGTTTAATCAATAAATGAATAAATGAATTAAGGACAATTCAAAAAAAAAGTTTCAATAAAAGTATCATTTCGAATTCTTCAAAATGTCGCTTCAGGTTTATTTTCGATTTTTACCATAAGTTCTGTATTTATTCATAGCAATGTTCTATGTATGCCAATACTGAAACTGGAAGTCGTAGTGAATATCTATCACTTCTGGTTTTCGTAGAGAGTTAAAGATAGAGATGAAATGTATTCTTGGGACGTTCATCGATTGCAAGAAATCTGTTCTCTCTGTCTATTACCGTTTTTGCTTTACATTGATCAACATTAAAACCAGAAATGGTTGACTACTACCATGTCCGATTTGAATATAACCTTCAACGAAGCCATTTCAATTTTTTTAACTCTCTACAACTACATTCTGGTCAACGTTGGTGTGTGATCCATCAAGTAGGTCTTGAGGTTGAGATTCTTTATGTCCCGAATGGGCGAACACACACAAACCAAGGATAAATCGGGTAAATAGCAAACTGAATTATTATTATTATTATAACAACTTAAAACTTGAGCTTTTAATATTTTCATTTTCCTTTATATTCTCTGCTAGATCACTCATTAATGAATAGCTTAGTATCCTTTCCAAATCTCAGTAAAATATCTTTCACTGCATAATGTGTCACTATATTCTAGTTTGTCTTTAAGATTACAACCTTAGATTTTCGTTTAGGTAGTGGTTTTGGACGAAAACCGAGCAGAAGTCTCCGTCTCAGAAGCACGACAGCCGCCTCTCCACTCTGAAGAGGAAAGTAGTCCTTTGGCAACCGTTCCATACAATGGTCATTCAGGGACAGGCACTGTTGAAGTAAGTTATAGCGAAATTCATTCTTAATAAACCAAATTATTTTTCAACGAGTTTAATTTTCTCTATTTTTAAATTTGTTTCTTTATACCTGATACCTGGAAATTAGAAATAAAGGAGTAGTTACTTGACTTTATTGTTTAGTTCAGAACAGTTGACACGCACAGTATCTGCATCTGATAGAAATTTTCACAAATATATGTCTGTCGAAATGTGGCTGGTTGAAATTTAGCTCCCCTTTTCAGCACTAAGGTGTATGAGTTGTGGATCTACAGTTTACGGTGGACTCCGAATCACCGTAATCCTTTCAACTCTCAAGATTCTTCCTTCGAGAATCAAAGCAGGCTCCTGGCTAAAACACCAAAAAAAGGATGGTTGAGATCGTGTTTTTGCAGAGCTAACTTGAGTCCACCCAACATTCACTCATACATACCAACAAGGAACTGAAAATTTCAGGGGATTTAAGATGGTTTCATTGAACTCAGCCCGCTGGCTATCTCTAGATACGGGCTTGAATCGAATCCGAGAGTCTCACGCTAAAGGCGTTCATGCTAGCCACTAGACTGGAGAGCTGTTTGAAAAATTTGTTTACCAAAATATATTGATAATGAATTGTTAGGAAAAATGAGGGGGAAAAATCAATGTAAACTGGAAAAGTCAGGGAATTTTGAAAAGGAAATTGAATTGTCTCCATTTACAGGTTGGAAATCGCTTTTTATAATGAAAATTGTAGTAGCGGAAGGAAAAAGGAAATCTTCGAATGGATATCGTATATGCTTAAATGTATCGTATGAGTTTAACTGGTAAGACTGAGGGAGAATGAGAATGGTCGGCTGTGGAATTCAAGCCAGACCTTTCGATTAAGAAGCTGAAAGAAATTGAATCGTTCATCTTATACTCACTAATAATGTTTTGGTATATTTGCCGTCTTCACTTGTAACGTCACTCACGCTTAAAAAAAAAAAAAGAAAAAAGAAGAAAAAAGTTCTACTTTTATTAAAATTAGCTCTGTGATTATTGGTTGTAAATTATTTTCATATTTAATAATGGAAAAAAAAACACAATATCTTTCTAGTCTATAGTAAACTTGCACATACATTTACTATTTTTCTTACTTTCTTTATTTTTATTAATTAATTATTATTTTGTTTCCATACATAGGCGGATCCCATCTACGCACATAACGGAGCACCAGAAGATTTCCAATATTTGGATTCCAATGGAATTTCTGTTGAAGGGAAGATAGTCCTTGCCAGATACGGAAGAACTTTCAGAGGAAACATTGTAAGTTTCATTCCAGAATTCAACATTAAATGTTTATTATTATTATTATTATTATTATTATTATTATTATTATTATTATTAGTAGTAGTAGTAGTAGTAGTAGTAGTAGTAGTAGTAGTAGTAGTAGTAGTAGTAGTAGTATTTTACTGTAAATCTGTGCTTTAACTTATATATTGAATAATATATTTAAGATTAGTTCGATCTAGTTCTAATCCTCTGGAAGTAGGGATGGGATAGAGACGAGACGAGATAAGACCGCATACAGTATCGGCCTCGTCTCGGTCGACGAATTATCGTTTCAGTCTCGGTCTCCTCTCAATAGTCTCGAAATATAAGTAATTATTTGAAATTAAAAATGTATAAATAGTATCAAGTTTATTCCAGTTTATTGGATTTTGGATATCTATCAGATCTCTAAAATAATTCAGATCCCACTTTTAAGCAATAGATCTTGTCTCATATAGTCTCAGTACTGAAGTGGGTAATAAAATTTAAATCAATCAACTCCAATATTATAGATTAATTCCTGACTTCTAATTCAGTGTAGTAGTAAAGATGGGTTTTCATCTTATTCGTAGCTGATTGGTAGATTCGGATCGCGTAACGATTCTGTTTAGTTGATAGAGATATGAATAGTGTGTGCTGCTTATAGACTATTGAATATTTGTTGTTGACCATTTCACTCTCAAAAAAACGAGTAGAAAGCAATTAACAGTGCTAAAGCTACCGATTTATTACATTGAATTTTCTTAACCTTTACTGTAAGAGGAAAACATCTCAGACCGTGAGTAACGCTAATTTCTAATAGTTTACATCCACCCCTCCGTGCCTGCGCTCCCTGCCTGCTTTCCTGACGCTAACCGTCTAACTATAACAGAGTATCTCTATAATATTTCTATATCAAAGAAGTCCTTACTAACTAACTAATCGACGTATAGGCCAAAGTGCTTAAAGTTAGAAACTTGGAAGTTTGGTTAGTACATAGGATTTGTGATGTAAAATATCACTAAGGAAGGATTTTTAGAAATTTGACGTAGAAGAGAATGAAATAGGATTTCTAATTATATAAAATGCCCCTTAAGTTTAAAGACAGGCATGAAATTTGGTATTCGAACTTTCTTTTGAAACATCTGTTTTAGCGTTTTTTGAAATATATATATATATATATATATATATATATATATATATATATATATATATAAGTTTTGGAGTCCCTTAAGATTACAGATATGAAATTTTGCTTTTGGACTTTTCATTTAGAATAATTAAACACAGTAACATATATAACTAAGGAACTATGTTTCAGTGTTTTATTGATATAGAGATATAATCTAGAAGGAAAGAACAATGGTTTGTTGTAGTTCACTAAAATTGCCATATGAAGGGTTTGAATTTCGTGCGATACTTCGAATTCAGGTGAAGTCTCTGAAAAGTGCAAAAGAGGGAATGCAAAATATTGTTTGCAGTAACACGTGGAGCATTTGCTAGTGGTTTCTATAACATAATGAAAATGTTTGTTCTTGCCGTTACTTAAAAACGAAAGCTTATTGCAGCCAACACGTTAGCGAAGACCCCTATATTTAATGAATTTGTATTTTATTATGTTGTGCATACGTTAGCGAAAATCCATGTGTTTAGTGAATTTATATTTTATCCTCTTGTATTTGTACTCATTAATTAGCATTCCGTATGATTATGAACAAATAAGTATCCTTTTTAAAAGCTGAGTTTTTTTTTGTTTGTTTGTTTGTTTGCAGGTTCATCAGGCAGAAACAAGAGGTGCTGCCGGTGTGATAATATTTTCCGACCCACAGGACTATGCTCCTAATGGTCCCGAAGATGTTTACCCCAACAACGTCTTTCTACCAGAGCATGGTGTACAAAGTGGTTCCCTAATAATAACAAATGGCGATCCTTTGACCCCTCATTATCCTTCCACAGGTATATTTTAATTATATATATATGGGGATTCCAGCATAACTCTGGAACGCCTGTAGTAATTTTACATAATCTTGAGTCTGGAAAACGCTTCTGTGAGTGTAAGACTCCCCTGCCACACGTAGGGAAAGTGGGAGGGGTTGACAAAATGATTAAAAAAAAAGCTATATTATTGTCGAATTCATAGTTTTCGATGTCGCTTAGATAAATCGTGACACTTCCGATCCCGTTTAAGTCGAAGTTCAGCCCCCAATGAGGGTAAGACCTCTCTAGCACTCTAGGTTACTGAGAAACATATAAAAATGATCGAAAACGATTAATAGCCTATTAGTGCCGAATGAATAATATGAATAATAGGCAGTCTAATGAATATGAGTCAAAACCAGCACTGTTTTCATGTGAGAGGCGTTAAGAAAGCAGTGAAGTTGTTGACATAATTGGTGATTATCTACTAAACTCAGAAAAATATCGCTGTTGGATCAACAGATTACACAGAAAATCACATCCGACAACTACAATGACGTACAGATGGCTATAGAGCAGAAGCCGCGCAATACAATGAGGATCCCCACAGATGGGAATTATTCGTCTGTCTGTAGGGATTCTCATTGTGCGGTGACTGCTCCACTCCCACCTGTGCGTCATTGTAGTTGTCGGATGCGCTTTTCTGTGTAATCTTTTGATCCGACATTGATATTTTTCCGCATTCATTAGACAATCAGCAATTATATCAGCACACTGAGAAAAATCCGTTCTCCGGACAGCGGTATATTGTACAAATATACGGTATCCTCTTGCTTACTATTGAAATCAGTACGGAGCATATGTTATCCGTATGCTACATAGGCACTGCCCTTAGATGTTACATCATGCCGTTGCAGCATGTCTGACATCTAACAGTTTTCCGTATATCACATGCATATACTTATGTTACCTTCGTCAGCTATATGTTATATACGTCCATTTGTATGTGAGATCCTGACCACCTACATTGTTTCATACGGAAAGTACGTATAGATGGAACACTTATACAGAAAGTATTATAAAACATGCGTTTTCAGTTATACATCTGCTGTACGTTAAGTCCAAAAACTACAGGAATTACTCATGTAACCTATCTTTTTAAGTATGCCACCTACAATTTTTTTTCTCAGTGCACCTTCGCAGCTTTTTAACTTCTGTCACGTGAACGGTGCTGCTTATTTCAATCCAAATTCATTCACGTGTCATATAGCCTCGCTGCTGAACGGGACGTTAAACTCTAAATCAACTCAACTCAACATTGTTTTGCTTAATTTTCATGTCTACTATCGCCTCCTCCAGGCTGTTACCACCCTATATAAAGTTATTCTAATCAATTAAGATGTAGGATTTTGTGAACATCGTATTTAAATAAGAAAAAATACTTAAGTAGGTTTATGTATACCGATGAATGTTACTAATATAAATTGGATAATCTCTTACTATAAGGGTCAGGTGGAGGGCGTATATTTTTTTAGGGAAAACTATATTTTGTACTTGACTTGCATCACAATATAACATGTTTGGAGGGGAGGACAATCGGACACGCCCGCTCTCTTTCCCCCTCTAGCATCAGCACTGATTCTTCATGTATTTTTTTACGATGTTTTATTATTATTATTATTATTATTATTATTATTATTATTATTATTATTATTATTATTATTATTATTATTATTATTATTATTATTCGTAAGAAAAAATATTAAATTTCATATTTCACTGCACCGTGACAACGTTAGATCACCCCTAAAGCTAATGTACCACCTCTTGTTAGCATTATGCAACTCTTGCCCATGTTGCGCATTGTGATAAGCTTAGTGATAAGTTGTAAATTCTGTAGGTTGCTTGTAACTAGTTCATTTTAAGTCTTTCAATATACTATTATTATAATTTATCATCTTAGTAATAGTAGTTGTTGTTAAGGTAGTGAAATCGGTGCACATCTACAGACATCAGTTAAATTTTGCCCGATTATGAAAGAAAAAAATGAAATCTTTGAGTTTTACGTCCCACGATTATGCCGGTTAGGCTAAAGGAGACGGTGATAATGAGAAATGAATGAAATGGTGGAATGAAGAAAGTGGGAGGAAACAGAACCCCGAGAAAACCCACGCACACTGTGTTTGTCCACCACAAAGTTCACTTGGCGGGAGCAGGGTTTGAAGCCGGGACCCCATGCACCAGAGGTGAACGCTCTACCACTGAGCCACCGCGGCCCCGACTATGAAAGAAGCACTGTTCTATTGCATAAAGCATTTGGTCATTAATAAGTAAAAAAAATCAGTGAATATCTACACAACATTTTCAAGTAGAATTCTGATAGATAAATTTCCATAAATCACTCGACTTCAATCTACTTAAAATATTGAACTTTCAATGTGACATATTAATAGTGTAATAAAGTATATTTTACTGAGATAAATTTATAACGTATGATTGTAAGTATGTATATTCTTGAATGTGTTTAAGTACTACCTTGCAAGTACCGGTATTTGTATAATATTGTTTTTCATTCTTTCGTCTCGCTGTGTTACTCTCAAATAGTTCCTAATTATCTCCAACATAAATAAAGATACTAAATAATAATCCAAGGGATTTTTTAATGATATTCTATAGTCTTGATGTGTTAATACGTCCCTCGGGTCCATTTTGACCCAAAGCGATTTTTCATCTTGATTATCTCGGACACTATGTGAGCTGTGATCATCATACTTCGTGACTTTTGGTTATTTTACCAAATATGTGTTTTGTAAAAATTTCGATTCAAAACTCCATCCTGTTACGTCACAGTAAAAAAACCCACAACTAAGTTCCTCGGGTCCATTTAGACCCATTAGTTCAATAAATATTTAAGTGACTAAAAAACCATTATTGAATGGATTTATGATGATAATACCTCCACAAAACAATGTAAAATTATTATTATTATTATTATTATTATTATTATTATTATTATTATTATTATTATTATTATTATTATTATTATTATTATTATTATTATTATTATTGCACTGTCCGAAAATAATTTAGTTTCTTCCAGTATATTACTGGCGAAATTGTTTGGTTTTTTTCAGATACCTTGTAGTGGTAACATTGTTTAGGTTCATTTTGGATTAGTTTTTATTCGTAGTATTGTTTGTTTCCTCGTTGTGCACTAATTACAGTCTATTTTGGTGTCTAAAATGACTACTTTGACACTAGAAGAATTCAAAATTTTCTTACTTTTTCTGACGATGAAGAAGTGACATCTGAAACGTTATCAGTGCAGGATTCTTTGTCTTTGTCTTCCCTGTCTGATGAAAATTCTTCGGAAAGCTGTGATTGAAAACTACATCAAGACTTCCCTCGTTGCTAAGCGGTTAGCGTACGCGCCTTTGGCGTGAGACACCCGGGTTCGATTCCTGGCGGGAGCTCATGTGGTTCGGATTCCACGCTAATCAGTAGGTCCACGTCTCATATAACCTCGCTGTTGAAAGGGACGCTAAACTAAAGTCAAACTCAACTAAAAAAAAAAAAAAACTACATCAAACAAACAAATATGTGCTAAGAACAAATGCAGCCCAAGAAATCGTACGATCGCTCCGTAGAGAGACACAGGAGGAGTGTGTTCATCAAACGACGAGTAGCTCTGATGTTCCGAGGAAAAGAGGTATTGCCACATGTGAAAGGGAACAGACAACAAAAGTACGATTAAATACAGTTTGTGAAACAAATTCATGTGTAAGAGACATTTCAATCAGATTTGTGAGCAATGTCAAAATCAGTAAAGTGGGTGTTCACATGTTTCAAGTAGCATAAAAAAAAACAACCACTTGCGTGGGTTTTGTTCTCAGGGGTTTTCGATAAAAGTTAACAGGAATGCATGACCTAAGCTAACTAAAACCTCCTTGTAGCAGAACATTTATATATATATATATATATATATATATATATATATATATATATATATATATATATATATATATATATATATATATATATATATATATATATATATATATATATATATGTGTGTGTGTGTGTGTGTGTGTTTCTGTGTGATGTTTTAGTGTTCTAGATGCAAGGGCGTCTCTGGCATGTTAAATTTCGGTGAATAATAAAACAATTGTACAATTATTTCTAAATATTTGAGGATGACAGGAACATATATCATGTATTTAAAAAATATAGGGAGCCGAGAACATCACCCTCACCAGTGACGCTTGTCTAGAGTAGATTTGACCCATCTTTTGTTATATTTGACACAAAACAGTCACAACACTATTGCATGTACAAATGTAGTGTAAACTACAAATTGAAACATAAAAAAATGAATGGGTCCATTTTGACCCAGAGGAACTTATGTGTATGCAAAAATCGAGGGACGTACAAGGGTTAAATAAGTGTTATATGGCTTATTCCTTTAAAAAAATAGGACTTAAATTCAAAATAACACCGAAGAATATTGTATTGGCTAAAGGAGACTATATAGTATTAGATCTACAATTTAAAGTGAAATCTGAACTATTATATTGCATTCTTCGCTCTCCCACCGGGCATCGAACCCGGTACATCGTGCTAAACTAGGGAGAAAGGCTGAAGAATTACAGTTGATATGTAGCGCCATGCACGGATTAGACATACGTGACTACATTGCATGGACCATTATGAAATACCGCAAGAGTTTCTTACATTTCTAACTTGTCTGTAAATGAAAATCTAGCAGAGATATCTGATTTGTTTTCTTGTTTCAGATGATGCTTATAGAATATCCGAGGAAGAAAGTAGTGTGCCAAAGATTCCTGTGCAACCGATTTCTTATCATGACGCTGAACAAATTCTCAGGTAATTCGACTTCCAATAACGAAGGCATATTTTAACTAATTATTTATGTATAATTATATTCCTCCTGAATAACATGGTATTCTTTAAAAGGAAAAAGAAAAATCTCATATTTCTAGTGTTGATGAGTGTTTCTTAATGGTCATGTAGCTAATAGCTGTACATTCTTTGCGCGAGGTGCCATGTTCGATACCCGGTGAGGCATACGTCCTCGAATAAAAATCCAAGTAGTGTCTCATACGTTCGTTACTTAAAAGATACCTCCAATCAACCAGTAGTTGTGTATGAAAAAACGATTTCTGTAATGGATCCATGGAAAAGCATTGTATGAATCGTCTATCAATTTAACATAATGGTTCAGTGTTACCAGACTTGTGTTATACTCTGAAGTAAGCCTGGTTCTACTTCAACCCAGTTTCGAGTGAAATGTTAAAATGATAGTCGGTAAATCAACTAGTTGACATTATGAAAAATCATTTTAGTAAAACTTGAATGTTGTTTTATAAGCAATTGCCAAAAAAAAAACTATCTTTACAGAAAACATTTTCTTTCTTATTAAACAAACATGATTCTTATGAGGAATAATAAAGTATGGCATAAATTGTTTATAAATATTTAGAAGGAAAGAAATATGGTCGGCGAAGAAGAGAAATATAGTGAATATACGAACAACAGATAGCAGTACTTCTATTCATATAAATGTTGTTAGTAAATTCATATATTTACAAAGCTATTTTCGTTAAATATCACGGAAAATATAATACGTTTTTCGTTACTTGGTATAAATGTCAAATATACCGCGTGAAGTTTTGCTATAATAAAAATAATAAATCATACAAATTCTCAATATCAGTTACTTGATAGTTACGATGTCCTTGGAACGGAATGTAGACGCTTAAAATTACAGTACAAGTGTATCTATTGGATATTCAAGATTTTGAGGAGGCTGTAGTACCTTTGCTAAGGCATTGTTCTTAGTAAATGAAAGGTATCGCTGAAATTGGTAAATAATATAATTGTTTATTAGTGTCTTATATTAGTGTCTCAATAGCTTTCATTCACCATGGTAGCTCGGATGTAACGGACAACAAATGATGTATACAGCTCTGTAGCTCCATATATGCAGCTCTGTAGTTCCAAAATTTTCACATGGTATACACAGTTTTGTGAAATTCTATGATTGGCATGAAAGATACCTATGACAATACAGGAGCATTTTTTAAACAAACCATGTAAAATGGATGTATGTATTAATAATTTTACATTAAAGTATAAAGGCTGTATTATAGTCTAAAAGCACTTTATTTTATTTTCTTGATAATTCTTAGATAAACCGTTCCATTGTAACATAGATAGGTATAGACATGCAGAAGCAACCAACTCACTGCCAGGAGGAACAGAAAAATCATGCCCGACACAACAGAAAGAATTAAGAAAATTGTGGAATGGTGTCGTGTGGAAATGTGAATACTTTTCGACTGATCATAACAACACGAACTTCGATAAAGCTGGCATAATATTTTCATGTTCTCCCCCTCCCTCTCTGTCTTTTATAGTCGCAGAGCAATCAGAAAAAATGGAATTTTTCGCATCATCGATATACTTGAACAGTTGTTAAAAATAGGATAGAAAAGAAAGTTATATAATCACTTTTTCACTGGAGTCATGACTCAGTTAAATAAATAAATATAAAGGAAACAAAAGTACTATACACCTTGAAGCAACAGAAGGTACGTACACTCTAATGACTAAGATTAAGCAGGGGGTGTCTGGTACGCCGCCGTATACTCTCGACTACAGCCCTGTGTGTACAGTATATATAGTACCTAGGTAGAAAAATCACCATGACGATGTACCCATTTCCGAGTTCCTTTCTTTATTCACCTATTTCCGTAACACCTCTCAACACCGCCTTTGTGTTAAATCGGCCTGTATTACTCGCGACGCGGGACCCATGGTGTTGAAAAAGCAACATGAAATGGTAATCATGCTAGGACTATTGGCCTGTGTTAACATTCACGTGTTCTAACATTATCATTCACTTGCTTTGTAATTGACAATCATTATGGATAACTTCTTTTGCATGAAGAGGAAGTATACACGATATGAATTCCATAATAGGATAATACTTCTGTATCGCTATCATACACATAAATTTAAATATCCGTAAATTTTCATTATAAATGGTTTTGTTCTTGTAGATACATGTCCACGGAAAATCCTGCGCCCGAAGACTGGATAGGTAACTTGAATGTCTCGTACTCCATTGGACCTGGATTTACAAATCCCGACTGGAAACTAAGGCTTGAAGTGAGAACTGCAAACAAGAGAGTTAATATTACTAATGTCATTGCTACTATCAAAGGCAGCGTGGAACCAGGTATGTAGCCTATTTATGTTAAGATACTGTATGCTTAAATCTTTATTAGTAGAAGTATGGAATGTCAGTTACATTATTGCATTTTTATTTCGTTTTTTTTTAATTACGTGAAAAGTTCTGTATAGCAGACCCCAGAGTATGGATTCGATGTATTTGTTACCTAAATCCAAATTTCGAAACCCCAGCCACACACACATACACACACACACACACACACATGAAAGTGCTGTGCACCGCACCCCAGAGCATGGATTAGGCGTATTTTGCTACAAAGAATCCAGATTTCCAAACCCCAGGACGATCGATGGTATCATTTTTTTTAATGGGCGAAAAACTTTAGTGGTTCTGGATAGGGAATATACACGTGACACAATCATACAAAAAAAAGTTCTGTATAGCAGACCCCAGAGTATGGATTCGATGTATTTTGTTACACTAAATCCAAATTTTGAAACCCCAGAACGATTGGCCGTGTCAATTTTGTTTTATGGGCGAAAAACGTGTGTCCTCCCTATCCAAAACTGTTGAAGGTTTTCGCCCATAAAACAAAATTGACACGGTCAATCGTTCTGGGGTTTCTAAATTTGGATTTAGTGTAACAAAATACATCGAATCCATACTCTGGGGTCTGCTATACAGAACTTTTTTTTGTATGATTGTGTCACGTGTATATTCCCTATCCAGAACCACTAAAGTTTTTCTCCCATAAAAAAAATTGATACTATCGATCGTCCTGGGGTTTGGAAATCTGGATTCTGTGTAACAAAATACGGTTCATCGAATCCATGCCCTGGTGTCCGATGCACATAACTCTTTATTTGTTTTTGTGTGTGGCTATCTGTGGCGAAGGGTGGTAAGAGGCCCTGAGGCCCGGCCTACCCATTTACTTTCAGAAATTATCATTTATAATTAATTCATTTTCCTTGCATAGAATGCATGATTTTTCTAAGTTGAAAAAAATGTTCGATAAAGAAATCGTGGTTGGCACCACTGCTGGGAGGCTCACCGACCAGTGTCTCAGGCAACAGTAGAATTACCACCAAGCTAATCAGAAAATCCCGCGAGAGAACGTGTTGGAAATGACGTTTTCTTCACCAGCCTGCGAAAGAGACCGGCCTCAGCGCTTATGGACTTTCGTTTCTACCTACTAATTTCTCTCGAGACCTTCAATTTCGATTCGATATATCAAACAAATAAAGAGCAAGATAACGTGGGCTCCATTCCGTTCCAACTTTGCTTAATTTTGCGGACTCAAACGCAACGCAAAAACTGGAACAAGAAATTCTAAAGGCGCTACGCCTATTATCGCAAACTAATGCCCCTTTATTCTGTTGCGTTGACGCAAACCTGTACGAAATTAGACTCGTTGAGCTCCTTAGAAAGAGTGTGTGTTTTTGAGATTTGAGTGATTTTTTCTTACATTTGCAAAAGTGAATGAGAGAAAATGTCAGTATGTGGAGAATATGAATATACGAAATATAATTCCGATTAAAGAACCTTTTATGTGTGTGGTCTTTTGGAAAATTATGTGTTATTTAGGAACGAAGACTAACGCCTGTCTTGAAAATATAACAAACAGAGGGCAAGAGAGTTCTGCATGCATTGGTACAATATATATAAGTCTGATTATTTTAGTCTGATTCTGTTTTTTAAAGGAGAAGTAAGTGACACACAAAATATCTTGATTGAATGCTTGTCATGTGTTTTGAACAATATAATTAAAGACAAAATTTTACAAGCAGAGTTTGTTTCAGTACATGTAGACTAAACAACGTATATTTGTTGTGAAGCGCAGATAATGTGATAGTCCATCTCCCCCACCAGATCACGCCAATTAAAACAATTAAATTGCATTATGGCGAATTAAGATCATCTATGAGTCACATACGTCAATTTCATTATGAAAATTGAGATCCGGATCGAATAAGTGCTGTCGATGAACTACAATTGCATTAAATTTATGTCAATTCGTCTTCTTGTATTTCTGTAGTAAAATATTTATGTCTAAATTGTTTCATTTTACTACTACTACTACTATTATTATTATTATTATTATTATTATTATTATTATTATTATTATTATTATTATTATTATTATTATTATTATTATTATCGTTATTATTATTATTAGTAGTAGTAGAACATTGGGCCTACCCTCTTACAACTACCACCCTTCGCCACTGGTGGCTATATTATCCATATGTTTACCTACCCCATAAATCTTAAGTTGCTGAGAAAGATAATTTACTGTCGAACTTATTATTATTGTGTACGTGTCTTTAAATTACTTGATAACGTAAGATTAACCATTATTTTGCTTTGGATACCTGTCCGATTTTCTCTTATCTCTGTTTATTTACAAAAGTAGTACGTCTATAAGTGTATGGAGTATCTTGTCATTGTTAGGAGAACAAACAACGACAATACACACAATCTGCTACTTAACAGCGTATTTGTTTTACATATACATTATATAAATAAACTAGGTATACAATAATTACAAATATGGAGCGAAGTGATGAATGTTTATTGATTATTCGCATTTTTCGGTGACTATTCCTCAATAGTATGTCCAATTGGGACATGCGATCCCTAATGACACTCAGCGTGCGCTCTCAGATCATCATGTCAAATTTGCTTAGGATCGGTTCAGGCATTTCCGAGGATATGCAGTCAGACGAATGACTAAGTCGATTAAAGAGAAGTTTCGTTCGCTTCGCTTTGAAAAATTATATTTGCAGAACAAAATAAAAAGAAATTCGTCCTATTTCTACTAGGTAATGCTGAAAATTCTATTTCCCATTGTTTATAATGAGAATTCGCGCGCCAAATGCTTTTCCAATGCTAAGTCTGTGGGCTACACATTCTTTGGTGATTATTCCTCAATGGTATGACCTATCTGGACATGTGGCCTCGTACGATTCAGTATGCTTTCTCCAATCACTGTATCAAAATTGTGTAAAGAACTGTCATCTCGGAGACCCAGTTTTTTAGTAATTATTCCTCAATGGTATGTCCAATTGGCACATGTGACCCCTAAGGACACAGCGCGGATTCTCGAATCACCATCTCAAATTTAGTTACGTACTGTTCAGGCACATCGGAGGAGTAGCCGGATAACTAAACGCCAGTCGAGTAAAGAGGAGTTTCTCTCCAATAAGCAATGTTTTCCAAAAGAATTGAGTTGAGTTGAGTTTAACGTCCCGTTCAGCAGCGAGGCTATATGAGACGTGGACCTACTGATTAACGCGGAATCCGAACCACTTGAGCTCCCGCCGGGATGTTTTCCAAAAGAATAAAAATTGCAAATTATTATTGGCAACGAACGACGTACGTTTCAGCGCCATCTCGATTGTCTAGAAAACTAAACATCGGACATTTACCCTGAAACATATAATTTTGTTCAATTCGATATCATCTATCTACTTATATAGGCTTATATCAACTTTGGATATTATATTAGTTAAACAGAAATCGAAAATTAAGTGTTAACAATGCATCTGGGTTATATCTCTGTAACCACCCTTTGTTATCATGCCGCCATAGTACTAATCACAAGGATTCGTGAAACTTGACCTAAATCTACCGATTTCACCACCCAACAGAACGCCTTTCATCCATCCGGCCGTCACTATTGTCTCTTGCCCATTACAGAGAATATCTCCTGAGGGAATAGTGCTGTTCGATTGATGCTAAATTTCATTTTGTTTGTTTTTGTTTTATATTTTCACTATTATTATTGTTAACGTTTAATTCAAGATGTTTTTGTGTTCTTCATGTCTTCTAAGTTTGGCAACATTGTTAGTGCGCTTCTAAGTTTGGCAGCATTGTTAGTGCGCTTCTAAGTTTGGCAGCATTGTTAGTGCGCTTCTAAGTTTGGCAACATTATTAGTGTGTTTCTAAGTTTGGCAGCATTGTTAGTGCTCACGTTATCCCAAGTGTTCATTCGGAAAGCAGTTTCACAAATTGTACTGAATTCTTCTGTTACATACCAGATGAGACGTGACACGACACTCACGTGACACTAATCATACCACAGTTGTATGTAGAGGCCAGGCTTCACGAGTAGTCAAGTTCACTTTTTTTTTTTTTTATCTTACACCGTAAGTTACAGAATTCCTGTACTTCTTCTATCAGGTACTCTCCTATTTTGATCATCATTTTCTCGTTATCTCATAACTTTTGTTTTGCTCTTGTTTATCTTCATGTTGAATTTGCTGCTAAGCAGTTGTATTTTGTCTAATCCCGTCTCTAATTTTTTTCTCACTACCTGCGAAAAGAGTATAATCGTCCGCAAATTTAAGCGTATTTTGTGTTAATGAATATTTATTCCTGGACTGAGATTCTTCTTGATTTCTATTATTGCTTCTACAGTGTATTGTACAGATTAAACAAAACTGTGACAATAAGCATCCTTGCTTGACCCGCTTCCGAATTGCTGCTTCTCATTTTTCTTTTTCTACTCCAAAACTTGAATTCTGTTCTCTGTATTATTATTTGTCTCTTATAACTTATTCCTAATTCCTTTAGAATTTTGAACATTTTGCTCCATTGTACATTATTAAACGCTGTCTTCTAGTTCATAAATGCTATGTAAGTTAAAATTTAGTCGAAATGTAAAATTATTTCAATTGATTCTATAAATTCACGTTATCAAAATATGCATGCAGGAATATGCCAGACTAGCTATAAACACCCGTCGTTCTCAGTCTTAATTCCGTAGATAAAAAGAGAGAGGAAGGAGAATGTCCTTCAAAAAATTCTCCACAGCCATTCATTGCCTGAGATTTATCCTCTGCTGTCATGTAAGCCTGCACGTCCGTGATGTAATACTGGTTGCACACATGCAAGGCGCTCTAGGAAACCACGAGAAATGTGCATACATTTCATTCCCCCAATCTCGACTCCCCAGATTCGAAGGGTTTCATACTCGGTTAGGTCTGGTGTAGATTTCTCTGCGTACAAAATGTGATAGTTCTAGATCGCTATTTTGTATACAAAAAAACTGATAATCACAGACAGACACATCGAAAAAAAGAGACAAGTTCACATTATAAATAAGTCAAAAGTTTTTACCAGTACGCGGCGTAAACATATGTTTAGCAAAGTGGAGCAAAGTGTCAAACCTTACCAGAGGTTTACTAAATCTGTTTCTAACAAGGGACATCACCCAATTGTCCGGCTCCGACTTCAATGAAATTTTTCTAGCTGATAGAGGACATATATGTATTATTTGTGATGACAGAAATTTTTGCCATGGTGCATGTTTTCTATTTTTTTATAATTTTTAAGAGTTGTGATGTGGTTTTTAGAGATTACTGCAGAAGTCCCTTACTAACCTTTGTAAACGGCACGTTAATGAAAGTACAACATGTAGATACATATAACGTCTAGGGGGAAGTTGTATGGTAGGTATGACCTTGACGGAAGCCATCTTGAAATCCGCCTTTTTGAATTAAGATCAAGTTTTTTAAATGGGAATAGGGTAATATGATACATAATTTCGGGCTAGAATTTAATCAGGAAGACAATGGTGAAGGTAGTTTTGAGATACACCCATTTGGGGAAAAGTTACAAGGCATTTAATTGTTCACTTACTACGTGCGAAAGTCCCTTACCTCCCCTTGTAACCCGCGTATTAATGCTAATAAGTGGATAAAAGCTTCGGTAATACATATTATGCCTCAAGTGAAGTGATAAGGTAAAGGTAACCTTGACGGCAGCCATATTGAAATCCGCCATTTTGAATTAAAGTGAAGTATGGAAAATGAAAACCATAGCATGTGGCACCTCATTTTAGTAGCAAATTTTCCCCAAAAGCATCCAGTAATCTTTCTGAATTTTGAAGATTTGCAATGTAATTATTTATTTTAAACGAGAATACATGAAGAACCTACGGACCTATGTGACATAAAGAAATACAAATAAAATTATAACAAATTGGTGTTATACGAACACAAAATTATCAGGAAATGTAGCATACAGGTTGCGCCAACGACAAACAATAAATTATTTTTAATAAATACAACTTTAAAGGAACAGTAGCAATGATAGAAAATATCAAAGAGGCATAATATGACTGTTCCCAAAACATTGTTTGTAGCATGAGCATAATATGAAAACAGGTAATTTGTTTATAAAGGCGTGTAAATTAATTAAGTTCCCGATCAATACTGATTATAAATCTTACAAACATGGATCATCGACAACAATCGCTAGACTAGCTAAAAAAAATTCCATAGAAAATAAATATACAATAAAGCAATAAATATAAAGCAAAACAAAAGACCCTAGATTTACACAACAATCATATTTCGTTTTCCTTTTTGAAGTGAATTATCATTTGATTTTTCGTCTCATCTACTATACAAGCTACATCTTCGGCATATCTGAATGCAAAGTTGGAGTTCTTTCTTTGTGCGATGATTCATATCAGCAAACGAGTTTTTGAAGGACAGGTATAGGAAATAAATAATTACATGGGAAGTCTTCAAAATTCAAAAAGCTTGCTGGATGCTTATTCCAACGCTATTCATGAACTGACAAATCACAACTCTTAACAAATGCAATAAATTTTAGGAAACATGAGCCATGACAACAATTGCGAAGTGCCAGTTGGAATCTTAAAACATGCGGTGAAAATTAGGAGTGTTGCCAATTTGAAGGATCGAATAATGGACGTTACTGGTTGCCGATTGAAGGGTCGAATAATGGATCGAAATTCATATTGGTTAACTATAGAACCGAAATGAGCATACCATTGGCTTTTTGGGAAAATTTACTATTAAAATGAGGTGCCACATGCTATGGTTTTCATTTCTCATACTTCAGTTTAATTCAAAATGGCGGATTTCAATATGGCTACCGTCAAGGTTACCCTTACCCTATCATTTAACTCGAGGCATAATACGTATTACCGAAGCTTTTATCCACTTATTAGCATTAATACGCGGGTTACAAGGGGAGGTAATGATCTTTCACACGTAGTAAGTGAAAAATTAAATGCCTGTAACTTTTCCCCGAATAGGTGTATCTCAAAACTACCTTCACCATTGTCTTCCTGATTAAATTCTAACCCGAAATTATGTATCATATTACCCTATTCCCATTTAAAGAACTTGACCTTAATTCAAAAAGGCGGATTTCAAGATGGCTTCCGTCAAGGTCATACCTACCATACAACTTCCCCCTAGACCTTATATGTATCTACATGGTATTTCTTTCATTAACGTTCTGTTTACAAAGGTTAGTCAGGGACTTCTGCAGTAATCGCTAATAACCACATCACAACTTTTATTTAAAAAAAATAGAAAACATGCACCATGGCAAAAATTTCTGTCATCACAAATAATACATATATGTCCTCTATCAGCTAGAAAAATTTCATTGAAGTCGGAGCCGGACAATTGGGTGATGTCCCTTGTAAGATTTTCGTACTGTGCAACATTGTTGCCAGATTGTGCTACAAGTAGCAGATTGGGAGGCTTTTTAAGTGTCCTCGCTACTAAAATCTCAAATCGGGCAACACGCTACCTTTGAGCTACTTTTATTATCTGTAGGCTATAAATCTTAAGAATGTGATACTTTCTTATTTTTCACATAATAAATAAAAAATTATTAGTTTTATATAATACAATAAAAGTTTTGTTAGTTGAACATTTTATTCGCAACGAACAATAGTTTTAGTAAAACTAACATATTCGATACTAGTTCAATTCTTGTTGTAGTTCTTTTAAATCTCCAGATCTGACAACACTAGACTTTCGTTGAATTTGTGCTGTTGCAGTATCACTGACCGTGTTCATATCTCAGTTAATAGCTAGGTCTAATAACTGTACGGAGCTGTGTAAATGTGAACACTACAGATTTAATTGTGTTGCTGTATTACCCATATTAATATAATGAGTAAGTGGAGTTACAATGAAAACTTTCCAAAATTCATGACTCTTGATATAGTATGGAGTTTGTCCGAAACTGCGGTCGCCGCCTGACAGTTGCCAACCCAGACATCTGGCGTATTTTTAATCCCAGGTGTTTCTATTAAATCGGTAAGGCGTGATTACATATGATTAGTAAAAATGTATAGCTGCAAAATAATTCACTTTTATGTTTGGGCTACAAATAGTTCAAATCCGCTACTTTTAAAGCACAACCTTGCTACTTTCTGATCTTCGAATCTGGAAATACTGCTGTGGAAAGCGTTTCTTGTTATGTTTTCTCAACATGTGAGTTTAAGTGTGTGATTTTAACTTGATTTTTAACATGTTTACTATTTCACGAAGATAAACTAGTAACATTACTTTTCTTTGTCTTTCCTTTTTATTTAGATCGTTATGTAATCTTAGGAAATCATAGAGATGCCTGGATATTCGGTGCTATTGATCCTTCTAGCGGGACAGCAGCTCTTTATGAACTTGCTAGAGTTTTGGGAGATTTAAAAGTAAATTCAGGTATGTATGATGTAAATAGTCTATTTCTTTTGAATTAATTTTGATTTGTTAAGATAATA
The DNA here is from genome assembly GCF_964235325.1 of Thermobia domestica. Taxonomy (NCBI): domain Eukaryota; kingdom Metazoa; phylum Arthropoda; class Insecta; order Zygentoma; family Lepismatidae; genus Thermobia; species Thermobia domestica. The sequence continues at coordinate 83,601,470 of NC_137464.1, read as the reverse complement.
ATTGCTTTTAAATTTACATTGTAAGTTAAAGGAAGACTTATTTAAGTATTTCAACATGATCAGCCTGAAATGTAGCTTTTTGTGGTAATTTGACGGACTTCCAGCATTTTAGTAACTGTAAAGTTATACAAAAGCCTTACTAATGCTTATCAATTACTGTAATTGGAAACTGGTAACGATTTCTAATTTTTGTTCAAGACTGAAACACACTAAATGCAACTATAAGCTAAAGCGGTTATGCCTTGTTGTGCCTTGGTGCGTGAGCCACTGAAATAACAAATTTAAGGCTAAGGGAACACTATATTTACTCGTATTCATAACAATTTATTTTGAATAAATCATTTCTATTTAATACATTTTGCATTTGGCAAGCTATCCGTCTAATCGATTGTTATAATATTTTAGTTTTAATTGTAACTTTACCAATGATCAAGCCGTTGTGCTATGTCTATTAGAAAATTTCTTGGGTAGAGTGGCGTTAGAAGACCTTTTTAGTAGAACTTATTCCTCCGACGAGACAACTTGTATAGAAATACCAACTGCTTCAAAATAAATAGTGAGGCATGTCACTAATAGAAGCACAATTGGATTGCCAAAAAGGTACTTCAGTTGCTCTTGTATGTTTCATGGTTCTAAGAATAAAAACAACATTAACCACAATTTAAATATTATTATCGCTTAGTACGTGCGAAACACACACACAAAGCGAAGTATAAACGCTATTCCTAAGTATAGGGTCTATTCTCTTAAGGAAAAGACAATAGACCACATCAAGATAGCCCTATCTCGTTTGTTTGGAAATAAATATAGTGGAGTCCCGCTAATACGAACTAACTTGGACCGAACCCTGTTCGGATTAGCCGGAATAACAGTAAAATCGCGGTTTGAATCGGGTGAACCTGTCTATTGTATTGTAATACATAGCGTATAGTATTTTAAAACACGTTTCCTGACTACAGTATATGTACTGTACTGGAAAAATATTAAAAATAATGGAAAAACTTGATACCTTTATTTTTCCACGTACAGTAGTTACAAATCTTTCCGTAAAGGGTATTATTATTTTATTATAGTACTTATTCTACTATATTACTGTATTTCGCTCATACTAAACCTATAAGTTTCATTATTGTACAGTACGTATACTGTATTCTATTTTAAACTTTGTGTAATTGTCGTAATGTGGCTTAAGGCCTAAATACAAGTAATAAAGAAAAATCTGTATTTAATGAAAGTTTACTTTGTTTCTATGGAAACGTGCACCCATTTTCATTCTTTTTGTTATTTTCACCAACAAAAAAAATAAAATAAAATAAAATAAAATAAAATAAATAAATAAAACTCAACTAAAATACATTTTTCCTCCCAGACCTGTTTGGATTAACCGGGTGTTTGGATTATCGGGACTCCACTGTATATTAGAAAAATAAGTACTTCGTTCAAAAATTATAGGCTATCAATAAAACGTTCCAGCGTCATACACACAGGTGCGTAATAAGTAGAAATTCATAAGAATATATCAGAGTAAAAAATAATAATAATAATAATAATAATAATAATAATACGTAGCATTAAGAATGAATAAGTTGGACAGTCAGAGAAAAATGTTAATGCATGCAGCCTGGAAAATACAATCTATATATATAAAAGAGAAGGTACAAAATCCTTTGTCCGCTCATCACGCTAATACGGCTGAACCAATTTCTTTCATTTTTGGGGGGTTATTAGGATTTGGACCCTAGATGGTTTTTATCATATCACTTTAATTTTTAATTACCAGTGTCTTGAGATAATTGACCATTCAAGTGTCCATAACGTACAAATCCTTTGTTATTAGTTCATCATAGGTAAAAATAAACGTATTTATATGCAACCCGCATGACCGTGTCACTCGGCGGGTTAACATAAATGACAGGCGATATACAGAGGAAAATAGCTTGAATCTTCTGTTTAAAATTTTTTAATTGATTTGCTTATTTTTACAGACACTTTTACAATATGCCAGCACCGGGATGACCGCAGCGAAGCGGGGCGGGTTAACATAAATGACAGGCGATATAATGTTAAGATTTACTGCAATCTTCTATGGTTTTTATCATATCACTTGAAAGCGAAAAAGTAAAAATTATCTAAGTAACAAAGTTTATTGCGTTCCGGGGTGACCGCAGCGAAGCGGGGTGAACGCTGCTAGTATTAGCATATAAGACAATTCCAGAAGTCATTCTGAGCAAATCTCGCTGTGTTATAAGTTTGACGACGTACTTGGTACATGGTACTTTGGGGCACTGTGGGAATTTTTGACAAAAATTCTCCCGCCCTTACTATTCAAGATAGAAACTTGAAATTTGGCACACACATGCAGTATACCAAGTACTATTTCTCAGATTTTTTAGATGGCTACGATCACACAGGGGGGGTCCAGGGGGGGCCAAAGTTCGAGAAAAAATTTTTCCCTCCGAAATTTTCACTTTGACATTTTTTTCCCGCTTCTGGTATATGGTATGAGCACGCAAGTGGTACCATTTAAAAGCCAGCTCTATTCTGAAAAGAATGAGGTATGAACCATGATCCTAGGATAAATAGTGACGATGCAGTAGCTGCTTGACTGAAAATCTAAAAAATAGCCCAAAAAGCCAGGATCCCAAAAAGGTTAAATAATTACCAGAAATATTGAGAAATGTGTTTCTACATTGAGAAAGGAAACAGTAGAAATTCGAAGACAGAAGATATCTTACATTCTCCTGTCACTCAGCAGAAAGTAGAAGGAGAAGGGAACATGGTACTGCAGAGCTGAAAAACAGGGATAATAAACGAAATTTGGCAAAAGGAAGATAATACATGTGCCGAGTCGATCGTTTTTTAAGTCCCTGTTTACTTCATTGACTAAAAGTACAGAAGACTCACATTAAGTTGATGCGGTTAATAATAATGAACAATATAGATACACACTGAACAAAACTCACAAGAATACCTTAGACAGCTACCTTGTTCACAATGATATCAATTTAATTTGATATTAACAAAGAAATATTTAAATTTTGCTCACGAATCCGCGATACATTTTGTTTAGAAACTTATAAAATGTTATCTAAACAATAAATTACATGAGATTGTTTCTGCTTACTGTTTTCATATAATATATTTTGTATTCGTTTAAAGGTTGGAGACCACGTAGAACCATAGTGCTTTGCAGTTGGGACGCTGAAGAATTCGGTTTAATTGGCTCGACAGAATGGACCGAGCAACTTAAGAAGGTACTTGACAACAGAGCAGTTGCATACTTAAATGTAGACTCTGCAGTCAGTGGTAAGTAAATATTTTAATTAATTGTTTATTTATTTACGAACATAATTCCAGATGCAGCTGAATGCCAGTTTACACTGGAATGTCTAACAAAACTAAGAGATGATAAGATGATGATAATAATAATAATAATAATAATAATAATAATAATAATAATAATAATAATATCTAAGTTATACCGGGTATATCAAAACTTCTGAATTCAAACTAAATATGAGGATAAATTACATTAAAATTTGCAAAATTAGCCCTATAATTAGTCAAATTTGGAAAAAATAGGGATTTCTTGGGAGGGTCCAGACTCTGAGGACGCACCTACTGCATACGTTCCTGAATTAGATTATTATTATTATTATTACTATTATTATTATTATTATTATTATTATTATTATTATTATTATTATTATTATTATTATTATTATTATTATTATTATTATTATAGAGCATCTACTGCAATCAAGATAACACGGACATAAGTCTGAGTCTGTATGTTAAAAGTATTACTAAATTATCTTAATTGCACATAATAATTGTGAATAACAGTACTAAATACATTCTTTGAACTACATATGATAAAAACAAATCACTGAATATACAAATTATTACAACTGTATAAGATAATTAGTAAAAAACAAAATTAATAAATGGTGAGTTTGAAAACTGTGGAACTAGCATAATCACTATTTTGGCGTGAACACCGAACAGTGCGTTTACTATGCCGCATAGTACGTCGTATACTTTTTTATTCGATATTGTTAAATAAATAATATTGAAAAGAATTTTGTGTTACAGTAAGTTACAATATTAATTATAAAACGAATAAATAATATTTTATAGTACATCTTCAATCAGTAACTTTTCATTAAAATATGGTCACTAAAAATGACAGATTTTACACAAAACTGAATCAAAAGTAACAATTCCGAAGTAGAAACACAACTTTTTAAAAATAGTATTATTTTTTTATATCAGGTTACAAAATAGAAAATAGAAGTTATTTTTTACATCAGTTTTTAATATTTCTGTATAAAACCTTTATCTATTCTAGCTAAAGCTCATTGACTTAACTAGGATATTTTGCTCGTGGGGGGAGAATGGCTCCTAACTTTTGAAAATTGCAAGAACCTGTCAGAAGACTTTGGTATATGAAGTTTGTTTCACCCTCTGAGCCCCCCTTAGCGCCCTTATTGTCTTCTCTTCAAATTCTTTAGTTCTTTCTCTCTCTTTTCTATTTCTGACTCTTACAATGGGATTGCTCTAGATTGGTCTCGTTCATTGATTTTTTATTTCCATTTTCCCTCTATCTTCAAAATCACAAGTTTTGTTTCTTAACCCCGACACTAGCATGTAAATATTCGACCAGTAAAAATTTATTTTACACGGTCCTAAATTTAATATAATATTTCCTATGTTTGTAGCTACTAAATACCTAGTTACAAATTTATTCTAATTATGAGAACTCGTGATTTTCTATTACAGTTTTGTACACAATATATTAGTCCAATTCTGAGTGAAAGTGAACATATTTGTAAAATTAATAACTCATTCTCAGTTTACTTTTACTCATTCTCAGTTTATTTTTACATCTTGTAGGAACACAAATAAATTTACATGCAATTCTATATTAGTATAATTTAATATTTTAATATGTTAATATCAATCATGGGTTAAGATTTATTCATTTTTATACTTAAATTGTAAAATATTTTACAGTAATTTAAATTTTATAATAAACTAGCTTTGCTAGCTCTGGGCTTCGCCCCCAGGCCCCCGCGTTTGCTCAGCCTATACGGCCTCGATCTTCTCATGTATCAGCCTTTGCATCAACAGTGAATTTCGTGCATTTGTTCTTCATATTTCCTGAATTTGCCAAACTCGAGGCTTTGCCCCCAGCCTTTGCTTGGCCTATGGCTTCGCACCTCTTAAACCCACGATTCTACCGAATTTCAGGTTTCTTTTCCTATTTTAACTATCTAAAAGATTTTATATCCCAGGAAAACGACCATTTAAATAACATGGAAATTTCTTCATCCCCCTTTAGACCCCTTAAAAATTAAAAATATTCACTTTGGCTATTTTCCTGTTGGTTAGTCCAGAAAGGCTACAGTCATGCCAAATTTCATCATTCTAATCCTACCCCAAATGAATAAACATTTTGGGTGTAGAAGACGTCTCATATAAATAACATGGGACAGATTTGTCAGCTTCCCATAAAACCACTCTAAAGTTTGGGATTTTTATTTTTACTGGTTTACATAGGTAACACTAACAAAAACGTACAAAAATGCCGAATTTCAGGTTTGTATCCCAATTCCAAGTACCTAAAACATGAGATTATAAGTAAAAAAAAAAAAAGGACCCATTTTGATAGCATGGGGAATGTCTTCATCTCCCCTTTAGATCCCCTAAAAATTGAAAATATTCACTTTTGGCAATTTTTCTGTCGGTTAGTCCGGAAAAGCTACAATCATGTTAAATTTAATCATTGTAGCCCTACAGGAAATGCGCAATAATTTGGGGGGTATAAAAGGTGTCTCATATGAATAACATGGGAAAGATTTTTCAGTTCCCTATAAAACCACTCTAAAGTTGAAAATTTTTATTTTTACTGATTTACTTAGGTAATGTTAACGAAATCGTACAAGCATACCGAATTTCAAGTTTTTATTCCAATTCCAAATGTCTAAAACATGAAATTATAAGTCCAAAGAAAGACCCATTTAAATAGCATGGGAAATTTCTTCATCCCCCTTTAGACCCCTTAAAAATTAAAAATATTCACTTTTGGTAATATTCCTGTAGGTTAATCCCGGAAAACTATGATCATGCCAAATTCCAACTTTCCACGTCAACCGGAAGTACCCCTTTAATTTATGTCAATTCATGTAGTTTTATATATAGTTAGGGTTGCTGTTGTTTGCTGTGTTGCAGCTTATTTACAGAAACCTTTGCTAGCAATAAAACACAGGGACTTTTTAACTAAAAGGAACAAACATGAGCGACTCGGAGAAATATATATAACTTTGTTCGTGTAATACTGAAAAATAAAAACCTGCAAATAGACAGGAGAAGCAGGTCAACGATACGGGAAGAGAGGGTTCGTAGATGAACTTGAGGAACAGCAATAACAGTAAAGTTTGTTTCTATTTGTTTCGAAGGTGAAAGATTGTCTGTCTAGAAATCACTTTTCTACTAGATCTCGTACAATCATATAAAGTAAGGGTGTTAATTCAAAATCACAATTTTTCAGATATGCTTATTTGTTATTTGTTATTCCAACAACAAACTATATTTTACACTTAAACATTCATTTTTATGGATGATCTTCTACAGAATAAAAGAAAATATTAATTTATCAACGTGTTGATGTTAGGTATTACGTTCTACAATCCACAAGTGTACATTTCCAAGATTACTGAATAGTTTTGATAGTTACAAATTTATACCAAGTTATATCTGAGCTGATCTTTTGAAAGAGTTATCAAAAGTTATTTAATTATCTATTCCCAGTCAAAATTTAGAGTTTATGAGTGGACGTCATAAATTGTATAACATAATGACATAAATTGGTGTGCTTCTAACATATTACTAAGGGACTTGTACGCGATTTTAGGAAGAAGTAAGAAAAGCAAAACATTGTTTGCAAAATAAAATAAAAATCACGCAGTGGATCAAAGTCATCGTAATTAACACTTTTGCTTTTCAATTTGAGGGTGGCAAATTCAAACCCTATGGTCAGACATTGTGACCAAGGTTTTCTTGTTTTTTTTTTCTTGTTTTTTTAAGTTGTACCAGCTCAATATCGGGAGTGGGATTTTAAAACATTGGTCACTAATAATAATTTAATGAATATAATAAACAATGTAAAAGTAAGACCAAATTATAAAAATTAACGTATAGTGAAACAAGAATTTTAGGAATCATCAAAAAAATCGATCAATAGATTGCGATCTTGACCAATAACTATCATTGGATAATTGAATCGAGTTTTCGCATTTTTTACGGAATAAGCACATCATGTTGAGTTAAGTGATAGTTTGAGGTTGTCTACACTATATGTAGTTCTCCAGATATAAGGCCTATATAAGAAACCTTTTGCCTGAAATATATTAGATCTTTCAATCCAAAAATGATTTTTTGCCATAATCTACTCAGTTAGTAATAAACAGTAAACACTCAAATCTAATATCAAGGCTATCTATGTATGGCATTTTTAATTTTCATTGCGCTAAAGTTACTCTATGCTTAAAATGAAACGAAATTCTTAGCGAGAAAGGTAAATTTATTGTTTTTCCATCTTTTTACAGGAAATTTCACACTCGATGCCAGTAGCACTCCTATGCTTTACCAGGTTATGTACGAAGCCGCTAAAAGAGTTCCAAATCCTAATCAGGAAGAAGTAGCAAATGGAAGGCCAACTGTATATGATACCTGGTTATATACATCACCTTCATCTTACGATCCAAACCTGCCTTTGTTAGTAAGATTTTATTTAGGGTTAACTTTAGTAGTTTCAGCTACGTTAGTATTTGATTCATAGTACTGTAATAACGTGTGCTAAAAAATATTTGAATTGGTCTAAAACCAAAGTGCATTTAAACCGCGGAGACAGTACTTCATAACACAGCTAAATATGACACCTCGAGAGTTATCATCAGAGAATTTCTTGGGATTTAGGTATGAAATTATTGTTCTAGACTTATATGAGAAATTCCATATTACACCACAGCCTGATAGGACTCAAATAACTATAACAAGTATACTTAATAGTAATGGCACAAGGAAGTGAAGGAATGGGTCATGGATGGAGATACTGACTTTTAAAAAAATATATATTCAGCGATCTTTTTTGCCTGGGAAATTTTTAGGCTGTTTTAAATATTTCGATTTTAGTGGGGAGATTACAGTACGTTTTACCTTTGTTTTCTCATTATAACACGAAAAATAAAACATTCAATTGCTGTATTCTGAAAAATTCCAGAATCCAAAAAACATCAGTCGTTTGATAGGAAACGAAGCGTGCAGATCGATGGAAGCAGTGGATTTCAAACTGCAACAAATTGTTTACAGAACTATTAGATTAACGTTCAACAACAAAAATGATTCAGGAAAATGTGTAATAGTGTTATCAATAATGTTCTGAAAGTGTAATAGTTTTCGTTGATGAAAATTACCGTTAAAATTTATGAATAAGCAAATACTTTATTGCAACTATATGTAGCATTCATTGAGGCTGCTAAAATTCAAGGGAAAAAGCATTTTCAACGCTATCCATAAGTTTCTTATTTCAAAACTCTTGACACGATATAACAGTTAAAAAGAAGGAATACTGTGAACAATGATGTTAAACTAACATCATACCAAAAATGGCTTTAATTTTGTAAATTTTATCCTCCGAATCTCGGGATAAAATGCTTCTCGATAGAAGAGTAAGATGTAAGCAAGATTTTATACCAAAACGAACATGACTTTCTATCTGTTTCGTGGCTTATGATACGTTTCCCTTTCCTGCCAGGTTGAACTTAGGCAAGTAGTAAAAGACACAGCTTCAAGATGTATTGCTTCCAGGTAGTTGATAAAACATTTTTTTAGGCAACCAAAGCGACACTTGGGATGTGTGGGTTGAAATAACTTACACTTGCTGGCAACAACTGCAATGCCAATTTGAAAACCAATTAAGATAACCAGTTCTGGACTAAACAGAACTCACGACTACTGAACATTGTAAGCACACTTCCTTAATAGCAGAGGGAAACAAAAGTGGTATTTGAACAAGAAAGTCATCAAAAGTAAAAAAAAAAAAAAAGAAACCGTTTTTCTCCCAAAAGTCCTATTATTTATGAGGGATAATCCGTTCAAAAAATTTGTTTTTATGCATCGTTAGTCATGAGTGACCGAGACATGCACTGATAAATCAAACGAGTAATACTTTTATTACATACCAACCCAAAGCCATATTTAAAAAACTGGTGGGTGGATGAATTAGAGTCACTATTAAATGTGTCGAGTGCAAGTACTACTAAAAAGGTGTTTCGTAAATTGAGGTAAACTTATTTCATTGTTTTCGCCCAATAAAAAATTCTCGGGTTGGCCAGCATTGCTTCTGGGTGAGCTGTTAACCTGGCTCCCGGCCAGTTCTTTAATTCTACAGTACAGTTGCAGTCATTACATGAGCTACATTACATTTGTACAATGGAATCTTTACAAGTTCTAGTAGGAGTACAACGATATTTCCTGTCTTACGTATAACCATAGAAATAATAAAATTATAAATATGCCTAAAGATAATTAAAAATGTAAGTTCCAAGAGTCTTAAAGAATTGAACTTAATGAAACTGCTCAGTAGATAGACGAGATATGTAATACTACAAAATTGATAACAATACACATAATTTAAAACACACTAAATGTATGGATCACTATGATAGTTTGGTCGTATGACAGATCTCCTGAAGAAAGAGATAGCGAAAAATAAGTGAAAGCTGTCATAAAAAAAAATATTTGTTCAGAATTTCCCGATTTCTTTAAATTTGAAAATATGGTAAACCTACTTATATCTTAGAACAAGTACTAGCCTCAACTGTGTTTTCAGAGTGTCAACACCAAATTTTCAACAACAGCGAGGCTAATTTTTCAGCGAAGTCTTTGTTGCGAAATTCAGTATTTTTCAACTCGTTGTACTACCCTGATGATGATACTCAATGGTATTGGGAAACAACAACATACGGTTAAATTAATAGCCTACTGTGTTGGAAATTTGTATTTAATAGTTTGGACCGCCATGCATTTTGAATGCTATTTAAATCCGTAAAGAAAATTCACCCTTAACTGTTAGAGCCCTTAGCATTACTGTGGTTCAATAATTTCAACACAATTTTTGATTACCCTTTTGATTGTCAGTAGTTGACCTGCATTAATTTCACCGTACATTTTCTTTGTTTTAATTTCTTCTCTTGTGATAGAGTACTATTAACTAGGCTTTCACCAAGAATCGAATCGAGAATATTCGCTTACTGAATCCAACTAATATATTTTTGTCCTTTTATTAAAAGTGTGCATTTGCTGTTTAATTCGTAAAATGTTTAAATAAGTCCTTATCAAAGCAGTACATAAGTATCTACCTGTTTTTTTTTAAATAATTATGGTAAAGAAAGTAAATATGAGAAAGAAATACGTAACAAGGTGCCTAAGAAAAGGTGTATTTTAGTGACATACACTAAATATAAAAATCATATGTTTTTTCACGCTTTTACATTTATTTGGGGGAGTTGGACACTTGTAATATTACATTCACGTGTGCCTGTCTCTCAGCTCGAAAAAAACAACTTAAAATAATGAAAAAATGTTATTATCAACATTTACGAATTCTTTACAAAGAACTTTCACATTTCTTTTGTGTCATTTCGCGAATATTACCAGTAATTTCAACAACGAATGGAATCCTTCAACTCCGATACTTTCACTGACGGACAATTTGTGCGAAGTGGGCAATTCAGGGTATATAAACAGCTCTCGAAATTACTTGACCAGAGAATTTACTCGATCATTGAAGTGTGGGCCGTCGCTCCGACTTGCTGGCATCAAATGCTTTCACATCGTGCTTTAGGAAAAGAGAAATTGAAGATGATTTTGCACTGCCAAATGCAATTTTCGATAAATGGTAGCATGAGTGGTGGTTTTCAAGACAGATTATAATGAATGAAAGAAACAAGATTGCTTCTAGCAATGTCTATCATGTGCAAAGTCTATTCTATCTGTCATTTTCAAAATTTTGAAAAAAGTTATTTATCACAGATTCGCATCCTTTCTAAAGAAAAAAATATCTCTATAAAAAAACAATTCAGTAAATTAGCAATGCCGGGATATTTTTTGAAAGTTATATATATAGCGAGAGAAAGTAGAAATAATATATATGGAACCTTTTGCATCACAAAAACTTTTGGTCTTGTTAATCACGAAATTATATTAAATAAATTACACACTAGAGATCGTGCTAAGTTGCACTTCAATCCTATTTCATCAAGCGCTTGCAATATGTGCAAATAGGAAAATCAAGTCACACTAAACAAGAGAGTCCCACAAATATCATGATCTTCCTGTTATATAAATCCCAAATGCTCTGAAGAATACATTTGATAACACGACACCTAAACTTACATAATGGCTAAAATGGACCAACTAACCATAAAATCAGCGGAATAGGTTTAAATGAGGGAAAACCAATTTCTCTAAATATACATCAATTGCATTTAATTAGGGAACTCATTCAAGTATCTGCTACTTACAAAATTTTAAGATTGAGAATGGATTTTTAATTGAGATGAACTTGTCAGTGATTTCTTGAGAAAACTAAGCATAAGAGTTTGCCTTAGACTCAGTAAGATCCTAACTTTGAAAACACTGAAAACGACATACTTCCCCTTGATTCAGTAACTCTCATTTATATCATACAGAATCATTTTCTGGAGTAATACCTGCCATGCGACAAAAATATTTACAATGCAGAAGAAGCTGTTAAGAATAATGCTATCAGTTTCTTTTTATACAACTAGTAGGCCGAAATATCAGCAGCTAAGTGTATTACCATCTCGAAATGTCACTCAGAAATATGAATAAACCAAATTTTCTTGCAAACTCGAACCTGTACCAATACAGCAGTAAAATCACCAATCATATTAAAATACAAATATTCCGGTTAATTAAAACTCAAAACTAATCACATCACATAGGGATAAAACTGTGATAAACTATCAAATTGTGTTCAACATATGAAAAATTTACATATTAAAAGGCATTTTAAATTATCGTTACTTAATCATCTATTTTACAGCATAGAGGAAGATCTTTAATAAGATATTTCTATATAAGACAAATATTTAAATTTTCTTTGAATATCGAGCAAACATATATTACAAGCGGAAATGACCGTGTTCACTCGCATAATATTTGCACTTTTTGTACCAATTTTTAATGCGAAAATCCAACTGCGACTAAAACGCGAGGAAAGCTGCCATTCAATTATAGCTACGATCAAAACAATTTCGAATTTTGATACATACAGCATTGTGTCAACATAAAAAGCAAAATACAGTCTACATATGGTAAAATATTAAAACTTTAAAAAAATAAACTCGTAACTTACCGATTCGTGGGGGACAAAAATGTCTTCTTGGCTTTGGCTTAAAAGAACGATATATGTACATAATCTGGAAACACACGGATAACAACTATATCACCACAAAGAAGAAACACACAGAGCTGTCCATACATGCGAAAGGCACTACCACTCTCATCCGAAGTTTCACTTTCTGTCATATCTGCGTCTGACGAATCTGAGAAACTGTTCCACAGAGCATCATCTTCACTTCCGTCCAATGCGTTGGCTGTAATGATCTTTTAGAAGCTTTTTGACACGGTGTCAGATGTTATCGAAGACCAATACTATCCACTTGAATAAAAGTTCTTTTGCTCCGACTCGTGCAAGATAAGCAATTTCACATTCACAACGACAAAAATCCCATAGACAGCGACTTTTATGCGGGGATTTTTTTTGGAGAATGTTTTTACTCCAAATATAAGATGGGACTATTATACGAGTAAACACGGTCATGTTTAAAACTTACGTTACTATTTCAGTATAATTGTTATGTTGTTGTATCTCTGTTTGAATGTGTAGTGTCTGTAAAGTATTATCAAACATCTTGTACCTCAGGATGAAGCCATGAAATCAGAGCTCCTAAGGCGAAAAGTTAAATAAATAAATAAATAAATTGTATGATTTTATGTGGTATGTTTGGATGTTGTTAAATATTATTGGAAATTGTCATATCTTCTTTTAATTCCAGTCGTTAGTTAAGAATTAAAACTGTGTAACTTTATCGAGTTAGAAAGTCTATCGGTTATCATCAAACTGATAAACAATACGAATTTATTTCTGTTTTTCTCATTACTTTTCCCGTAAGATATACCTTTTGAGCATCTCAACTATCGGCTGAAGTCTTCAAAGTAAGATCGAGAATGTTAATTTATTTGAAATATAATTGAGGTTTCGTTTATGATTTCTTCCTCTTATTTACAGAATTACTCTTCTTGGCAGTGGAAGCGATATGGCAGGTTTTCAACATAATATTGGAATTTCAAGTCTTGCCATCAGTTATACTCATTCTCCTGAAGTGGTAAATATAACTTTTAGTTACATACATAGATCATAAGTATAGATATACTTTATATACATATATACTGGTTAACATTGTTATGGAAGAAACAAATATTTACCATAACTTTTGGTTATATGGATCCGTGTATGTGTACCCTTATAAGATGATACTAGCGACCGTTGCGCCTATCATTAAAGAGGAGCGTTTTTTATTAGTGTCTTGTCAGAAGAGGACTACGACACTGAGCAAACAGGATGCATCCACGAAATACGATAGACGTTGTTGTAAGTGCAATGTTGTCGTGCAAAGTGACTAACCTATTGAAAGATGGTGGGAAACGTTCATCTAAGTGATTGTGGTCATGGGGGAGCTGTTGATTGGCTTGAGGAAAGCCAAAGTGACGCAGAAGTTGCATGTGTGATGGTATACCAAAAGTTATTTTTTAACTTCAGAAAACTACTGTTAGGAGAGGGACAGTTTGGTTGAGCTGTGGTGGAGTTCGTGGAAGAAGGTATACAATAGTAGTTCAATATGATTTGTATATGACTGCTTTGCACAAAAAAAAAAAAAAAAAAAAAAAAACTGCCCTCCAGCGCAAGGTGCTTACGCGTCTGCCGGTGCTACTTATTTTTATTTACTCTCACAGAATTTCATGACTACTGAATAGTATTGAGTTGGGTTCTCGAAAGGGAACTATGCTTTTCATTAGTGCCAACGATCGCCGTGTAACATTACAATAGTGTAGAAAACATCGTGACTGGGTTCAAAGGAAGTGGTCCACTGTTATGTTCTCAAATGGATCACGTTTTGTATAAGACAATTTTTTCTGGATAGTACATGGTGTGAAAGAACGAAAAAAAAAACAGTGCACAACTTCGTCGCAAAATCTATTGTTGGAAAACGATATTCTACCAATATCGTCAAAGAATTAGTTCATCTTCGGTGGTGCTGTGAGTCATAGATTTATTTACATTGAAAAGAACGCACGCACACTCAGAACTGCTTAAGCTAAAGAAACTCAGCAGCTTAAGGACATCAACCCGTATGGATTGGAAAGCATATTTCCCAGATCTTAATCTCATTGAACATCACTGGGATCTTCTCGAAAGACGAGTTGCATGGTGAGTTCCATCTTCATGGTGAGTTTCATCAAAACTTTCCTTAAGATTCTCCTGACACAAGATTCTCCTGAATACTTAGCCCAAACAGGTGTGTAGAATGCTGTGCTGTCCGAGATAGTCATACCATACTCCTTACTGATGTAACCATAACTGTCTGCACTCATGGCAACTTACATTTTATGTTCTCTCTTCATATTGTTTTGTTTCTTCTTCCTTTGGTTTATCTCGTCCCGTTTCTTTGCATGCAACGGAGTCTGAGTCCTCTTTCAACAATAAAGCTGAACTAAAAAATGTTGAAAAAACTTGAGAATGTGTTCTACTGTACTATCTTTAAAATATTTGGCTGCAGGTAATGTTGTGTACCTCTCGAGAACATTTTGTTGTGGCCCAAATAACTTAAAAATATTCTGTATATTGAAAATTATTTTCGTCTATGAGAAGCAAGTGACGAAAATTCTTTTCGTCTAAAAGAAGAAAATGACTCAGGATATATTGTTTCTTCCTTTGTACAACTTCTTACTAAATATAATCAGACAGTACAGCTACTGTTGATTACATACTTACGTTTCACTCACGACTTTTAGGTATTGCTGAGTTTTGAATTACTGTATTTCTCGTGCCAAAAGTGTTCCACGGTACTTTTAAGTGCGTGTTTCTTTTTCCAGCCTGCTTCTTACTCAGTGTATCATTCATTATATGACACATTCTACTACTTGGACGAGCTAATGGATCGTGGATTTCTGTGTCATAAAGCAGTTGCTCAACTTTGGGGTACAATGGCACTACTGTTGTCAGAACCTGAAGTACTTCCATTCAACGTACGAGATTATGGAGACTACCTACTTAGGTCATTTGATTCCATCAGCGAAAGTTACGCATCACAGCTAGCTAGTCAGAATATTAGTCTGGGTAAGTTATTTGTTTTATGTTTTTGATTTAATTCCATAGTTTTTGGGTATCTAAAAATACAAAGAGGGTTAATCAAGCTGTGCCAACTTGAGTACAAATTGAAAATTTACTTTACACGATATGTTTCTATTAGGTAGATCCTTTGGAGAAACTGTATATTTATTCAACTATTTTGGCTTCAAAGCACTAAATGCAAAAGGTAATACGGTAATAGAGTAAAACACTGGAAAGAAGGAGAGTAATATATTTTCTGAATTTACAATAAAATATAGAAAGCAATAGAAAGGATGGTCAAAATTTAGAGACAGTAATGTCTCCATTGACACTCTACTGTTATAGTGCTCTTACTATATATACTTTCTGAATTATTGACTATATAAAACTTGCACTGTAATTGCGAGCAAATGCAATCAAGTAGAAGAGGACTGTTCATGCTTTTTACCTCTAGTTTTAATACCCACTCGTTATGAATAAGTCAACTAATTTCGCTACTTCCTATGTAATGGATGATAATAACCAAAGGAAACCAATGTATCTTGTTTCAGAATAGTGAAAGAAAAAGGCACAGGTTAAAATATGTCCTTTGCGGGAAGAGGGAGTTCGTTTATCACTTAATAACAATATTCCCTTCCTCTTTGGAGCTTCTTTATTGTCATAACTGCCACAGTATAAATTTTCTCAACGTATCTGATAAATTATTTTGTGTTGAATAATAACAGACAGCAAACCATCAACTGAAGTACGTTAAGGTTTATATATACAGGGTTTTCATCAAGTCTGGACGGATTTAATTTGCTTATAATTTTCATAAAAATGCTCATAATGAAATCAAATAAAGTGCAAACGGTAGCGGAAGGATTAAATTTTTACCTGTAATCTGCACCAGCTCAGTTCATTCACCGCCACACCTCCAACTGGGCGCCATTTACGTCCACACATTCGCGTAGGCGGCGCTGGAATCCACTCACAGCGTCCCGCCGTGTTTGATCCGAAATGCCGATGTTGACGGCCTCCCACTTCGAGGACGGTCCAGGACGCTTCCTGTCTCCAAGAACTTAGCATGCCATTTTCGGATTGCACTCTCAGTCGGTGCCGGCTTTTTGAACTCTGGTGAACTTTCGACACACCAGAATTGGTGATTTTAGCTCTGCGTACCACAGAACACATTGCGCTTTCTCTTTCACCGACGCCATCTTTGATACGGTAAAAAAAATAGTCTTCTCAGAGGAGTTTTTCATTTATTTATTTCTTTAAAAGACACACACACCAATACAGCTTACAACTTACTTTTAACAGTCAACATTGAAACAACAATGAAAACAACAATGGATGGAATTTGGTAAGAAACTGACCCTTGCCCTCCCTCTCCCTCTCTCAACGTGTTCAGAGTTGCCGCTTATCTAACGGTGTTGCCAATTAAAAATTTAATCTTTCCGCTACCGTTTGCACTTTATTTGATTTTTCGATCTCTGAAAATTTTTATTTTACAGTTGTATTTTAAAATTTCTGATTAAATATTTTGTCTTAAAATTTTTAGTTTGAATATTTTGAAAATTTTTAAGAAAATGTTTTGCACTCTGGAAAAGTTTAAATTTAAAAAACATGGTTTAAGAAATTTCATTTTAAAATTTGAAATTTTTAGTTTGGAAAATTTTATTTTAAAATTTGTTTGAAATTTTCATTTGAAAATGTTTGCCAAGGAACCAGAGTACAGGCATATATCAAGTGTTTCTACCATGTTCAAATTCATAGCATTATTATAAGAGGACTATTAAACTGTCTTCCTAAAGTTCGGGAGTTGTTTCTGGACCATATATATATATATATATATATATATATATATATATATATATCGGGTGTTGCAAAATAAGTGTTACAACTCTTGGGAGGTGACTCCTGCCACTGAGACAAGAAAAAAAGTTATCTTGAACTTTCGGCTATCGGACATAGTTTCAGATCTACAAGGTGCCGAAAGCGTGGGAATATGACTTTCGGACGCCAATAGTTCGGAAACTATCCAACATAAAGAGGGCGGGTAAAAAATTCACTGAAGAAGTCATACCTGCTCTATTGAATTTTGTATGTTTCACAATCCTACCGTGCACGCGCAAGGGATTTCCCAAAGGAACGTAGGGAGTCCCGGATAATCTGTCAAATGAAACTTGGTCTAAATGGATATGAATTGATAGGGTTTCTACCAGGTAACAATAATTCGTTTGTATTAAGTCGATATCTGGAACAAATACAAAATGGCGGATACCTTCATGCTCGTTGTGTGTGGTTGCATAATCGCCAGGTACAGATGCTGGCCAACAGTGACGTTCTGAGTATTAAGAGTACCGAATTTGTACTCAGATGCTCTTGAAAGACATCTGGAGTGTCGGTAGAGCATAACAGATGAAGCAGGGTGATTCACATGTGTGGAACACTTAACGAAAAATGCCCAGAAATGCACTCATACTCAGTAAACGTGAGTTCAAAGCGTCAGAAATGTAAGGATTATCGTCCAGAACATGAAAACCATTGCCAATGCACCAATAATATTCCTTCAAACCGATGCAATATGATGTGTACGGTTGCATACCAATAAGGATGCAACAACTGAGGCCAAGATCAAATTGTGCAATTGGACTCACTAAGAAACTGGGTAAACTAAAGGAATGTCACTAGTGGGATCGCATGATCGATATTGAAATGTGGCCAATGTGTGTGTTGATATCAAAATGTAGCTAATGAACAAATGTCAACATGTCCCACTACTGCTGGGACATCATCCCACGTGCGAAAAATAGGAAAATAACTACTCGGGTCTTGAATCTGAGGCCATGGGCTCCCAGTAGGATTGGAAACTGCGACCACGCGAGCAAAAGCGAGCGCTCTAGCCCTGAGGTTCGAAGGACCCTCACTTTCTCTGTATTCATTTCTTTGAGGAGTACCCACTTTGTTTGGCAAGCGTTCTTGTACAGCCTCCCGACATACTTGTGTGTTTCATTTTGTTAATCCTACTGCACAGTTGTAAACAATCAGAGCTTTAAGACGTTTCTTCCTACTTCTCATGTCGTTTTATTTTCCATATGTGTAGTGTTCCAGCTGTAGTGTTAAATATGCCAAATCGGTTCATTTTCGTCTTTGTCTTGGCATGTGCACTGTGTGTAAGATACGAATTTCTCGAGGTATTTTCCTATATTTCGAGTACGTCATATGTCTCAGAAGACGTGGGACATGATACAAGTTTGTTATTTTCACGCTCTATCAGAATTTGAACCATGCATTAAGATATTTCTTTTCATATGTGTCGACTGTGAGACAATGTCCCAAACAAAGAGGGACATTGATACAATCGTGTTCTAGTTACGTTCTACCAAAAGGTGCACCAGATGTAATAGCAGAATGTACAAGGTTATTTTCCTAGTTTTCGCACGTGAGACGGTGTCCCAGCAGTAGTGCGACATGTTGACATTTGTCCATTAGCTAGATGTTGATATCAACACACACATTGGCCACATTTCAATATCGATCATGCAATCCCACTAGTGACATTCCTTTAGTTTACCCAGTTTTTTAGTGAGTCCAATTGCACAATTTGAACTTGGTCTCAGTTGTTGCATCCTTATTGGTATGCAACCGTGCACATCATATTGCATCGGTTTGAAGGAATTTTATTGGTGAATTGGCAATGGCTTTTATGTTCTGGACGATAATCCTTACATTTCTGACGCTTTGAACTCACGTTTACTGAGTATGAGTGCATTTCTGGGCATTTTTCGTTAAGTGTTCCACACATGTGAATCACCCTGCTTCATCTGTTATGCTCTACCGACACTCCAGATGTCTTTCAAGAGCGTCTGAGTACAAATTCGGTACACTTAATACTCAGAACGTCACTGTTGGCCAGCATCTGTACCTGGCGATTATGCAACCACACACAACGAGCATGAAGGTGTCTGCCATTTTGTATTTGTTCCAGATACCGACTTAATACAAACGAATTATTGTTACCTGGTAGAAACCCTATCAATTCATATCCATTTAGACCAAGTTTCATTTGGCAGATTATCCGGGACTCCCTACGTTCCTTTGGGAAATCCCTTGCGCGTGCACGGTAGGATTGTGAAACATACAAAATTCAATAGAGCAGGTATGACTTCTTCAGTGAATTTTTTACCCGCCCTCTTTATGTTGGATAGTTTCCGAACTATTGGCGTCCGAAAGTCATATTCCCACGCTTTCGGCACCTTGTAGATCTGAAACTATGTCCGATAGCAGAAAGTTGAAGAGAACTTTTTTTCTTGTCTCAGTGGCAGGAGTCACCTCCCAAGAGTTGTAACACTTATTTTGCAACACCCGATATATATATATATATACCTCAAACTTGATATTGTTATAGCTGCCATATGTACAGTGGTTTTAACAGACTATCAAACGCGCTGTGGTGAGCAGAATATGAACTAGACTGGGTGATTGTATTTGCTGATATATGGCATTTTAGTAGCGATGGAACCTTAGTCTGCAGACCATCGCGTGTTTCTTTACATTTCACTGAAACTCAGCGCTCTGAAGTGTTTACGTAGTGATGGTTTCGAAACCGTTTTAATGTTGGTCGTCATGTTCGCGTTCTGAAACAAGATATCATTATAAAGTACGTGAATACTTTCAAACTGCAGGATATGTAAGACTATGGACTGCACGGTTAGGTGATCAAACTGTACGGACTCCAGAAAACGTTGAAAGGGTGCGACAAGCAATTAAATGATGCCTCACTCGGCGGTGCGTCACACTCGCACTTCGGGATGTCAGACAGGTCAGTTTGAATAATCTTACACATGGATTTTCACATCCACCCCTATAAGTTAATGGTTCTTCAGAAACTGCAGAGAAACGACCACAGCAGATGATGTACATTTGAAGAAATGGTGTAATTGCTGACAGCTAACATCATCTTGATGATGAGTGACGAGACCCATTTTCATTTATCGGGGATGATAAACAAACTGAATTTCATTACTCTTGAAGCCCTTTCTGATCATAACGCGATGTATTGAAAGGACTCCGCGTATCATGCTTAGAAGGTATATGGACATGGACAATTTCACTAGTCGTCTACTAGAATGCTTCTGCAAAAATGAATGTTACCTAGTTGATGTGACTTTTAACAGCTGACAAGGGACATCACCCAAATGTCGGCTGCAATTTCAATGAAATTTTTGTTTCTGATAGAGGGCATGTATTATTAGTAATGACAGAAATGTTTGCCATGGTGCATGTTTTCTATTTTCTTCATATAATTTTTAAGTGTTGTGATGTGGTTATTAGAGATACTGCAGAAGTCCTTTACTATCCTTTGTAAACGGAGTGTTAATGAAAAAAGTGAAGACCAGCCATGTGGATATATATAAGGCCTAGGGAAAAGTCGTATGGTAGGTATGACCTTGATGGCAGCCATCTTGAAATCCGCCATTTTGAATTAAGGTCAAGTTTTTTAAACGGGAATGGGGTAATATGATACATAATTTCGGGCTAGAATTTAATCATAAAATAGTGGTGAAGTTAGTTTTAAGATACGCACATTTGGGGAAAAGTTACAGGCATATTAATTGTTTACACTCACTACGTGCGTAAGTCCCTCTTCTAACCCGCGTATTAATGATAATTAGTGGTTAAAAGCTTCTGTAATAATATTAGGTCTAGAGGGAAGTGGTACAGTAAGGGTAACCTTGACGGCAGCCATCTTGAAATCCGTCATTTTGAATAAAAGTGAAGTTTTAAAAAATGAAAACCATAGCATGTGACATTTCATTTTAATAGCAAACTTTCCTCGCAACTCTTAAAAAATGTAATAAATTTAGAAAACATGAGCCATGGCAACAATTGCAAAGTGCCAGTTGGAATCTTAAAACATGCGGTGAAAATTAGGAAAATGAAATGAAAAATGAAATCTTTAAGTTTTACGTCCCACGGTTATGCCGGTTAGGCTAAAGGAGACGGCGATGATGAGAGAAAGTGAAATGTTGGAATGAAGAAAGTGGAAGGAAACGGGAAAACCCCGACAAAACCCACGAGCACGGTGTTTGTCCACCACAAAGCTGGGATCGAACCAGGGACCCAACCGGAGGTGAACGCTCTACCACTGAGCCACAGCGGCCCCCTGCTGGAAAGTAGGAGTGTTGCCAATTTGAAAGATCGAATAATGGTCGTTTGGTGTACATTAGAAGCAGTCCTATATTCATACTGGTTAAGTATAGAACAAAAATAAGCATACCATTGGATTTTTGGGAAAATTTGCTATTAAAATGAGGTGACACATGCTATGCTTTTCATTTTTCAAAACTTCACTTTAATTCAAAATAGCGGATTTCAAGATGGCTGCCATCAAGATCATACCTACCATAAGAGTTCCCCCTAGACCTTATATGTATCCACATGGTTGTTCTTCACTTTTTTTATTAACACTCCATTTACAAAGGGTAGTAAGGGACTTCTGCAGTAATCTCTAATAACCACATCACAACTCGTAAAAAAATATTTAAAAAATAGAAAACATACACCATGGGAAAAAGTTCTGTCATCACAAATAATGCATACATGCTCTGTATCAAAAAAAATCATTGAAATCGGAGCCGGACACTTGGGTGATGTCCCTTGTGAGTACTTTTTCTTATGTTCCAATTTGTAATCTCAATGTCAATGTAACATTAATGAATAATAATACATTTTGAATTCGTTCCAAAAGTAAGTGTAAAGTCTGCGCGTGCGGATTTATTGTGTTTATGAACGAAAAACACAGAAATATAATATTCTAGGCACCTTTGTCTGTTTCACCACATAATCATCACATCCGTTGAAACACCTCTCCTACTGTACCACAAGTATCTCGATGCTCGCTGAGTAGAAGGCGGCTAGCTGATCACGGAACCAACTACGAATAACATTATATTCTTCGGTGTCGTTCGTGAACTACTGTCCTACCAGGAATTTCTTTAATGGATCAAAGAGATGCTAATCATTGAGAGTAAGCTCTAAACTGTAAGGGCGATATTCCTAAACCTTCCACCTAAACCTATGAGTGAAGTTTGGATATTTATTTTTTTATTTATTTTATTTTATTTTATTTTATTTATTTATTTATTTATTTATTTATTTATTTATTTATTTATTTATTTTTGCTCCCTACTTGTGGTTTTATGTATGTTGTCAACATCCCGAAAACCCCTAACGCTTTTTTTCTAATGAGTGCTCGCAAATGGGAGTGTGTGCTACAGTAGCGTTCTGTGTTAATGGTTTCACCTCCATGCAGGAAATCCAGTAGAAGTGTCCTCGATTGTCCCAAAATATTGAAAGCATAAGTTTACCTATCGATAGTGATGTTCTTCGTTACCTTCGTTACTGGCGAGCCGGGATGTTTCAACGTTTCTTTACTAAGACAATGAAGTCCAGTAAACTGTGGCCCTCCTCGACGTAACGCTCAAAATGGTTCAGTGACATGACCATTCACTTGCTTTTGTTAATATCATTAAGAAGCTTAGGAATTCACCGACAAGATACCTTGCGGTGTCCCAACGAATGGTGGAAAACGTCATAAATATTACCGTAAGAAACGTTAAGCTCCCTAGCAATGTCCTTCAGATGAACACATCGATCCGCTTTCCCATTTCGTCTACATCATTTCGAGCCTCACAAAAATGGAAAACTGGTCTTCGCATAAATAAATTACACCTTTTATAATCTTGACAATGCATGGTTATTTTCTTCCAAAACCAACATCGCAGGCAATAATAATTGTATAGAAGTATTCCTGGATATGCACCTTCGACGTATGTATTGTATACTCGTTTGCCATACTACTAAAACTACATGATTAACAAATGTGATTCTTAGATTATGTCGTATTGTTTTCTTACATATTCTATGCCATTTCTGTATATACTTAGTCAAAATAGTCATACTTTTGCTCTTCATTTCATTCAATACTCGCACAACTATGAGTAATTGTTCAATTATTACTCTAATGTTTAAATGTCTGAAAACTGTATTTTCTTCTTCTTGCAGATGCTTTTCAGAATGCTGTAGAAGTTTTCGCATCTACTGCATCAGAACTTCAAGATACTGTAGATAATTTGGATACTAATGAGTGAGTTCGTTATTGTTCTTGAATTCTTTCACTATTTGTATTATATTTTCATAATTTATATTTTTTAATTTTGTTTCTATCCATTTGATATTGATAGCATGAGAAAAATACTTAAGGGTCAACCCATGTGAAATCACCAATTACATTATTTAAAAGTTGCTGATAAAAGTTATTATTTTTTTAAAGTTTTATACACAAACTTGTACAATATTTAGAAAATTAAAAACAAACATACATTTATTTTTTTAGATACTCAATTTTCTTATGAGCCATCATTTTGTATAGACATGTAAGCATATTTTGCATTTTCCAAAGTTTTGCAGTAAGTTTTTCTGTAGCTCTGTTACTTTGAAGATATAGATTTCAAACGAAAACCATTTGCAATGTAATTAAATGCACAATATTTTATATTCAGTCAAATTTAACCCTATTATATTAAAAATACATTCAAAAAAATTTGGAAGTTAAAGTTTGGAAAAGGCAAATCGTCATTTTTGAAATTTAAAAGAAATAAAGAAAAAATAAGACTCATCGTTAATTCTTTTCTAGATATGGGGTTCGTGGTTCTACTAATTCCTTTCTAAAAAAAAGTTTGATATCAGACAGTCTCATCCCTATTTTGTTATGGGTTTTCAAACAATAGGTCTACATTTTTCGAAAATCTGCTGTGTTCAACCTGAAATAGTTCAAAACAAACGCATTTGAAAAATCTCAAACTTTCTCAAAACAATTGCTATTTGCGCAGTATTAAATGGTTAAAATTTTATCACTAAGGCTTGCCAAGTTTCTGAGTTGCGATTGATAACATACATTGAGTTTTTCTATGGTGTTTCAAGATTATATTGTTTGTTTTTTTTACCTTCGCGAGCGATGCGCTCCTGTAGCTGCATCATGAAGATCCCTATTACTTGGCAAGTCATTTTTGGTGTTACAGGAAACGCATTGCGAATGGTATTCTTAAATTCCACGATTGTATGCGATCTGTGTTTGAAGTTTTCAAACTTCAGGTGTTCAGAAGAGATAAATAGCAAAAAAAAAGTTTAGTGACCGAGCTATCCATGGGGTGTAACCCAGTAACAAGACAAAATGTTATGGAAACATTTGTCTAAGCACTTTCGGAGAAACTGTGGACATGTATGCGGTAGCTCCCTCTTTTTGGAGCCACAGAAGTGCATTTCATATTGTTTCTTCAGTTCACTGAGTCGTAGGCTCCAAGAAGCTATGTATCATCACAACATAAAGGTTAAATAACGTGCTTCCTTGTTAATTAAAAATATATGGTCTTATGAGTCCGAGTTACACAACAGCTCGCCAAATAATTACACACTGACTGTACAGAGGTCGCTTATGATGATATCAAAAACTTTGTGGGGTCCAATATCAAAAACGCTATTTGCTTAGGCTTTACGACTTTGGTCTTCGTCACTAGTAAGCAGAACAGTAGTCGAAACAATTGATAAACAGTTCTCGCGGGTTGAATCAATTACATTCTTGCAGTTCATGGACCACCATTATTTTGTATGGGTAAAAGTTTAAATTAGCATGAACCGCACACTCCTGTTAAATATCTCCAGGCCGAAAGGATGCTTATTAGTGGAATTTTATAGAAATCTGGTAGCAGCCTGCCTTACTGCTACGACATTCTCGTATATCTGAACTCTGCAAAGTCTATTTGGAGAATTCTGTTCGAACACAGAATCAGTCTGTCGGAAATTGTGTACTCCTAAAAATATGTTTTTGCCATTCGGAACTTTAGTGTCTCCTCAATGCAGAGACTAGAGATGCACGCGAGACGAGACGAGGCGAGAAATTCACAAGTCTCGTCTCGCAGCCTCAAATGTTGGTCTCGTCTCGCGTCTCGCATAAAATTTTGAGTCTCATCTCGCGTCTCGCGCGAGACTTTCTCGCATGGTCTCGCAGTATCGCATATATTCTGGGTCAAAATTTTGCAATGTGTTATTCTATGGCTGCTAATGAATGATGATGTGATATTCTGTTCGAAGGCAGGTATTTGACCTAAAAGTCCCTTGACAAGGTGAATCCATGGTGGTTTGCCATTGCTTTCCATGGGATGAATGTTCATAACATCCTAAGGAGCCGGAACCTAGAGTTAAACATGGTACCCGAACTTGTGTCCCCTCCGCTCCAAATTAAAAGAAAAGTTGTGCTGGAATTTGATTGCTGGACCATTAATTTTCGTCAAATTAATAGTATAATTTACAGCAAAACCAGCATAAATTGTTGCTGGATCCAACATTGTTTTCCAGCTTAGAGGTCTCCAGCAATATTTGGCTCTTCTAAAATATCGTCGCCACTATCAACATTTACATGTTTTGGTCGTTTCCTTGAAGGGTGATTTTCCATTATAAAGATGTTCTTATACCACCACAAGCGCTTGTAAACAACAAAAGAACCCCTCACAACACAATACGACCCAATACTTTCGGTTCGTTCGCGCTTGTAGCAATGTTGCATTATCGCATTTTATCAACTTTCGCTTTCAACTTATATTGTGTTGCCAGATTTAGAAAATAAAATTACTGACAGATATAGGACCATTCCTACCATCTCCCACCAAACCTATAGGGACATCCTACCAAATCAGTGTTTGAATTAAACTTCCGAACTAGAGGGGATGTTTTTGATAAATATACAGAAAGAAAATACTTATTCCATGTAAAAATATCAGTTATTTCTGCGAGCCGGGCCGGGGATAAACTTTGACGAGAATGGATTTACCCGCCATCCCCCAACATTAATCGCTAGTAGTAATGTGAAAAGGCAGAAACAACAGAAATATCACATTTCGCAGCAATAGGGAGTCTTATTCGCTTTTCAGACCAAAAACAGAAGTTCATATATTCGTGCGCGCCCGCGTGTATGTGTTTGTGTCGCAAAAGAAAGTACTAAATCGATGCTGT
The DNA here is from genome assembly GCF_964235325.1 of Thermobia domestica. Taxonomy (NCBI): domain Eukaryota; kingdom Metazoa; phylum Arthropoda; class Insecta; order Zygentoma; family Lepismatidae; genus Thermobia; species Thermobia domestica. The sequence goes on along the minus strand of NC_137464.1, from coordinate 83,574,931 downwards.
AATAAATTTCCAATTTACAAAGCTGCGGCAAGTGGCCTGCCAATGAAGGCAGAATACCTATGATGATGATGATGATGATGATGATCTTTTAATGATGTTTAGAAACTAAAGAATGCTTTAATTCTGAAAATCAACATTGAATAATAATAAATCTCATAAAATGTCTATTGCCCCAATCACTTTTTTGTTCCTGGAGGCCTTAACGCTCAACTTAGAAAACTCATTAAATGTAAAATCACTAAATATACAATTAAATGTAATTCATAAATGTTGCGAGACTGCGAGAAGTCTCGCGAGACTTAACCGAGTCTCGTCTAGCGTCTCGTCTCGCATGGTTTAGTCTCGTCTCGTGTCTCGCATAAAATTTTCACTCTCGTCTCGCAAATGCGAGACGAGACGAGACTTTTCCTAGTAGAGACGTGCATCCCTAGTAGAGACGAAGGCAAAATTGCCGTTGTCAACAATCATGGAATCATCTTCCCGAAAAAAACATTCCAACACAAATATGTGTTGTACAGCACTCTACACCATGTTCATGTGTAAAATGGAATAGCTTCTGCTTCTCAAGGACAGACCGAAATCAGTCTGCGAATAGAGAGCGTAGAGTAGCCAATTCAAAAACGGTATACCATTATGTATCTATTGAAGACATGTCTTCTCACGCTGTTTGTTTAATTTCAGCTCCTTAGTAATCAGACAACTGAATGATCAATTAACAGCTGTAGAAAGAGCATTTATTGTTCCTTGGGGACTGCCAAACAAGGACACATACAAGTAAGTATTTATTTCACTAAACAGTTAGGTTAAATATATTTCAATAGCTAAAATCATACGTGGAGTAGAATTGGAATTTGGTGGTAGAGTCGTCTATAGCTTGAATGTCAAGTAAAATGCAGATCGAATTGAAAAATTGCTTTAAATTCAGAAATTATCATGCAGTGTGTACAATTGTCTATTTTTTCGTGGTTAATTAGAGAAAAGTACAATGATACTCATTCCACTTCACGCCACAAAGTACCTATTAAATTCAATCTGATCAGGTCTGATATTAATATCAAAGTTGTAGTACGTCTCCACTATTTGTTTACTCCACTTCTAGAAGTAATCTATCTACCCAGGGACGTATATAGGATTTTTTCCGGGGAGAGTGGCCAAAATTACCATTTCAACACATCAGCTAAGCGAATAATCACTGTGTATAATTATTATTAATATTGGTAGGTCAGGAATGATTTAATGAAACTTTTAGAAATGTGTATATTTGAATTATCTTGTGTGTTAAGTCAATTTTGTTCGTGCCCTATGTCTCTGTGTGTGGAATTCACGCCAACGTAGTTACATAGTGCATTTTTAAAATACATAGAAATTTTATAAAATAAAAATTGAGTATATTATACAAGTATTAGATACTAAAAGGGAATAATTTAACAAAATTCATAAAAACATAAGAGAGAAAAACAAATTTAGATAAAAGTATAGTTATCAGTCTAATACCTTCTAACAGAAAATTAAACAAAAGTTACTAATATTTAATATAAAATATTTTCTAAAATTTGAAAGTGTTATTTGGAAAACATTCTATAAATTATTAAGAAAAATCTATGGAAATTCTATCAATATTGATTTTTACCAAATTTTAACAGAAAACCATTAGTAAAATCAAGAACGGTTCGACCATCAAGTATATAACAGAATGGTATCATTTCCATAAAATTCTGTAACCAGTACGTTAAACTATAGTGCAATATGTAGTAAATCTCAAAAAGAGGTAGAATAATACAATAATGGAAACAACGCCGACGACATGGTCAGAGACGAAATAGTTTTTCTAAGTTGTGATGAAGTGGCTAGACGTCAGATGTTTATTACTAAAAAATTAACCTTGTAATTTACCATCGACATTATTGTAAGCACGTAAAGAAAACATCACGTGAAAATCTTCCCTCAACACAATCCTGCTCCTCAAGACTGTCACAATTTCAAGCAAGGAAATCACTCAAATATTCTAGAGGTCAATAAAGAGCGGATGAACTACCCACCTATCCATATCTTTCTAACAAGGTATTTCGGTGTTTCAATTGTGCGAGAAATATCTAACGAAACAATACCTGCCCCTGGAAAAAACATGTAAATAAAATCACTTTGCATCTGTTTGTAAGGCTAACGTACAATTACTAGCAGTGAATGATTTACATTCACAAAAAGTGAGCAAAGCTCTGAAGATGATCAAAATGTACTAAAAGTGTCCAGTATATTATAGCCTATAAGTCAACCCTTAGATGTGTTTTTGGAAAATCTACAGTTTGATGATGCACATTGTAAAAAGTTACTGCTGTTGAAGAAGATGGAATATAGGTTGCTAATGCTTTTGCACAAGAATACTATATAGTGATAGCAAATTCGAGACTTTACTAGCATATAACTTTATTTCAGGATCGATAAGTTAATAATTTCTTATAGAAATACGTTGACAAGAAGTAGATTAAAGCCTTATAGAATGATGCAGTAAATTAGAAAGGGGTCAATACTATGTATGAAGCCGAAGATAAATATACTGAAGAAGCTATTCCTAATAGTACACAGCTATTTTCGGGTTTAGTGGTTAAAGAGAAAAGCCTTCCTAATATCTTTTGAAGTTAGATTATTCTCACCCAGAGGTTAGATTAGGTTTTGACCATATCACTTTTAGCAGTGAAGGTCATTCGAAAAGATACAATAGGAAAGTGTTGAAAAAAGAAGATAGGAGTTACAACGTATAAGAAAATAAAAACAAGATCGTAGCGAAAATGTTCCGTATAGGGTAAATAAACATATGGGTATTTTGGAAATTAGGATCTAATTCTCTCTTTCTATAAAGAACGAGAGGGAGAATACTGGAGACAGAGAAATAAGACATGAAAAGAAAGATAGATAAAAAGTGGCATAAAAATTTTACTTAAAGGAGGTGGATGTTTAGATGGAAATAAGCACATGAAAAAAAATGCTTAGATATAGGTACTGGCTAGGAAGTTTAGGTCATATATATTCTATGTTTCGTAATTCGGATGTCTTGTTGTAAAATAAAGCTATGGTAGTTCTAAGGAGATTGAAGTCCGATATTTTAGGAATAAGGGGCTTTAGTAATTTAACTATTTAAGGTGATATATGCCAATAACCTATCCATTAGTTCTCAGATGTCTAGTGAGCTGAATCCATTAATTTCAACTACTACTTTCTTTAAATCTAAAGGAAATAATCAATCCTAATTTTAGCGATAACGTGTAATTACTTCTGTATATCCAGGCATTGCACAAGAGTCACCCAAAATACCGCTAATATTTTATTTTAGTTTTGAAAATTAACCGGAAAAAGTACGGTGTACCATTTACTCTGAATACAAACAAATGGAGTTACCTTGTCGAAGCAAGCCTTTTCTGCAACATTACCATCTTTTCACGCTATGATCTTCAGCTAGAAATGGTCATGGTTTATTCCATACTTTGGATTATATTTTATCAGTGTTTTCAAACAATTTTTAGCTCTGATTTTTATTAGCGTAATATATATTGCCTTTTATTTAACATAGTTTGTTCATAATTTTAAAACTTCTGTCTTCCATAGCCACATCGTTTTCGCTCCAAGTGGCAATGATCGTTACTCAGGGCAGGGATTTTCTGGATTGGGTGATCTCTTATATGGCATTGATACTCTACCAGAACCAGAACAGTCTGAACGCTGGAATCAAGTAAAAAGTCATCTGGCAGAAATCGTTTACTACATTAGGAGTGCTACTGCTATTATGACCAATGATATATAGTGCATTTATTTAAAATAATGTGTAACTTCCATAATAGCAATGTTACCTTTATTTTTTTTAAAAATAAAAATAACGTGTTAGTAAATTTGTTTTAGTTGAACTCAAAAGCAAATAAATGTGTCTTTATGTACTTCCTATTTTATTATTTTCAGGTATTTTAATTGGTTTCATTCGTTGATTATATTATACTATTGCTTTAAAATGAAAGGTTCAAGATCACAGACGTACAACCATACGACCCGCTCGGGAGAGTAATACTTTTTCTCTTCGCGCGCTACCCTAGTCAGCTGTTTTAAGTTGGGCACAAAATTTATATCATGGGGGTCAAGAAGAAACAAAACGAGCCCTGCGAGGCTTCAACTCGTTCTCCTCTTCCTCCTCCTCCTCCTCCTCCTCCTACTACTACTACTACTACTACTACTACTAC